>NC_136063.1:2094719596-2095384277 GCF_964261635.1 Lissotriton helveticus
TATATGCAGGTAATGTGCACTGAATATATGTTTACATATAGCAATGAACACCAACAACATACACACACTATTGAATGTGCACCCACACCCACCACAAAAGCCTACCTCCGATCAATGGTGTGGCAGAGCGTCATGGTCAAGTAGCAGCACCAGCACAGGATGGACTTGGACAAGGGCATTCAAGATGGAATCTGTGGTGAAACCCTGAAAGAAGGTGGGTTTTCACCTTTCTTTTTTCAATTCCGCCAACTCAAGCTTGGAGGTTTCACCACCTCAGTTGCCTCGAGGGAAAGGCACATCGTAATCCGGAGGGTGGGAATCTGGGATGGAGTCCCGCTGCCAGCTGATACTGCCTCTACAGCCGTCGACGTGGTTGAAAATTCCTGGGGGAATCGGGGGGACTGCGGCGGCAATTTATCCAAGGAATCACCAACTTCTAAATAGGGCGGGCGGGGACCCAATCCTCGAAGATCTAAATCAGGCCTTAAGTCTAGTCATCTCTATTAAAGGCAGGGTCTGACTTATGCATGAATTTGCTCCACTGTCTCAATTTCCCAGTTTCCCGGAATCTGAATACGGGTGTATCACAATCGATAAATATATTACAGCTGAATTTTAAGCGACACACAACAAACACATGTTCCTTCTGTTATCTCCTTTGCTTTAGCAGCATGAATACATTTCACCCCCACTCTAGTTGAATACAGCTTTTGCAAACACATGTTCCTTCTGTTATCTCCTTTGCTTTAGCAGCATGAATACATTTCACCCCCACTCTAGTTGAATACAACTTTTGCTGATGTTATTTTGCTCAGTTGGTAAAGGGATTTAACATCAGCTGAAAAATATCGATTAGTTAAAAAAATGTAAATAAGGTATTGAACAGTAGCAGTAGTAATGTAACAGCCAGAGGCATATTTATGAAAAAGCATTCACTGTGGCCCTCATTGCAAGTGCCATGGTAATCCTGAGTTAGACAAAAACATGAGTTTTAAATCCGAATCAGGATTAGAAGTAATGTGAAAATTCTGCACTTTCTTCGCTAAACAAAATTTGTAAGGCAATATCTAGCAGGTTTTGCAGCTCAGCATGGGAGAAAAAAGTAGTGTTGCTGCACTACCCCAAGTCTGACCTTCTAAACACATAAAGAGGAAATAAAATAATGGGGGGTAAAAACTGTGAAATGCAGCATTAATATTCTAGAGGCTATGGGCACCCTGGCTTACCCGATACATTACAATGGAATCCTTAATATTGATGTTACACATGTTACATATTTAGCTGAGCATATTCAGTGCAATCACGTATACCTTGTCAACAGTGCCTGGAGGCATGTTAAGTATAACTCACAAAGAATACCATAGTGGAAGAAGCACTTAATCCTGATAGGGAAGTGCCACTGCCCTAGGAAGACAAAATGAAAGATGAGGGAAAGAAAAGCCACCTTCATCATTGGCTTTTCAGCCCCACCTTGATAAGGTATTACCTCCAAGGTGGTCTCAATCTTGAGTGAGGGAGGCCAAAATAAATGGTACTGAATAAGTGAGGGATCCTGAACTTTCTTTTACATCTCCCTCTGTGTAGGCTCAAAGAAAGTACATTTATTTCAAGGGTACACAGGGCATGGTTAAAACATTTAGTACCATTAATTTTGATCTACCTCACTCCAAGATTGAGACCACCTTGGTTTCATGTGGACACCACTGGGGCCAGAATGACCTGCACTGCATCTATTTGTGTTTTTTTAGTAGACTTCATTTGCATGATTTTTAAGAAACCCTCTAGAAAGACATGATGAGCATACACAGCACAATCCAAACCAAGCAATATGTAAAGGGTTGCAAAACCTCAAGACGGTCTCTTTAGTATCTTTATTAACGGCTTGATTATGAGTTTGGCTGTCCGATGGACTCCCAAATCCATGGTGGCGGTGTGGCAACTGCAGCACTGGCGGTCTGACCACCATATTAGGACTTTGGTGGTCGGACCGCCAGAGGACCACTGCTACCACCAGTTGTCCTCGTACGCTGGTGGTCTTGTAGCGGTCTGAGGCCACAATTTGCTGGTGGTGCAAGCATATTATGAGTTGCCTCACTGCCCTCCTTTCATGGTGGTGAGCCCGCCATGAAAAGGGTGGCAGTGAGGAAACTGAGGATACCCTACAGTGCCCCCTGGTGCCTCTGTCCACGGGGGTGCATGCAGGGCGACACACGATGTGTCCCCCTGTCATTCTCCACCTCCAGTTTGTGTATGGCATGGACTTTGCAGTCTTTCTGTTATAGCATTGTAATTTATATACTTGTTTCAATGTATTTTGCATATTTATTATTTTTTTAGAATATAATTATTCATACATTGATTGTATTTTGTGTTATAATAATTTTGGGGTGTTTAGTTCACAGGGGAATAGGGTGGGGAATATATAAAAACATTTAGGGGCCACGATTGACACCACCGGGCCGTGGGTGGCAACCGTTACGCCATCGTAACGTGAATTACCCACCGTCATATTACAATGGTGGTGGGTATTGTGGCAGACAGACAGTCCGTCCACCGCTTTTCCGCCGGTCGGCATTCGTTACGATTACCGGCGGGGCAGAGAAGGGGCTCACATATGGTAGCAAGGCCTAGCAGGCACCCCCAGCCATATGAGGATGTAGAGATTTTAAGGCCTTTCCATGGTGGTGATGCCTGTTGCGAGCCCCCGGGGTGGTAGAGGGGAGGGGGTGCACCTGAGTCCAACTGCCATCCTAATAGGCCCCTAAATGTTTACATTTGTTATGTTTAAAAACAATTTTTTAATTATTAAATGTTGTATAATACATTTTTTGTATGAAATTATATATATGCATGAATATATAAAAATATATTTTTGTTGACATTTTTATTTGTAATATTTCTAAAGTTGTCATTTTTTATTTTTGTTTTAAAAATGTGACTTATTTCATATTGAATTTAATTATTTTAATACATATATTGTTTTTTATTTAAGATTAATTCTTCAAAAATATTTATTTGTATTTACTTTTTAAACTATTGTAAAGTTACTCCTTTTCAATGTATAGTACATCATTGTTATTTTTTTAAATATTTAGGAGTCAGCACAATTACATTTTTGGGGATAATTAAAATATATTTCTATATTGTGCTCTTTTTATCTGTGGTATTAGTTAATTTGTAAATTTAGAAGGAAGGCATTTTCCGTAATGTTTTATGTTTGGAGTAGCATTGGTAAATTGTGCCTATCACATTCCCCAATGTGGTTTGATTTGGAATGGGACTAGTTAATCTAAGCCCCTCAAAGTCTGCCACTTCCTCCAATGTGGTTAGGTTTGGAGTGGGAATAGTAAATATGGACCCCACAAAGTCCAACAATTAATCAGTGTAGTAAAGTTTGGACTAAGAATAGTAAACTTGAGCCTCCTAAACTACAACACTTTCCGCAAAGTGAACACACACACACACCAAACCCACCCTTATATAAATATATAAATATATCCATAGAAAAACCGCAACATTCTATTGGCAATAACTTTGGTGGTGATTGATGAATTTTCTTTAAATTTTCCAAACTGTTGGCCAGCTCAGTTCTGCTCCTTCGCTGAAAGTTTGGGGGTTGATTGGTCAAGCGGAGGCCAAAAAAAAAGGGGGTCTCAAAATGTGTTTTCCCCATGCAATTTCCCATTGGACCTTTAGCCACAACGACAGCCGGAACGGCTGAACGGAATTAAACCAAATTTGGCAGGGAGGTAGTCCTCAGTTTCGACTTGTGCCTTTTGCTTATATGGTGTCAATCTGTTCAGTAGTTAATGAGAAAATTACGGTCAACGTCATTTATATATCTATGGGCATGGTGTATCCGCGTATCTATCCGCGTACCCAAAGCTCAACCTGCACGCACCCTGCCGTGCATGAGCTGCATGCTGATTGGCTGTCAACAGTCAAAATCAGAAAGTGTTGGCAGCCATCTTGTGGCACAAAAAACCCCAAACAAACGCCGTAAAGCGCAAAATGAGGGCGTGGTATACACACCCTGACCCCCTAGGCCTGCTCAGGGGGTCCCACAAGGACCCCCAGGGACCAAAATGTATTTTTTGGGGGGGGGGGGGAAATCGCAGGATGCGCCTAGGATCCACGCATCCCAGCGATATAAAAAACAATAAACGCAGTCTCCCGCTGTAAATATGTTCATTTGCCCCCGGGGGGGCAAATCCTGGGGGCATTGTTGAAAAAATACTGTGGGGGGTCCCAATCCCCCCCACACTGCCCCGGGGACTGCATCCCACGGGCTATAACTTAATATATGCGGGGGGCTCATGGGGCCCCGCAGCCCCGGGGACCGCCACCCCGGGGCTTCTTCAAAATGGGTGGGGGGGCTCTCAGGCCCCCCTGGCCCCGGGGACCACCTCCCCTGGGGCTCAATTATAATGTATGGTTTTTTTTTAAATGGGTGGGGGAGTTCTCAGGCCCCCCAGCCCTGGGGACTGCCACCCCCAGGGGCAAGAATTTAATGTATGCGGGGGGCTCACGGGGCCCCCCACAGCCCTGGGGACCACCACCCCCCAGGGCTTCAAGCAAATGGGTGGGGGGACTCTCAGGCCCCCCAGCCCCGGGAACTGCCACCCCCGGAGCTTAAGAAAATTGGGTTGGGGGCCCCGGGGACCGCTACCTCCGGGGCTTCTCAAAAATGTGGGAGGGGGCCATGCGGCCCCCCATCCTAGAGCCAAAGATGGCTCTGGGGACCGCCACCCCCTGGGCCGACTCCTGCAGTGTCCAGGGGTGCCTACCCCGGGACACTGCGGTTTGCAATGATAGGGTGGGAGCCTCGCGGCTCCAACCCTGCCATTGCAAAGTGCTTTGCTTCATTGAAGCGAGAGCAGGAAAACCTGCTCTCGCTTCAATGAAGCAAAGCAAATTGCTTTTCCATAAGGGGAGCAGCATGATAGCTGCTTCCCATATGGAAAAGCAATGGCGGCTCCCGCAGGAGGCGGGGAGCTGGCGGGACCGTGGGGCAATAGGGGACCCCCCACGATCCCCAATGGTGAGGGCCAGCCCCGGGGGAAGGATCCCCGGGGCTACCAGTGGCACGGGAGGGGGACAAGCGGCCCCCCTCCCCATTAAAAAAAAAAGTAATTTAAAAAAAAGGCCAGCCCCGGGGGATAGGGTCCCCGGGACCTTGAAGTGGCCTGATTTACTAAAAAAATTTAAGCTATTCATTTTTAAATATTTTATTTTTTAAATTACATTATAATTACATTACACATTACATCACAAAATATACTTTCTCAGAATGAATTACTTTAGTTTAAATACTTTGCAAATAGGCAATATACTTTTAAGTACAGTAGTTACAGTTGTTGTAATGTGCAACACAATTTCAGACACAATGCAATATTGAGCTCAAAGTGAATTTCTAGTTAAATGCAATTAGTTACTTTTTGGATTACTTTTCTAACCACAAGACTAGATCCTAGATTCAGTCCTGGGATATCTCCTGTAAACAGTTGAATAAAAACGTTTTGGTTACAGTAGTGATTTTTAAGGAATATTATTGTATTTTAAAAGTTGACACTTAAAAACTTTTTCACATAGAATCACCAATGTTATCCTATGGGAGGAAATTCACTTATCAGGTAAGTAGTGTTAACGTTACTTTTTCTTACTCAGTGGTGGATCCTGGATCCAGCACGGATGCATCTCCTGTAAACAGTCGCAAGAATGCGATTAAGTCATACAGGCGATTTTTAAGGAATATTTAAAGTTTGTGAAAATCGGCACTTAAAAACTTTTCTGGTGAAAACAACACAATGGATTCCTATGGGAGGAAATACAAGTTACTGGTAAGTACAGTTAGAATTACTTTTCAGGGTCAGTGCTGGGCTAAAAGATTCAGCACTAACTTCTCTCCTAATAACAGGTGAGTAAATCGGAATTCGTTGTTCGGATAATTTTAGGTGAATATTTTAAAGTTCCAAAACTCCACACACAGAATAATTTCCAAGTGAAACCAGTCAATGTTAGCCTATGGAAGGAAATTCAAGTTACTGGTAAATACAGTTAAAATTACTTTTCAGGATCAGAACGGGGCTCAAAGATGCAGAACTGATTTCTCTCCTGATAACAGGTGAGTAAATCGGAATTCATTGTTCGGATGATTTTAGGTGAATATTTTAAAGTTCCAAAACTCCACACTTAGAAGAATTTCCAAGTGAAACCAGTCAATGTTAGCCTATGGAAGGACATTCAAGTTACTGGTAAGTACAGTTAGAATTAATTTTCAGGAACAGTACTGGGCTCAAAGATGCAGCACTGAGGTCTCTCCTGATAACAGGTGAGTAAATCGGAATTCTTAGTTTGGCTTATTTTACTTTGGTCCACTATATATAGAGCCACTTTCCTACACCATTCCCTCCCTTCACCACTGTCTCATTGAGCCCTGTGTCCGTTTTAATTTGGGAGATTAAGTCCCCTTGAATCCTAAGGGTCCCTAGGGTCCAACTAGCCCACCAGGTACCTCCAGTAAGCGCCACAGAGCTACATTGCAGAGAGGTGTAAAAAGGGGCATGGCCTCTGAACACCTCTCTGCAACGCAGCTCCCTGGCGCATACTGGAGGTACCTGGTGGGCTAGTTGGCCCCCAGGAACCCTCAAGATTGAAGAGGAATTAATTCCTCAACTTTAAATGTACCACAGGGCACATTTGCACAATGGTAAATGAAGGGGGCGGGCCTCATGTGACATGTGTGCAAACACGCCCCGTGGTCGTTTTAAGTTGTGGAATTAATTCCTCTTCAATCCTGAGGTCCCCTGGGGGCCAACTAGCCCACCAGGAACCTCTAGTATGCGCCAGGGAGCTGCGTTGCAGAGAGGTGTTCAGATGCCACGTCCCTTTTTACACCTCTCTGTAACGCAGCTCCGTGGCATTTACTAGAGGTTCTTGCTCCTCTCCAATGCCGCCGCGGTATGAACTCTGTCCAAATCACCATGGTGCTCTCCCGTGTGTCTTTGATGACAGACATATCCAATTTCATTTATTTAATCAAAGTCAGGCCAGATGGGTCTACAAGATCGTTCTCGCCGAGGTGAAGGACCAGCAAATCCGGAGGGCCCCCCCCCCTTATGCACAGCGATGAAAACAAAAGAAACAACCCCCAACGCATTCCCCCTTTACCATTCCATATCACCTCATGGTTAACACTTTTGAGTCCAAGTGATCTCCCACACATTTGTTGCTCAGCATAAACCACAGCCCATTCAACGAAGGAGTGTCCTACAATTCAAGTTGTCCTTTTACCTTTTACCATCCTTTGCAACGGACCAAGGAAGAAAAACAGGAATTAACAAAGAAAAGAAGAAAACTGAAATTACTTCCGAACATACTTTTCGCAGCATTTGGACCTCCGTCTCCCAATTCTGTGTATTTTGGACCAGGCCCACCCCAATCTTGCAGCCTCAGTTGCTGCTCCAATGCAGAAAAAGTGTGTTCCAAAATGCAGTGGATTCTCCCCCAAACTCAGCAACACCTTCCTCAAAACAGCCAGCAACTGAGCAATAGAAATCGGACTCCCTTGTGCATGACAATATATGTCTCCAGGCGTGAAAAAAGATGAAGCCCTAAAAATTCCCATTCCCTGACCAGGAAAAATCCAAACCACTCCTGCCCAAGAAAACCCTTTTACCCCTACCCAACTGGTCAGTCTTAGATGCCCTCAGCAAAAGCCTCAACCAGTTTCCCTCCACAAAGACCTCATTGCTGTTCATGCCAGCCCTGTTCCTTAAACCCAGTAACTCAGAAGCCCTGAATGCCCTAAAAACAACCACAAAAAACATAAACTACACTTCCCAAAATCAAACTCATCATAGCAGCAAGAGGACAACTGAGTCAACATCCTCTGAAGCAAACTAAAAGTCACCGGCTGCCGCAACCGCTTAGAACCAGCTTGTTGCCTACCCAATCCCTTCAGAACCTTTTTCACCAACCCCCCCACCACCCCTCCCCCCCACTGGATCCCTCCCCCACCTCAGCTGCCCATAAAAAGAAATGCCAGCCAATTTACCAGAAAAAGTGGTATGGGAAAGACCTTTATCTATCAGGTGCAAAACAAAACTTAATAAAGAATGTTCCTCAGACATCCCCCCATGTGTAGGAAACGCTTTACCATAGCTCAAGAATTCTTTCCATGCTTGTAGATAACTCTGTTCCATAGAATCAGCCACTAAATTCTCTACAAACTGGACAATCCTCAATCCTCCCATGCCCAGACACACTGTGGGATCTGAATTTTGATGATCTCTGCCCCACGACCCAGCCTGTGGAATTCCTCCGACTGGAAACTAGACAAAGCGTCTGCTATACAATTATTGACGCCTGGAATATGTCCCGCTTTGAAAATAATATTCAGCTGTAAACACCTAAGCATGAAAGCACGCAGCAACCTCAACACTCTCAAGTCCTTTGCCCTTTGCTTGTTAATCAACTCAACCACCGCCAAGTTATCAACATTGAATAAAACAGTTCTATTCTGAAATTCCTCGCCCCAGACGTATAAAGAAACCAGTAGTGGAAACAACTCCAAAAAGACAATACTGCAACCCTGATGCTGCCAGTGCTAAGGCCAACTTTCTGCGCACCACCGCCCCTCCCAGAATATGCCAAAGCCTTTAGCACCAGAAGCATTCGTGTAAACCTGCACTTGCCAAATCATATCTACGTCCGCAAAAAACAAAGATACGCCATTGAAGTCCTTGAGAAATTTTAGCCATATGTACAGATCCGCCCTGACTGCTGTAGAAATGCGCACTCTATAGTGTGGGAGATAGGCCCCAGACAACGACATCCCAAGCCTCCTACAGAATGTTCTTCCAGCTTTAACCACCCTACAGGCGAAATTCAGGTAGCCCAACAACTTCTGTACTTTCCTGATCTCCAGTTTACGCTCTTCCACCACTGATTACAAAAAGGCTGAAATATCCTGCACCTTGTCTGCTGGCAGTCTTGCTACCATGGTCAAAGTGCAAATTTCTATACCCCAAAAAGTCAAGGTTGTACTGGGCCCCTCAGTTTTGTCATGAGCCAAAGGCACACCAAGCTCCTGAGTCATGGCTTGTTTTTTATTTAAGATTAATTCTTCAAAAATATTTATTTGTATTTACTTTTTAAACTATTGTAAAGTTACTCATTTTCAATGTATAGTACATCATTGTTATTTTTTTAAATATTTAGGAGTCAGCACAATTACATTTTTGGGGATAATTAAAATATATTTCTATATTGTGCTCTTTTTATCTGTGGTATTAGTTAATTTGTAAATTTAGAAGGAAGGCATTTTCCGTAATGTTTTATGTTTGGAGTAGCATTGGTAAATTGTGCCTATCACATTCCCCAATGTGGTTTGATTTGGAATGGGACTAGTTAATCTAAGCCCCTCAAAGTCTGCCACTTCCTCCAATGTGGTTAGGTTTGGAGTGGGAATAGTAAATATGGACCCCACAAAGTCCAACAATTAATCAGTGTAGTAAAGTTTGGACTAAGAATAGTAAACTTGAGCCTCCTAAACTACAACACTTTCCGCAAAGTGAACACACACACACACCCCAAACCCACCCTTATATAAATATATAAATATATCCATAGAAAAACCGCAACATTCTATTGGCAATAACTTTGGTGTCGATTGATGAATTTTCTTTAAATTTTCCAAACTGTTGGCCAGCTCAGTTCTGCTCCTTCGCTGAAAGTTTGGGGGTGATTGGTCAAGCGGAGGCCAAAAAAAAAGGGGGTCTCAAAATGTGTTTTCCCCATGCAATTTCCCATTGGACCTTTAGCCACAACGACAGCCGGAACGGCTGAACGGAATTAAACCAAATTTGGCAGGGAGGTAGTCCTCAGTTTCGACTTGTGCCTTTTGCTTATATGGTGTCAATCTGTTCAGTAGTTAATGAGAAAATTACGGTCAACGTCATTTATATATCTATGGGCATGGTGTATCCGCGTATCTATCCGCGTACCCAAAGCTCAACCTGCACGCACCCTGCCGTGCATGAGCTGCATGCTGATTGGCTGTCAACAGTCAAAATCAGAAAGTGTTGGCAGCCATCTTGTGGCACAAAAAACCCCAAACAAACGCCGTAAAGCGCAAAATGAGGGCGTGGTATACACACCCTGACCCCCTAGGCCTGCTCAGGGGGTCCCACAAGGACCCCCAGGGACCAAAATGTATTTTTTTTGGGGGGGGGGAAATCGCAGGATGCGCCTAGGATCCACGCATCCCAGCGATATAAGAAACAATAAACGCAGTCTCCCGCTGTAAATATGTTCATTTGCCCCCGGGGGGGCAAATCCTGGGGGCATTGTTGAAAAAATAGAGTGGGGGGTCCCAATCCCCCCCACACTGCCCCGGGGACTGCATCCCACGGGCTATAACCTAATATATGCGGGGGGCTCATGGGGCCCCGCAGCCCCGGGGACCGCCACCCCGGGGCTTCTTCAAAATGGGTGGGGGGGCTCTCAGGCCCCCCTGGCCCCGGGGACCACCACCCCTGGGGCTCAATTATAATGTATGGGTTTTTTTTAAATGGGTGGGGGAGTTCTCAGGCCCCCCAGCCCTGGGGACTGCCACCCCCAGGGGCAATAATTTAATGTATGCGGGGGGCTCATGGGGCCCCCCACAGCCCTGGGGACCACCACCCCCCAGGGCTTCAAGCAAATGGGTGGGGGGACTCTCAGGCCCCCCAGCCCCGGGAACTGCCACCCCCGGAGCTTAAGAAAATTGGGTTGGGGGGCCCCGGGGACCGCTACCTCCGGGGCTTCTCAAAAATGTGGGTGGGGGCCATGCGGCCCCCCATCCTAGAGCCAAAGATGGCCCTGGGGACCGCCACCCCCTGGGCCGACTCCTGCAGTGTCCAGGGGTGCCTACCCCGGGACACTGCGGTTTGCAATGATAGGGTGGGAGCCTTGCGGCTCCAACCCTGCCATTGCAAAGTGCTTTGCTTCATTGAAGCAAGAGCAGGAAAACCTGCTCTCGCTTCAATGAAGCAAAGCAAATTGCTTTTCCATAAGGGGAGCAGCATGATAGCTGCTTCCCATATGGAAAAGCAATGGCGGCTCCCGCAGGAGGCGGGGAGCTGGCGGGACCGTGGGGCAATAGGGGACCCCCCACGATCCCCAATGGTGAGCTCCAGCCCCGGGGGAAGGATCCCCGGGGCTACCAGTGGCATGGGAGGGGGGGCCGAGCGGCCCCCCTCCCCATTAAAAAAAAAGTAATTTAAAAAAAAGGCCAGCCCCGGGGGATAGGGTCCCGGGACCTTGAAGTGGCCTGATTTACTAAAAAATTTTAAGCTATTCATTTTTAAATATTTTATTTTTTAAATTACATTATAATTACATTACACATTACATCACAAAATATACTTTCTCAGAATGAATTACTTTAGTTTAAATACTTTGCAAATAGGCAATATACTTTTAAGTACAGTAGTTACAGTTGTTGTAATGTGCAACACAATTTCAGACACAATGCAATATTGAGCTCAAAGTGAATTTCTAGTTAAATGCAATTAGTTACTTTTTGGATTACTTTTCTAACCACAAGACTAGATCCTAGATTCAGTCCTGGGATATCTCCTGTAAACAGTTGAATAAAAACGTTTTGGTTACAGTAGTGATTTTTAAGGAATATTATTGTATTTTAAAAGTTGACACTTAAAAACTTTTTCACATAGAATCACCAATGTTATCCTATGGGAGGAAATTCACTTATCAGGTAAGTAGTGTTAACGTTACTTTTTCTTACTCAGTGGTGGATCCTGGATCCAGCACGGGTGCATCTCCTGTAAACAGTCGCAAGAATGCGATTAAGTCATTCAGGCGATTTTTAAGGAATATTTAAAGTTTGTGAAAATCGGCACTTAAAAACTTTTCTGGTGAAAACCACACAATGGATTCCTATTGGAGGAAATACAAGTTGCTGGTAAGTACAGTTAGAATTACTTTTCAGGGTCAGTGCTGGGCTAAAAGATTCAGCACTAACTTCTCTCCTAATAACAGGTGAGTAAATCGGAATTCGTTGTTCGGATAATTTTAGGAGTATATTTTAAAGTTCCAAAACTGCACACACAGAATAATTTCCAAGTGAAACCAGACAATGTTAGCCTATGGAAAGAAATACAAGTTACTGGTAAATACAGTTAAAATTACTTTTCAGGATCAGAACGGGGCTCAAAGATGCAGGACTGAGTTCTCTCCTGATAACAGGTGAGTAAATCGGAATTCATTGTTCGGATGATTTTAGGTGAATATTTTAAAGTTCCAAAACTCCACACTTAGAAGAATTTCCAAGTGAAACCAGTCAATGTTAGCCTATGGAAGGACATTCAAGTTACTGGTAAGTACAGTTAGAATTAATTTTCAGGAACAGTACTGGCCTCAAAGATGCAGCACTGAGGTCTCTCCTGATAACAGGTGAGTAAATCGGAATTCTTAGTTTGGCTTATTTTACTTTGGTCCACTATATATAGAGCCACTTTCCTACACCATTCCCTCCCTTCACCACTGTCTCATTGAGCCCTGTGTCCGTTTTAATTTGGGAGATTAAGTCCCCTTGAATCCTAAGGGTCCCTAGGGTCCAACTAGCCCACCAGGTACCTCCAGTAAGCGCCACAGAGCTACATTGCAGAGAGGTGTAAAAAGGGGCATGGCCTCTGAACACCTCTCTGCAACGCAGCTCCCTGGCGCATACTGGAGGTACCTGGTGGGCTAGTTGGCCCCCAGGAACCCTCAAGATTGAAGAGGAATTAATTCCTCAACTTTAAATGTACCACAGGGCACATTTGCACAATGGTAAATGAAGGGGGCGGGCCTCATGTGACATGTGTGCAAACACGCCCCGTGGTCGTTTTAAGTTGTGGAATTAATTCCTCTTCAATCCTGAGGTCCCCTGGGGGCCAACTAGCCCACCAGGAACCTCTAGTATGCGCCAGGGAGCTGCGTTGCAGAGAGGTGTTCAGATGCCACGTCCCTTTTTACACCTCTCTGTAACGCAGCTCCGTGGCATTTACTAGAGGTTCTTGCTCCTCTCCAATGCCGCCGCGGTATGAACTCTGTCCAAATCACCATGGTGCTCTCCCGTGTGTCTTTGATGACAGACATATCCAATTTCATTTATTTAATCAAAGTCAGTCCAGATGGGTCTACAAGATCGTTCTCGCCGAGGTGAAGGACCAGCAAATCCGGAGGGCCCCCCCCCCTTATGCACAGCGATGAAAACAAAGGAAACTACCCCCCAACGCATTCCCCCTTTACCATTCCATATCACCTCATGGTTAACACTTTTGAGTCCAAGTGATCTCCCACACATTTGTTGCTCAGCATAAACCACAGCCCATTTAACGAAGGAGTGTCCTACAATCCAAGTTGTCCTTTTACCTTTTACCATCCTTTGCAACGGACCAAGGAAGAAAAACAGGAATTAACAAAGAAAAGAAGAAAACTGAAATTACTTCCGAACATACTTTTCGCAGCATTTGGACCTCCATCTCCCAATTCTGTGTATTTTGGACCAGGCCCACCCCAATCTTGCAGCCTCAGTTGCTGTTCCAATGCAGAAAAAGTGTGTTCCAAAATGCAGTGGATTCTCCCCCAAACTCAGCAACACCTTCCTCAAAACAGCCAGCAACTGAGCAATAGAAATCGGACTCCCTTGTGCATGACAATATATGTCTCCAGGCGTGAAAAAAGATGAAGCCCTTAAAAATTCCCATTCCCTGACCAGGAAAAATCCAAACCACTCCTGCCCAAGAAAACCCTTTTACCCCTACCCAACTGGTCAGTCTTAGATGCCCTCAGCAAAAGCCTCAACCAGTTTCCCTCCACAAAGACCTCATTGCTGTTCATGCCAGCCCTGTTCCTTAAACCCAGTAACTCAGAAGCCCTGAATGCCCTAAAAACAACCACAAAAAACATAAACTACACTTCCCAAAATCAAACTCATCATAGCAGCAAGAGGACAACTGAGTCAACATCCTCTGAAGCAAACTAAAAGTCACCGGCTGCCGCAACCGCTTAGAACCAGCTTGTTGCCTACCCAATCCCTTCAGAACCTTTTTCACCAACCCCCCACCACCCCTCCCCCCCACTGGATCCCTCCCCCACCTCAGCTGCCCATAAAAAGAAATGCCAGCCAATTTACCAGAAAAAGTGGTATGGGAAAGACCTTTATCTATCAGGTGCAAAACAAAACTTAATAAAGAATGTTCCTCAGAAATCCCCCCATGTGTAGGAAACCCTTTACCATAGCTCAAGAATTCTTTCCATGCTTGTAGATAACTCTGTTCCGTAGAATCAGCCACTAAATTCTCTACAAACTGGACAATCCTCAATCCTCCCATGCCCAGACACACTGTGGGATCTGAATTTTGATGATCTCTGCCCCAGGACCCAGCCTGTGGAATTCCTCCGACTGGAAACGAGACAAAGCGTCTGCTATACAATTATTGACGCCTGGAATATGTCCCGCTTTGAAAATAATATTCAGCTGTAAACACCTAAGCATGAAAGCACGCAGCAACCTCAACACTCTCAAGTCCTTTGCCCTTTGCTTGTTAATCAACTCAACCACCGCCAAGTTATCAACATTGAATAAAACAGTTCTATTCTGAAATTCCTCGCCCCAGACGTATAAAGAAACCAGTAGTGGAAACAACTCCAAAAAGACAATACTGCAACCCTAATGCTGCCAGTGCTAAGGCCAACTTTCTGCGCACCACCGCCCCTCCCAGAATATGCCAAAGCCTTTAGCACCAGAAGCATTCGTGTAAACCTGCACTTGCCAAATCATATCTACGTCCGCAAAAAACAAACATACGCCATTGAAGTCCTTGAGAAATTTTAGCCATATGTACAGATCCGCCCTGACTGCTGTAGAAATGTGCACTCTATAGTGTGGGAGATAGGCCCCAGACAACGACATCCCAAGCCTCCTACAGAATGTTCTTCCAGCTTTAACCACCCTTCAGGCGAAATTCAGGTAGCCCAACAACTTCTGTACTTTCCTGATCTCCAGTTTACGCTCTTCCACCACTGATTACAAAAAGGCTGAAATATCCTGCACCTTGTCTGCTGGCAGTCTTGCTACCATGGTCAAAGTGCAAATTTCTATACCCCAAAAAGTCAAGGTTGTACTGGGCCCCTCAGTTTTGTCATGAGCCAAAGGCACACCAAGCTCCTGAGTCATGGCTTGTTTTTTATTTAAGATTAATTCTTCAAAAATATTTATTTGTATTTACTTTTTAAACTATTGTAAAGTTACTCCTTTTCAATGTATAGTACATCATTGTTATTTTTTTAAATATTTAGGAGTCAGCACAATTACATTTTTGGGGATAATTAAAATATATTTCTATATTGTGCTCTTTTTATCTGTGGTATTAGTTAATTTGTAAATTTAGAAGGAAGGCATTTTCCGTAATGTTTTATGTTTGGAGTAGCATTGGTAAATTGTGCCTATCACATTCCCCAATGTGGTTTGATTTGGAATGGGACTAGTTAATCTAAGCCCCTCAAAGTCTGCCACTTCCTCCATTGTGGTTAGGTTTGGAGTGGGAATAGTAAATATGGACCCCACAAAGTCCAACAATTAATCAGTGTAGTAAAGTTTGGACTAAGAATAGTAAACTTGAGCCTCCTAAACTACAACACTTTCCGCAAAGTGAACACACACACACACACCAAACCCACCCTTATATAAATATATAAATATATCCATAGAAAAACCGCAACATTCTATTGGCAATAACTTTGGTGTCGATTGATGAATTTTCTTTAAATTTTCCAAACTGTTGGCCAGCTCAGTTCTGCTCCTTCGCTGAAAGTTTGGGGGTGATTGGTCAAGCGGAGGCCAAAAAAAAAGGGGGTCTCAAAATGTGTTTTCCCCATGCAATTTCCCATTGGACCTTTAGCCACAACGACAGCCGGAACGGCTGAACGGAATTAAACCAAATTTGGCAGGGAGGTAGTCCTCAGTTTCGACTTGTGCCTTTTGCTTATATGGTGTCAATCTGTTCAGTAGTTAATGAGAAAATTACGGTCAACGTCATTTATATATCTAAGGGCATGGTGTATCCGCGTATCTATCCGCGTACCCAAAGCTCAACCTGCACGAACCCTGCCGTGCATGAGCTGCATGCTGATTGGCTGTCAACAGTCAAAATCAGAAAGTGTTGGCAGCCATCTTGTGGCACAAAAAACCCCAAACAAACGCCGTAAAGCGCAAAATGAGGGCGTGGTATACACACCCTGACCCCCTAGGCCTGCTCAGGGGGTCCCACAAGGACCCCCAGGGACCAAAATGTATTTTTTTGGGGGGGGGGAAATCGCAGGATGCGCCTAGGATCCACGCATCCCAGCGATATAAAAAACAATAAACGCAGTCTCCCGCTGTAAATATGTTCATTTGCCCCCGGGGGGGCAAATCCTGGGGGCATTGTTGAAAAAATAGAGTGGGGGGTCCCAATCCCCCCCACACTGCCCCGGGGACTGCATCCCACGGGCTATAACTTAATATATGCGGGGGGCTCATGGGGCCCCACAGCCCCGGGGACCGCCACCCCGGGGCTTCTTCAAAATGGGTGGGGGGGCTCTCAGGCCCCCCTGGCCCCGGGGACCACCACCCCTGGGGATCAATTATAATGTATGGGTTTTTTTTAAATGGGTGGGGGAGTTCTCAGGCCCCCCAGCCCTGGGGACTGCCACCCCCAGGGGCAAGAATTTAATGTATGCGGGGGGCTCACGGGGCCCCCCACAGCCCTGGGGACCACCACCCCCCAGGGCTTCAAGCAAATGGGTGGGGGGACTCTCAGGCCCCCCAGCCCCGGGAACTGCCACCCCCGGAGCTTAAGAAAATTGGGTTGGGGGGCCCCGGGGACCGCTACCTCCGGGGCTTCTCAAAAATGTGGGAGGGGGCCATGCGGCCCCCCATCCTAGAGCCAAAGATGGCCCTGGGGACCGCCACCCCCTGGGCCGACTCCTGCAGTGTCCAGGGGTGCCTACCCCGGGACACTGCGGTTTGCAATGATAGGGTGGGAGCCTCGCGGCTCCAACCCTGCCATTGCAAAGTGCTTTGCTTCATTGAAGCGAGAGCAGGAAAACCTGCTCCCGCTTCAATGAAGCAAAGCAAATTGCTTTTCCATAAGGGGAGCAGCATGATAGCTGCTTCCCATATGGAAAAGCAATGGCGGCTCCCGCAGGAGGCGGGGAGCTGGCGGGACCGTGGGGCAATAGGGGACCCCCCCACGATCCCCAATGGTGAGGGCCAGCCCCGGGGGAAGGATCCCCGGGGCTACCAGTGGCACGGGAGGGGGACAAGCGGCCCCCCTCCCCATTAAAAAAAAAGTAATTTAAAAAAAAGGCCAGCCCCGGGGGATAGGGTCCCCGGGACCTTGAAGTGGCCTGATTTACTAAAAAAATTTAAGCTATTCATTTTTAAATATTTTATTTTTTAAATTACATTATAATTACATTACACATTACATCACAAAATATACTTTCTCAGAATGAATTACTTTAGTTTAAATACTTTGCAAATAGGCAATATACTTTTAAGTACAGTAGTTACACTTGTTGTAATGTGCAACACAATTTCAGACACAATGCAATATTGAGCTCAAAGTGAATTTCTAGTTAAATGCAATTAGTTACTTTTTGGATTACTTTTCTAACCACAAGACTAGATCCTAGATTCAGTCCTGGGATATCTCCTGTAAACAGTTGAATAAAAACGTTTTGGTTACAGTAGTGATTTTTAAGGAATATTATTGTATTTTAAAAGTTGACACTTAAAAACTTTTTCACATAGAATCACCAATGTTATCCTATGGGAGGAAATTCACTTATCAGGTAAGTAGTGTTAACGTTACTTTTTCTTACTCAGTGGTGGATCCTGGATCCAGCACGGGTGCATCTCCTGTAAACAGTCGCAAGAATGCGATTAAGTCATACAGGTGATTTTTAAGGAATATTTAAAGTTTGTGAAAATCGGCACTTAAAAACTTTTCTGGTGAAAACCACACAATGGATTCCTATTGGAGGAAATACAAGTTGCTGGTAAGTACAGTTAGAATTACTTTTCAGGGTCAGTGCTGGGCTAAAAGATTCAGCACTAACTTCTCTCCTAATAACAGGTGAGTAAATCGGAATTCGTTGTTCGGATAATTTTAGGAGTATATTTTAAAGTTCCAAAACTGCACACACAGAATAATTTCCAAGTGAAACCAGACAATGTTAGCCTATGGAAGGAAATACAAGTTACTGGTAAAAACAGTTAAAATTACTTTTCAGGATCAGAACGGGGCTCAAAGATGCAGAACTGAGTTCTCTCCTGATAACAGGTGAGTAAATCGGAATTCATTGTTCGGATGATTTTAGGTGAATATTTTAAAGTTCCAAAACTCCACACTTAGAAGAATTTCCAAATGAAACCAGTCAATGTTAGCCTATGGAAGGACATTCAAGTTACTGGTAAGTACAGTTAGAATTAATTTTCAGGAACAGTACTGGGCTCAAAGATGAAGCACTGAGGTCTCTACTGATAACAGGTGAGTAAATCGGAAAGCTTATTTTACTTTGGTCCACTATATATAGAGCCACTTTCCTACACCATTCCCTCCCTTCACCACTGTCTCATTGAGCCCTGTGTCCGTTTTAATTTGGGAGATTAAGTCCCCTTGAATACTGAGGGTCCCTGGGGTGCAAGTAGCCCATTACGTACCTCCAGTAAGCACCACAGAGCTGCGTTGCAGAGAGGTGTAAAAGGGACACAGCCTGGGCCACCTCTCTGCAACGCAGCGCAGTGGCGCTTACTGAAAGCACCTGGTTGGCTAGTTAGCCTCCAGGGGCCCTCAGGATTGATGGAGAATTATTTCCCCAACTTAAAACATGCCACAGGGCGTGTTTGCACACGTCACCTCAGGCCCCGTCCCCTCCCTTTGCCCCTGTGTAAACGCGCCCTGTATCCATTTTAAGTTGGGAGATTAAGTACCCTTAAATCCTAAGTGTCCCTAGGGTCCAACTAGCCCACCAGGTACCTCCAGTAAGCGCCACAGAGCTACATTGCAGAGAGGTGTAAAAAGGGGCATGGCCTCTGAACACCTCTCTGCAACGCAGCTCCCTGGCGCATACTGGAGGTACCTGGTGGGCTAGTTGTCCCCCAGGAACCCTCAAGATTGAAGAGAAATTAATTCCTCAACTTTAAATGTACCACAGGGCACATTTGCACAATGGTAAATGAAAGGGGCGTGGCCTCATGTGACATGTGTGCAAACACGCCCCGTGGCCCGTTTTAAGTTGTGGAATTAATTCCTCTTCAATCCTGAGGTCCCCTGGGGGCCAACTAGCCCACCAAGAACCTCTAGTATGCGCCAGGGAGCTGCGTTGCAGAGAGGTGTTCAGATGCCACGTCCCTTTTTACACCTCTCTGCAACGCAGCACCGTGGCATTTACTAGAGGTTCTTGCTCCTCTCCAATGCAGCCGCGGTATGAACTCTGTCCAAATCACCATGGTGCTCTCCCGTGTGTCTTTGATGACAGACAGATCCAATTTCATTTATTTAATCAAAGTCAGGCCAGATGGGTCTACAAGATCGTTCTCGCCGAGGTGAAGGACCAGCAAATCCGGAGGGCCCCCCCTTATGCACAGCGATGAAAACAAAGGAAACAACCCCCCCACGCATTCCCCCTTTACCATTCCATATCACCTCATGGTTAACACTTTTGAGTCCAAGTGATCTCCCACACATTTGTTGCTCAACAACAGCCCATTTAACGAAGGAGTGTCCTACAATCCAAGTTGTCCTTTTACCTTTTACCATCCTTTGCAACGGACCAAGGCAGAAAAACAGGAATTAACAAAGAAAAGAAGAAAACAGAAATTACTTCCGAACATACTTTTCGCAGCATTTGGACCTCCATCTCCCAATTCTGTGTATTTTGGACCAGGCCCACCCCAATCTTGCAGCCTCAGTTGCTGCTCCAATGCAGAAAAAGTGCGTTCCAAAATGCAGTGGATCCTCCCCCAAACTCAGCAACACCTTCCTCAAAACAGCCAGCAACTGAGCAATAGAAATCGGACTCCCTTGTGCATGACAAAATCTGTCTCCAGGCGTGAAAAAAGATGAAGCCCTAAAAATTCCCATTCCCTGACCGGGAAAAATCCAAACCACTCCTGCCCAAGAAAACCCTTTTACCCCTACCCAACTGGTCAGTCTTAGATGCCCTCAGCAAAAGCCTCAACCAGTTTCCCTCCACAAAGACCTCATTGCTGTTCATGCCAGCCCTGTTCCTTAAACCCAG
Source organism: Lissotriton helveticus (assembly GCF_964261635.1). Classification (NCBI taxonomy): domain Eukaryota; kingdom Metazoa; phylum Chordata; class Amphibia; order Caudata; family Salamandridae; genus Lissotriton; species Lissotriton helveticus. The sequence goes on from NC_136063.1 coordinate 2,094,739,937, forward strand.
TAACTCAGAAGCCCTGAATGCCCTAAATACAACCACAAAAAACATAAACTACACTTCCCAAAATCAAACTCATCATAGCAGCAAGAGGACAACTGAGTCAACATCCTCTGAAGCAAACTAAAAGTCACCGGCTGCCGCAACCGCTTAGAACCAGCTTGTTGCCTACCCAATCCCTTCAGAACCTTTTTCACCAACCACCCCACCCCCCCACTGGATCCCTCCCCCACCTCAGCTGCCCATAAAAAGAAATGCCAGCCAATTTACCAGAAAAAGTGGTATGGGAAAGACCTTTATCTATCAGGTGCAAAACAAAACTTAATAAAGACTGTTCCTCAGACATCCCCGCATGTGTAGGAAACCCGCTACCATAGCTCAAGAATTCTTTCCATGCTTGTAGATAACTCTGCTCCGTAGAATCAGCCACTAAATTCTCTACAAACTGGACAATCCTCAATCCCCCCATGCCCAGACACACTGTGGGATCTGAGTTTTGATGATCTCTGCCCCAGGAGCCAGCCTGTGGAATTTCTCCCACTGGAAACGAGACAAAGCGTCTGCTATACAATTATTGACGCCTGGAATATGTCCCGCTTTGAAAATAATATTCAGCTGTAAACACCTAAGCATGAAAGCACGCAGCAACCTCAACACTCTCAAGTCCTTTGCCCTTTGCTTGTTAATCAACTCCAAGTTATCAACATTGAATAAAACAGTTCTATTCTGAAATTCCTCGCCCCAGACGTATAAAGAAACCAGTAGTGGAAACAACTCCAAAAAGGCAATACTGCAACCCTGATGCTGCCAGTGCAAAGGCCAACTTTCTGCGCACCACCGCCCCTCCCAGAATATGCCAAAGCCTTTAGCACCAGAAGCATTCGTGTAAACCTGCACTTGCCAAATCATATCTTCGTCCGCAAAAAACAAAGATACGCCATTGAAGTCCTTGAGAAATTTTAGCCAGATGTACAGATCCGCCCTGACTGCTGTAGAAATGCGCACTCTATAGTGTGGGAGATAGGCCCCAGACAACGACATCCCAAGCCTCCTACAGAATGTTCTTCCAGCTTTAACCACCCTACAGGCGAAATTCATGTAGCCCAACAACTTCTGTACTTTCCTGATCTCCAGTTTACGCTCCTCCACCACTGATTACAAAAAGGCTGAAATATCCTGCACCTTGTCTGCTGGCAGTCTTGCTACCATGGTCAAAGTGTAAATTTCTATACCCCAAAAAGTCAAGGTTGTACTGGGCCCCTCAGTTTTGTCATGAGCCAAAGGCACACCAAGCTCCTGAGTCATGGCTTGAAAAGTTTGCAAAGCCATCTGACACTGCCTTGTATTCTGAACAAAAAATCGTCCAAATAGTGACAAACGAGCTCATGGCCACTGATGTAAGTAAACTGCCACTGTAAAAAAGTGCTAAAGGTTTCAAATAATGCACAGGATACCGAACACCCCATGGGCAAAACTTTATCCACATAAAACTCCCCCTGGAAATGCATCCCCAGCAGACCAAAGTCAGACGGATGAATGGGTAAAAGACGGAATGCCGACTGGATGTCACTTTTTGCCAATTGTGCCGCCGTCCAGCTGATCTCACCAACCGCAATGCATCATCTACCGATGCGTAAGACACACTAGAATCCTCAGGCGCTATAAAGTCGTTAATAGAGGAGCCCTCGGGCCAAGACAAGTGGTGGATCAAGCGGAACTCCCCAGCTACCCCAGGGGAGAAACAAACAAATCAGGCATTGGACAATGAACAAAAGGACAGGCAACCCTTCCTGCCTCAACTTCAGCCCACAACTTCATCTGCACAGCCTGAGGGAATTCTTTAGCGGACTTCAAGTTGTCCGACTACCTGCTCTGGCGGGGACCACGATAACCGATCTTAAAAACCACCTTGAAGCCCCAAAACAATCAATTCGCCTCATCAGTGTCCGGGTATTCTGCCAACCACCGCTCCAAAACCTCCACCCTAATAGGTGTATGAGCCCTTTGGGACAAACTGAAACGATTGGCCTCTTCCCCTCTGTCCCCGCCCTTGATCACCAAATCTCTGTCCTGGGAAACATTGAGTGAGAGGATGCCTGCCTCCACATTGGGAGCACTCATTCTTATATCTGCTGAACTGCTTACTGCAAAATCCTTTGTTGTAATTCCAACATGCCCCAAAGACTGCTGCCTGACCCCTGCCAACAACCCCCGCACCCTACTGGGCGGGATGTTATTTAAAGGGCCGGTTCGTTACAGGCAACCCACTAGCAGTGAGTGTAGTAGCAGGTGGCTGTGAAGACGCCATCCATTGCAGCCATAACTCCGAGTCCACATCACCCCAAGGACGATCATGAAAAATGCTCATTCAAGTTCTAAATTCCTCATCATATGAGAACCATGCATAACCCCCAGAATAACTTTGCACCTTTCTGATAATGTCCATATACTTAAGCATGGCTACATCTCTATCTTGGTGCTGTTCACAATAAACACTGGCGTATATAAGGAAGGCAGAAGTCCAATTCTCAATCGTTTTGGGGACCCTAGGCCAACAAGCTAACACCCACTCCTCCTCCTTAGACCCTTCCTTGGCCTGAATATCACGATGGAGCAACTTAAAGACATCAACAAATTCATGACGCCAAATTCTGTCCTTGGTCTTGTCCGACAAATGAGAACCTAAGGGCATCACAGCACGGAATTGGTTATGCTTTCCGTGCTGGATGAGATGAGAACGAGAGTGGATATGAAAATGCCCTGTGCTCTGGTTCTGCTTGATTTCTCCGCGGCCTTTGACACGGTTAATCATGGTCAACTTTTGTCACGGATTGCTGACTTTGGGATCCAGGGCATAGTCAGGGCTTGGCTTGCTTCCTTTCCTAGGGACCGCTCCCAAAGAGTCCAATTAACAGACTTGGTATCCCTCCCAGCGACCTTGACATGTGGAGTGCCGCAGGGCTCAGCACTGTCCCTCCTGCTTTTAAATATCTATTTACAGCCTTTGGTTGCCGCCTTAACGCAGTTGGAATGTAGGGTATGTAACTACGCCGATGATACCCAAATTCTCATCCAAATTGACCAGTCGCCAACTTCACAGGCGAGAATGCAAGATATCTTGAAATTTACCGTAAATTGGATGTCGGCAAACTCATTAAAATTGAATACAGATACAACGGAGGTGTTGGCCGTTACCACAGTGGCAAACCCCTGGAATGAGCTGTTCTTGCCTATTGAACCTGGGCAGTTCCCAGAACCAGCATCAACAGTAAAACATGGCGCTATGCCTGCCATGTTGTGCATGGAAGTGCACAGCATGCCTTGATGCCATTGTGGCGGGCGGAGTGGAGTGCACCGCCCACCACAATGGTTGGAAGGCTGGATGTGCCCGCCACTGTGACGGGCGCATCTACCAACGGTTTAGTCATCAATGGAGCGCACACCGCAAGCCCCTCCTCCGGATCGCCCCTCGGGACTCTGGTACTTGTAGTTCTGTAGTGGATCACCCAGGTGGGTGCAAGTCGGTACTTGTTGGACTGATGAATCTCTAGACCCGATACATGTCCCGGGTGTTAGGATATCGCCCGAGACATGTCTCGGGTTTCGGGATAACTTCCCTCATCAGTAGAGAAAGATCGTTAGGGGTGGAAGAGAAGGCCGCCACACAACCGTCATCTACCAACGGTACTCCCTCCCTTATAAGGGGTGGTCCCTTTTTGCGATGGGATGGCGGGCGGACAAAGTCCGCCCGTCATCCTAATGGGGGCCTGAGTCTCCCAGGATTGTTTTTGTGCAGAAAGGTGTGCCTTCCTGCACAAAAACACTGCACCCTTGCACCATAAACTATTAATTTTAATTTCTTTTATCATTTTAAAAATTATATAAAAATTTACAAATATATATGTGTGTATATATATATATATATATATATATATATATATATATATTACCTACTGGCGGTCGCCAGTAGGTATATATAGTTAGGATTTTTTCTCTATGGGATTTTTGAAAATTCTATGTCTAATAACTTTGGCGTTTGTGGACGGAATTGGCTGAAATTTTCAGGAAAATGGAACATTTTGTTTCTGAGCAGCCCTTGAAAATTTGGGGGGTGTTCGTCAAGGGGGGGCTGAGAAAAAAGGGGGGTCCCAAAACGTGTTTTTAACATTGAGTTTTCCATAGGGCGGTTGGCCTCACTTTTAGCCCGAACGGCTGAATGGATTTGCATGAAACTTGGCAAAATTGTAGGGACTGGTAGCCCGATGTGCCTTTTGTAGGTCTCAATATATGTGCTACAGTGGATTTTGAGAAATTAACGTTTAAAAAAAGATATATATCTGTAACAGCGGACCGGGCAGCGCTCTGGTTCGCGGACTTTTCGCGCAACGGAGCTTTGTGAAGCGAAGCTGATTGGTTCTCCGGCGTCTGTCAACATTCCAAACAGTCCGTAGCGGCCGCCATCTTGTCTCTCGGTAGGATCGAGAGACAAGAGGAGGCCAAAGCGAAGGGGGAAATGACCATAAGGGGGCATAGTAGATCCTTCCTGACCTCTTAGGTTTGATGTACCATTTTGTCAAGTTTGGTGTAATTCCGTTCAGCCATTCAGGCTGTAGACGTATGTAAATGTCCTATGGAAAATTGCATGTGGAAAACACATTTGAAAGTGTTGAAATTTAGAACCAATTAAAATGTTACTTTGGTTTTGTATTTGTGTGTGATGAAAGTTAATTGGTTATGTATATATGTCAAATGAGAGGAAACCACAGCCATTTTGTGATACTACTGTCTGAGGTACATTTGTGAGGAATTTTTGGTGGTGAATTTCTGGTGTTTGATTTACACAGTACTAACACTTCTGCTACTTTTAAAAAGGTGAGTTGTTAATTTGTAAGGGGAACTATGTTGTACACTTGAAGATAATTTGAAAAATGTTATCTGTTATTTATTTGCAGTCCTTCTGTTATACTAAATACTTGATGAAGTTAGTTTTATATTATGTATTACTAAAAACGATAAATGAAAGTGATTATTTTTTTCTGAAATTTACAGCAAGCAATTTCAAAATAAAATGGCTCACAATGAAGAGACCGTGGCAATTTCTTTTGAATTGTCCACTACATTGATTGAAATTGAGAGCACCAATAATGAAATATTGTCACAAGGAGGACATGACTTGTATGATTCCATTAGATTGATTGAAATGGACAGCACCAAGAATGAAATATTGTCACAAGGAGATGACTTGAATGATTCCACTACATTGATTGAAATTGAGAGCACCAATAATGAAATATTGTCACAAGGAGGAGATGACTTGTATGATTCCATTAGATTGATTGAAATGGACAGCACCAATAATGAAATATTGTCACAAGGAGGAGATGACTTGAATGATTCCACTACATTGATTGAAATTGAGAGCACCAATAATGAAATATTGTCACGAGAAGATGACTTGAATGATTCCACTACATTGATTGAAATTGACAGCACCAATAATGAAATATTGTCACAAGGAGGAGATGACTTGAATGATTTTTTTGATCAATCTCTTGATGGCGAATTTATCGAGTGTTTGGAGACCATAGAGTTACAAGAATCATCATTGGAGACTTTTAATGAGGACATTGCTGATGAGGACATGTTACTAGTTCTTTCAAATTTAGAAAATTCTGAAGAATAAATTTATATTTAGAAATCAAAAATTGTTTGAGACATTATTCATTTTTATTTTTAATTTATGAGGTTGTAGCGAAGTGATTGTAGTATAAAATGAGACTTATAGTATAGAGTGCAACATTTTTATGTTACATGGTAAGTTTACTCATATTTACTTGTCTTCTGCCACTATATTATCTCCAATGTGTATTTGACATCTCTTCTTCATCTCCGGCCTCCTTTCTCTCACTGTGTGTCTCCGATGCATCTTATCGCTGTTATTTTGTGTAATTACAGAAGAGAGTAAAATAAAATAGTTCGGAACGTGAAAAGGGGGCAAAGTAGAGTACTCCTCACCCCCTAGGCCTTTTTAGGCGGTCCCAAAAGGATCAGTTTCTGCTTTCCTGAGAGATTATGGTATGAGTTCCGTATACCACAATCACTTGCATTACAACATGCAAGATATCTATCTCCTATTACCAACTTTTGGAGATATTCGCGCTAAGCGCGAATATCTCCAAAAAGTAACACCTGCCCTGAGCAGTTCTTAGCCATGTTATCCAATGGGAGGTGGATAACATGGCTAAGAGCATTAGCTCGGTAATGCATGAATATCGCTGAGTTTTTAGCGATATTCATGCATTGCGGCCGTTTATTATCGCATTTGCGATAAACCTTGATAATAGCAAGGTTTATCTTCGATAATTTCTGACGATGCTTAGTGGTAAAAAATTGGTTGGTAAGCATTGTTAGCGATAAATATCGCTTAACTTTGGTAATATGCCCCAACGTCTGTTAACGTTCGATTCGAAGGAAATGAGGAAGTGTTGAAAAACATTGTCTGCGCCATCTTGCCTTTTTTGAAATGCCACACTTTTGTCGTGCACGGCAGCCATTTTAGATGTCTTGACCAGACCCACTCTCTGCACGCTGTCGATTCGTAGCATGGCTCCTCACCCACGCAAGCATCTTCCCTAGGCACTGGTCACCACCGCTCTCTGTCTTATGCATGGGCAATAAACCTCCCCCCATCTGCGCTGCTCTTCCCTGAGAATCACACTCTGTGCCCGCCCGACACCTCCCTTTCGCCCTATTCACTACCGCACCCTCTGACACTCCTCTTTCTCTGTGTCCGATTGTCCAGGCTATCAGCTAGCCCTGCAGATGTAGTTTATGGCCCCAGCTGTAAAGAATCACCCCTCTTCAAAGGAGTTATAGTAGATCAAGGCCCACACCCGATGAGATCCGTCACACCACACGTGTTCCTACTATCTGAAAACCATCCTGTATTGTGATTGGGGAGGGGACCGAGCCTGAAGCGGAAGATTCCAGGAATGACTCTTTGTACATCAAAGTTTTTACAATTATGTGTCACATTAAAAATATATAGCACTCCAACAAAGTAGTAGGAATATAAAACTTTAATAACATATAAATATATACAAGAAAACAAAAACAGTAAAAACATTTAAACAACGAAGAGACCGTGGCAATTTCTTTTGAATTATCCAATAGATTTATTGAAATTGACAGCACCAATAATGAAATATTCTTGTCAGTAGCGGTCTGTTGTGCGAATAGTTCCAAGGCAGCAGAACGCGCTGAAATCTAGATGGCACGAAAGTGATGTCTAGTAAGTTGCCGCCCAGCAAAAAACGGCGTGGGGCGCCGCGGGGGTGAGTGAGTCCAGTAGGCACCACAGCTATTCTTACCGGCATTGCAGAATTACTGCTGTGGACAATGCCTGTGCTGTAGCAGGGTCACAGCAGAAACAAAAAGGATTCTGTTGAAGATGTTGTTGGTTTTCAATTTGAAAACAGTTCTGGTGTCAACTGCTATGCTAATGTAGTGGTTAATGTTTTGTTTTCTCTAGAAAATGTAAAAGAGGGGGAGGCAGTCCAAAGTTCCGTTAAAAGGGCAAAGGAAAGGATCGGTGGTTTGAACTATCAGTCAAAAAGGGGAGGGGGTGCAATAATTTTTCCTACCGGGTCACACTGTGCTTTCACCGGAAGTGAGGTCTGCAGGATTCTAGTAATTCAAAGTGAGGCTGGCGCCAGCATGGGAGCGCCGACGTCCCACGGATACAGTTTCGTCACTCCACGGGCGATCATGGCAGTCATTCCCCATCGGGGGTCGGAGACTCCCGCGGCTCCTCTAGAATTTTCAAGGTCGTGGAGGACTACGGTGGTGGAGTCAACCAGTGACCGGGCCATTTCTTTATGCTGGGCCCGCTCTTGCCAGGTCGACCGCCATTTTGAGAGTTCGGCAGCTACCGGCGATCGCGGGGTCACATGAGCGGACGGGCTCCACCCTGCCGGGCGAGACGTTGCAGCATGGCCACAGTGGAAGAACCCTTTTCCAGGCGCCTGGAGCGCTGAGGGTGCAGCTGGGAAGCCTCCACCTGGGGAGGCAGGAGAGGCCTGTTCGCACCGTCTCTCCCTCCCAGTGCACCCCACGGCGTCTCGCTTGAGATTTGTTATGGCCGGACCAGGCGATGAGGACGAGGGGGGGGGGGGTCGGAGGCATGTGCAAGACATCCCCCCCCAGTGTTGTCGCAGCCATTATAAAAGAAAGAAGTGTCCCGTCCGTCTTCGGGCCGGGCTTCCGGTGGATGTCGGCCGGACGCCCCTGGCTCTGGCCCCATGAACGGGTTTCTTGGTTTATCGGCTGCAGCCGGATCCCGTCCGCCTCGGCCCCCCGACCGTTGGTGGCCGGACCGGAAGAGCATGTGGCGGGACTACCTGCAACTCTCAAGGGCCACCGCGGCCGGACTGGGAGAGAGAGGGGAGGGTCGAGGAGACATTCCCCCCCCCTGCAACTGTTCAGCGTTGTAAAGGCAATCCCCTGGCCGGGTCCCGCTGGCCTCGGCCTCTCCTCCGGCTACACCCTACGTTAGGATCTCCTGGCCGAGGCGTGGCAGCAGGACCTGCCTTATATGGGCTGCTCCCGGCTGGGCGTAGCCGGAACCCTGCCCCACCTTGGAAGTTTCCAGAGTGGGGGCGGATGTTCTACTGACTTGCATTTTCCCTAGTCTATCGATTTTTTTGGCGTGGCAGGCGGTGGGACAGCGAGGGGTGATTTGGTTTCTCTTACTGTTTTTCTGGTCTCTCACCACTGGCATATTTTAACGTTTTCTTGTTTCTAGGACATTAATAGGTTTTATCATTACGTTATGTTATCGTTTCTTTGTTCGTTGTTTAATAAAAGTTCATGTTCATCAGTGGCCTACTGATTTTCGTTTTCCTATTTTTTTCTTTCCAGGTTGTTTCATGGTAAAGTTTCTGTTAACAGGATACAGTGATCACTTCGTTATTATTGCATATGTCCTTTTCACTAGGGGTGCTCTCTGGTCGGGCCAGATGACGTATCTCTAGTAAATGGTCCGGGTGAAAAAGGTGCATCAATCAGTGGGGAGTAGATAGGCATGACAGATTACAACGGGGGAGAAAGGTCCGCATTACGTACCCTTTCACTACTTGCAAAGATTTTCCTACGTTTATTTGCAAACAGGGAATACCTCCAAAAAGAACTAATTCCCAAACAGTCAATGTTCGGACAATCAATCAATCAATGAGGAATGAAATAGGTACGACGTGTTAAAGGCTTGCGTTACCTACCCTTCACTATCTGCAAAGGGAGAGAGAATATTCCTATTCTTCCTCGTTTGCAGGTAGAGAAGATCCTTAAGAGAATTAACTTCGAACAATTCAATGCTCGATTGAAACAACCAACAAGGGGTACTGTGAACACAAATGAACGCCGCTTATGTACATACGCATTGCTATTTTCAACAGGTTGTTCCTAATGTTTCTATTTTAGCGAGGTCAAAAAGAGATCCCATTAGTGGCCTACTGATTTTGCTCGATTCCTTTTGTTTTTTTACACGATTTTTCGCTATCTGCAAAGACTAAACAGAGTATTGCGACTCTGTGCTTGTTTGTAAATAGAGAATGAACCAAAGAGAACAATCAATCAAATGGAGAGAGAAGCAGGCACGACGGATTACAAAGGGGGCAAAGGGCTGCGTTAACTACCCTTCACTATCTGCAAAGAGAGAGTACTCCTAATAGAAATGAGGGGTGGGGGGCAGCATTCAAAGCAGATCAGTGTGCATAAACACGAAAATGTTTTTACTTACCACGTACTTGACATTCGACAGCTTATGATATTTGCTATTAAAAAACCATTGAAATTCACTGAAAAAACCATAGGTTATAGACCATATATAGTTAGGAATTAGCATTTACAAAACCTTGAAAATTCACTGAAAAAACCATAGGTTATAGACCATATATAGTTAGGAATTAGCATTTAAAAAACCTTATTTTACTCACACAAAACCATTGAAATTCCATATATAGTTAGTTGCACTAACTATATATCGCGCACCCGCAATCCACTGCTGATCATGTCACATATTACATCATTCATGACATGGTCAGTGACATCACTGATGACATCACTGATGACATCTCAAATGACATCACTGATGACATCACTGATGACATCTCATTTGACATCATTCTTGTGCTAATACGATAAACCTCTTCAGACTCTAATATAACCTTAGATACACTCAGTGTATACAGACACTCACACACTGCCACTCATCCATGGAGTTACTCACACACCCAGTCAGTCATGCAAAGAAACAATCTCACCTCCATTTCTTCAACTATACAGTTAAACACACCTTACTTATTGAAACATATACTAACACATATTTACTCTCTTATACAATCCCTGATACAAGTTCACAATGATCGATACAACCACTCACTCATTCAGTGGCTCTCATGCACAGTTATTTATATATGCCAACTCTCACATGTACTGTGTTTTACATATGTACTTACTATGACATGTAGCATTGAGATATCCATTCACTCATCAATACACTCATGCACACAGTCAACTGCCCATGTAGCTGTTTCCACATGCACTCTTGAACTCATACACCTAGTGAATAAACTGCTCACACATCTATGCATAGAGTCTCACACCTTCCAGCCACCCCCACACAAACTCAATCTCCCATAGAAATACTTGGGCAACCAATTAATAACACATATAGCCTCTCGTATAGCTAATGATCAACACATGCAGCAGTTTACAGAACAACAGACATAATGATGCACAAATTAAGACAGTTTAGTCACTAACCCATGCATTCAGTGAGACACATTTAATCACTCACTCATACAGTCAGTCATGCACCTACTAAATCCTTCATCCAGACACTTATACATCCACTCAAGACATATTTTAACTTTACAGAAAAATACAGTCACTGGATGTTGTCATCAGTGATGTCATTTGAGATGTCATCAGTGATGTCATCAGTGATGTCACTGACCATGTCATGAATGATGTAATATGTGACATGATCAGCAGTGGATTGCGGGTGCGCGATATATAGTTAGTGCAACTAACTATACATGGAATTTCAATGGTTTTGTGTGAGTAAAATAAGGTTTTTTAAATGCTAATTCCTAACTATATATGGTCTATAACCTATGGTTTTTTCAGTGAATTTTCAAGGTTTTGTAAATGCTAATTCCTAACTATATATGGTCTATAACCTATGGTTTTTTCAGTGAATATATATATGTTTGTGGGTGTACCAATAACATAAAATCTAATTTAAAAAAATTATATGTTAAAACATTAAAACATTTGAAAATCTTCAAACTTAAATGTCCTACTCCAGTGAGTGCAACAGTAGGGAAAGTGTTGGATAGTGGAGGGGTTCAAATTACTATATCAATTCCAGTGAGTGCAACAGTAGGGAAAATGTTGAATAGCGGAGCGGTAAAAATGACTATTCCCACTGCTGTGAATGCAACAGTCGGGAAAGTGTTGGATAGCCGAGGGGTAAAAGTTACTATTCCTGCTCCAGTGAGTGCAACAGGAAGGAAACTGTTGGATAGCAGAGGGTTAAAAATTTATATTCCCACTCCAGTGAGTGCAACACTAGAGAAAGTGTTGGATAGCAGAGGGGTAAAAAGTATTATTCCCACTTCAGTGAGTGCAACAGTAAGGAAAGTGTTGGATAGTGGCTGGATAAAATGTACTATTCCCACTCCAATAATTGTAAAAGTAGGGAAAGTGTTGGATAGCAGAGGGGTGAAAATTACACTTCCCACTCCAGTGAGTGCAAAAGTAGGGAAAGTATTGGATAGTGGAGGGGTAAAAATTCCAAATACCAATTCTAGTGAGTGCAACAGTAGGGAAAGTGTTGGACAGCGGAGGGGTAAAAATGACTATTCCCACTCCAGTGAGTGCAACAGCAGGGAAATTGTTGGATAGAAGAGGGGTACACATTACTGTTCCCACTCCATTGAGTGCAACAGTAGGGAAAGTGTTGGACAGCGAAGGGGTACAAATTACTATTCCTAATCCAGTGAATGCAACAGTAGGGAAAGTGTTGGACAGCGGAGGGGTAAACATGTCTATTCCCACTCAAGTGAGTGCAACAGTTGGGAAAGTGTTGGATAGGTGAGGGGCAAAAATGAGTATTCCCACTCCAGTGATTGCAACAGTAGGGAGAGTGTTGGATAGGTCAGGGGCAAAAATGAGCATTCCCACTCCAGTGAGTGCAACAGTAGGGAAAGTGTTGGATAGCGGAGGGGTAAAAATTACTATTCCCTCTCCAGTGAGGACAACAGTAGGGAACGTGTTGGTCAGCGGAGGGGTAAAAATTAAGAATGGGCGAAATTGGAAAAAAAGTAAGCATAAGCGGATTTTGCGAATTGGCAATCCGCGAAATTGCGTATTTACGGATTCGCAATCCGCAAAATCTGCGAACTCTCGTGAATTTTGCGGTTTCCTTTTTTTGTGTTCGCAAGTGTTTCTGCCATTTCGCAAGGGTTTTTTACCAGTTCGCAAACGCGAACTTACTTGTCGGGTAGCAAAGGTCGCGACCATGTTGTTCTACGTCTGGTTCATCACAGCACCCTCTGTTTCACCACTGCCACCCTCTGTTTCACCACTGCCACCCTCTGGCTCACCCATGCCACCCTCTGGCTCACCCATGCCACCCTCTAGTTCATCACTGTAGATTATGGGGGGAAAAGCACACCTGCCCTGCCTCAACTGACATGAATGAATTAGGGGCTGATTAATGTGTCACTGAATTTGAACTTCCAGGCTGGCACCTGCATCCTTATCTGTAATTGCTTTCTGTTGCAGTGTAATTTTTTTAACAGGACCTTTGTTGTATACTTGTAGCTATTCTCTGAGCCTGCTGTGAGGGTCAGAGCAGGGTCATAGAATAGTTGCAAGTAGGCAACTGAACTCTGAAGGTGCCCCTCTGGAAGCACTACAGGGAATGGTTACTAATGATAAGATTGAACTTTTGCACCTGCTGAGTGCTTTGAGTTTTGCAAAAATCCAAATATCCAGCAGCATCCACAAAAAGTAATCCTTCCAGGTCAAGATCCAAATCAAAGTGACCAGCACATGAAGAAAGCACTGGGAGGAGCCTGCTGGACAGGAACAGGAAGTTGGAGACTGTGGGGCACTTCCTTCCTCCCCCCCCCCAAATTGACTAATTTTCAAGGTTTATGCTGCCTGCTGGTGGATTTTCTTGTGCGAAATTGCAAATTTTGCAATCTCGCAATTGCGAGATTGTCGCTGCCCGCCGCATCTACGTGTTCGCAAGTGTTTACTCCCGCGAAATTGTATAGTATTCTAGTTGGCAAGTGCGACCAAGCAAAAAATCCGCTTCGCACGGATTTACGAATTTCCGGCAAGTTCGCGAGAGTTCGCAGATTGCGAATTTGCCGAAAATCCGCAAAATCCGCGAGCGGAACGGATTTTACGCCCATGCTTAAAAAAAAGTCTGCGAGTTCGCGAATTTTCCCGCGAACTCGTGGATTTTTGTGCCATTTGCACAAATATGTGACCACGTGTGCCTGTAACTTTGCCAGCGCGCCAAAAGGCGCCGATGTCCTATGAGTGAGCTGGCCATTATAGTGGGGACGGGCGGGAAGACGTTTCATACCGCTAGTGTGTGGTGGATGGGGCCAAACGGGCGGGGCTTCTATGCGAGTTCACATGCATCTTGTTTATAAAGCGTCAGAGACCGAGCAGAGCAGCAGATGAGGAGAAAGCAGCCTCCTGGTCACAGGAGCTACACGGGGATGGCACTCGGGAAACTCATGGATGCAAAAATACGTTTGGCACAGGACCCCAGAATCCTTCAGATGTCCAAGATAGCTCTGCTACGCGTGTTGGTACAAAGCCATTCTGATCCAGTTCAGTGGGTTCAGGCGCATGCAGCTGCTGCTGCTGGACAATGTCCCATCTCATACTAAACTGCCCGGTACAGGCATATGCTGGCGCTGGGCAGTAGGGTGCAGTGGCATGCGGGTGCTCCACGCCTGGTACATGCGCATACCGGTGCCAGGGGGACACGTGTTTATTGGTGCTGTGTAGCAAGTTATGACTTTACATTTTGACTGCACCAGATGGTGGTACCACCTACACAGATCAGGAGCATCCAGGCACCAGAGTTCATGGTGAATAGCATAATGGTGCTGTGCGGTACGGGTATATATATACTGGGGGCAGGGGGACACTTAGCACAATGTGTGCTCACACCCAGAGGGCTCCCAGGCAATTGAGCACAAATGATTTTCACACTGAGAGGGCTCCGGGGCAGTTCAGCAGCACGGGGGCTCACACCCACTGGGCCCCGGGGCAGTTCAGTAGCGCGTGGGCTCAAAACCCCTGGGCAGCTCAGCAGTGCAGGGGCTCACACCCACAGGGCTCCCGGGCAGTTTAGCAGTGCCACCCTCTTGTTCACCACTGCCACCCTCTGGTTCACCACTGCCACCCTATGGTTCATCACTGCCACCCTCTGGTTCACCACTGCCACCCTATGGTTCACCACTGTCACCCTCTGGTTCATCACTGCCACCCTCTGGTTCATCACAGCACCCTCTGGTTCACCACTGCCACCCTCTGGTTCCTCACTGTCACCCTCTGGTTCATCACTGCCATCCTCTGGTTCATCACAGCACCCTCTGGTTCACCACTGCCACCCTCTGGTTCATCACTGCCACCCTCTATTTCATCACTGCCACCCTCTGGTTCACCACTGCCAACCTCTGGTTCACCCCTGCCACCCTCTGGTTCACCACTGCTACCCTCTGGTTCATCACAGTACCCTCTGGTTCACAACTGCACCTTCTGGTTCATCACAGCACCCTCTGGTTCACCACTGTAGATTATGGGGAGAAAGCACACCTGCCCAGCCTCAACCGGGGACTGGTTAATGTGTTACTGAATTTGAACCTCAAGTGCGGCACCTGCTTCCTTATCTGTAAGTGCTTCCTGTTGTGGTTTAATTTTTGTGACAGCCTGGAGCATTGTGCCATACTTGTAACTATTCTCTGACCCTGCTTCGAGGGTCAGAGCAGGGTCAGAGAATAGTTGCAAGTAGGCAACAACTCTGGAGGCGCCGCTCAGGAAGCACTTACAGGGTTACAGCAGGTGCCCAAGTTGAAGTTAATTTCTTTGTAACCATTTTGTAAATGGTTACAGAGAAATTAGCTTCAACTTGGGCACCTGCTGTAACCCTGTAAGTGCTTCATGTACTTCAGTTTTTGAAAATCCGTCCCGAACGCGATTTAGCGGATTTTTCTGCAATTTCGCGAGATTCGCGACACGCGAAATTGCAGAAAATCCGCAAATCCTGCGAACGGAATGGATTTTAGGCCCATGCTTAGTAAAATGTACTATTCCCACTCCAGTGAGTGCAACAGTATGGAAAATGTTGGATAGTGGTGGGATAAAATGTACTATTCCCACTCCAATATTTGTAAAAGTAGGAAAAGTGTTGGAGAGCGGAGGGGTAAAAATGACTATTCCCACTCCAGTGAATGCAGAGGAGAAACAATTAATATTCTCACTCCAGTCAGTTCCAAATCCAAAAACAAACAAAATTTAGGAACAATAAAAATATTTACAAAACAAATAAATTAAACAATACACCCGCTAAAAATGTAAATACAAATATATTTAATATTAACATTTAAAAAAAAAAACAGATTATAATGTTAAATACATATAACAAATACCTACAAATATTATATTAAATAAAATAAGAAACATTTTCCAAACACCACACAGTTCACAACCCAGATCTAAATTTAAAAATGTTTTACTTCCTCATCTAATATAATTAATTACCAATTAAAGAAATATTATTAGTTAAACAATAAATTAAAACTCATAAAATGTATTTAACTCTCCACACTTTATGCATAACAATAAAATCCCTCCCCAAAAAATATAAACAAAGATCCTATTTAAATATTTATATAATTGATATTAATGACCAACTAATTTCTAATTAACTAAACACAAATTACATCCCACCCTCTACATCTATAAACCCCACAACCCACACCTAAAATTAATTACACAAATTCCATATTTAATTTTCAATTAATTAATTAAAATTGATTAACAACTAATTATTAAATAATTAACCATATATTACTTTCCACCGTTTACTCCATAAACCCCACAACACACACCTACAAATAATCACACAATTACCATAATTAATTATCAAATAATGTGTTAATATGAATGAACAACAAATTAATAATTAATTAAACATACATTACTTACCACCCTTTACCCCTATAAACCCCTCAACCTGCATCTAAAATTAATTACACAATTTCCGTGATTAATTTTCCATCAATTAATTATTATTAATTTAGAACTAATTATTAATTAATTACAAATAAATAACTTTCCACCCTTTACCCTGTAAATCCCACAACCCACGCCTAAAAAAAATCACCCCATTACCATAATTAATTATCAATGTATTAGTTAATATAAACAACCAATTAGTAATTAATTAAACATAAATTACTTCCCACCTTTTACCCCTCTAAACCCCACAACCAGACCTAAAATAATAACACAACTTGCATAATTAATTTTCAATCAATTAATTAATAGAATTTAACAACTAATTATTAATTAATCAGAAATAAATTACTTCCTACTGTTTACTCCTATACACCCCACAACCTGCACCTAAAAATAATTACACAATTACCATAATTAATTATCAATTAATTAATATTAACAACCAATTAATAATTAATTACAAATACAATATTTCCCACAATTAACTGTATAAAATCTAAATAAAAAAAATATTCATTCATTTATTGTAATTAAATTACTTACCACCCTATTCCCTTATAAACCCACAACCCACTACAGAACTAAAAAATGCAAAATGTAATTAAAATAAAATTCATAACTACAAAAAATGTAACACATATATTAAAAAACATAAACAATACTTATACAAAAAAGACATCACATACATTTAAACTATAAACTAAAATACATAACACTAATTAAAAAATTGATATTTAAACATCTATATTTTTGCAAACAATATTAATGACTTCTAGATTTAAAAAAAACTATATTTCTTACCTTAAATTCGATATTCTTGAACACGATATTCTTGCTGTCGATATTTCTAACTTGATATTTGTGTAAGTTGAACTTTCCAACTCAAAATTTGTGTAAGTTGACATTTCCAACTCAATATTCTGTCTCAGCACAGGGCATGAAAGGGGCAATAAGTTGCCCCATCCGACCGCACTGTTGCATGGCACCTCTCTGGCAAACACTTTCTTCATTTTGATTATTTTGTTCCAATATTTTACTTCTTCAACCATTTTTAATTTGTTTATCTGAAATTATCCTCCTTTTACTTCCATCCACAGACGGGATATTCATGCCATTTTCAAGTTTCTAGTGAGAATGCTGTGCCCATCCGGACCTCTAGCACAAACACGACAGATGCAGGGATTCTTCCAAAACAGCGTTTATTAAAAACCAATGCATTTCGAGCATCTAGTGCTCTTCGTCAGGGTACGCTGTAAACAATACAGAAACACATACATATTAACTTCATTACTATGCTACATGTATAACAAAGTCATGCTTTATCACTGCTTGATGCTGGATACCTAATTAAAAAGCTGAACTCACTATCATTGCATTCTAAGACTGAGGGTTTTCAAGGCAGTCTTTAAAACCATTCCAAACTGCTCACTTTTTTTAACGTGTAAACACATAAGCAACGGCCCTTTTAACTAAATGTGACCTCCACCTTGCCATATATCATTTGTTATCCTGCTGCTCTCTAAGTTACCACCCGTATTCACTCGTCCCGTTCCATTTTCACTCACCACCTTCCACACTGCATTCACTCTCTGCTTCCCCATGTTATAAACGCATCGTGTAAACACGTGCATCATTAATCATTCGTTCTGCTTCCTTGCACTCTCATATGTGTTCTCCTTTCAATACCTTCCCCACGTCCTACTGAAAGAACCTCCCACTCTAATTCTCACAGCACACGACTCTCAAATATCTCATAATCACTCAAAAAATAAACAACCAAACAAACAATTAATCTTCCTGGCAACTCTTACACCTCCCATCAATCATACAACAGAAATAATAATACTAATAATCATCGATCTTCCATACCCTCCTACACCCATAATGCTCATCCAGCAAAGTCACACATCGAATCACATCTATCCACATACCTGTTTCAGGCGTTCTGCGTCAGCCCAATTCGTATCACTAAATGACCGTGGTAATCACCCTTATTTAAATCCCTCCCTTGTAGGTGACTTGATGCGCTGCCCTACACCAAATCCCAATAAATGAGGCACTGAGTTTTATATGACTGGCTAAGTGGGGGATGGCATGAACCTGCCATCCATCTAGAAGAAGCTCTGTTGGAGCAAGAGGTGATTGTGGGAATGCTGTATGGGATTCCCATTCTCTGCACTCTTGCTGAAATCATTGGGGTGCTCCTGCTTGCTTGGAAAACCACACTGAAGTGGCCGGGGTAGGGTAGAAGGCTCATTCTAGAGACTCACTTATGTTGGCGGTAACTGGCTGAGAAACACTGCAACACTAGTGGACTTTGAGTACTCAGACCTCATTGGCATATCAAAACTGGACAGCAAATACAAGCAAGATCCCTCATGGGCCTTCAACAGGAATTTAGTCTACGTAAGTCTCAATACTTTTGCTACTTGCAAACACGTCATGTTATGTTAAAATTATTTGTAGAGCGCGTGTACACCGTTTGGTTTCTTGGCGCTATATATAGGAGTAGCCTAAGTCCTGATGAGTTATTTATATGCCTGAGAGAACAGCCATGTGTTAAGGAGACTTCGGAATCTCAAGGGGTCTTTACAGGATCTGATGTCACTGGGTAAGCCATTCCAGAAGTGGGGGCCCAGCACCGCAAATCTGTTGCCACCTAACCACTTTGATTTGTAGAGCGGAGTGACCAGAAGGATCATGTGAGCTGAGCGCAAATTGTGGATGGGTATGCATCTCTTTGAATAAGGTTGGAGTGGATCGACTGGATCTACTTCTTCCCCTCCAGCAGAACGCAGCGGGTCAGACTCCCCTTTCCTCTCAGACCCTACACATACCACCTGCGGAGTTCCCCAGGGTTCCTCCCTTGGCTGGACACTTTTCAACATCTAATCTCTCCACTCGCCCCCATCGTCAAAACCTATGGACTCAACATTGTGTCATACACAGATGACACCCAACTCATCCTTTCCCTATCCAACTAACCAAACACCGCCAGACACAACTTTCGAGAAGGCATGGAAGCCATCGGCAAATGGATGAAAAAACAGCTGCCTACAACTAAATACCAACAAAATAGAAGTACTCATCATGGGCCCTAACTCTGACGCCTGAAGTGACACCTGGTGGCCCCCTGTCCTCGGAAACCTGCCAACCCCCATGGAACACGCAAGCAACCTGGGAATCATCCTGGACTCAAAGCTCAAAATGGACCGCCAGATCAACTCCGTCTTGTCTTCCTGTTTCCACACTCTCCGCCTCCTTCGTAAGACCTTCAAATGGATCCCCTTGAGCACAGAAAGACCGTCACTCACGCCCTGGTCACCAGCAGGCTCGACTCCGGCAACACACTCTGTGCCGGAATCTACAGAACACCTGGAACGCCGCTGAAAGACTGGTCCTCAACCTGCCAACATCTCCCAGCACCTGTGCACACTCCACTGGCTCCCTGTCAAGGCTAGAATCACCTTCAAGATACTCACCCATGCACACAAAGCCCTCCACGTCACCGTACCAGCATGCCTGTACAACCGACTCAAATTCCACGCACCCCAAAGGACCCTACGATCACCCCAGCTCTCCTACGCTGTGGTCCCCCGCACCAGAAAGACCAGATCAGGAGGCCTCTCCTTCTCCTTCCTCGTGGCCAAAGACTGGAACTCCCTTCTGCTCCGCCTCAGACAGATGGCATTGCTCCCTATCTTCGCAAGAAACCTCAAAACCTGGCTCTTCGACAAACCCCATCCTTAATGTACTGAAACCTGCACCCCCCATGCTAGCACCTTGAGCCCCTTATGGGATAGTAGTCGAGCTTAACAAACGCCTGATCGATTGATTGATTGATTGATTGGTAAGGAGAGCCAATGTAACTTCCTCATAAGCATGTTGCCATCTGTGCTGATGAGAAATCAGTCTTGCAGCCTGGTTTTGCACAAGTTGTAGTCCTTTGACTAAATATAGCGGCAGACCAAAATACAGTGAGTTGGTGTGGTCAGTTAGAGAGATAACTAGGGCAAGTACCGCCTTCAGCAGTGCTTCCCTAGTAAGAGGTCTGCTGATTTTTCTTATCTTACCTAACTGGAAAAAACAGGTAGAGGCCACCTTTCTGATATGGGTCTTCACGGATAAGTCGCAGTTGATTGTGACTCCAAGGCTCATAGCTGAGGAAGATGGGGTGGAGGGAGAGCCCAGCTCGGATGACCAAAAAAGGGAGCTCCAGGGATTTCGAGGACCTCCTATCAGGACCAACTCTGCATTGTCTGGGTTTGACTTTAAATGATTACAGTTCATCCAATTGCGGATGTGCAGCATGGTAGCTTAGAATTCAGACCTAGAGTCAGATGTGTGATCGATGATAAATAATACTTGCATATCATCTGCATAGCTGAATGTGCACACATTTTTTTCTCTTAAGGACAGGATCAAAGTGAGTAAATATAAGTTGAATAAATGTGGAGACAATGAAGATCCCTGCAGCACTTTGCACATTGTGTTCATGTTAGGCGCAATAAACTGGGAGAGGCGGACAGACTGGGAATGATCCTACAGAAAGGATGTAATCCAGCTGAGAGCCAGTCCCTGGATTCCTGCTTTCCTGACACAGTCCACCAAGATACCGTGGTCAACGTGTCAAATGCTGCTGAAAAGGTCCAATAGCACCAAAACTTAGGGGTGCCCGTGTCCGCAGTCTTTCGTAATTTGTCTGACACAGTCAATATTACTGCCTCCATTGAGTGTGAGGGTCAAAACCCTGCTTGGCGAGGTTCAAGGTAATGAGATTGTTCGATAAATGAACAGAGGCAATTTTCCACATGAGATTCCAATACCTTGGCCAGGAAGGGAAGCAAGGATATAGGACGGTAGTTAATCACGATCAGGGGTCTACCCCACTTTTTTTTAGAAGAGGAACAATGATAGCTCTTTCAAAGGCTCTAGGGATACAGCCCTGTGTTAATGACTTGCTTAGAAGAGAAAGGGCAAGCTCAGGACTTGCAGTAAAAATGTATTTTAAAATATGAGGTAGACAGCTGTCAGTAGGGGGATCCAGATTTAACTTTAATCAAAAGTTCCAAGAGCACATCTCTACTGATTGACGGGAATTCATGAAGGGAGCAGGGGTTTCTCAGCGCCATGGGTAATGCCTCATAAGCACAGCTAATAGGAATGCTTGCTCTAATCATAGTAATTTTGTTGATGAAGAAGGTGTTCAAGGAGTTACAAAAGTGCTTGGGGAGGGATGGGTTTTATTGTAACTCTACCAGGATTGGAGAGCTCATTAACGATTGTAAATATTTCTTTTGATTTATTGGTGGAGCTCAGGATCTTAGAGGAAAAATAGGTGGCCTTAGTCGATTGAAGAGATTTTTTATATTCCTTAAATTGAGCTAAGTAAATCTTTTTTTTATCAGGGGAACAGTTCCATCTGCATTTCCTTTCAGTTTCGCGCAAGACTAGTTTCTGAGAATTTAAATCTCCTGAGAATCATCTCTGGGCCTCATGGCGTCTGGCTGTTTTTATTGTGTTGACGGGGGCATGTTCATCGCTAGCTGCTGTTAACCAAGCTGTGAATTTATCCTCACTTAGGTTGAGTGATGGCTGAATAATGGGAGCTGTGTACACCAGTGTGCTACAAAAGTCATTAAAATCATGTACTCCTGTTGCACTGGTGCTCTCTTGAAACACTACCCGAATACAGTCCACTTGATGCTAAGGTCTTATTGGGTTCTCTGGCGAAGGAGGGGTGTCACAAATATATAAAACTCTGGTGATTTACTCTCCGGATATTTTCAGAAATCTGAGGATGTGATGGTAGCGATTTAATGATATATCTCCGAGGGAATTAGTTATCTCATCATGGCTTCATCTTATCCTACTGATATATATACACGTCATACCATATACCCATATGCCTATGACACACAAATAGATGCAATACACTTACTTGTTTTCATTGCTCAGTGACCCAAGGTGACTTCATTCACATGGTCTGGAGTCATCCAGTTATCACACTGTACTTGCAACAGATCTTTGTACTCTCTCAAAAGTTCTCAGAGGGGTATGGGAGCCCTCACCTATGATGACGATACTAGACAACATGGAGGACACAGGGGTGGTCAGGGAGATCAAACTTAGTGTGGATTGAAACCATGCATGCCAAAAGGGATATTGCCACACACTTGACCTCAGTGAGACTTTAAAGCTGGGAATGTGGTGAGCAGCAATGAACTGGAGTGCCAACCTGGATGAAATTATATATGCAGCCAGAGGTTGCCCACAAACACATAGCACAATGTGTGGGGAGTGGTGGGATTATTATTAATTGGCTTAAGATATATTTGGAACTTGCTTCATGGAAATGCACAGGATGGTTAGGGATTTAAACTGCAAAAATATGTGTCCATTCTTATATTCATCTGTGTTCATTACGATACATAAAATCAATAGAATCTTGTTTATTATAAAAAAGTGCCATTCTGTCATCCATGTATAGTCAATTCCAGAGACAAACAGATTCAATGTTGAATGGGTATCTAACAGCTAGTATTCATGTAAGATTTGGGCCTTCATTTGAAAGGCCTTCGGTAAGTTCCATGGGCAGTGTATATTTGTCCTTATTTTCTCCTACATTGAAATTCACTTCATGTCTTGGATTGTGCATGAAAATTTATCACATGTCCATTTCAAGACATAATCTCCTTTCATAAATCTGTGCCAGGTATATTATCCTGAGATTTACCATCTAGTTGTTTAGGTGACTTGTGTAGGGAATAATTTTTAAATCTCATTTTTTTTCAGGCATTTTGAAACTGTGGACATGATTAACAAAGATTTTCCTGTGAGTTACTGTTGTTGTACTCCTGAATTCTAAGAATAAGCTGGGAGTAAGCCAGACATTCTCTTAGCTTACTCCTGAAATTCAGAAGTGAGCCAGAGTATCATAGGACGATTCACAAAAGCATTTATGAATAACACAATTAGTACTACAGGAGTACTCCTATATGTGCTCTTGCATGCCTTTCTGAATTGATCCCAAAATGATCAAATCCATATCAGCCAAAGAGCAAACTGTATATGTATATATTCACTAAAATACAATTTATATGACTTGGTGCCAATTCTCTAAGACGTTTAAGAGTATGCAAATGAATACTACTGAAGTACTACTTTACAATCTTACAAGACTAAGGGCCTGATTACGATCTAGGCGGAAGGGATACTCCGTCACAAAGATCCAGGAGATCCCATCTGCTGTATTACAAGTTCCATAGGATATTATGAAGTAGCAATTTGGTGAAGGAGATATCCTTCATGTTTGTGACGGAGTAACCCTGTCTACCAAAGTCATAATCAGGCCCTATTTCCACATACTAATATATAAATCTTTGTCAGTGTGGACGGATGCTTCCAGAGTGGCCAAAGCATTATAGAAAGAAAATACTTCAAAGGGTGCTGATACAGCTTTCCATGCTCTTTCCCTCTCACCTCCTAAAATTCGGCATCTTTATTTTTCTTCTCCTGACTAACTCAAGCAAAAAATCCAAACATTAGTTAAAGTTTCGGGTATAATTCTAAGTGAAGAAATGTAATGCTTTATGTAGGAATGTGGGATTTCCTTTTGCTTATGAATACACACTTTTACATAACAATTACTAGGAATAAATACTTTCTGCCCTATTCATAAAGCTAAATCTGCATAAGTAGATTTACTAGTGGTAAATTTATCCTTATACTTTTGAGTACCTTTACTACTGTAGGCTAGTTACAAAATCTAAGTACAGGTTTCTCAAAAGAGTGGAGTCCCCACTCCCTGAAAACAGGAGGTAGGGTCAGTAAAAATGTCATATAAAACTGTACATATTCTATAAGTAGTGAAAATGCAACTTTACTTGATGTTCTGCACACTTTGGGGTCGATTCCGATCCGGTAAAAAGCGCTCCGAATTGCCGTTGGGAGCGTTTTTCCCGTACGAACCGTACCCTGCAAAGTCCACCGTACGAACGACGAAGTACGATCCGTACCAGGAGCCGTACTCCGTACGAATCGTACAGGGACCGTACGAATGAAATCCCCATACGACTCTCCCTCGGAACCCGCTGTACGCGACATCTGTACGGTTCGCGGCCGATTTTTCCGACCCGGCAAGTACGATTCGTGTTGGGTACGCACCGTACGACCATTTTCCTACGGGAGCTGAAAACAGCCATAAAAGCGGTGTTCGCCCCGAAACAGGTACGGAACGGCCTCCCCCGGTACGGTGCGTACACCCCATGATCGCAGGGGTACGCGCCATACCCCTGCGATCATGGGGGGTACGTGCCGTACACCCAGCGTACATGGGGTACGCACCGTACCCCATGTACGCTGGGTGTACGGTGCATACCCCATGTACGCTGGGTGTACGGCACGTACCCCCCGTGATCGCAGGGGTACGGCGCGTGCCCCTGCGATCATGGGGTGTACGCGCCGTACGGTGTATATGTGAATGTGCGCTTTTCCGTACGGATCGCCCTTACCTGACGTGGACCGTACGACTCACGTCCTGGTACACGGTCGGGATCGTACTCGTCGGGTCGTACGGCGTCTGTACGAGTCGTATGGAAACGGCTCGGGATGCGAGTCGTACGGTGGATTTTTTTACCGGATCGGAATTGACCCCTTTGTTGGACCTCTCAATATGTTTATTGAAGTTAGTTAAACATTTCAAAAATATGTTAAATATTAAAGTATATTATATAGCGAATTAAAAAGTAGACTAGATCAACAAAAGCGCTACTGCACCTAAAACTTAAATAATAGTTATTTATTAACATAATTGATATGTATTCAAATGAATTTAATTAGAAAGTCTGAATAAATAAACAATTTCCCACCAACAGAAATATGCGTTTAATTTCTAATTCAATATTTATTTACAATAAATTAAATAAATATTACTTTAGAAAAAAATCTTATAAACAAAATTCCCACCTAAAGTATAGGTTTATATTTTTATAATGGTATGTATATACATTATTAAAAGTGGTTACTTTTTATTTATGTTTTTAACTTACATAATTAAAAATTTTAAAATAACTTATTTATATATTTTATAATAATATAGTTTTATTTTTAAATCACACATTTTTATCAATTTTTTAACTTTGTTTTGCAGTACCAGTGAGTGGCAGAGTGTGGTGCTGAACTTTCTCCAGCACTGAGCCGGAAGCGATTTACTTCTGTTTTGGTTTTTTTAGTAGCACTTACTATAGAAATGAAGTTTGTGAATACGAGTGGGCTTACCCTTTTTTGGGTGGGTGCATGTCCCACACTATACTTGCCTTTATCATTCCCTTAACTTCTCATTAGTTCTTCCTAACCTCCCTTCAGCAGTCAGTATTGTCTGTTTGCCAGCAACTTCTCTTGTCCCTCCTACATATATTACCATAATGTATCTCTAAATATGCAGAGAATCCACAAGCAGGACGGAGATCTCTGCATAGAAGCGATAGGACGGATTGAGGCCTAGGCCCCCGCACATATTTTTAGATTAGTATTTTCCACTAAGTTTATTGTACTATCGTAGTGATACAAAACTTGCTTCAAAATAGGGTTTGCCAATAGCCCCTTCTTGATTTGGGTCTTCATAGAGATAATGTGGGTCTGCCTGGAAGAGTCCTCTGACCATATCATAGAGAGTGTCACATGGGCGCAATGGGCATATGCACCTGCTTTGTGCTCTTCCGGGGCACATTGGTATATTAAAAGGGACCACAGGCGCTTGTGCGGCCCCTTCTGTAATACCAATAGCACTGGTACACATGTAGCACTATCTCAACAGGGCATTGCCTCATTTGCATGGTGGTGTGACCCAATGAAAATGAAGGAATCTCTTTGCATCAGCACCCTTGCCAAATTAGGAAAATGGGCGCAAATAATCTGTCAGGAGGCGCACAGAGAGTGCTTTACCAAAAGGTGGGGCACTGTCAGTGTGCCTCTTGATGACAGGCCACCTGAGGGGCAAAAAGGGTCCAATGGACCTCCCAGACAACCCTAAGCAGGTGAGTGCAGTCACTTACTGCACCCGCCTGCAAGAAGATCAAGCTCCCCTCTAAGTGCAGGCGGCATGCAGTCTGCACTGTGAAACACAGTTTTGAAGCAGCTGCTCTGCATTTCACTTGAATGTTCTGCCTCCCAGGGGAGCACGAGTTCGTGGATGCGCTGAGGGCTGCGCTTTCTCTGAAATAAGTCACACTTTCCCTGTTTGTACACTGCGCAACTATTTAAAGGTCACCAAACCACAAACAGCAAAAGTGCACCCCACATGAAATAAGGGCCCTGATGTGCACAACCAGATCATGGTAGAAACTGATGATTAAATTGTCTGACACATTTGCTGCATAAAGTTTTAGCAAGACAGTACAGTGATGAATAAAACGATGACTTTGATGATTCACGGTCACATCGATTTATGCATTTCAAAACACTGGAAAATAGACAAAAACAAATTAAGAGTGTGCACATCCTTACTGCTTGGTGGGGCTTTGATCATGGATCATAATCGGTGAAAAATAGAAAAAAGAAAACCTGTCAAAAAGAACTCAGATGCAGAGACAGGGGCTGAAAACAGCGCCATTGAAGTACTAATAACACACTTCTCAAATGACAGCTCAGAATTTACTACTCTACAAATACATGCAAATGAGCCTTCAAAAACATCTTAGGAAAGTAAAGAAAGAAACATGAAGTACCCGAAAAGTAGTATCGACTATTTATGTGTAGGTTTTTTCTTAAAAGTTTGTGGCTGTTAGAATGGTTCGAAAAGTATATGAGGTACCTTGGAGTTAAAAAAATTCAATCAAGAATAAAACATATTTATTTTGTTTAAATAGTATAAGCGATCATAATGCAACGCCATTGCATAGTTGAGTATTTCAGTTAACATAAAGCTTATTTTCATAGAGGTGCTTCACAGTTCAAATCAGACTGTCATTTTTAATGAAGAGTATAAGAACTACCTTCATATAGTTTAAGAACTCCTTTCCTATAGTGCTTACTGTCACGGCTCTTCATTTGGAAAAAAACGACTTGTTATTACTACAACTGAAGCCATATGATCAGATTGGTGCTTTGTAGGAATCGAAGCAAATCCCTATACAGTCGCATAAGGTACCTACGTCTATCCAAAAACAATGCAGCGATATATTAAAACTATTTGATTATAAAACCCGCATTTGTTTGCATTTTAATGCATTTCCTATTGCCATGAAAGTAATTACAGGGAAAACATAAACGTAAATTATGTTAATTTCTCTTAGGAACAAAGCAGACTTGGCGAACTAGAATTTGGCTTGGAGGGCTCAAGATGCACACAGCCATCCTTATCTATCTATCTATCTATCTATCTATCTATCTATCTATCTATCTATCTATCTATCTATCTATCTATCTATCTATCTATCTATCTATCTATCTATCTATCTATCTATCTATCTATCTATCTATCTATCTATCTATCTATCTATCTATCTATCTATCTATCTATCTATCTATCTATCTATCTATCTACCTATCTACCTACCTACCTACCTACCTACCTACCTACCTACCTACCTACCTACCTACCTATCTATCTATCTATCTATCTATCTGTTTATTTATATATTTATTTAAGAAATAGTCTCCCCAGTTGTATAACAGTAGAGTAACCTTTGGAAGAACACTATGAGGTCACCTCACCTGTCATGTAGGAGTGCACCTCCCTTCCCAGCAGAGCATACATTCAGCAATGCTCTCTGTAATCCTCTAACTAGATAGTATAGACCATAACTGGCAGTCAGGGTCCCCCACTCGATCTTAGCTAAAAGACCTTACAATGCTGTGAAAGCAGCATTGTTGCAGGGGAAATATGCAGGGTAAGAGCTGAGGTTATGACAAAGGCGAACTATCAATCTGCATATTCTTGGACAGGGAAGCCCCCTCCAGCCACTAGGAATACATTGAAGGTGATTCTGTGGAAATTGAGGCTCTGATGTACAAAGGTTCAGTTGTTTTTGTACAGCTAAGGATCCTCCATTAGAAAGTTTTGCATACCAATGAGGCAAGATTCCCTCTGTGAATCCTTCTGAATAGCTGTGACTGCATCTCGTGTGTGAGGAACAAGGGTTTTAGCAGGATGCCCCAAGCATTCAAGAGTGCTGGGCAGCAACACAAACGGCGGTTAAACCTGCTATATGCTCATAGTCTGCACTTGGCTATCATGGAAAAGGAGTGCCATTTTGGGTGCATCTCTTTAGTCTGTAGACACATCAACCTTGATCTTTCCGATCAAGCACTGGATGTATAGCTGTGGTCTCAGATAAGGCTGTTCATGGGTGGCCTATGATGTGGCCACTGCTCCAAATAGCGGGGTGCACTTCGACTTTAATTTGGCCAAATTGGATAACATTAAATGCCCTTTTGTTTGCCTTCTAAGAATCGTTTAAAGTTCTGAATGTGAAAGCAGTTTTATTTAGCACTTTCAAGTCTATTTGGAGAGCGTCCACTGATTTGTTTAAATGATTTGACCAGGGGTTCTTCTTTAAAATGAAGATCTGTGCAGGGTTTATTTTCAGGCGTTAGGTGGGGCCTTAATGATTGTATAATAATAATCTTTTATAAAGGCGCCCATAACAGACCCCATTTGCGTCTCCAAACCCAATTCTGATCTAATCATATAACCTTGAGTGTGGTTTGGGAGTCTGAAAATTCTCTTATGAGCATGGAGTTACAATTTATCAAGTGTTTTAGTGAGATTACCAGGAAATGCTTCTTGCCCGTAATTAAGTGCCAGTGAAAGGGAAGTCTGAAGAATCCAATAAATTGGTATTGTAAATGGGCTTTCTAAAATTGTATTAAGCTAGCCTAATCTCATGGTAGCCAGTGCAGCCTACGTCCATGTCTATGTGGGGTTAATTTTAAAGTAAGACTGTTACTCCAAGGACTGTCCTGGCCCTACTGCATTTTGGTTCCTCCCTTTGCTGTCATCCCAGATAATTATAAGAGGTTGTCCTTTGGACTTTTAAGGGGGCAAGACTCCCGATAGTGCTTGCTTTCTTGTTTGTTCGCCCAAAAACAACAACATTTGTCTGTGTTTCATTGAAGGTCATTTTATTTACTTCATTATATTTAAAAAGGCCGTTCAAGGCTTTTTGAATTCCCCATTCTCGAATGGTCTAATCACACTACATCGTCAGCATATTGTAGTAATGTGATCTTAAATGCCCCGATTTTTTTAGTATTTTAAGGCCGAAAACATGCCTCCTCTATACAGGTTAAATAAAAGAGGGGCCAGGGTGCACCTGTGCTTTAATCCACTTTCTGTCAGAATTTCCACTGTTGTGACTGTTTGAGATAGCCTAATCTTCACCCAAGTCAACGTATTTAATGACATTTATTTAGAATGCCAACATTTGTTCCTGTCCACTAAAATGAAGGCAGAGGAGTAATCAATAAAACATGCGTATTAGGGGTGTAAAGTATGGTTTAGGGTTTGTTGGATTAAAAAATATATCGCCACAATATTGTCAATGATTGATGAGTTTGTCCTAAGGATCAGTTTGACAAAATGGTATCAGTTCATATTCCTCCACCCAGGACTCCCGATAGAAGAATGGAGGTGTATCCCTAGGCTTCTCTACCAAGAAGCACAATAAGGCAATAGTTGCCTGGATTCAGTCTGTCACCCTTCTTAAATATTGGATGTAATATAGAACCGTTCCAGTTTTCGGGGATTTTCCCAGTGACTGAACATGTATGATATAATGGGAGGAGTATAGAGGTGCATCGATCATTCTTAAAAAGTTAGGCTGGAAGGCTGTTTGGTCCTGGAGATCTTGTTGTTCTGCTTTTTGTCAAAGTATTTGACTTTTTTTTTTTGTGTAGTTAAAAGGCGTGCAACGTGATTTGCTACATGCATTTTGTTTATGTACTGCTTCTACTGAGCCTCTTCTATTGCATTGGTTCATGGGCTGTCTTGAGACATTTACATTTTTATGTGGCTCCACAACTCGGCATGGCTGAGTTTACCTAATACAAAGTATACGTGTAGCCATTCTTTCTTGGTATGTTCTCGCTTGAGTGACCAGACAAGCCGCTTGTTTTAATTGATCCTTCAATTATTGGTGCAGGTCACTTTTAAGTTGTTGATTTTGAGTTTTGTAAAATAATCTCTGAGTCGTGCCGATCTTCTGCTTACTTACTATTACAGGACCCTTTTGATGAGACTAAGGAGAATTTTAAGGCGTATTTTAGTGAGGATGTCTTTAATGATGGTATCCAAATATTCAAGTAGGGTTTTTCCATTTTGCGCCTTTAGTGGCAAGCCAATGGTGGATTTCCAAGTCTTATATTTATCCAGGGGCAATGGCCCCATTTGATTGAAAACAGATTATTTGTGTTTTTTCGCCTGCTTTTGAGATGCCAATTGTCTTTTGTGGGTCACGCTTCACTGCTTTAAATTGTAGCACAATGCAAAGTGGAAGATGGTCACTCTTTTGGATTAAAAGAATTTTGAAACTCCCCAGCTGCTCCTTGATAATGGTCGTGATAAATAAGTAGTCAGGGGTGTTTATTGCTTTAAAGGTTTTAGGAAATTGTAAATCTACTGTATTGTGTTCCAGAGTATGTTGGATAGATTTAAGAGTGTATCTGTTTAGCAGGCTCTGTAACTGGTTTAGCGGCGTACCCACTGGGGTGTGTTTGGGCATTGGGGCCCCCATTTGATGCACTTGCTGTATTTGCTAGATGGGAGTCCTCACATGCTAGGCTAGGCATTAGTCCTGCAGGATTAGATTATGTGGACTGTGAGGACCCGTTGGTTAATTTTGCAGCAGTGGCGCCTGATTTATTGTTGAAGTGGGGGTGGATACGCTTCCTACTGTAAATTGCTTTTGATCATCGCTGATGAAATAATATGTTGGGCAGTTTTAACCCCAAAAGGAATGGAATTTGTAGTCTGTTTGAATTTTGAGTGGGCTCCTTCTAGACCTCTGTGCCCACCTCACTCAAAGTTGGGGTGAAGTACTCTTGACGGCATCTGAGAGAGGATCAGTAGAGTCACAGCTGTTGAGGAAAGTGGCTGTACAAGGTCCTGTGTCCTCAATTATTTGTTGTTTTTGTAAAGTGGGCCCAATAATTATAATGCCTTTGTTTAAATTAGTAATAAGGCTTGCTGTTCCAGTTGGGCCAGTATTTTCTTCCTTTAGTCAGTGGTAGGATGATGGCAGATAATTTCTGAGCTTGAGCTGATGGGTCTGTAAATGTTATGCTCAGGCTTCTGGTTACTGGGTCTTAAAACTTCAGGGCCCGAGTGAGTCACACCGGCCCACCACCTGCAAGCTTCACCTAACTCTATGCTGGACGCTTCTGCGAGGGGTGGTCACACACTTTGCAGCAGCCGACTACGGCTGCCGCGCTTGACCCCCAATGCAGAGAGCAGGCTCAACGGTGAGAGCCCGCTGGAGATCCGCAGGTGGTTTTTTGGGTATAGTGGCTGTTTCTGCAGTTTCTGCAAGGTGGCACCAGGTGTGGTGGGGCAGTGAACAGGGGATAGAGATCGCCGCAAAAGAAGCACGGGAGGGTGACAGTGAGGTAGGTATGCAGAAGCACTGCCTATGCAGGGTGCGTGGAAGTACCTGCCCTTGGTCTTTGGCTATTGGCGTTCCCCCATACTCCTCTGCTCCACTGCAGCCACAACCTCTCCTCACCGTTACAACCACTTCTCACCATCACCGCCTTGCCGCGTCCTTGCCATTCCTTGCTGCTCAGCAACACTCCGCAGCCAAACCAACACGCCATGAGCAACCCAGAACCAGAATCTGAGTTCAATCAGTACAGGAAACCAGTACACCATGTTGTGCGACCTTGAATGAAATATTCAGACTGAATCCCTTGTCGTGTATTTCTATAGGTTCTGAATCGATCCCCCTATTCCTGACCCTATTCTGGTTAAACTACCTAGCTAGTTAACTAACAGTCAGCCCATGAGGCAAGAAATTCCCCATGATGCAGATACCGTTATCTGACGCAGTCACACTACGGCACAGGAACGTGTTATCTGATTAGGTCATAACGCTTGAGATCTAATTAGACAAGCGATATTCCTCCAGCCCCTGATAAGGCATACGACGTTCTCATAACAAATCAAACCTATGACAACCTGGATAATCCGTGCGGCCATTGTTTTGATTTCACAGAGAACTTTAGTAAAGAATGTGCTAACGAGCAAGTCGTATGACATCTTTATTGACGTACCTATGTCCATCCTTACGTCAATCCCGGCACCTTTAAGGTATAAAATATTGCCGATCTTGCCCTATGCAAAACACACGCGTGGTGACAAGACGGAGCAGCCATACTTGCCGAAGCCGAGAGCAGAAGCAGACCCCGCAGGCAGCAGCCCCGCCTTCCTGACGCGCTGAGAGACGCGCTGCTATCTCAAGCCGAGAGACCCAGCACCGGCGCTTCCGGGTAGCCCTCGCAGGCAGCCTGGAATATCGAGAGCAGAGAAAGAGATACCATTCCTCATTCATCCTAAATTCCAGGTACAGAACCGAATAACCCCTCCTAGAGAATTCTTTAGTTATTCACTTGGCAAAAACAAACTTAACTTAAACTGTAACTTTCTATTCCCGCCCACGCATTAGACTTAGGTCAGGTACACGGGGTAGGCGTATTTAGAAACACCAGTTGAGTACGTTTAGTCAAATGTATATGTGTATGTAAATATATTTTAATCATTTTAAACATCATATGGCTCAGAAACCATATCAATGTTTTTACAGTATTATTTTATACTATTGCTTCTAATGTATGCACTTTACTTAACTATAAGTATCGCAATAATATCGATCCATTTCTCTTGTACGAGAAAAGAGACTGATCAATAAATAACATCTTTTTATTGAACACGCCCGTCTCTTCCTTTTCTCTACATTCTGATGAGACTAAGAATGCACGTACTGACTGAGTAAAATAATTGCCTTGTGCTCACACGACTCTTGAGATTGACTCTTGATTAGGGGAGAGCAAAGTTGTCATGTTCTATGGTTGTCAGAAACTAAATCCCTTCTTGTCTAATCAGGGGAGTTAATCCTTCCTTGAACATTCGAGAAAGTTTCTAGCGAACTCTGAGCTTAGCTGGCAAACCCAAAAATTAAGTCTAGTATCGACAGTAGTAGACCTAGTTAACGTCTGGCCTAGGCCTTTACTGCTGTAGGTACTATTCCAATGCGCAGAGCCTATTGGGAAAATAGGAACTACACTACATGGCGCCCAACGCGTTTGGAAAGGGCGATAAAACTAACGTAAGACATTTAGAGTAACTCAGTCGTGCTTTCTCACTCAGACCCCTTTTCCCAAATACTCCAAAGACGTCTGGAGTGGGTGAAAGGTTATAAATCCTCCAAAACCTCGCAGGAGGGAACTCCTATGTATGGTTCTTGGTATAGTCAACGTTGAAGGATAAAACAGTTCCAAAATATTGTGCACCTAATCTCTGTTTCCATAAAGAAACCTGATCTGCAAATAAACATAATACCATCCTGTCTGTAAAATGGGAGACAGTGATGGAGAAAGAGAAGCAGTTAGATTAGCGGCTGAAATAGCAGCAGCTGATAATGCTGCACTAGATGCGGACGCGGATATAATACTCATTCCGGTCGCCAAAAGGAGATCTATAACCTTAAAACTTATAGAAAATGGACTGACACCTAGAGGTGGCACAGTCATATTCGTAATCGAGGCACACGAATATCGGCAGACAGAGGTATACTATACATGGATACATTTTCCAGCAGCAAATGCTGTAACAAAGTACTTCCACTATTACAAAATAGAGGTTCCTCCAGAAACGTACACTCCTTTCGAGGAGGTGGAAGTACCACTCAAATTCCAAGAGCATTTGCTCTTATTTGATGGCGCCCTAAAACATAATAATCACATTACAAGGCTCGGTCCTTTAGGAAGACCAGGAGCAACGTGGCCGGTCTTAGCCGGATACACACCACATCCAGACATCGACGAGATGCCTGCACCAGAGCTATTAATACAGCTAAAACAACTACTAAAAATTCACAGACAATTAGTTCAGTATGTAATGCGGACTTCTACAATTCAGCCAGCGATTAAACTACCACAGCTGACCTCTCACCAGGGGAACACAAATAAAATTACACCACAGAACATCCAATCCTGCCTAGGTAAGGTTCCAGCTAAACGGGAACAGATACCATTCTGGTTGGCACAGAAAATCACCCAAATAGAGGCGGTGTTTCCTGACACCACCCCGCTAGAAAAACACAGGATTCTGACTATATGTCTCCCAATGGGAATCGCACCACACATTGAGGACTGTGACACTTGGGGTACAGTCTTTGCTTCCATCTACACAAAAACGCACGGTGTCCCATCCATTTCGGTGATACCAGATGTGCTAAAACAAATTCAAGATGAATACGGTCCAGAACCTGCTTTAACTCTTGGTATGAAATTACTGAAAGACTTCAAGCAGGTCTCGGCTATATTACTAGCCAACATAAAAGGTGAAGCAGCAAACGTGGCGATCCGCCAGAGGTTAAAAGAGACAGATATAGCAGACCAACCAGCTGAAATTGCCAGAATCATAGAAAAATCCTATGAAGAACTAGGCAGAGATAGTCTAAGTGGAATACCGGTAAAACCGCAACTGACTACAAGTCCAGAAAAAATATTTTTTAATAATAATAATTCACCAAAAAAGAACTGGGATGGAAACAAACAATCCAATCCAAAAGAAAAGAAATTCCAGTCCAGAGGAAGGTCTCCTAGGCGAAGAGAGAAATCTCCAAACCCGAGACAAAGGTCACCTCAGAGTGAACCCTCTGGGAATAGATATAACCTTAGAAATAGGGATAATATTAAAAAACCTGATAGATATCAAGACATTGATACACGTCCCTCTCAATCTTTTCAGAATTCCTCGCAGAAATCGGAAAGAAGAGGACGATCAGAAGAGCACGCCAAGTCCAAAGACAAGGAACCTGCTCAACTGAAAAAGAAATCACAATTTCCAAAAAAGAAGGTAGCCAGTATCAAGGTAGTTAACAATGCCGAGAATACTGAGGACACAATTGAAAAACGGAGAGTGGGCTCAGACAATGCTAGACAGCGCAGCAGAGGTGAGCATAGCTCGCAAAGTCCTTATGAATCATCTGGAGACAGTGGACACGAATGAATACCTTCAAGTGGAAACTGCAGATACCAGAGTTAGCAAGCCCCACAAAATATACGAGATAACATTACGTATAGAGGGAGATAAGACTAGGAAAATAAGGGGACTATTTTGGGATAACCTATCCAAAGGCTATGACATCCTTCTAGCTGAAAAAGACTGGCCACCGGAGTTTGTCAGGGAGTGCCCTCATGGCGAAGAAGTAATTATGCCTGCCTTCTCGAATCAAATACCGATTCATAAAAAATACACACTTGCTAGAAAGTGGGCAGTGGCCTTAGCACCTGCTTTATATAAAAATCATGTAGGATGGGATGAGGATTCTCCTCCTCACAAAGTCCAGTTAAAATCACAACCAACTGCACAAAGGCAGTACCCAATTAAGCAAGAAGCTAAAAAACAAGTAAATGAAATACTAGATCAGCTAGAATACCAAGGGGTGATTGAAACTTGCACCTCACAAATGAACAATCCTTTGTTTCCGGTCTCCAAACCAGACAATTCGTACCGTCTAGTTTTGGATTACCGACACCTTAACACATGTTGCAAAACTTTTGCAGTGCAAAACTCACACAGTGCTGCACTAATGAATAACATAGTGCGCAAAAAATACAAAACAACCTTGGACATCTCCAACGGATTCTTTTGTCAAAACATAGCACCAGAGAGCAGATATTTAACTGCATTCTCAGTAAATGGCACTCAAAAACAATTCTGTCGGTTAGCCCAGGGGTACAAGAATAGCCCGGGGGTATTCTCAGCGAGAGTAACAGAATTACTACAACAATATGATGATGAAGCATTATCTTATGTCGATGACATTTACTTAACAGATGATGACTTGGAAACTTACTTGAAAAGAGTGAACACCATAATACTTGGTTTCGCTGCAGAGGGTTACAAATTCAACTTCAAAAAGTCCAAAATTGCCCATCTGACGGTCCTATTCTTAGGATATGAGTTATCAAGTGAAGGCAAAAGCCTGGCAGACAATTTCCTAGAGAAATGTGCCGTAATCCAAGCTCCTAAAACACTAAAAAACCTACAGTCAATTCTAGGCTTCCTAAATTTCGGAAGAACTTACATTGCTAATTACGCAGAAAGGGTCAAGCCCCTTTACGATCTAATTAAACCAGACTTTAAAAGATCCAGTTGGACTCAAACACACACAGAAATTTTGAGATCCTTACAAACAGACATGCTAATTAAAACAAAATTAGAAACCCGTGATAATACACGCAACCTTGTGATCCGAGTCATCCCAGGGAAATGCGGATACACATACCTGACCTCTAATGAGGGAGAAAAGGTACCAATTGCATTCAAATCACATTTGTACACAAAAGCTGAACAGAGATTCAGCAACAAAGGAAAAATGGTTCAAGCAGTTCAAACCGCAATAGCTAGAGAAAAAGACATAGCTGATGGTAGACATATCACAGTCAGAACAGCTGAATCAGCCTTCGAGGCATTAACAACACCGTGTAATTTACCAACAACAACATTGGATCCAGATTGGTTGCAATGGGTAAATTCAATCACAACGGACAAAGTATACTACTTCTTTGATCCAGAACTAGAAGAATTAAAAAATCTAAAATATGAAAAAACGTATCCTCTGCCAATCGACATTCTGCCTCTAAGACATTACGCCTGTGTAATCTATACAGACGGACATGCTCAACCCTCTGTTTGGGGAGAACATGCATACAATCCCACATGTGAGATTACAAAAGAAGTGTGGCACGGAGGTAAACTAAGACCTCTATTAACAAAATCACACTCAGTAGAAACTAATTCAGAACTACAAACTGAAATATTAGCTTTGAAAATGGCGCTAGATAATGCGGATCGCGAATTCCCGACACTTATAGTGTCAGATTCATATTTCTGCGTCAAAGCATATAACAAGGATTTGCAGACATGGATTCAGAACGGTTACAAAGATGACACAGGTGCACCAATAAAGCAGAGACTTCTCTGGGAACAAGTAGCTCTTTTGAAGAAAGAACTACCAAAGACTCACGTGACTCACTCACTGAGTCATCAACGTGATGGCGTTCACGTTGTGGGGAATTCATTGGCTGAGACAGCCGCAGCGGCAGCCACTAAATCGGCTCCCGTAGATCGAAAAAAGCGTACATTAAAATACATTGACGGCGAAACATTGCTGGCGGTGAAAACGTCATCAAAAGGCGACTGCTCAGCGTTACCGATCAACTATCCACTCAATTATACATACATAATCGATGCAAACTCCGTCCCTTTTGCTCGAATCCCTGGAGTGGGGGATAGAGTGATTCCAAACATGGACAGGAGAAACTTGTTAATCGCAGACGCACACATGGGCGAGGGTCACAGACACCTTAAATTAAAAGATTCTCTGGAAGAATTACAATCACGGTACTGGTGGCCAGGCATGAGCCTGCACTACACCATGTTTGTAAAAAACTGCCCAAACTGTAACAGAGATCGCAGTGGGGAGAGAAGCAGTTTAATACCTCGTCGTATCAAGGCAGATAATATTACCAGCAAAAAGAATGGCTTGCGATTAACATACACAGGCTAGTTCCACTTATAATGTAGATCCACAGCACTCGGCTGACGTCCGGACTGTTATACAAGATTTGCGAGTCTAAATGGCATATACGCTAAGAGCATGCTACGTTCGACCAATTTTTCTTTTTCTCAGGCAATCCAGCCTGGGGGGGGAAGGAATGGCCAAATGAGCACACCCCAGCGGGAATCTTCTCACTTCCTTCCTGAGGGTATGGGATGGTGTAAAGAAAAAACCAAGACAGAAAGCAATCTATAATAGAAAGGATATTAGGTTCGGGAGCTGGGTGGGTCAAACATCTAATAAGTGTCCAACGTAGTCTAAATAACTTGCCAAGAAATTCTCTGAAGGGATTCAGTCCGTACGAATTATTATTCGGAACTAGGATGTTGATCTCTGACCTTGATAGTCAGACTTCAGTGGTAACAGAAAAAACCTTTGATGTCAAAGACCGTTTGGCTATTTTGCAGGACTTAAACAAAACAAGAAAAGACCTGAGCAACATACAGTTGAAACAACAGCCAACAACCACTGAAGATTCACCACCTGTCCCAGCAAGACCTGTCTGGATTCCAAAAGTCGGGGATCTAGTCAGGGAAAAGATCGCGGTAAAGAAGGAATTTGGGCCTTCTTACAGAAAAGCAGTTCCTGTCTTGTCTGTCAACGGGACAAGATCAGTTGTACTACCGCCACTTGCTGGAAAAAAGGAGAACCGAGTTGTATCCATCGACCTGGTAAAACCACAACATGTGGCCGATAACAAACAGTAGGCCAAGTGGACTCCCAATAAGTAGCAGAACACCAAGGTTTGCTACCAGTACAGAGGTCCTAACAAAGAGGCTCATCACATTCGAAACGCCTACAGAAGAACAACAAGGACTATGCAACAATGCAATAGATCTTAGACCTCTGAAAACCCAAATAAAGACATTTAGTAGAGACACACCAATCTATACAGAAGTACCAAGTGAAAATGCAAGAAACAAAAATCCTGAACCAATTGGAACAATTGACAGAACTGCATCCGGTTACTTCATCAACTTCGATGATTCCTCTGACGGTTTCAGCGAACAAAAGACACAGCCATCATCAAAATCCTTTAAAGACAAAGCGAAGGAACTTTTGAAACAACTAAAAGAAACATATCTGATTTCTCCATGGATTGAATTTTGGGTGGGTTTTGGTGCATTTATCCTCATACTTTGGCTCATCATGGTATTTACCTTGGGACGCTTCATTGAGGGAAAATATGCTAAAATGGACACAGCAAGTCAGAACATCAACTTGGTCCTCAAACCACACACATCTTCACACGTCGAGAAACGAGAACTTTCTTCAGAACTTTCTTCAGCCAACTTCACAGCAATTCCAATACCTGGTGGGGTAGCCTGGGACAACACTGACTATGAAATTTATGGTCCGGTCGAGATCCTGAAATATCCACACCAAATCAAGATCTCTTTGAGTGACTTTGCAAAACCAAACTCATTTGCTGATGATTGGGACTTTGAAAGTATTAACAATATGATGTCTGACTTAGTAATGTCTGCTAAATTTACAAAACATGATTATTTGCAGGGTTCTACAAATTATGATAGTATGTATTGCTATAACCACTATGGTAACCATTTCTTGCATAAATCTGCACAACCTAGAAATGTTTTAAGTTATAATCAATGGGAACATTGTGCTACACCTCCAAAAGGGAGCTCTAGAACCGTATATGACAAATATTCATATTTTTCAGGTTTTAACATAACTAATGCTGAAACATTTTATTACAAATTGTCAAACAAGACAGGGATGAAAACCATGATAACCAACACAAAATTGATATATTCAGATTCTTTCTTTGAAAAAATGAATACTTTTGGATTTGATTATTGGGACAAACATGTTGATTTGAAAAGTGTTTGGGGTACAAAAGAATGGCAAGTACAGGGTTTAGAAGCTTTGTTTAGAGCCTGCATGATCCCAGAACAAATGATATTTTTAAATGACACCGTCCAACAAACCACCTGTCTTGGCCTAGCAAAAATCAAAGATTTAAATAACCTGTCTATTCCAAAGCCAACAATGTTTAGCAATAACTCTGATATAGACATAAACCATATACTTAACCAAAACAGAACACATCCTAATTGGAAACAATGGTTGATCTGGCCCACAGATACAAATAACTGTCAAGATAGATTCCTGAATAAAACGCAGGGTTTCAAAATGAACAGGCCAGACCCTAGATATCCTCAAAGACATCACCCAGGGATAATAACAACCTACAGTGTGGGCAAATTATGCCTCCAATGGCTACAGTATTCCACACTGCCTGAAATTAAGCAACACCTAACTTTACTTACTGATGGTGCTGACTTGCGTGATTTCATACTGGGACCACGCAAACAGCGTCATAAGCGTTTCATAGCAGCCTCTGTATATGCAGCATACAATGAGGCCTGGAAGGTTACTCAAATTGAGACAGCAGAAAGAATACGGGAAATTGACCGTATTAATTTGGAAAAATCACTTTCTGTAGTGGACAATGGGTTAATGACTCTGTCCTCCAGAATTTTTTCATTGGACAGCATTGTGTCTTCAGCAATCGATATATTATCGCAAGACTTACTATTATTACAACATGGTCAGTCACAATTG
This sequence comes from Lissotriton helveticus, assembly GCF_964261635.1. NCBI lineage: Eukaryota > Metazoa > Chordata > Amphibia > Caudata > Salamandridae > Lissotriton > Lissotriton helveticus. The sequence goes on from NC_136063.1 coordinate 2,094,780,700, forward strand.
CGTTCTATTGTACAGCTTGGTTGGACGTTACAAAATCTGCGTTCAGGCTATGTGCCTTGGCGTTTAATCAACACAACGTCACTATTCCAAATCTTTAACCTTACTGATAGACAAATCGGTATGGCGCAGAAGGGTGCTGATTATACAATCTTGAGCATTGAAAAACTAGAAAGATTACCAATGACAATGTCAGAACGACCTGTCAGTGAATGGATAATACACGGAATCATAAATATTCCAATCTCAACCTTCAGGTTTCAATACTGCCAAAAATATATACAGGCTGGCATGTACGAGAAATTGGGAAAAGGGTACCTTAAAACAACTTGGAACCTGCCCTATTCACATGCATGTGTCAGTAACAAAGGACAGAAAGTGTTTCTTAGTGGCAACAATTGTGCTATGTCACTGAGCGGCACGCTTCTGTGTAACGGTATTAGTTTGCACGGAGCCTGTGAAGGGAATTCATACAACCTTTCATGTCACCAGCAAGGCGCACCTGCAACTGAAATAGAACCATTCTTTCAAAGACTCTATAATGGGAGTTACATTCTTATTGTAGACCGCAGATGCTGTAGTCTTATGCCCGGGACTCCTTATCTCGTCACTACGACGGCGACGGTCAAGTGCTGTGAACGTTCTTTGTTCCCCAGCTCCTTTCCAGACAGGGAGGCAAGGGCATGGCCCGGTCTGAAAATTACTTCTATTCGAATAGACACTTTAAGCAGAATGAAAACAGTGCTTCTTCAGACGCCTACAAGGCTCACGTCATCTAAAGAAACGTATGATCTACAAGTCGCAAGGACGACTGCAGAGATACATACATTATTATCAACCAATTCCCCCGTACATTTCGCGGAAATCCTGAGCGAAATCTTAAATATTTCTGATACCACAGGGGTCTCAAAGGTATTTAAGACAGTATTTTCGATGGCATTAACACCATTCAAAGCCATACTGGGTATTTTTCCAGACTTCGTCCATTCGATTTTTGGCGGACTTCCCCTGATCCTAGGACTAATTGCAGGAATCCTATTCCTGGTCCTTATTTTTCGTTATGGCAACCCATGTCACAGAACAAAATCTCACGACAATGGAAGATACGATCCTAGCCATTGGATACCGGGACCGGATATCAAAAATCCTGGGACTCTCCCGGCTTAGAGACCTAAACATGACTTGGTTTCTATCATTTCGACCAATGTGGCAAAGGTGTGTTTTACCTGTACTAAGGTGTCTGCTATGCGGAGAAGAATGCGTGTTAGACACCTGTCTGACGCTACAATCGGATGCGCCAGTGGATGCAGATACACTGTTGGTTCCTACCAAGGTTCACGCACTGTGCTGCCCTCAAAGGCTGCCAATTCTGATGACGGCATTCCTGGAATCTTCACCACTGCGATTGAAGAGTAGTGAAGTTCAAGATGAAAGCAGCATCGAACAGGTACGACCTTCTGTCAGCAATGCAAATCAGAATGTCAATGGAGACAATCATGCGCACGAATGCATGGTTACCCCTATTTCCGACTTAGTGGAACTTTCCCATGAAGCTGTTGACAGTTTTTTCGAAAGCCTGAATGATATGATGTTCTCTCCGGAACAGAAATAGAGACTTTTGAGTAAACTCGCACGCGGCGTTCCCTGAATTCGGCCTTCAACTTTAAAAATAAAGTCACATGAACAATTATAATCCAGTTCACGGACAGCAACTTTTTTCAGCAAGCCCCTAAAATATTTTTCTATATATTTTTTCCCGGGACACTGATCTTCTGCTTAAAGTAAGAAACTATTCCTAGAGAACTAAGATTTCTATTTTTTTAGATTCTTTATAGACTTTATATAGACTTTAGCTGCCCACTGGTATGTTCACAATATATTTTATGTGATGAAATGGTTTCGACTTTTTTTCTGTATAGCCATATTAAGAGCCATTTCATGTGTATTTCTCATATACCAACAAACAATAATGCATAACAATGCGTGTTTACTTTTGCATTTGATTCATAGCTTAAGTGCATACGATATATATGACTGCAATTTTTCAGTATATTTGAAAATTTCAAAATGCATTTATGTATTTTGGGGTGGTAAGGTATACACTATACTCTATAGTATGTTGTACTATGTTATACTATGCATAGATTAGTAGATATGACCATAGTTAGCGTGGAGTGGGTGTCGTGTATTTCTATAGGTTCTGAATCGATCCCCCTATTCCTGACCCTATTCTGGTTAAACTACCTAGCTAGTTAACTAACAGTCAGCCCATGAGGCAAGAAATTCCCCATGATGCAGATACCGTTATCTGACGCAGTCACACTACGGCACAGGAACGTGTTATCTGATTAGGTCATAACGCTTGAGATCTAATTAGACAAGCGATATTCCTCCAGCCCCTGATAAGGCATACGACGTTCTCATAACAAATCAAACCTATGACAACCTGGATAATCCGTGCGGCCATTGTTTTGATTTCACAGAGAACTTTAGTAAAGAATGTGCTAACGAGCAAGTCGTATGACATCTTTATTGACGTACCTATGTCCATCCTTACGTCAATCCCGGCACCTTTAAGGTATAAAATATTGCCGATCTTGCCCTATGCAAAACACACGCGTGGTGACAAGACGGAGCAGCCATACTTGCCGAAGCCGAGAGCAGAAGCAGACCCCGCAGGCAGCAGCCCCGCCTTCCTGACGCGCTGAGAGACGCGCTGCTATCTCAAGCCGAGAGACCCAGCACCGGCGCTTCCGGGTAGCCCTCGCAGGCAGCCTGGAATATCGAGAGCAGAGAAAGAGATACCATTCCTCATTCATCCTAAATTCCAGGTACAGAACTGAATAACCCCTCCTAGAGAATTCTTTAGTTATTCACTTGGCAAAAACAAACTTAACTTAAACTGTAACTTTCTATTCCCGCCCACGCATTAGACTTAGGTCAGGTACACGGGGTAGGCGTATTTAGAAACACCAGTTGAGTACGTTTAGTCAAATGTATATGTGTATGTAAATATATTTTAATCATTTTAAACATCATATGGCTCAGAAACCATATCAATGTTTTTACAGTATTATTTTATACTATTGCTTCTAATGTATGCACTTTACTTAACTATAAGTATCGCAATAATATCGATCCATTTCTCTTGTACGAGAAAAGAGACTGATCAATAAATAACATCTTTTTATTGAACACGCCCGTCTCTTCCTTTTCTCTACATTGTGATGAGACTAAGAATGCACGTACTGACTGAGTAAAATAATTGCCTTGTGCTCACACGACTCTTGAGATTGACTCTTGATTAGGGGAGAGCAAAGTTGTCATGTTCTATGGTTGTCAGAAACTAAATCCCTTCTTGTCTAATCAGGGGAGTTAATCCTTCCTTGAACATTCGAGAAAGTTTCTAGCGAACTCTGAGCTTAGCTGGCAAACCCAAAAATTAAGTCTAGTATCGACAGTAGTAGACCTAGTTAACGTCTGGCCTAGGCCTTTACTGCTGTAGGTACTATTCCAATGCGCAGAGCCTATTGGGAAAATAGGAACTACACTACACCCTGAATAACAAATAATTTTGTGTCACAAAAACAAATGTAATATGTGTGGCTGTGCAAAACATTGGCAGCCTAAAACAGCTAATACATGCACCTAAAGGCATACTTTCACCAAATGTGCTGAGGTTGGTGTGGGAATAGTATACCTGAAACCTCCATAGTTCAAATTCTCCCTATTTTTGTTTAAGATGTCCCAGGAATAATAGATTTGCCTCTCATAGTCTAGCGCTTTCACCAATATTGTTTAGATTGGAGTTGGAATAGTAAATCTGCCCCTCAAAACTCCAGCACTTTTCCTTCTGTACCTTAGGTTGAAGTGGCCCTAGCGTTTTTTAGGCTAGATGTACGAAGCAAATGAATGCTGATTCGTAAATTGCGATTCTTACTGAATCGCACTTTTCAAATCAGTATTTGTGAGTATCTGGCCATTGCTGATTCAGAATGAGTCAAATTTGTTATTTAAGAATGCTCAAATAGGGATTTGTTAAATAGCGAATCGACTCACAAATACCAAATTTTACCTAGCAGTAACTGATGACATCACATGCAGGAAGTAAAACAGCAGCAGAGCTATCGGAACACTGGAGAGTCTTGAGACAGGTGATAGCCAACAACAATCCAATTGGGATCTGCAGCAGTCACAGCCATCTACCCACGGTAAGCAGGTAAATGTCCAGGCAGAATCCCGAGAAAGAGAAGGACTTTGGAGGGAGAAAGAGAAAATCAAAATTCTTTAAAAAAGAGTTAGACAAATTCACTGAGGAGGGTGTGGCAAACTGTTCTTCCTTGTTTAGGAAAAAATCCCACTTTGTTCAACAAAGCAGACGCAGCCATCGCACCCCAACTACGGAAGGTCATTAACATCTACTTCAAAACAGCGTCATTCCCGGAAAGCTGGAAGCACGCCAAAATCAACGACCTCCTCAAGAAGCCCAAAGCGGACCCCAAGGATCTCAGGAACTTTCGGCCCATCTCCCTGCTCCTGTTCCCGGCAAAGGTGGTAGAGAAAATCGTCAACATACAACTGGCTCGCCACCTGGAAGACAACAACATCTTAGACCCATCCCAATCCTGATTCAGACGCAACCACAGCACCGAGACAGCCCTCATCGCCGCCACGGATGACATCAAAAGCCAACTAGACAACGGCGAAACATCAGCCCTCATCCTCATGGACCTGTCGGCTACCTTCGACACGGTCTGCCATCGCACTCTAAAAACACGCCTACAAGAAGCCGGAATCCAAGAGAAAGCCCTGGAATGGACCACGTCCTTCCTCTCCGGCAGAACCCAGAGAGTCCGCCTCCCACCCTTCCGCTCCGAAGCCACCAACATCATCTGCGGCGTTCCCCAGGGCTCATCACTCAGCCCGACGCTGTTCAACATCTACATGGCCCCCCTTGCACATGTGGCCCGCCATCACAACCTCAACATCATCTCCTATGCTGACGACACCCAACTCATCCTCTCCCTCACCAAGGACCCACTCACCGTCAAAACCAACCTCCACAATGGAATGAAGTCCGTCGCCGACTGGATGAGGAACAGCCGGCTGAAGCTGAACTTGGACAAGATGGAGGTCCTTATCCCCGGACCCACCCCCCTCAGCCTGGGACGGCTCCTGGTGGCCGACCACAATGGGAACAGCACCAACACCGACTGACCATGCACGCAACCTGGGCTTCATCCTCGACTCCTCCCTCTCCATGTCGAAACAAGTCAACGCCGCCTCCTCCTCCTGCTACAACACCCTCCGCATGCTCCGCAGGATCTTCAAATGGATCCCGACCGAAACAAGAAGAACGGTTACACATGCCCTCGTCAGCAGCAGGCTGGACTATGGCAACTCACTTTACGCAGGAATCCCAGCCAAACATCCACATCGACTACAACGCATCCAGCTACGATCCTCCAGCCTCGCCCTCGCCGCTGTCCCCCGCATCCATCGCACTACCTCCGGAGGCAGATCCTTCTCCTACCTCGCTGCAAAGACCTGGTACACCCTCCCTACCCACATACGACAGACCCAAGACCTAGCGGCATTCAGAAGACTCCTCAAGACCTGGCTCTTCGAACAGTAGCAGCTCCCCCCCAGCTCCTTGAGACCCTCACGGGTAAGTAGCGCGCTCTACAAGTGCTCTGATTGATTGATTGATTGATTGATTGATTGACTTTATGCCAGAGGCATAGAGGAAATACATCTGTCTGAAAATCCAGGAGCGTATCTGCTCTGTGGGGGGTTCACACAGAGATCCATTGTAGAGATCCGCAAAAGGTGATATGACCTCCCAGCCTAGACCAAAGAAATTATGGCTACTCGTAAAACTGAGGCCCGTGCAACAGGAGGAGGACCTCCGACCCAGCCACCACCAGCTCCTCTGGAGGACGTGATAGAGTTCACCATGGAGCCAGAAACTGTGTCTAGACTCAGCAACTTTGACACCTCAGAGGATCCTTTAACTTCAAAAGGTAAAAGTGATACTTACACTAACAGTGTCCCAATAACATGTCTGCAGTTATGTGTGAGATATTATTTTAACCATGTTAGGCTGGGAAATGATTAGTTAACCCCTTCGACGCTCATGACGAGCTGAGCTCGTCATGAGTTACGCCTCTCGTACACTCATGACGAGCTCAGCTCGTCATGTAACGCGGGTTTTTAAAAACCGCCGCGTACAGCGGGAAAACCGCTAGCGCGCATGCGGTTAAGATAGTACAATTTAAGAAAAACACTATTCGAAGTGTTAGGCCTACCCTAGTAGTGTATTATTGGATATGTAGTACTCTATTATGAACACCTACAGCACAAACCAAACCTATCATACTGTAATTGATACAAACATAACATTTATTTGCAAATATTTACACAGTGCATCTCTATACACATGTTCCAGCAGCAACAGAACATAAGTCCGAAGGAGAGGGTCAGGGAAGACAGATGTCCAGTGAAGAAGACAATGAGTCTAGAATGTCACATACATAACCCCAGAGGCAAAGTAGCAGTCCTGAATATGGCAGTCAAACAATTCCCATTGAGGAAATGGATGGCACCGAGAGTCCATTAACTGTCTTGTGGATCCACTCTGGATTTCCCGAAGGGGGGAACATTCGCCAGGACCAGTACCAGAGGGGAGACTGCTGGTGGAAGATAGAGAGATTGTTGTGAGTGCCTGTCTATTGCTCCAGTACAGTTCTCACCTGATCCTGCTGCCTGATTGGCCCCTCTTATTTCTTATTGGACTGTTGGTGCCTGCCGCAGTGGATCCCTTGTGCTCTTCTCTTGGAGGTTCCGAACCTTCCTTGGTGTCTTTAAATTAGGTGTACCTATTAGAGGCTGTGCTAGGATCATGGTGGTGACAATCGGTAAAGTTGACAATGACAGTGAAATGGATGGTCCCCGAGCCTCTTTAGTTGTACTGAGTTTCTGTTTATGGGTACTTCCGGAGGGGGATCTCTTAGAGGGAGCGCTCAAGATATTAATAAATGGTTCTGTGTCTCTATGTTGGCCAACCTGTGTTCAATTTGTGTGTCAGTTTAGTTGAAATTGGATCCATTACAGCGGTTAACCTTTTAGTCACTTCTGTCCAAATGGGATCATCTGGAGCTACTTAGAGTGACAAAATATTGGCAGACACTGGAGGGACTAGTATTATAGGATTCACTGTAGTCGCCCTAGTTTGGGGGCCTTTTGGTTTGGGTGCACAAGTTATTTTGGAATGTTTTGGCTTTAAAGTAGTTGTACAACAACGAAAGCAATATTCCCTCAATGGCCACAATATTACAATGTCGGTATATATCCCATTCCTGATATAATGCAGGTGACAAATACAAAATAGTCTTGTTTATTTTCTTCAAAAAGTGTGGAATTTTTTATTTTCAATGTATCATTGCTTATTTTATTTTTATCTTTTTTCGTAATTACTTAGTTCATAAAAGACATTTTGACAAATGTAAATTTCATAAACAGTTTCATGGTTCATACAAAAGAAATAACAGATAATAAAGTAAATATGACAATAACTATATACACAAAAAACAAATCACCCAATTCCTCATGCCCCTGGTAACTCACAATCTGTCACAGCAGTCACACACAATCATACCCTCACTACATTCATAGCCACAGTGTCTGAAAAAAGAGAACTGAGTCTAGATTGGCAGAAACATCCTGCCAATTTGCAGGTCTGAGGACACTCTATGAGACCCCGCACTTGGTCGACGCGTGTTTCGGCGGCACAAGGCCACCTTCTTCAGGACCTCTTCCAGACAACCAAATCCATGTATCCAGGGGATCTAAAATATATATAATAAACACTGTCACCATATGCAATCCTAAGAAAGGAAAAAGAGACAACAATGTATCTATCATTTAGAATCATTGCTAAAATTTAACACAAAAGCACACCAAGTGACCAACTCCAATTGAGTCCTCAATTGGTATACACCCACCCCAACTTCACGAAGAAATAAATCAATATCAAGGAACCCCAGAACCTAAGTAATGGGGGCTGGTGTTCTATGTTCTTGACAAACACCAATGATCCTTACATAAATGGCGCTACATCCCATATCTTTCTAAAAACCACATTTGCTTCCAAAAGTTTCTCAACAAGGACATATTCCAAGTTCATGATAAACATTCGTTTACTTACGATTAAAACCAATTTACTAATCCTGGCCCGTGGAGGACGATGTCAAAAAAGTGATGAACCATGTGTAATTGCAGATCAAGGCGATTCAACTAGAACTCCCTAAAAGATGAAAGGCCCAGCTATAAATACCCTGGTCTCCATACAATTTGTACAGATCAAAAATGTGCTCCTAAATATGGGGCTTGTCTTACCCAAACATGAAGGAAAAGCAAATTTTGTTTACGCTGGGTTGATCTTTACTGAAGGAGCGTATCGAGGGTATTTGCCGATTCAATACGTGGTATGTCCCTCAGCTGAAACGAGATATATCTGTGTTAGTGGGATGAAAACCTATCCATGTCTCTGGGAGTCTATCTCGTCTGTGGCTAATTATGGGGTTTGTCTTACCCAAACAAGAAGGAAGATCGAATTTCGTTTGCGTTCGGTTGATTTTTACTGAAGGAACGTATCGAAGGTATTCGACAATTCAGTACATGGTATGTCCCTCAACTGAAAAGAAATATATCAGTGTTAATAGGATAAAATACTTATCCATATCTCTGGGAGTTTCTCTCGTCTGTGGCTAAACACTAGATCAAACCCACCTTTTTTTAATTTAGTGAAACAGACAAACTTGTTCTTCTATTCAATACTCCTTATTCTCTTTCCTTTCAGATTAATATACAAGTTAATGTGTTCTTGTGTTCAGAATACCTATGGTGTGACAAATCAGTGTCTTAACAATTAAGATTTAAAGAAAATTGCACGTACGCCTAGAAGCCTACTTTTGCATCTAAAAGCAATGCCGGCTAAGGATTATGTCCTCATGTATATATAAAAAAATGCAAAACAATTGGATGAGTGCACAGCTTCAATTTCTATTGTTTTTTGAACAATTTTGGGTGCTTCCGCGGGTGGCGACCACCATCCCTGGGCGCCTGATCAAAGTATTCAGAGACGTATCCCTAATGAACCATTACGGATATCCCTTTGGGCACACCTGATTCTCCTCCCTTCAAATCAGAGGATTCCACAAATTTTTTTGTGTCGTTGCTGAAAAACGTTTTTATTTGATATTTTTACATTTTGTTTGTTTTCTTCATACTTATTTTATGCATATTTTGCAATGATTTCATCATCATTTCACATCAGTGACAAGGATTCATTAACATTCCAATGCATTTCGGGCGTACCGAATCGCCCTTCATCAGGGAATCCATACTACAAAAAATCAAATAATAACCAAATTAGATAATATTCCAGCGTGATGTTTACAAGTTAGTTTGAAAATCATGTAGCTTTTACTGTCTCATAGCTAATCTCCTTAACTAACTCTGTATGTCTGTTTTTAACGTGTTACCACCTGTATACACTTACGTGTCACTTTTCTTTATGGTTGCATCAAAAGTCTGCAAAACACAAAATGTTCGAACGCCAGTGTAAGTAATTGGTCCTATTGCGATCTATTCTCGTGACAAACATTCTACAACTTAAACGGTTTGTTCAGTTCTAATTATCAGTAACTGACCTGCTTCGCGTATGCTTGGCGTTTCAATCGACGTTCTCTACCCCTCCGTAACGGACGGTTGTCATAGTTACTGAACTCAGCTCTTCCTATACGCTAATGTTCCGCTCACGTGGTGGTGAAGCGAAACGAAATACTATGTTCTACTCTATTCAACCTAGTAAGCTGTCCGCTGATAATCAAAAAATTTTTTTTACAAATTTGATCATTCGAAAATAATTCCTCAATAAGATCAAGCTGGTAAATATGGAAAACTGTCACACAAAATGTTATAATGTCAGCCCTGAAACCCTGGAGGTTCGAACTCTAGTCTGTGTGTTTCACCAAAAACCAAAACACTGTGTGATGTGCTACGCTCTCAATAGGTGATTCATGTTAACCTCAAGTGTATGGGTAAAACATATTAAAACACTGGATATTTTAAAAATAAAAAGAATAACTCTAAAAGAAAAACATTAATACATTCAAGTATGTAATATCGCAGGTACTCCTGTCCAGCGTAAGCAAGACCACAATGTCTCTTCTTAGAAAATTGGTATAACTTATAGATAACACGATAGTTCACTCCGTTCATTGAGTCCATTGGGACTATGAGTACAAAGTCTATGTATCCAATAATTTTCCCGCTGTAACATGTGTTTGGTGTTGTCTCTTCCTTCTGGAAAGAAGCATTAAGATACGACTGACCGAGCACAAATCCAATATCAGGTTGAAGAACCTAAAATCATCAGTAGCCACCCATTTTTGGGAGGCAAAACATAACATTTCTCAACTACTGTACATAATCTTGGAGGTAGTGGAAAAAACAGAAGGAAGAGACAACACCAAACACATGTTACAGCGGGAAAATTATTGGATACATAGACTTTGTACTCATAGTCCCAATGGACTCAATGAACGGAGTGAACTATCGTGTTATCTATAAGTTATAACAATTTTCTAAGAAGAGACATTGTGGTCTTGCTTACGCTGGACAGGAGTACCTGCGATATTACATACTTGAATGTATTAATGTTTTTCTTTTAGAGTTATTCTTTTTATTTTTAAAATATCCAGTGTTTTAATATGTTTTACCCATACACTTGAGGTTAACATGAATCACCTATTGAGAGCGTAGCACATCACACAGTGTTTTGGTTTTTGGTGAAACACACAGACTAGAGTTTGAACCTCCAGGGTTTCAGGGCTGACATTATAACATTTTGTGTGACAGTTTTCCATATTTACCAGCTTGATCTTATTGAGGAATTATTTTCGAATGATCAAATTTTTTTTGATTATCAGCGGACAGCTTACTAGGTTGAATAGAGTAGAACATAGTATTTCGTTTGGCTTCACCACCACGTGAGCGGAACATTAGCGTATAGGAAGAGCTGAGTTCAGTAACTATGACAACCGTCCGTTACGGAGGGGTAGAGAACGTCGATTGAAACGCCAAGCATACGCGAAGCAGGTCAGTTACTGATAATTAGAACTGAACAAACCGTTTAAGTTGTAGAATGTTTGTCACGAGAATAGATCGCAATAGGACCAATTACTTACACTGGCGTTCGAACATTTTGTGTTTTGCAGACTTTTGATGCAACTATAAAGAAAAGTGACACGTAAGTGTATACAGGTGGTAACACGTTAAAAACAGACATACAGAGTTAGTTAGGGAGATTAGCTATGAGACAGTAAAAGCTACATGATTTTCAAACTAACTTGTAAACATCACGCTGGAATATTATCTAATTTGGTTATTATTTGATTTTTTGTAGTATGGATTCCCTGATGAAGGGCGATTCGGTACGCCCGAAATGCATTGGAATGTTAATGAATCCTTGTCACTGATGTGTAATGATGATGAAATCATTGCAAAATATGCGTAAAATAAGTATGAAGAAAACAAACAAAATTTAAAAATATCAAATAAAAACGTTTTTCAGCAACGACACAAAAAAATGTGTGGAATCCTCTGATTTGAAGGGAGGAGAATCAGGTGTGCCCAAAGGGATATCCGTAATGGTCCATTAGGGATACGTCTCTGAATACTCATGTATATATACACACTCGAGGAAGAGTACCACATTCAGTCTAGATTCCTAAAGTATACGTCTTTCTGTATGCATATACAAACTATGTTTGCTACAAAGAGCACACTGGTTGACAACGTTGTCACCATCTGAAATATATATGCGCATATGTATCCGCCCTACAGGTATCCTTTCACTAACCGACAGGTAACGTTCCTAATGATACTATGCATAAATGTGGAATGTTCCTAAGTTCGTAACACAAGCGTCTATCTAGCAGTGCATAGCATATATCTGCTCATACTTACTTCGGTGTTACACGGATCGCGGGTCAACGTCCTCCCCAGCTAAATGGTATGATATAATGCAGTAAACGCCAAAAGTGGCCATGTTTTTAAGTCCAAGAAGGACGTAGCGGTTCTCGCGATATCTAATTAATGCCGGAAGTGCGTATCATTGAGATAGAATACAAACTAAAAATAAAAAATGGACTACAGTCCCTACGGCTGCAGTTAGAGGAGTAACGATAACGGCGGAATTCAATGCCAGGAAACAATACAAATGTCCCATTTTAGCTTATTCTTTGTAAAAGCGAACAGCCAAAAGATCTCACAAGTCATTTGCGGGGTATTTACACTCTCAGATATTGATATATTAAAATCTCCGTATGATGCAAAATAAATGTTAAGATTATGTGCAAAAAACAACGAATTTTTAGATGGTACTTGTCACGTCCAGATGATGTATAAATGTCCCCATGAACATCCAAATGAAAGAAAAAAGCCTCTGTCACAAGATACCTACGCGGTCAGAACGAACAGGCCCTATATTGTAGGTAATCTATACCTGATGGAGATTATGACAGTATTGAAAAATGCAACATAGCAAATACATAACCCGAAAGCTCGAAACACAGAATACAGCTATGTATAAGTAAGTAGCATCTATTTCGTGACATGCCAAGCTATTTCTTCATTCAGGCCACGTTTAAGGCAATCAAGATGATAAATCCAAAAGGTTTCACGTTTTTTACGTGTAGTTTCTATTGGTTGACCTAATTTGGATTGAACTTTCTCTAAGATTGACCATTTGAGTTCCTGCTCATTATGATTCATTTGCAAACAATGTTGAACCAACGGTGCCATCAATTTTTTGGTTCTAATGGCAGACTTGTGTTCGCTGAATCTTAAGCGAAATTCTCGGCCTGTTTCTCCTATATAAGCCAGCCCACAAACACAGAATAAGATATATATGACATTACTACTGCGACAGTTGGTTGAATGGCGTAGTTTAACTTCTTTGTCATTGTATCTAATTACCTCAGATTTTATTGTGGCATCACAGGCATGGCAAGAGCCACATCTGTGATTACCCAAAATAACAGGTAAACCAGTGATGGAAAGCTGGCCATCTGGGAAAGATCTTCTAACCTGATGAGTATGAACCAGCATATCTTTCAGATTCGTGTTTCTTCTGTAGGCTAGCAAAGGTGATGGCATGGAGGGAACACTATCATCTGAATTCAAGATTCTCCAGTTTTTATTTATGATGTTCCTGATTTTGAAGTTCAAGGTCGAGTGATTTATCACACATGTAATGCGATTCTGATTCGAACGCTTCGACCCTTGTAATAGTGCTTCTCTGTCAAAGTATTTCGCTCTTTTGTAAGCGTGCCGAACAAGTCGATGGGGATAACCCCTCTCAAGGAGCCTGTCTTTTAGCGCATCTCCATGTACATTAAAGGCAGCCATATCCGTGCAGTTACGGCGAATATGTAGAAACTCACCAAAGGGAATAGATTCCCTTTGGCAGTTAGGATGATAACTATCAAATTTTAAAATTGTGTTCTTGGCCGTGGCTTTCCTGAAAAGACTCACTTTTAATTGTCCACTCGCACTCTCAATACTGATGTCTAGAAAATCGACTTTGGAGTGGCTATAATTTACTGTAAACTTGAGATTTGTATCGCTTTTATTGTTGTACCTTCCTTATTCCCCTCTGTTCCCTGGCCGTACTTAATTTTGAGCGGGTCCCATTATAATTGCCATTTGCTTTCGCGGTTTTTCAACCGTGGGATTTCTTTTGTGAATTTTAGTCACTTTTGGGTTGTTCTTTTTGACTGAGAACTTCCAAGCCGATAGTTGAATCGCCTTGATCTGCAATTACACATGGTTCATCACTTTTTTGACATCGTCCTCCACGGGCCAGGATTAGTAAATTGGTTTTAATCGTAAGTAAATGAATGTTTATCATGAACTTGGAATATGTCCTTGTTGAGAAACTTTTGGAAGCAAATGTGGTTTTTAGAAAGATATGGGATGTACCGCCATTTATGTAAGAATCATTGGTGTTTGTCAATAACATAGAACACCAGCCCCCATTACTTAGGTTCTGGGGTTCCTTGATATTGATTTATTTCTTCGTGACGTTGGGGTGGATGTATACCAATTGAGGACTCAATTGGAGTTGGTCACTTGGTGTGCTTTTGTGTTAAATTTTAGCAATGATTCTAAATGATAGATACATTGTTGTCTCTTTTTCCTTTCTTAGGATTGCATATGGTGACAGTGTTTATTATATATATTTTAGGACCCCTGGATACATGGGTTTGGTTGTATGGAAGAGGTCCTGAAGAAGGTGGCCTTGTGCCGCCGAAACGCGCGTCGACCAAGTGCAGGGTCTCATAGAGTATCCTGAGACCTGCAAATCGGCAGGATGTTTCTGCCAATCTAGACTCAGTTCTCTTTTTCCAGCCGCTGTGGCTATGAATGTAGTGAGGGTATGATTGTGTGTGACTGCTGTGACAGATTGTGAGTTACCAGGGGCATGAGGAATTGGGTGATTTGTTTTTTGTGTATATAGTTATTGTCGTATTTACTTTATTATCTGTTATTTCTTTTGTATGAACCATGAAACTATTTATGAAATTTACATTTGTCAAAATGTCTTTTATGAACTAAGTAATTACGAAAAAAGATAAAAATAAAATAAGCAATGATAAATTGAAAATAAAAAATTCCACACTTTTTGAAGAAAATAAACAAGACTATTTTGTATTTGTCACCTGCATTATATCAGGAATGGTATATATACCGACATTGTAATATTGTGGCCATTGAGGGAACATTGCTTTCGTTGTTGTACCTTCCTTATTCCCCTCTGTTCCCTGGCCGTACTTAATTTTGAGGGGGTCCCATTATAAATGCCATTTAAAGTAGTTGTACCCCCTACTCTAGTACGCTTGGCCAGTGGATTAGGCATGGAATCCTTTGGAGAAGTGTTCGGGGTGGAAAGTTCCAACCCCCTCCTTGCTGTAGCCAAAGCAGTTGAATTGGGAGGGGAAAGCCCTCATTGACCTAACAGAAGTTCCGATGATGTTAACAATAATGATGGTTGTGTGACAGGTAGGGACTCATTTGACCTATCTGTAGTTGACCCCATGGAAAAAAGAAGCGGTTCCCTAGATAAACACCTTTCAGTCAACTCTATTTCATGGGTGAGGACACTTGCTGCTCTAACAAAAAATGAGTCCAAAGTGACTCCTACCCCTCCTCCATTCATTTCCACCAAACCCTTCCTTTTCACCATAATTACACCTAGGTAAAACAATACCTTGTCTCCGATGAAGATATTAGAGGGTGGGCCCAGCCCAGCCTCTTCCTGGCTCCGACAGGCGTGGATGGGCCCACCCTTGGCCCGGGTTTTGCCCGGGCGCGTACCGGGCCGCCGTCCTCATTTTAAAGCGCGTCCGCGTGCTAGGGCTCCTGGATGTTGAAGTCCCCACCCAGGGACTGTGAAGTTCTGGGCACACACCATAGCCCAACAGCAGGATGCAGCTACGAGGAGCCGCGGGCCGGCATCCTCATTTTAAAGCGCACCCACGTCCTATGGCTCCTGGATGTTGAAGTCCCCTCCCAGGTGCCGCAAAGTCCTGGGCACACACCAAAGCCCAACAGCAGGATGCAGCTATGGGGAGCCGTGGGCCGGTGTCCTCATTTTAAAGCGCATCCACGTGCTTGGGCTACTGGATGTTAAAGTCCCTTCCCGTGTGCCGTAATGTCCTGAGCACACACTAAAGCCCAACAGCAGGATGCATTTAATAGACAAATGTCTTCAAGGGCTAGTAGACAACCTTAAGGGTTCTCAAATGGGGAGTTATCAACTGACCAATAATATTATTATGGCTCGGAGAGTGGAGTGGGTGGGCAGTACAAGAAAATACTTAATTGGTGACTGCGTGCTCATTAACTTTAATAATGCCTGTGCAACACCCTCCCTCTTAGATAATCGTTATAGATTTTCTCCAAGGAACTTGCAGACTATCCCTTTTCCACTAGAGCATTTTTATAACCAGGGTGTAATGCCAAGAAGGGATTATAGGATCAGAAGAATTTAAGTATTTACAGGCATGAAAAGTAGCAAGGGCTTCAATTCTATTTCTGGGATAAAGCTGCAAAACAGATTCACAGCTCTTTCAGATCTGGAATCTTTCAAGTACTTTACCTCAGCAGACTGCTACAGAGGAACGTAGAACCAATATGGCATCCTGGAATGTGGCCGTTATAGCCTCCAAGATAGGAACCCCCCACTGGCAATATCAGTGGCAATCATTGGAGATTATACACTTCCGGGAGACTTGGGCTAAATACTCAGTCTTTTTTCCTGGGTTTTGTACTTTTCTTACCCCTGAAATCCCATCATCTTCTGAAAGGGCGAAGGAGGGATTATTAACCCTAATCTCTAACACCATACCTTTCCAGGTCAGGCAGGTTGGCTCCATAAATAGCCATTTTAAGCTCTTCCAACCTGATGATAGGAAAGAAGAAATGTGGTTAGATATTAACTATTATAATAACGAGCTTGGGAGAAATATGCAGGCAGTGGCAGATGCCTTAGCAAATGAGATAGAGAAATTTATTATAGCCTTACATAGGGGCCGTGTAAATCGCATATGGGTGGGGGACTTTAACATCTATCTTTGCAAATTTAATAGGACTATGGGGAGGAGACCAACCATGGTACACCTCTTCAACACTTCACACATAATGAGTATGGAGAAACCATAACTAGATTACTACACAAATGTGATCTGGGTTTAATAAATGAAGTAAAGGAGATAGGGAGTCTAATTAGAAGGGGGAAACAAGAGTACACCATCAACTTTATTTTAGCATCAGCTTCACTAGATGAGAAAGTGGTTCATAAGGACATTCAATGTTCCTGCCATGGTGACCACGCCATTCTATTTATTCACCTAAGCATCCTGTCCAAGGCAAAAGATCACCAGCATGCAATAGATGGTGTGACACTGACCAGGAAAAAAGGTTACCAACTGAAATCATCACAGGCCCATAAGTTAATTTTGGTCCCCAAAATTTTAGCACAAGCTAAGAAAGAAATAATATTATGCCTGGAAGAGAATCCACCACCCACATTTTTGGTAACTCAGTTTAGTGCACTCCTGATGAAACTAAAAGAAGCACTCACTTGTTCAAAGGGGACAACCGCGATGGTTTGACTCACTATACTCTACAGCAAAAAAAAACATGTTAATGCCTTAAAAACTCACCGTAGAGTGATCCCACTGAGAAGGAAAAGAGAGAAGAACCTTAAGGAGCAGGCTTGGGAAGATCTAGAACAATTTTTGGAAAATTGTGAATGCCCCTTACTTTAAAGATTTGAAAGACCCCCTCCTTAGACTCACATGTAGATGAAGATGCATGGGTGGGACATTTTGAAAATATTTTTGGTTCTACGACCTCTTCTATATCCCCATCCCTCGGTTTAGATCTTGCATTCCGGGGCAGGATAATCTTCTCTTTAACGGAGGTTAAAAAGGGGCTGGAAGCTTGTGACCCCGGAAAAGGTCCGGGGCATGACGGTCTCCCAATTGATCTCTTCCAGGACAATTATTACATATGGGTCCCTCTATTAACAAACGTTTTTAACATCATACAGATAGAAGCCCCTCTCCCCCATCCTGGAAGCAGAGTGTAATAGTGCCTACATATAAGAAAGGTGACAGGGGGTTCCCAAAGAATTATCCTTCTCAATACCACTGCCAAGCTTATGGGACGACTCTTACTAACCAGATTGGAGGACTGATCCGAAAGCCATATCATTTTTATAAGGCCCAATATGGTTCTGGAGGGGAATGGGGATGGTGGATCAATGCCTAAACCTCTCTTTATCCGTAGGAAAATATACTAATGCTAAAGGTGGTAAGATCTACATGGCCTGTATGGATTTGACCGCAGCCTTTGATTGAGTCTTCCATCAGAGGCTGTGGTCTATGATGGAGGGGATGGGCATGGATCGGCCGATAATTTGATTTATCCATCTGTTGTATGCCAATGCCACTGCCTGTGTTCAGTATGGTAGGAATGGGGAGTGCACACGCTCCTTTAAGATCGAAAAGGGAGTGAGGCTCTCTCTGCCTTAGCTCTGGATATGCCTAAATCCAATCAACCGCCCCATCTGATACGGGCGTACGCTGACATAGTGTTAATGGCTAGAACAGGGGTAGCCTTGCAATCTATAATCACATCATATTCCACATTCATGGCCCCCTTAGGTCTCAAAATAAACAAATCCAAATCCTCCGTAATTGTAGCAGGATCAGCTAGAGGAGAGAAACACCCCTACTTTCATTTGGCAGCAAATAAAATCGAGGTGGTAGTTTGTTTTTCATACCTAGGAGTTCTCTTTGATAGAAATCACTCCTGGTCTAACTTAGTTGCAGCAAGGCTTCAGAATATGGAAAGGTGCCTCCAAGCTATCAAAACCTTTTGCGAAGAAGGTAGGATCTAGTCCCCTGGACATGGTTAAAAATATCTACTCCGCAAAAACCAAGGCAGCTATAACATATGGGGCAGGAGTGTGGGGGACGGCTAATGTTGAACACCTCCAGCAACTGAAAGATAGCATTTTTAAAAATCGAGCATCTCTACCACAATTTGACCCAAATTATATCTTACATCTAGAATTGGGGCTACCTTATCTGAGTGTCTGCATAAGATTAGCACCAATCCTATTGTAGCTCTCAATCTGGCGGCGGTCCACTCTAGATCTGACACAATGTATTATAAAGGATTGCTGTAAGTTGGATCATTATAAAAGGATTGGTTGGCTAAAGTATGTAGAGGCATAATTGAATGCACTGGGGCTAGGTGAATTATTTCAAGATCCTGAATCTTGCAGAAGGATTCCAAAGAAAAGGATAACAGAACTATTCATGCAGAGAGCAAATTAAGCCCGAAGGGAAAGAAAACACCTAAAAAATCATCCATTGGCTATGATCTTGTTCCTCCAAGACCAGGGAAAGGCTTTTATTGTCTCTCTCATATTAATAACGCACAGCACAGCATAGATCTATTTTACTGCGTTTTCGAATGAACCTGATTCCACTAATGTTTGGTTATCCTGAAAAGAGATATAAGCTCTCAGATTTGTCACCTTGCCCATGTAATGATCACTCCATTCAGTCAGACCTCCATCTAACATTATTCTGTGAGTACTACACTGATGAAAGGAAAGCATTTATTCTCCCAATTTAGAGGTACCATAAATTCAAACAATGCAGGGTGGCTATGTATTTCTTAAAG
Source organism: Lissotriton helveticus (assembly GCF_964261635.1). Lineage (NCBI taxonomy): Eukaryota > Metazoa > Chordata > Amphibia > Caudata > Salamandridae > Lissotriton > Lissotriton helveticus. Next base: position 2,094,800,026 of record NC_136063.1, read on the forward strand.
GCCCTCCCAGATTTGTTTGTATGTTTGACCCTAGCTTAATTTTTTTGGGCTTGTATTAGAAAGAGGTAAAACGGGGGTCGTTGCCTTATCAAGAATAATTAAGATAAAAACGGTTGCATTTCTGTAATATGGGCTTAACCTGTTATTAAGAGATGTATAGCATTTTTGACTGAAGTGTAATGGTTTTGATGAAAATCTCCTATCATGATCATGACAATCTTAAAATATAGATCTTTTTAACTTTTATGTATATGGTTATATAGTCTTTTCTGCAATATTTAGGATGAATTTGTGCTTTTATGATCTGTTTTTATCAAGACCGAATAATCGTGTGATGATGATGGACACAGGGAGTCTAAATGTGAGGTGCAGACAATTGCACAGGGGTGTACGTGTCCCATATTGCAGTGTCGTAAGGCAGCCTAATCCCAAGTCAGGGTCCACACAAGCTATTGCTGATACCACACTGGTGTTTGCTGGTATCAAAGTCTCCATGTTGAAGGTACAGGACATACAGCACAAGCAAATGTGCATTATTACAACAAAAAAATCCCTGAAATAGAAAGAAGCATCACAGCTTGTTTACAACATGTAGCAACAACCATTGAAGATCCCCAAAAGCCACTGGAGGCAAATGTAGACTCAATGAAAGAGGCTATGAACAATTTATGTGGCCTAATGCAAGAGGATAATAGAACGCACAGACGTAATCAACACCATTTATTCTCCTGTATGGATATGTGGAGTTGCTCAATAAATCACCTTGCATAGGTTACATCAACCCCCTTCACCCTGTACTGTATGGCTGCAGGTTCAAATTTGCCACTATAGTGGCGATGTCGCACAGGCTCTTGTGCAAGTGACTTCTGCAGTAGAGAAGTTATAGATTACTCAAATAGCACAAAGTGGAGCAGCTGGAAATGCTGAAAGTGACGACCTACCCAGTATAAGCGGTGTCTCAGTGAATGAGGCAATGAATATGCACCATGGTAGATTACAAGGTGGTGTTATTGCTACAGAAGGCTCCACTACCCGGGGAACAACCATCTCAACGCATGCGTTACGACACATGCGTTGACATCGCGTCCATTTACAACGCACGTAACGTTACGACGCGTGGGCTTAGGGCTAGTTGCAGTATGAGTACTGTTTTGGGCTTGGGGACTAGGGCTTAGGGCTACTAGTCGAATAGTTGCTGTTTTGCGGTTACGTTAGGGCTACTAGGAGAATAGGTGCTGATTTGGGGTTGTGTTAGGGCTATTAGGGCTACAAGGAGAATAGGTGCAGTTTTGGGGGTGCATTAGGGCTTCTAGGGCTACTAGGTATATAGGTCCTGTTTTGGGGTTGCGTTAGGGCTTCTAGGGCTACTAGGTATATAGGTGCTGTTTTGGGGTTGTGTTAGGGCTTAGGGCTAGCTGCAGTATAGGTCATGTTTTGGCCATTGGGGATTAGGGCTTAGGGATGAGGTTGTAGTGTACGCTTGCTTCACTGTTTAGGGCTTAGGGTTTAGGGAAGTGTTAGATGAGGTCGTAGTGTACGCTTGCTTCACTGTTTAGGGCTTAGGGTTTAGGGAAGTGTTAGCAATATTTTAGGGTACTGTTTGCTGTTTAAAGGATTAGGGCTTAGGGTCGGGTGAAGGGGATTGCGCATACAGGTAAAAATTGGTATGTAAATGCATGCGGGGTGTCAGAATGCTATGTAATGGTTTTGCGCTTGCATTGCTATACAAATGCGATGTTATTGTATGCGTTGTGATTGCTCGCGATCTAAGGGGACATGCGATGTAAGAAATGCGATGTTATGGCACATGATGTGAGTGTTTGCGATGTATCATCATACATCCCACTACACTTGTGCGACAAAGTTCAGTTCGCAGTTGACACAAACAGTAATAAGTCTTGCATTTTTGCGCCACATATTGGTTTTTAATTTTTTGCTATTTCAGTACTGTGTACTGATGTACTTTAATTTGAACATTCTGAGGAGTTCCATGTTAAACAGGCCCCTTATTGCTCACGCTATACACTGATGACATCATCCTCTCCGTAGCGAGAAGTCGCTCGTTACCGTGCCCTGTCGGGCCAGCAGACATCAGGGTAAATACAAGATTTTCCCACTGACTGATGCCCACTGCAACCAAAACATGGACTTGCCACTTAAATGGTGTGACAATTCAGTTATGTATTTGGGTATCCATATTTACAGGGACAAGTCGCAGATCCTCCAACTCAACTATGGCCCGACCATGGAGAAATTAAATGATAACATTGTGCGCTGATTGAAACTTCCTTTGTCGATGGTTGGTAGAATTGCATTAATTAAAATGGTCACTCTCCCATAGTTCTTATTCCTCTTCCAAGACATCCTCACACTGTGAGAAGTTAGCCTGGCATATGATGTCCACTATTCTAGAGGGCACCTTGCACTAGTCTAAACGACCCTGATTGATGATGGTTGTAAAGTCAATCTTATAGACAAGCTATCCTAGTGGTAGCTTGGACCAGCAGTCTTAGGCTAAAACTTCGGAGAGCATGTAAAGCAAACTGTTTTACCAATTATAATCCCTTGAATAACAAATGAAAGGACACCACACAAGGTATATATCAAATATGTACGTATTTATTTCGAACACAACCCCTCTGAACTGTTTATGAGGTCAGAGATCGAAATACACAACTTACTCATTAACCACTTGCATGCTAATGACAAGGTGAACTCGTCATGAGGCACACTGGAGCTGTGCTCATGACAAGGTCAACTCGTCATGTATAATGGGAAACATCAAAGCTCAGCGCAGGAGGGGAAAACCCCTTAGCAGCCAAGTGGTTAAGCATACTATAAGTTGTACAAATACAGTTCTGCCCTAGGGGCCTCATGAACCATATACTAAGTAAGTGGTATAAGGACCACTTCAGGAATAGTGAATAGGCCTAGGGCCTAGGGAATTGCTGGCGCTACACTAGACAACCAAAGGTTAGGAAGTAGGAGACCCACAGGAGACGTGTGCAGTATCTAAACACAAGAACGAGTTACCATTGACTTATAATGGAGAACGAAGAAGTTACGAAGTTACTGATTAACCCCTTCGCTGCGGGGGTTAATTCCCCCACTGTGCTGGGGGATAGGGGGTGTGCACAGCGCCGCATGCTCATGACGAACGGCGCTCCTGTGCTCATGACGAGCTGAGCTCGTCACAGGTGCACCGGTTCCCGTGGAACGCTCAGCACAGCAGGAGAATTATCCCCGCATGTGAGCGTTCCACGGCTCATGATGAGCACCGGAGCAACGTGCCTCATGACGAACTCAGCTCGTCTTGAGCATGCAAAGTGTTTAGGACACTTCCGGATAGACTACGGTAAAACCCATTTAAACTAGGACACTTCAAGAGTCAACACCCACGGGAGCACAGGAGTACTCGAGTTACCTCACCCAGGGAAGCCGGTGCATAGGTGTCTTTTCGTGTCGGGTTTCGTCGATGTTTCTTACAGAGATCTGCAAAGAAGTGCTGCAGGCGAACATAGGAAAAGTGTCCGGGTGGATCCAAGGGTGGATCGGAGACGAGAAGAACCTGAAAGCAGAGGGGACAGTGTCTGGGTCACTAGCCAGTGACCAGAAAGGAACCCGGAACGAACCAGGCGATGTCGAGTTGATTTCAGGTGAAGAGGTGAAGCTTGTCTCTGCAGCCACGAGGACCAGGAGGTGTCGAGGACAACCAGGAGCTGGATTCAAACTGGTCCACAAAGGATCTAGTTAACTGCAGTGTCGGTATCCATACTGGACCCAACAAGCCTTGGTAACCGCAATCCACACAGGAAGTGAAGATTGGTTTCAGGTCAGACCATCAAGGTCTGAGGAGCTTCTCCTTTGGAGGAAAGCTGGGGCAAGCCTGGAGATACCAGGCCAGTAGTGTAACTTCAAAGGTTTGTCTTCAGAGGGCTCACTAGCCAATGGGCTAGCAACCGGGAAGACCCGTCAAGCTGAAATGCAGGAGCAGGTCCCACGCCGCACTCGTGGAGTGTGGAGGGCTGAGATTTGGTGCAAATGGCACTTGGGTCTGGGGCTTCTCAAACCCCAATGCACAACTGCGAGGGTGCCTCGGTAGTTGCACTGTTAGCAAAGTGCAGGTAGTCCAGGGTGTCCGGTCCCACGTCTCTCGTGTCTGCACGGGTCTCAGCTTTGCTGTGGATGTGGATTTGAGTCGGAGAAGTCTGGAAGGGAGATGTCTTCAGTCTTCTAGTTGATATAGAACATCGAAGGTCCAAGAGTTTCGTTTCAGAGTTTCAGACCAGGATAATCTAAAGTCCCTAGACACAGCTCCTTTTTTATACTGACTTTAGGGGCTGGATTACCTACTAGGTCCCTCCTATGGGTGGACCAGAGAAGGGGGTGGTTACACACCTTTCCCTTTGTCCAGTTTCCCGCCAGAGCAGGGCTGGTGTGCCCCAGCAACTGGTTTGAACCGGGCTATGCATGGAGCACCTTGTGTGCCCCAGGTAGTGTCTGGAAAAGCATCTTTCCATTCAACCCACCCTGCCTCAATACACTACAGGCTGTCTGGAGAGGTGCTAGCCCCTCCCTCGACAGGATACCTATTGTCCAGGCATTCCTTGCTGGAGTTTCGTCCAACTGCAGGAGGTCAGACTTGTGTCTGTGGCAGCAGCATCCATTTTGTGATGCTGAGGCTCTGTTTAACTTTAACCGGGTAAAGTAGGAACATACATGTCTTTTCCTTCTAGAAGGGTGGAATGCTACCGCCGCTGCCAGAACTGTCGGGGGGGGGGTAGTATTCCAAAGGGTTTGACACCTTACACAACATGTTTTGATAAAGCCAAACCAAAGTTAGCATTAACTGCGAAGATTATAATGCACTTAAGAGTATATGTTATGGCTATATCATAGAACAGCTAAAAGGAGATGGTTCCGAAAGCTGTAGAGGGGCTCAGCTCATGCTAGGGCACCCTCTCACATAAAACCAAGCACTCTGCCTCCTGGATTGTTAAGGCCTGCCATATGAGTGACTTATAGGTTACTATGTGTCTATATATAAGGTAGATATAGATATACTATATCTAAGTAAGGGGTGATTACACCACCTTACCCAAGCTGAGTGATCAGCCAGTGGTATCAGTTTAGATGGCCAGCCAGGGGTGGCATAATACATGCTGCAGCCCCTGGTAGGCCTTGGATGCACCTATTCCCTGGGTACCTATGGTACACTATACAGGGGCTCACAAAGGTGACCCAATACCCAATCTGGTATGTACCTAAAGTACATGGTATCAATTTAGAGAGAGAGAACAGCTGGGCTGTGGGTCTGATTAGCAGGCTCACAGCCACACTAAAGTCGAAAAACCAGAATATCACAGCAAAAAGTGGGGGTGACCATAGGAAGCAGACCCTACTCTCCTGTACATACCTTTATACAAGAGTTTCTTTGCAACACTTCACTCCCAGCTGTTACCACTGGTATTCAGGGGTGGACAACCTAGGGTTAATTGGGATGCCTTGGGGTCCAAAAACTCTGTATTTATTATTTAATCGCACAATGCAGCTTTTCTCGCAATTGGTTCCATGCTGACTCTCGGATTCCCCATCTCAGGCCAGAAGCGGATCTAGCTCACCCGACCCCTCTTTCGGCCCTGTTACCAGTGGGGTTGGCCCGAGATCCAAAGGATCTACAAACGCTATCTATAACCAGTTGGGCTTGGAAACAACTGATCCGGGCAAACGGGGTGCCACTATTATACTCCTTGTCCCTTCCTTTAGCTGGGAATTTCTGTATTCCCATCACTCAAAAAGCAACAGCACAGCGTACCCTAAATAGATACACCAGAAAACATTTGGGGATCTATTCCCAAACAATCATGTTTTCTCTCACAGTGAGGATGCCCTATATACAGAGGCTACATTTCTTGACCAATTTATATTATGCCGGCTACAGGGAGCACTACGGTTGCAGATTCCAACCTACCCGATAGATCCACCAGATTTCCCTCTACTGTCACACCTTTTGTAAGGAAGCAGCGGGGAACACTTAATGCCCAAAATTTATCAAACTAGTATTGCTCTCCTCCCTGACAGGGATGTGGGGATAAGACAGGCATGGGAGTGGGACTTGGGTCAGCCCCTGATGGTATACAACCTTTACCACGCAACTTTTACAACGACCTACCTTTATCACGCAATTTTTACAACGCAGGATCCATTACAACGAAGTACCATTACAACGCATGTATTTACAACGCAGGTACCTTTACAACGCATACCATTACAACGTAAGTATTGGTAAGTATATAATTTTATCAAAAATATTATAAGTTTGGGTTTTTGGGTAAAGGGGTATTTTTAGGGTTCAGGGTCAGTTTTGGGTTTTTGGGTAAAGGGGTATTTTTAGGGTTCAGGGTCAGTTTGGGGTTTTTGGGTAAAGGGGTATTTTTAGGGTTCAGGGTCAGTTTTGGGTTTTTGGGTAAAGGGGTATTTTTAGGGTTCAGGGTCAGTTTTGGGTTTTTTGGGTAAAGGGGTATTTTTAGGGTTCAGGGTCAGTTTTGGGTTTTTGGGTAAAGGGGTATTTTTAGGGTTCAGGGTCAGTTTTGGGTTTTTGGGTAAAGGGGTATTTTTAGGGTTCAGGGTCAGTCTTGGGTTTTTGGGTAAAGGGGTAATTTTTGGGTTCAGGGTCAGTTTTGGGTTTTTGGGTAAAGGGGTATTTTTAGGGTTCAGGGTCAGTTTTGGGTTTTTGGGTAAAGGGGTATTTTTAGGGTTCAGGGTCAGTTTTGGGTTTTTTGGGTAAAGGGGTATTTTTAGGGTTCAGGGTCAGTTTTGGGTTTTTGGGTAAAGGGGTATTTTTAGGGTTCAGGGTCAGTTTTGGGTTTTGGGGTAAAGGGGTATTTTTAGGGTTCAGGTCAGTTTTGGGTTTTTTGGGTAAAGGGGTATTTTTAGGGTTCAGGGTCAGTTTTGGGTTTCTGGGTAAAGGGGTATTTTTAGGGTTCAGGGTCAGTTTTGGGTTTTTGGGTAAAGGGGTATTTTTAGGGTTCAGGGTCAGTTTTGGGTTTTTGGGTAAAGGGGTAATTTTTGGGTTCAGGGTCAGTTTTGGGTTTTTGGGTAAAGGGGTATTTTTAGGGTTCAGGGTCAGTTTTGGGTTTTTTGGGTAAAGGGATATTTTTAGGGTTCAGGGTCAGTTTTGGGTTTTTGGGTAAAGGGGAATTTTTAGGGTTCAGGGTCAGTTTTGGGTTTTTTGGGTAAAGGGGTATTTTTAGGGTTCAGGGTCAGTTTTGGGTTTTTGGGTAAAGGGGTATTTTTAGGGTTCAGGGTCAGTTTTGGGTTTTTGGGTAAAGGGGTATTTTTAGGGTTCAGGGTCAGTTTTGGGTTTTTGGGTAAAGGGGTATTTTTTGGGTTCAGGGTCAGTTTTGGGTTTTTGGGTAAAGGGGTATTTTTAGGGTTCAGGGTCAGTTTTGGGTTTTTGGGTAAAGGGGTATTTTTAGGGTTCAGGGTCAGTTTTGGGTTTTTGGGTAAAGGGGTACAGGGTAAAAATTCATTACAATTAAATTTAAATTACATCAAATTAATTTGATTAAATTAAATTAAATACAATTAATTAAATTAAATTAAATAAAATTAATTAAATTAAATTAAATTATATTAATTTTAATTAATTTACATTTAAAAAAATATTATAAACTTACCAATACTTACGTTGTAATGGTATGCGTTGTAAAGGTATCTGCGTTGTAAATACATGCGTTGTAATGGTACTTCGTTGTAATGGATCCTGCGTTGTAAAAATTGCGTGGTAAAGGTAGGCGTTGTAAAAGTATGCGTTGTAACGTCATACATCCGCCCCTGATTTACTTGCAATGGCACGTTTGCTGTGAACAAACACACATCTCCTTTAACCTTTAAACATAAGTTATTACATTTCAAATACTTGTGACAAGCATATATTACACCAACCAAAGTACACCACATGAACCCCACAAGACCGCACATATGTCCTTGATTTGGGCCCCAATGGCTGATTTTGCTCACATGGCCTGGACAGGTTGGCCCACTTTTGGGAGAAGATATTTGAGGCACTATCACATATGTCTGACCTGCCCATCTCCCCACCTCCCCTAATGGCACTGCTGGGATATATTAGAAATCTCCCCAAGTCTCACAGATGTTTTTGCGCTATAGCACTGCTTCTGGCCAAAAGGGAAGTCGCTATACACTGGGGGAATAAGCAACCCCCAACACTGAAGGAATGGATGTTCAGCATATCTTACTGCAACACTAATTGTGAGGTATATACCCTGCTACAGCCCCCTATTTCGAGGACACTTGATATATGTCAGCCCTTTAAAACTTATTTATTAGCCCAAACTTCGGTGAGCTCACAAACAGAACAGAAGCCCTCCCCAGAACATTGAGAGAAACTTACTATAATGGTGACACTTTCCATTATAATAGACTAAGGGAAAAAAATTAAGTAAATTGTTGTATCTTGACTGATATGTATAAATGTGGATCTATATTGGTTTGATTGTCATTAAAGGAAAAACTATAAAGATTTAAAAAAAAAAAACATTCTGAGGAGTGAAAAGTATTTTACAACTCCCTTCACAACCTGAGAAATAAAGGGTATTTTGTTTAATACTGCACTAATTGTGTTGAGCTTTGTGCATAATGTAACACACAGCATCATTCACACACCTTAAAAGTAAATGTGTTGCCTGTGCTGGTGGATTTTGTGGTTCTGCTTCATCGAAATCTGATTCTAACGTTATCCCTGGCAATCCTCTCCCCATTGAAATATTATGGATACTTTCAAAAGTAGCAATTATCTTGCAACTTGTCTCTGGGGAATGCTGTAGGGCAACCCCACATTTGCATAGACAGAGAAATCTACTCTTCAAACGACCAAATGTCCTTTCTATTGCAGACTGGGTCGGTTTGTGAGTTGCATTGTAGCATACCTCCCTTTGGCTTCCTGGCCTCAGGGCATATGCACTGTCACCTACAACACATTTGGGGAATGTGGTTACGATATATACCATTTAAACATGTGGGACATTTATGTCATAAACATAGGCCATATTTACCAAACAGATAATCATCTTCACACTCTCTTTTGAGAACGTGAGTAAATGATGATATGCTTGAGCATGAAAGAGGCATGTTGACTGCCAGGTTACTTTGCTTCAAGATCTGTGATGATATGTTTTGCGTCACACACCACTTGTATATTTTAATGAATGAGTGCTTTTTCTATTTCTAAAAAAGTACTCTTTGTAAGATGGAGGACATATGAGAATATGTGTGCCATCAATACAACCAATTGCATTGTGAAATTGGGCAATGCTGTAATATATTTATATCATACCAGTAACTCCTGAGCTGTGCTGGGGAAAAAGTAATATGGAGCCATATGTAGGAAGCTGTTTTGCGATCGCAAACACTGCGAATCGCAGAAATCAGGGTTTATGCGATCGCAAAACAGACTGTTCCTATGTAGCAAAGGTTTCCGCAGCGCAAAAATGGGAATCGCTAATTTAGCAATTACCATTTTTGCGCACCAACGATTCTGCGAATAATATTGCAAATTCGCAGTCTGCGGCACAGTATTTGCGCTAATCGCAAAAACCATTCCATCTAAATGCGAATTCGCAAATTGAGATGTAGCAAAAAATCGCAAATTGTGATTTTACGAGAATCGCAATGTTGCACTTCTCAATTACCACCAACTCTGAGCAGGTGGTAACTAGGTGCTACTTATTTAAACAGGCCCACAATGCCACTGGGACTTCCCACTATGGCTGGCCTGTATGTGATAGCCAGGAGGCTGCGTATCAGAGATGCTACACAGAGAAGGAGACGCCAGGAAAGGATCTACAGATCATGCATCACCTTCTTCCAGCGGACCGAGGACGATATCCATGTGAACTACAGGATGCACCCAGACAGCATCCTGGATTTGATAGAGGAGCTGACACCCATACGTGAACACCCCACACACAGGGCACACACCATTCCCACCCATGTCCAGGTTCTGTGCTCACTGCACCTCCTGGTATCAGGGAGTTTTCAGGGGGTGATAGCCTCAGAAGGAGGGGTCTCTCAGAGTGCACTTTCGCGCTTCTTCCACGCTTTCCTTGATGCAATGGTTCAGAGGGTGCATCACCACATCCAATTTCCCAGCACACAGCAGGCACTAGATCAGACCAAGCAAGAATTCAACCAAATAGCCCAATTCCCCCACGTCATTGGCTGCGTAGATGGGACCCATGTTGCACTGTCACCCCCATTACAGAATGAGTATGTGTTCAGGAACCGAAAGTCATATCATTCCCTGAACATCCAGGTAGTGTGCAACACAAAACATATAATCACAGATATTGTGGCAAAATACCCAGGAAGCACACACAACTCATTCACGTTTCGCAACTGTGGATTAAATCGCAGACTCACAAATGGCGAGTTTGGCGAGGGGTACTTGCTAGGTAATTGCATGGCTCACAAACACATAACCAGTAAAGGTTTGAACCGTCAGGACAGTATTTAACATAAATCTAGTTTTATCCTGCAGGTGACAGACAGTACGTATGCTGTACGTGACTACATCCTCACACCGTACCTGAATCCAGCCACAGCATCTGAGCAGAGGTACAACAGTGCCCACAGAGCCCCACGCTGTGCCATTGAGAGGACGTATGGAATCCTTAAGATCCATTTCCACTGCCTCCATAGGAGTGGAGGTGCGCTACAGTACAGCCCTGAGACATTTTGCAAAATCGTGGTTGCCTGTGCAATTCTACAAAACATCGCTATCAAGAAGGGCACCCCAGTGGATCTGGTAGATTCAGACACATTAGATGAGGAGGAACCAGCTCCACAACACAGAGCAGCAGGCTGCGGGTGCCTGAGGCGAGATGAGATCACACAGAACTACTTCTAGGTGAGTAATGAGGACACAATGCTACAGAATGGTGCTTAACTGTGATGTTTATTTCCTTTGCTGTAGGAATACATCTGAGGTGAACAGCAAAACACACAAGATGATGGACGTAATGTTGCACAATGGCAAAACATTCACCCCCAGTCACAGATCTGGGTTTAATTGATTGTTATTTTGCTCACCATGCCACCCCAGTTCAGACATGGCAATATGCAAATCAGTCTTGACCCTGTGCCTCATGGGAACAGTCCAGCCCGAACTGAAAAGCCAAGTCTTCTCTGGACCGGAATCAAGCACCCTAGGACTGGTTTCTGGCTATCAGCCATCTTCAGCCAGGATAGCTTGATTCCAGTGGCTTAGTGAGCACGGGACACACGTCTGGGCATACCCTTCTCACATAGGGTGAACAGCAAAACACACAAGATGATGGACGGAATGTTGCACAATGGCAAAACATTCACCCCCAGTCACAGATCTGGGTTTAATCGATCGTTATTTTGCTCACCATGCCACCCCAGTTCAGACATGGCCATATGCAAATCAGTCTTGACCCTGTGCCTCATGGGAACAGTCCAGCCCGATCTGCTAAACGATGTCTTCTCTGGACCAGAATCAAGCATCCTAGGACCGGTTTCTGGCTATCAGCGGTCTTCAGCCAGGATAGCTTGACTCCAGTGGCTTAGTGAGCACGGGACCCACGTCTGGGGTACCCTTCTCACATAGGGTGAACAGCAAAACACACAATATGATGGACGGAATGTTGCACAATGGCAAAACATTCACCCCCAGTCACAGATCTGGGTTTAACCCATCGTTATTTTGCTCACCATGCCACCCCAGTTCAGACATGGGCTTATGCAAATCAGTCTTGACCCTGTGCCTCATGGGAAATGTCCAGCCCGAACTGCCAAGCCATGTCTTCTCTGGACCGGAATCAAGCATCCTAGGACTGGTTTCTGGCTATCAGCCGTCTTCAGCCAGGATAACTTGACCCCAGTGGCTTAGTGAGCACGGGACCCATGTCTGGGCATACCCTTCTCACATAGGGTGAAGAGCAAAACACACAAGATGATGGACGGAATGTTGTACAATGGCAAAACATTCACCCCCAGTAGCAGATCTGGGTTTAACCCATCGTTATTTTGCTCACCATGCCACCCCAGTTCAGACATGGCCATATGCAAATCAGTCTTGACCCTGTGCCTCATGGGAACAGTCCAGCCCGACATGCCATGCCATGTCTTCTCTGGACCGGAAGCAAGCATCCTAGGACCGGTTTCTGGCTATCAGCCATCTTCACCCAGGATAGCTTGACTCCAGTGGCTTAGTGAGCGCGGGACCCACGTCTGGACATACCCTTCTCACATAGGGTGTACAGCAAAACACACAAGATGATGGACGGAATGTTGCACAATGGCAAACATTCACACCCAGTCACAGATCTGGGTTTAATCCATCGTTATTTTGCTCACCATGCCACCCCAGTTCAGACATGGCCCTATGCAAATCAGTCTTGACCCCTGTGCCTCATGGGAACAGTCCAGCCCGAACTGCCAAGCCATGTCTTCTCTGGACCGGAATCAAACATCCTAGGACTGGTTTCTGGCTATCAGCCATCTTCAGCCAGGATAGCTTGACTCCAGTGGCTTAGTGAGCACGGGACCCACGTCTGGGCATACCCTTCTCACATAGGGTGTACAGCAAAACACACAAGATGATGGACGGAATGTTGCACAATGGCAAACATTCACCCCCAGTCACAGATCTGGGTTTAATCCATCGTTATTTTGCTCACCATGCCACCCCAGTTCAGACATGGCCATATGGAAATCAGTCTTGACCCTGTGCCTCATGGGAACAGTCCAGCCCGAACTGCCAAGCCATGTCTTCTCTGGACCGGAATCAAGCATCCTACTACCGGTTTCTGGCTATCAGCCGTCTTCAGCCAGGATAGCTTGACTCCAGTGGCTTAGTGAACAAGGGACCCACGTCTGGGCAAACCCTTCTCACATAGGGTGAACAGCAAAACACAGAAGATGATGGACTGAATGTTGCACAATGGCAAAAATTCACCCCCAGCACAGATCTGGGTTTAATCCATCGTTATTTTGCTTACCATGCCACCCCAGTTCAGACATGGCCATATGGAAATCAGTCTTGACCCTGTGCCTCATGGGAACAGTCCAGCCCGAACTGCCAAGCCATGTCTTCTCTGGACCGGAATCAAGCATCCTACGACCGGTTTCTGGCATCAGCCGTCTTAAGCCGGGATAGCTTGACTCCAGTGACTTAATGAACAAGGGACCCACGTCTGGGCATACCCTTCTCACATAGGGTGAACAGCAAAACACCCAAAATGATGGACTGAATGTTGCATAATGGCCAAACATTCACCCCCAGTCACATATCTGGGTTTAATACATCGTTATTTTGCTCACCATGCCACCCCAGTTCAGATATGGCCATATGCAAATCAGTCTTGACCCTGTGCCTCATGGGAACAGTCCAGCCCGAACTGCCAAGCCATGTCTTCTCTGGACCGGAATCAAGCATCCTAGGACCGGTTTCTGGCTATCAGCCGTCTTCAGCCAGGATAGCTTGACTCCAGTGGATTAGTGAGCACGGGACCCAAGTCTGGGCATACCCTATTCACATAGGGTGAACAGCAAAACGCACAAGATGATGGACGGAATGTTGCACAATGGCAAAACATTCACCCCCAGTCACAGATCTGGGTTAATCCATTGTTATTTTGCTCACCATTCCACCCCAGTTCAGACATGGCCATATGCAAATCAGTCTTGACCCTGTGCCTCATGGGAACAGTCCAGCCCGAACTGCCAAGCCATGTCTTCTCTGGACCGGAAGCAAGCATCCTAGGACCGGTTTCTGGCTATCAGCCATCTTCAGCCAGGATAGCTTGACTCCAGTGGCTTAGTGAGCACAGGACCCACGTCTGGGCATACCCTTCTCACATAGGGTGTACAGCAAAACACAGAAGATGATGGACTGAATGTTGCACAATGGCAAAAATTCACCCCCAGCACAGATCTGGGTTTAATCCATCGTTATTTTGCTTACCATGCCACCCCAGTTCAGACATGGCCATATGGAAATCAGTCTTGACCCTGTGCCTCATGGGAACAGTCCAGCCCGAACTGCCAAGCCATGTCTTCTCTGGACCGGAATCAAGCATCCTACGACCGGTTTCTGGCATCAGCCGTCTTAAGCCGGGATAGCTTGACTCCAGTGACTTAATGAACAAGGGACCCACGTCTGGGCATACCCTTCTCACATAGGGTGAACAGCAAAACACCCAAAATGATGGACTGAATGTTGCATAATGGCCAAACATTCACCCCCAGTCACATATCTGGGTTTAATACATCGTTATTTTGCTCACCATGCCACCCCAGTTCAGATATGGCCATATGCAAATCAGTCTTGACCCTGTGCCTCATGGGAACAGTCCAGCCCGAACTGCCAAGCCATGTCTTCTCTGGACCGGAATCAAGCATCCTAGGACCGGTTTCTGGCTATCAGCCGTCTTCAGCCAGGATAGCTTGACTCCAGTGGATTAGTGAGCACGGGACCCAAGTCTGGGCATACCCTATTCACATAGGGTGAACAGCAAAACGCACAAGATGATGGACGGAATGTTGCACAATGGCAAAACATTCACCCCCAGTCACAGATCTGGGTTAATCCATTGTTATTTTGCTCACCATTCCACCCCAGTTCAGACATGGCCATATGCAAATCAGTCTTGACCCTTTGCCTCATGGGAACAGTCCAGCCCGAACTGCCAAGCCATGTCTTCTCTGGACCGGAAGCAAGCATCCTAGGACCGGTTTCTGGCTATCAGCCGTCTTCAGCCAGGATAGCTTGACTCCAGTGGCTTAGTGAGCACGGGACCCACGTCTGGGCATACCCTTTTCACATAGGGTGTACAGCAAAACACACAAGATGATGGACGGAATGTTGCACAATGGCAAACATTCACACCCAGTCACAGATCTGGGTTTAATCCATCGTTATTTTGCTCACCATGCCACCCCAGTTCAGACATGGCCATATGCAAATCAGTCTTGACCCTGTGCCTCATGGGAACAGTTCAGCCCGAACTGCCAAGCCATGTCTTCTCTGGACCGGAATCAAGCATCCTAGGACCGGTTTCTGGTTATCAGCTGTCTTCAGCCAGGATAGCTTGACTCCAGTGGCTTAGTGAGCACGGGACCCACGTCTGGGCATACCCTTCTCACATAGGGTGTACAGCAAAACACACAAGATGATGGACGAAATGTTGCACAATGGCAAACATTCACCTCCAGTCACATATCTGGGTTTAATCCATCGTTATTTTGCACACCATGCCACCCCAGTTCATACATGGCCATATGCAAATCAGTCTTGACCCTGTGCCTCATGGGAACAGTCCAGCCCGAACTTCCAAGCCATGTCTTCTCTGGACCGGAATCAAGCATCCTAGGACCGGTTTCTGGCTATCAGCCGTCTTTAGCCAGGATAGCTTGATCCCAGTGGCTTAGTGAGCACGGGACCCATGTCTGGGCATACCCTTCTCACATAGGGTGAACAGCAAAACACACAAGATGATGGACGGAAAGTTGTACAATGACAAAACATTCACCCCCAGTAGCAGATCTGGGTTTAACCCATCGTTACTTTGTTCACCATGCCACCACAGTTCCGACATGGGCATATGCAAATTAGTCTTGACCCAATGCCTCATGGGAACAGTCCAGCCTGAACTGCCAAGCCATGTCTTCTCTGGACCAGAATCAAGCATCCTAGGACCAGTTTCTGCCTATCAGCCATCTTCAGCCAGGATAGCTTGACTCCAGTGGCTTAGTGAGCACGGGACCCACGTCTGGACATACCCTTCTCACATAGGGTGAACAGCAAAACACACAAGATGATGGACGGAATGTTGCACAATGGCAAAACATTCACCCCCAGTCACAAATCTGGGCTTAATCCATTGTTATTTTGCTCACCATGCCACCCAAGTTCAGACATGGCCATATGCAAATCATTCTTGACCCTGTGCCTCATGGGAACAGTCCAGCCCGATCTGCCAAACGATGTCTTCTCTGGACCAGAATCAAGCATCCTAGGACCGGTTTCTGGCTATCAGCTGTCTTCAGCCAGGATAGTTTGACTCCAGTGGCTTAGTGAGCACAAGATCCACAGCTGGGCATACCCTTCTCACATAGGGTGAACAGCAAAACACACAAGATGATGGATGGAATGTTGCACAATGGCAAAACATTCACCCCCAGTCACAGATCTGGGTTTAATCCATCGTTATTTTGCTCACCATGCCACCCCAGTTCAGACATGGCCATATGGAAATCAGTCTTGACCCTGTGCCTCATGGGAACAGTCCAGCCCGAACTGCCAAGCCATGTCTTCTCTGGACCGGAATCAAGCATCCTAGGTCCGGTTTCTGGCTATCAGCCGTCTTCAGCCAGGATAGCTTGATCCCAGTGGCTTAGTGAGCACGGGACCCATGTATGGGCATACCCTTCTCACATCGGGTGAACAGCAAAACACACAAGATGATGGACGGAAAGTTGTACAATGGCAAAACATTCACCCCCAGTAGCAGATCTGGGTATAACCCATCGTTACTTTGCTCACCATGCCACCACAGTTCCGATATGGGCATATGCAAATTAGTCTTGACCCAATGCCTTATGGGAACAGTCCAGCCCGAACTGCCAAGCCATGTCTTCTCTGGACCGGAATCAAGCATCCTAGGACCAGTTTCTGGCTATCAGCCGTCTTCAGCCAGGATAGCTTGACTCCAGTGGCTTAGTGAGCACGGGACCCACGTCTGGGCATACCCTTCTCACATAGGGTGAACAGCAAAACACACAAGATAATGGACGGAATGTTGCAAAATGGCAAAACATTCCCCCCCAGTCACAAATCTGGGCTAAATCCATTGTTATTTTGCTCACCATGCCACCCCAGTTCAGACATGGCCATATGCAAATCAGTCTTGACCCTGTGCCTCATGGGAACAGTCCAGCCCGATCTGCTAAACGATGTATTCTCTGGACCAGAATCAAGCATCCTAGGACCGGTTTCTGGCTATCAGCTGTCTTCAGCCAGGGTAGCTTGACTCCAGTGGCTTAGTGAGCACAAGATCCACAGCTGGGCATACCCTTCTCACATAGGGTGAACAGCAAAACACACAAGATGATGGACGGAATGTTGCACAATGGCAAAACATTCACCCCCAGTCACAGATCTGGATTTAATCCATCGTTATTTTGCTCACCATGCCACCCCAGTTCAGACATGGCCATATGGAAATCAGTCTTGACCCTGTGCCTCATGGGAACAGTCCAGCCCGAACTGCCAAGCCATATCTTCTCTGGACCGGAATCAAGCATCCTAGGACCGGTTTCTGGCTATCAGCCGTCTTCAGACAGGATAGCTTGTCTCCAGTGGGTTAGTGAGCACGGGACCCATGTCTGGGCATACCCTTCTCACATTGGGTGTACAGCAAAACATGTCTGAACTGGGGTGGCAGAGTGGGCTAAAGACTGGTGATGGATTAAACCCAGATCCGTTGACTGTGTGTGAGTGTTTGATTGGTTCGGATGCTCGGTCCATCACCACCCCCTTTTGTACCACTTTGTTCGCCACAAGTTGGCAGGGTATGCTCAGACTTGAGTCCCTTGCTCACTTTGCCACTGGATTCAAGCAAGCCTAGCTGAAGACGGCTGAAATGCCTGAAACCGGTCCTAGGAAGCTTTTTTCCGGTCCAGGGAAGGCATGGCTTGGCAGTTCTGGCTCGACTGTTCCCATGAGGCACAGGATCAGACTGATTTGCATATGGCCATGTCTGAACTGGGGTGGCATAATCGGCTAAAGAACGGTGATGGATTAAACCCAGATCTGTTGACTGGGTGTGAGTGTTTGATTGGTTCGGATGCTCCGTCTATCACCACCCCCTTTTGTACCGCTTTGTTCGCCATAAGTTGGCAGGGTATGCTCAGACGTGAGTCCCTTGCTCACTTTGCCACTGGATTCAAGCAAGCCTAGCTGAAGACGGCTGAAATGCCAGAAACCGGTGCTAGGAAGCTTGTTTCCGGTCCAGGGAAGGCATGGCTAGGCAGTTCCGGCTGGACTGTTCCCATGAGGCACAGGGTCAGACTGATTTGCAGATGGCCATGTCTGAACTGGGGTGGCAAAGGGGGCTAAAGAACGGTGATGGATTAATCCCAGATCTGTTGACTGGGTGTGAGTGTTTGATTGGTTCGGATGCTCTGTCCATCACCACCCCCTTTTGTACCACTTTGTTCACCATAATTTGGCAGGGTATGCTCAGACGGTAGTCCCTTGCTCACTTTGCCACTGGATTCAAGCAAGCCTAGTTGAAGACGGCTGAAATGCCAGAAACCGGTCCTAGGAAGCTTGTTTCCGGTCCAGGGAAGGCATGGCTTGGCAGTTCGGGATGGACTGTTCCCATGAGGCACAGGGTCAGACTGATTTGCATATGGCCATGTCTGAACTGGGGTGGCAGAGTGGGCTAAAGACTGGTGATGTATTAAACCCAGATCTGTTGACTGGGTGTGAGTGTTTGATTGGTTCGGATGCTCCGTCCATCACCACCCCCTTTTGTACCGCTTTGTTCGCCATAAGTTGGCAGGGTATGCTCAGATATGAGTGCCTTGCTCACTTTGCCACTGGATTCAAGCAAGCCTAGTTGAAGACGGCTGAAATGTCAGAAACCGGTCCTAGGAAGCTTGTTTCCGGTCCAGGGAAGGCATGGCTTGGCAGTTCGGGCTGGACTGTTCCCAGGAGGCACAGGGTCAGACTGATTTGCATATGGCCTTGTCTGAACTGGGGTGGCAGGGTGGGCTAAAGAACAGTGATGGATTAAACCCAGATCTGTTGACTGGGTGTGAGTGTTTGATTGGTTCGGATGCTCCGTCCATCACCACCCCCTTTTGTAGGAATACATCTGTCACACAGCGTGACTTTTTTGTTAATCCTTGAACATGTTTGTGCCACAGTGCTAGAATTGGCATCAGTCAATGAGTCCATATGGAATGTGGTGCTTCACACATAGCCATGAGTCCCTGATGTCTGTTCACCTCCTACACGCGTGTCCTGTTGCCCCTCGCTCAGGCTGCACACTGACCTCACTGGAGTCATCACCTACTCTCCCCTTGCGCGCACTCCGGCGTCTGTCTGCTGGAAGTGTGGAGTGATGCTGCTCCTGCTGTACTGTTCCTCCGTATCAAATGTGCCAAGTGTCCCTGTGCCACCTGAGGCAGCTGCGCGCATCTGGTCCACAGCATGTGTTACCTGCACCAGTCCCCTACCCACATCCTGGCAGCAGTGGGCCATTTCATGCTGCATGCTGACACATCTTTGGGCCAGGAGGGATGTGGCGGTTGACTGGAGGTTGACAGCTCTTGTGTACAAGTCCAGCCGGGTGTGAAGGTGATGTTTCTCCCTGTGCCTGACTGTCTCTCCTTATTCCAATGCACCTGTCATGGCCATTACACCAAGCCGCACATCTGTCATGTTGTGATTGTGTGCTGCTAGTTGGCGCTGTATTGATTTTATACCTTTCACTTGCAGGTTTTGTGCTTTCAGCAACCTGGGCCTCGGACTCCTCTGGCCATGACTTACTTCTGGCCATTCCTGATGGCTACTCTCTCCATAGGCAGGACAGACTGCGCCGTAGAGGTGGAGGACTTGCCATCCTCTATAAATCCTCCCTTTCTTGTACCATCAAACCCCTATCGATGCCCCAAGACCGTTTTGAAGCACTATACTTCTGCATTTAGTGTGCCCCATCTGTCTCATTCACCGGGATACTTATATACAGACCGCCTGGTCCTAGAGCTAGCTTTTGTGTAGATCTACTCAGAATCCTTGAACCCTATTTTGGAAAATCTCGTCTCTTTATTTTGGGCGACTTCAATTTTCACCTTGATGAAGTCAGTTCAAAGGACACCTCTACACTAACTGAGTCACTTGAAGCTTGTGACCTCGTTCAGATGGTGAACAGCCCAACACACAAGGCTGGCCATATTCTGGACGGGGTATTTTCCAGTGACTCAAGATTATCTACGGGCTCCCCTTTGCCGCTGGTCTGGTCAGACCATCTTGCAGTGCCGCTAGAACTTGCTCTTCCTGCCTCGGCTACGGTTAACCAGGTCGCCACCACATATGCTCTCAGGAGAAATTATAGAAACATCACTGATGAGGAGGCTCTTGCCCCTTACGTTTGGGCCACAGAGTCCTCCACCTTAAGAGAGGCTGGTGAGGCAGCTCAAGAACTTGCGGATTCCATCATTACTGCAGTTGAGAAGCTTGCCCCCGCCTCTCTCCGCTATGTGGCGAGACAGAAGCCCACTGCCCCCTGGTTCTCTGAACATCTAAGACTTCTGAGACAGAGCTGTAGGAGTAAGGAGAGAAGCTGGAGGAAATCTTGGAATATGAAGGACCGGGAGGAACACAAGTCCGCTTTGCGGGAATACAAACAGAGAGTGATCATGGAAAAGCAGGAGTATTTCTCCAACCTTACAAGTTCTCTTACCTCATCTAGAGAACTCTTCAAAATTGCTGATTCGTTGTGCTCTCTCCAACTTACAGATCCAGTGGTGAGCTCACAAGATCTCTGTAATAACATCTCGGATTTCTTTTATAGTAAAATCACAGATATCCACACTTCTTTAGAAGCTCAACGCCACTCCCTGGATGATGATGTTCCTCTCACTATAGCCAACCTTGATACTTTCGTTGAAGGTCCTTCCGAATCCTTTACCCAATTTCCAGCACTCTCACTGGAAGGACTCAATCTCCTGTTAGACAGGACCAAATCTTCCTCTCCAATGGATCCTGTACCGCTAAAAAAGTTAAAGGAGTGCAGAAACAGCATCCTTCCGCCTTTGCTGGAAATCATGAATGGGGCCATTGTCCAGGGTGTATTTCCGCCGGTGTGGAAGAAGGCTACAGTGAAGCCTCTCCTTAAAAAAACGTCCCTGGACCCGGGCCTCCTTAAAAATTTTAGGCCGATCTCCTTACTCCCAGCCCCGGCAAAGATGTTAGAGGTGCATCTTAATACACATCTTTCCACCTTCCTTGAGTCTAGTGAGTATCTTGATAGTTCTCAACACAGATTCAGAAAACATCACAGCACCGAATCCGCTCTCACTGTTGTGGTGGATAATATTCGCCGCAAAGTTGATCTTGGCCAAACCACAGTGCTGATCCTATTAGACCTCACGGCTGCGTTCGACACCCTGTCTCCCGCCATTTTAACATCTCGGCTTAGCGAGGCAGGGGTTACTGGACCGGCCCTGAGTCTTCTTAACTCCTTTCTCCACGACAGAGAACAGAGAGTCATGCTTGGAGATTTCCTCTCCCCTGCCAAGTCATTGCAATGTGGGGTGCCACAGGGGTCGGCCCTTAGCCCGACCCTATTTAACATCTATGTGGCCCCCCTTGCTAGACTAGTAAGATCGCAGGGGATGGAGGTGGTGTCTTACGCCGACGACACCCAGATCATGGTGTCGCTGGCCCACTCTGTCAGTACATCCACATTCAGCTTTAGGTCATGCATGCAGCGTGTGGCGGAGTGGATGATCCTTAACTCCCTAAAGCTGAACGGCGACAAGACAGAGGTCTTGGTCTTCGGTAAAGACCAACACATGTGGTCGAGCGAGATGTGGCCCTCATCTCTAGGCACCTACCTCACTCCCTCCCAATCGGCCAGAAATCTCGGCGTCATCTTTGACACTTCACTCTCCATGACGCTCCAAGTGAATAGGACAGTGGCCACTTGCTGGGGTGTCATCAAGATCTTAAAAAGAATTCTCCACTATCTTTCCTTCCAGGCGCGCAAACAGATTACGATTGCTCTTCTTGGCTCCAGGCTTGATTACTGTAACTCTCTCTACATGGAGTCCAACAAGGGCCTTATCCATAGACTGCAAACTGTACAGAACGCCGCAGCGCACTTCATCCTGGCCCTTCCCATAGCATCATCTGCCACCACTGCTAGGAGAGATCTTCACTGGCTTCCCGTCCAGTTCAGAATCTCCTTTAAACTCCTATGTCTCACATATAGAGCACTTGCGGCTGGCCCTGCAGACGCACTTGGTACCCTGCTCACCCGCTATGTACCCACGAGATGCCTACGTTCGGCCGGGCTTCACCAATTGGTAGTGCCCCGAGCTAGGCTGACCAGATGGGGAGCGAGAGCTTTTTCTGTTGCTGCTCCTCAGCTTTGGAACTCCCTTCCGTTGGAGATTAAAACCCTTCCCTCCATTGACCTGTTTAAAAAGGCCCTTAAAACTTGGTACTTAATCAGAGCCTACCAATGAGATATTGCTGTCTGACCTGGCTTGTTTTCTTTATTTTAGGCGCCTTGACGCCCATTGGGCTAAGTTAGCGCGGTATAAGACACAATTCATTCATTCATTCATTCAAGGCCAGAGAACACTGTGTCTTCATCGACAGGAGCATTGCTGGTGGAGGGCTGTGCCCTGCGTCTTGACCCACTACCATCTCTAATTTTTACAGGAGACTGTGGTGTCTGCTGCCCTGAAGCTGCCTCTGGACTGGCTGTGCCTCTCCTGCTGTGTCTGTTGTCTCTGCCTTCAGAAGTGGTAGTGGAGGCACTATGTGGTGCCGTCTGCCTGGCGCAGGGTCTGCTTGTCTTGCTGCGCCCTGCTCCTCCTGCCCTGCCTCGTCCTCATTTTCTGGTGTGTCCACCCCTTCTGCCACGGTTTCCTGTGTTGTTGGTGGTGCTGTGAATTTAAATGCACACATTAATTCTGTGTCCTTTCTTGCATTTGCTATGCATTAAAGTTTACAATTGTCTATTCACATTAACACTATCTGTCTGTTTTATCCATTTCCTGAATGAGTCATCCCTATTACCACTTACTATGTCTCACTGATCCAGGTATCAGTGCATGTGACTACATCTCCCATAATGCAAATCTGGGTGTGCTTGTGGACATGTACTGGAGTTGCACTCAGGTTGGGTGTCTGGAGGTGTGAGTGGGTTGGGTATGTATCAGGGGGTTTTGGCATGCATCTTACCTTGTCCAGTTTCTGTGTGTTCGGAGCTGCCTAGGTCAGCCACGCCACTCACACTTTCAGGCTGAAGGGTGCCCTCCACCTGCTCCTCCAGGGGCGTTGGGTCTGGTGCTGTCGACGTCCCACCTCCGGTCTTTTTGGCCTCGGCCAATCTTGTAGCCATCCTCTCCTTTGACCTTTGCCGCATGTTGTACCACCTACTTCTGAGGTCTTCGACTGTGCGGTGTGTGACGCCAATTGCATTCACTTTTTCCTGGATGTCACTCCATATTTTTCTTTTTCTTGCCTCTGGCACACATAGTGAATGTTTTCCAAATAGGAGGCCATGGCTGCTGACTATTCCCTGGGTGAGGACCTTCGACTCTCTCTCACTGAACTTTTGTTTCCTCTTTCTGGGATTTTCTTCCTGCTCCTTCTCAGTCCCCTGGGACTCAATTTCTCCTGCTTCCAGTTGCTGAGCACAGACTCTGCTTCTGGCTCTCACTCAGGTGCTGGCAATCAGGTGCAGCATGGGCAGTCACACTTCCTGGTTGTGATGTCATCATTCTGCACCTGAATTGCTGATTCCCGGATTATGATTCCTTAATAGCGATAACGCAATTAAGGACTTGCAATTTGAGTAATCGGTATGTGATTCTGCGAATTTTTGGAAATCGCAAATTGTTTGCGATATTTTACTTACATCGGAATTTGCGATTCTGAAAATGCGATTCCTGGAAAATCGCAATTTCAGAATCGCAAATTCTTTTTTACCTACATATGGCCCATGGTGACATATTCTCTGTGGTAATCCACGTTTACTACGAATCTTTTTTCCCGCAGACTTTGACTCCGCATACCATTACTCCGCGAGGCCATTGACCCCGCATACCATCACTCCGCATTTTTTCACAACTCGTGTGCATTTACCACACATGCCTTTACAACGAATTACATTGTAAAGGCATGTATGGTAAATGCAGACTCATTGTGAGAAAAAAAACAGACTTCATGAAGAAGGAATCAGGAGGAGAGAGGAACCACGACGAGAGAGAGGTAAGGGGGTTTGGGTTAATTTTGTTTAGGGGTGGGGTCGTGCTGGGGTAGTGATTGTGTAGTCTAGGGTAGTGTTTGTGCAGTGTAGGGTAGTGTTTGTGCAGTGTAGTGTTGTGGTGGTTGTGTAGTATAGGGTCATGCTGGGAGTAGTGTTATAGGGTTTAGGGTAGTGTTGTGGTGATTGTGTAGTGTAGGGTTTAGGGTAGTGTTGTGGTGATTGTGTAGTGTAGGGTGTAGGGTAGTGTAGGGTAGTGTTTTATGGTTTAAGGCAGTGTCGGGAGTCGTGCAGGGTAGTGTTTTAGGGTTAAGGGAATTGTTGTAGTGATTGTGTAGTGTAGGGTTGTGTTGGGGGTAGTGTGTTAGGGTTTTGGGTAGTGTTGTGGTGTTTGTGTAGTGTAGGGTCATGCTGGGGTAGTGTTTTAGGGTTTAGGGTAGTGTTGTGGTGTTTGTGTAGTGTAGGGTCATGCCGGGGGTAGTGTTTTAGGGTTTAGGGTAGTGTTGTAGTGTTTGTGTAGTGTAGGGTAGTGTTTTAGGGTTTAAGGAAGTGTCAGGGGGTAGTGCAGGGTAGTGTTTTAGGGTTAAGGGAATTGTTGTAGTGATTGTGTAGTGTAGGGTTGTGTTGGGGTAGTGTGTTAGGGTTTTGGGTAGTGTTGTGGTGTTTGTAGAGTAGGGTCATGCTGGGGTAGTGTTTTAGGGTTTAGGGTAGTGTGGTGGTGTTTGTGTAATGTACGGTTATGCTGGTGGTAGTGTTTTAGGGTTTAGGGTACTGTTGTAGTGTTTGTGTAGTGTATGGTAGTGTTTTAGGATTTAGGGTAGTTGTGGTGTTTGTGTAGCGTAGGGTAATGCTGGGGTAGTGTTTTAGGGTTCAGGGTAGTGTTGTGGTGTTTGTGTAGTGTAGGGTCATGCTGGGGTAGTGTTTTAGGGTTTAGGGTAGTGTTGTAGTGTTTGTATAGAGTAGGGTAGTGTTTTAGGGTTTAGGGTAGTGTTTGTATAGTGTAGGGTAGTGATGTGGTGTTTGTGTAGTGTAGGGTAGTGCAGGGGTAGTGTATTAAGGTAGTGTTGTAGTGTTTGTGTATGGAAGAAAAGTGGTTTATGGTAGTTTTGGGGGGTCGTGCTGGGTAGTGTAAATGTAGGGAAAGGACTGTGTGTGGAGGGTGAGTTGTGCAGGTGTTCCACATTAGGGTGTAGGGTAGGGTAGGGTAGAGTAGGGTAGTGTACTCTCACTTACCTTTAAAACTTTGAAAATGAGTATACCTTTAACATGCATGCCTTTGTGTTGTAATGGCATGCGTGGTAAAGGCATTGTCGTTGTAAAAGTTTGCGTTGTGATAATTTGCGGGGTGATTGTACTTGCGGTATAATAATTGCGGAGTGATGGTATGCAGGGTAATTGTTTGCGGGAAAACATCACATATTCATTCTCTGTACCGTCGCACATAGGAAATCATTAAAAAACCTTGAAAAGAGACTCTGTGATATCCCACCTGCAGCAGCAATGACACCTTGGTAGCTCCCAGAGGCTTAAAGATGGAGTGAGCGTAGTAACTGCACCTGGGTGGGCATGATATTGCTTCTGAGAGCTGTGGCCTTGTTTCTGCAATTAGGTCTAAAATAACATCACTAATCAGCCTCATCTTATCAAACATTTCATCCTCTGTTTGTTGGAAGAGTGTCAGCCTCACTCTGAGTATCCGTTCCTGTCTCCTTCTCTTTAGGGCATTAAGAATCTGCATTCACCACGCAAACATATGCGGCGCTGCCATTGTAACAAACACACTGATGTATTTTCGGCCTTTTTATATAGGTTGAACCTGGTTACCACCTGATCAAAGTTGCTGGTAATTTGCACATGCTAAATCCACATTTTGCGACTGATTGCAACAAACTATTCACAAATCAGTATTCGTAAACTGGTAACAGCGACTCGCAAACTATGGACGCTACCATATTTAGTAACACTTTGACATCGAGACCTTTATTCTTACAACATGCAGTTTTTTAGGTGGAATAGAAGTGGAACATTTTATTCTCCAAAATTTGACTTTTGCTTGAACTTTTTATTGAAGTTTAAAGGTTATTTCATTTAAATTTTGTTTTTTGTTTTTTTAATGGTCTCCAATTGTTTGTTTGACATTTACTTAATTTGATGTTTCACCCCTTAAATTCGGCCATTGGTCAATGGGCGACAGCTGCACTCCCTCCACAGTGTAGGTGTCGGCCATTGGCCATCACTGGGGAGGGTTAGAAAGGGCCTGGAGCTCGGACTGCTTGGAAAGAGCTTCCAGAGAAACATGTCTGCTTTTTTAAAATTTGTAATAATGATCAGCGCGCAGGGCATGCATACTTCATTATTCCTGAAAGTGAAAGCAATACAAGCTGATGGGCCTGTTTTACTTTCACTGAATCAGTACTTGGGACATATCTCATTCCCTGTGCACTGATCCTCTCAGGAGAGGTATCATTGGAAAGGGGAGAATCTCCCTTTTCCAATGGTACCTTTATTGAGTGTATCCCTGCTTAAGGTTTGCCACAGGAGAAAGATCCCCAAGCCGGGATCCATTACCTAGACACTAGGGATTGGGGGAGCAAAGCTTAGGCAAAGGCTTGTGCTCCTCCGACTCCCCCCTTGAATTTGTGAGTATTTCTGCCCCCCCCCCCAGGGATCAGAGGGGGAAATTACACTCAATCTGCCCATTAGACACCATGGATTCATTAAAGAAAAATATTAATAATTCTACAACATGCATTGAAAGAGGAAAACGCCTTTAGTGATTATGCAGGAAGGTGCCTATTCCTGCACAAAAACAATTTCCCCATGACGCAGGCATCCTTGCACCATGGTGCAAGGGTGCCTGCCCCTGCGCATGGCAGCTGTTTGTGCGCCAGCATAGGGGAGAGCACAGTTATGCGACATATCATTGTAAATATGTTGCATTCCTGTGCCCTGAAATTGCCGCAGCGTGTCGCATGCTGTGGCACCTTCTTATAAATATGCCCCACAGTGTATTGCTATAGACAGCACTACTCTTAGGAGCCCTGCCTGCCCTCCTAAGAGTAGCACTGCCTATAGCAATACACAGAAAATATGTAAATGTTGCTGGGCCTGTAGCATCAAATACCTTAAGTGCAATACCTTCCAATCTGAGGTAGACTTGGTGTGTTACTAGAAATCAGTGGGTAATATGTTGCATTAATTCAGCTAAAATGTCCCATAATACTTTCAACCATGGCTCAATCTCGAGTTGAGTAAAGGAAGACATTTGAATCTCATGCTCAATCCATTTAAAGCAGGCCTTTTCTGTCAATTTGATTCATTTGGTGATCTCACTGTTAAGTTGGGTTTTAATCTTCATGTTAACCATTTATGGATGGGCTACAGTGGGTCCTTTATATCCAGGCAATCTAATACATAACACTGACAAAATGAGTTGCCCAATCCATACATTACATATAGACAAGATGCTTGTTACCAAATCACAACAACATTGGTACTCATGCAATCCTTCCTATGGTCCCATGTCAATAACTCTTGTATATGCAAGCAAACATCATTATCACTGTAATAGGCAATATTGGCATGGTTTTCCCGGTGAGAAGGATAATTAATAGCATGGTTGTATCAGTCTCAATGTAGGTGCATTCAGATTGACAGGTGTAACATGTAACATGTGTGAACCTGAATTTAGTCTGAGTGCAAATCTTGCACATAGGAATATGGATGTCATGATTTTCTGCTCTACTGAACGCTTATGTCTGCTATGGCAACAGAGGTTGTCTAAATAATGGCTGCCCAAACCTAGTCACAGAAGGTACTGTTCATATCAGAAGATGCTTTGATTCAATGCAAATTACAGATTTTTTGTTCAGTTATCTGTGCTTGGGCATCAGCTGGCAATCAGTCCCTAATACAAAAACATAATATTAATGCAAACGAAGGAGAACATTACAGTTTCCAGAACAACAACACCCATCCTGATTGCACTACGTACGTATATATAGCTTCCCTTTTGGAAATTAAGTAAGCAGCTATGGATGGAATAAGCACAGGTCAAGAAACGATACATTCTCCCCCTGGTGTGTTTCTAAATGAGATTTTTTCTTTAAAGGAGAATCCGTTCCTTTGGGGGGCAGGAGCTGCTTTAACAAATATGTTTTCACGTTTGAGAAAGGAAAACCAAGGTAGACAATCCACAGGGGTCTTAAACAGTGGTCTGCCTATTTTAAGCATCATTAGGTAGATCAGTTTTTGACATTCTGAATGGATATTTCGCAAAACGGCCTATTAGTATGTGGGGTAAATCTCAAAACGACACGCAGCTCGCAATACATTGGTGATTTCTTTACAGCCATAATTTTCAACCTGCTTGTACACACATTAGGCACTTAGGGCCAGATGTAGGTAAATCCTGATTACCGACTCTTAAATACCGACTCATACCGAATCAGTATTTAAAATTCGGAAAACAGGATTTAGGTAAAAATCGGTAAAAATTACCGATTCGGTATCACTCGGAAAATGAAATCGGTGTTTACCGAATCGGTATATTCTGATTCGATAAATACCGATTCGGTAATACCCATTCCTTCCTATGCTCCCCCTTGCCCATAGGAATGAATGGGAATTACCGATTTGGTATTTACCGATTCGGTAAATACCGAATCGGTAAATACCGATTCTGAAATTTGAAAAAGAACCCATGTGAGCCTGTGAACCAATCAGGAACACCTACCACACCCCACAACTAATCTACAGAGGATCCAACCAATCAGATGCAACCACCCCGCCCCAGTACCTGGGAGTGGCCACACCCATGCAGGTGCAGAGCAACTGAACTTTTTGCAGAGCAGGAGGAAACAGAGAGGAGTGGGCTTCCCTGAACATACCTCATCACCAGAATGGAGTCCCAGGATGGGCAGAAGGATGCAGCAGAGCGCAGGAGGAAAATAAAATTCAGCCAAGCAGAACTGCAGGTGCTTGTCGAAGAGGTGGTCAAGCACCACACCCAAATTTTCGGTAAACAGTCTCTGCATGTTGCAGAGTCTGTGAGACGTAATACATGGCTTGACATCCAGATAAAGGTCAATGCCATTGGGGCGACGCACAGGGAGATTGATGACCTCAAGAAAAGATGGTACGATCTGCGTATCATCACAAAGAAAAAACTTGCCTCACAAAGAAAGGAAGCTGGAGCCACTGGTGGAGGAAAAAACAGAGCACCAAGACTAACAGACCTCGAGGAGCTGGTGGAATCCACCCTGGAGCCAGAAAAGATCCATGGTATTGGTGATACTGATAGCTCTGTCAGAGCTGCAAAGAAGCAAGGTAAGATGCATGGACAGTAATCCCCACCCATTTCCCTGTCCCCCTTCCCCACTGTGTGTGTAAGCATAACACTCCAGAACAGGTTTCACTGATGTCCAGCAGTGCATCATGGGAGACGTAGTCATAGGTACATACATTCAATGCAGTCACCATAGAATTCAGCAAGGCATGCCACACACAACTTTGAGAAGCTGATGTAGACTAGGCATTGTGTGATAGAAATGTAATTTAATCATGACACACAGGTGAACGACACCACTGACCCAATGTCCATATCTGTCCACAGGAGAGTCCTCATGCAGTACAGCACCAGAAAGGGAGGAGAGGGCACCAACAACTGAGAGGAGGGAAAAGAAGAAAGAAAGCGCAGGTCACAGCGCTGTTAAGAAAGACAACACCACAGCGCAGGAAGCCACAACACCTGAGCGACCCACAACACCACAGCCTCAGTCACCTCTGTTGTTTGGGACACAAGAGTTGAAGCCAGCAGCACTTTCCCCAACACCAACAACACAGTCATCCTGCAAACCTCAGATGAGGAGGATGAGGAGGGTGAAATGCAAAGTAATCCACCTGTGGCTGACAAGGCTAGGCAGCAGAGTACTACAGGTGCTGTGCCGGCCAGTGTCCTTGGCCAAAGGGCACGGGAGAGAGATGAAGGCCAGGAAGGAGAGGGGGTCTTTTGTGGACTAGAGGCCACCATGGTAAATGTGCAGCACCTGCAGGCGAAGGCAATGTTGGCAGTGCACAGGCAGGTGCACAGTATCAATTGCAAAATATCTAACATTGACCATGGAATTGGCAACAAGGCTGAGAGCATGCAGTCAATTGCAAAGGGGATGACAGACATCACACAGTACATGAGTGCTCTCTCCGACAAATTGGATAGAGACGACTCTGCGCGGCGCAGGGAGCGCCAGTGTATGCGGCAGCAGTTAAAAGCCCTGAACCGCTTTGCCACAGCAACCTCACTGCTGTGCCGGCGTTCTGTCACCATGCAGGATGCAATTGTGCGCTGCTGCACAGATTTGTCAAGGGAGATGGGGAGAGTCACCTCTGCCATGGAGCAGATGCTCACAAACCAGGCAGGCACTGCTGGAGACACAGGTGTCGATGAAACTGAAGTGTCCACCAGCAGGCGCCAAATTTCTGACCCAGGCACCACCGAAAGTGTTGAGACCCAGCCTCGTACATAACGCACTGTAGTGCGTGGGCGCAAACGTTAAAAATGCCCTCAACCCTCAGAACAGGTCCCAGTGAGGAGAACTGCTACCACCCAGTCATGGACATAGACATTGTAGGACCATGGTGTTGAATATTTTACATGCTGTAGTGACAATTAAACTACATACTTCACTTACTACGCCTGTCTGTGTCTCCTTACCTACTTAGGAATACCGACGTGTGATCTCTGCCCATCTCAATCTCCCATCTGTTGCTGATGCTCCTGTTGCATGGGGCTCTGCCTGTTCTTAGTCATCATCAATATCCTCGTGATGTGTGAGCTCCACCTCTGTGCCTTCCTTGGTGGCAAGATTGTGCAACATGGCACAGGTCGCTATCATCTTGCAGCACAGGATGGGAGTATATTGGCGTGCACCTCCACTCTTCTGGAGGCAGTTGAACCTGCTCTTGAGAAGTCCAAATGTGCGCTCCACTATGTTGCGAGTAGAGCTGTGCGCCACATTATAACGCCTCTCACTCCTGGTAGTTGGATTGAGGTAGGGTCTGAGCACAAAGGATCGCAGGGTATATGCACTATTGCCTAGGTTGAAATGAGAGGTCCATTAGTTACATACTCATGATACATTCATCAGCTATGACTATCAGGGTGTCACAGTTATTTACCTAGCAGGTATCCGTCCCCAAACTCTCCACTAACAAGGCGTGTGTATATCGCACTGTTCTGGAATATTTACGAGTCGTGGGTACTCCCAGGGAATTTAGCCACACTGTCTGTAATGATGTTGCTAGCATTGAATATCACCTGCACATTGATTGAGTGCGTTGACTTACGGTTCCTGTATATGTGTTTAGTGGCTGCAGGTGGACAGATTGGAATGTGGGTGCCATCTATGCAGCCTATCACGTGAGGGAAGTGTGCCAGTTGATACAAATCAGTTTTGGTCTTGGCAAGTTTCGCAGGTGTGTCAGGGAACCGGATGTTATGATGCATTCTCTGCATCATGGCCTCAAGGAACTTCCTGAAAAAATGGGACAGGCCGCTCTGGGACACACCACCAACTGCAGCTATCACACTTTGGTAGCTCCCAGAGGCAAGCAGGTGTAGGCTACACAGCACCTGCACATGGGGTGGGATGGCGTGCGCCCTTGGTATTGGGTGATCCAGGTGTGGGTGGAGGTCCTCAATCAAGTCCTGGATGGTTCTGGGGTGTAGCCTGTACCTCTGCAGTATCTCTGGCTCAGTCAGTTCGAATAGCGTTATCCTCTGCCTGTAGACCTGCTCCTCCCTTCTCCATACCCTCTCTCCTGCTGCCTGTAGGCGTAGCCGCCTTGCTATGACGTAGAATGCCGCCATTCTGTTTGCACTGTTGCATTTTGGGACCTTCTTTTATAGCCTGCACCTGGTTACCACCTGCTTTCAATCCATGGTAAATACCGACTCTTAAATACCGAATTTCAGGGAATTCGGTATTTTTAGGGTTTCCTACATCTCGATGGACATTTTTTACCGTTTCTTATTTACCAATTCCGTAAATAAGAACTCGGTAAATAGGGATTCGGTACATACCGAATCGGTAGATTACCGACTCATATTTACCGAATCGGAAAGTTTTTGCCTCCTACACCTCAATTTCCAAATACCGGTCGGTAACGGACGAAATTACCGATTTTCGTCTGTTACCGACCGGTATTTGGCTACCTACATCTGGTCCTTAATCATTATATGGAGCACAGACATTCTTGAGTGCTTAAGCAACAGTGCTTAAAAAGAAAATACAATGTGAGGCAGTCACAGTAAATATGTTTGGCCTGTTTCACAAAGATAAACGTACACTTTTGTGCAAGTTTACATTTTTATAATGTTAGTACCCATAAACTACGAGTCAATAGTAGGTTGATGACTGCAGATACTATTTAGTCCTGACAGAGAACTCCAGTGTTGGAACGTGGGTTATTGGTAGGAGTAAGTATGCACCTACCGCTAGTAATAAGGCCACCAACACAGTATAGGGTCTAGTAAAGGTCTCAGTAAATTAGCGTCTTGCTCAACCCTTGGTAGTTGACAATGAGCAGTCAGACCTAACTTAGGAGACAGGAGTGTAAAGCATTTAAAAACACATATACATCAAACAAGTAAGACACAGCACACAATAAAAATTGCATACCAATTTATAAGAATAGGAAATATTTTAATGAAAACATGTACACCAAAACAACAAAAATCTAATGTAGGGAACTGGAGATATGAATTGGTAAAGGTTAACCATTCTATAACGCTTGAAAACATATAACGCCACTCTGGGACATCTAGTTGCGCTTGACCAGGATACAGTCAAAGTTTGAGGCAGACCGCGATGGAGCTCTGGTTGGATACACTAAGCAGGATGCCCCAGTCTAAAATATTTGCCTTCAAACTTTTCTGGAGCTTTTTCTTTTGATGTTGCTCGACCCTCCACAGCAGGCCAGATTTGGTGAATGTTTACCGCCTTGACTTTCTGCAAGACCCCAGTGAAATCCTGGAAGTATGACGCTCCGGAGCTTTCCGTGGCATGAACCTGAAATCTAGGTCGGGTTGCGGCTGAGGGTAGTCAACCTAACTCTCGCCTTTGGGTGGTCACTTCATGAAGCTTTTTAAGAAACGTTCTCCAAACTACATGAGGTGCTTACTGAAGGTCTCCTTGCGCTTTCCAAGTATCCAAAACACCAATTCGAAGGTCTCTGGGATGTCTTGAAGAAATCTGAACTCCTTCTCAGGGGTCTCACTGATACTTAGTCCATTCAAACCAATAATAAAGAATTTGGGCATGAAGCTGAAATATAAAAGAACATTTTTATTAACCTTAAATGAGGTGAGACTACGTCACACAGAAGCCTTAGCAACTGAATGAGGCAGTCTGCTAGAATGGTCTTACTTCACGTCTTATATACTCTTTATCCTGCCCCAGGCATGTAAGGGAGTTGTACCAATTACATTCCTAAACAAATGGAAAATCTGGAGGGTCACCAGGTGAGTAGCCTTTGGGGTTTTAGCAGGATATGGGCAAAACATTATAATTACATAGTTCACAAAGGTTAATCTGATTTAGATGGCACTGCAGGGCATGGCATGATTACATGTACAGTATCCCAACCCAAAAGTTAATCATTAGGAATGTCCCAAATTCAATCTCCAAAAGCCGGACAAACCTATAATTGAAAGCATAACCCATGTAATGAAGAAACATAAAAAAGAAACAGTAACAGATGATGAACAAGATAAGGCATATGCAAGGAAACTAAAAGTTAACGATGTCCTGAACATTGATTGGCAATCTCAGACAAAGATCGATCAGGGAAATTGGCTTTGCGAGGTCAGTTTCAGGTGAAGAGGTCAGTTTCTTACAGTTCATTCCAGAGTCAGAAAGAAACCTTGTTAATGTATACATGGACTAAGAAGGCCAGGCCACTTTGTTCACCAGGCTACCTTCACAGGCCTACGTGAGGGCAACACAAAATGGTGGCACAATATAAAATGGAGTCAGTCTCGAGAATTACAGAACCTCAGTCTGGACTACAATTTCCACAATGCACCCGGCCAAATCCTTAAAATTTTACTGTGCGCACTCCACGATGGGGACTCTTGGTGGAGATGATGCAGGTGGGCTCTGTTAACATTTGCTTGCAGGGAGTCCACACATTAATCCTTCTTGAAGCAAGATACAGTCCTCAGGTCTGTAGTACCAGAGTGTGCAGGAGGCTCAGTCAGTCAGAGTGCAGGACAGTCCTTCTTCTCCTTGTAGTTTCAGGCAGCAGATCTGAGAGGGTATGCAGCTCTCACATACTTATTCAGCGGATTGAGGTGACAAGCAGGGTGCCACCCAAAAGCATGACAACTTCCTCCAAAGTATAACATCCTTTTGACCCACAAAGCACTGCACTTCCAAAATCCAGCATGGAAGAATTCTCTCCAGAGGAGTAAGTACTTGCTAAACCAACCCACTGTGTGACTCATGTTCCTTAGCTCTCCTCATGATCCCTGCAAATTCCTGCCCTAAACCTGCCATCTGGCTGGGGCTACTGGATGAGGAGGTAGGTAGGCCTGGCATTCCTTACTGATCTCCTCTCTCTTTGAGCTCAGTTTGATTTACCCCTCCCCCTGCTTGGCATGTTCTTTGCAGCTGCAGAACTCCCACCATCAGATAACTTGTGCTCCGGCCAGGCCACTTATCACCTAACCAAAGCAGCCTGGCTAAGCCTGTTAAGGCTGACTAATGAGCAAAGACCACTAGAAGTCCTGATTTTGGCTTACAGGAGAGAATGCTTTATAACTTTTTTCTGTGTTAGTTATGATACATTCAACGGTGGCAAGTTGTTGAATTTATCAATTTCAATCATTTGAGTCTCTGAATAATATTTACTCCTTACCTAGCAATAGTTATATCTAAATAAAATAGTGCAATCTTAGCCTATAGAGTTAGGTATCTACAATGAGGAAAACATTAAATGATCAGTTTTTTCCTAAACAGGGCATATAAAATATCTTTTATGAGGTCCATACCTATAGTTTTGTGTCCCCCCCACCCCTGAGACACTTAGGGCCTGATTACGAGTCTGGCAATCCGAGGACTGCCAAACACATGGTGTAGCGGCACTGGCTGTACAGCCACCGCCGCACCGGTGGTCCAACCACCCAATTATGACTTGGATGATCGGACCATTATTGCACCTCACAGGTGCCAGGGAACTGCATGGCCTTTATAGGCCATGCAGTACAGTAACTGTTTTTGGTATTCCCAATGCGGTGTCCCTTTCCAGTGGCACCGACGTGGGAACGCACAAAACAGCCAGCCAGACACGAGAATGACTGGGCGGTGTGCACACAAATTTGGCAGTGCTGGAGTGTGGTGGTGGCGTACCGCCTGCTCCCGCACCACTAAAAGTCATAATTAAGCCCTTAGGAGATACCCTCGGGGTGCTTAATATGTACAAAAAGGTAGATTATCACTTCTAAAGTGCCAATACTACCAAAGTCGAATTTGCATACAATTTACTTTTAAAGACAGTCTGCAAAGCAAGATTGCCCTTAAAATAAGATGTTTGACAGAGGAGATCGTTATAGAGGAGGGGGTCACAGCTATAGACTCCTGCAAAGTATGACAGTTGCCCTCCATGTTGGCGCAAAACCCAGCTGAGGAGATGGAGGTAGGAGACGGAAGGATTGCAAACAGTAGAGAAGGACTCAGTATTGAGGCAGATTTGAAAAATTAAATTTGTTTTGAGTCTTAAGTGTGACCCATATGATGACTGAAGAAACCATTAATAATATGATATTTGGAAACAGGAAAATGTCAGAAACAACTACAGGCTGCAGTGAGAGTATCCAAAAATAGCAATAAATATTGTAGCTGCATAAAATTGCAGTTGCTGTTTTTTTACATGATATCACCACTTCCTAAAATAAAATGAAACTGCTGCACAGAAATGTATAAGGTGCCTCTATATATTTGGCAAATGAATGTCACTCAATTGTATTTGTAGTTACACATGATTGTCAAGTTATTTCCTCATTAAATGATAAACGCTGTCGGTATGCAACCATGTATCTCCAGAAAACTGTAAGGAAAATGGTGGCAGCCGCTTTCCTCAGATGCACTACTCCAATGTGAAATGGAGCTGAGGATTAACATCATGCCAGGAGCCAGAAACTAATGAAACAAAGACATTACGAGTCACCTTGTTTATAGGATTCATGTTCCCATCAGTTGTAGCATCTTTGCAGATGACCAGTCTGTTTCCACCTCGACTGCCACAGATTTCTGTCAAAGAGCTGCCATCTTCCGCGGAATGGTCAGCTTTGAGATGACACCCACACAGCATGTGAGAAACCACTGCCATTTCTACATCATCAATGCAGAACAAGATGTTTGAACAACGAACAATGGATTGCTAAACTTGTCCCCACCCTCCTTGGTAGGTGCAGCAAATTGCTCTTGAACCATTTTGAATGACTGTAGCTGTAATAGGAGGTAATTTTTTTTACCTTTGAATTCCACTTCTTTGTCGTGGGTACAAGCGAGAGCAGGTAATTCCTTCAGGGCTCTTTTAACATCCAAACAACAGGTTCAGTCCTCCTCTGATCTTCCACAGGTCCAGTAGCGCTATGAGGAGGGTACTTGTGATGCCACACTTATGCCTGTCACCAGCTTGTGGGTAGAGAAGATTCCTGACTCCTCCTTAACCAATAGGGTAAAAGTTTCCATGGTTTTTCCTACTCACATTCGCAGCATTTCCAGTGTGTCCATCCCGGTGGTGTGGGCAGAAAAATGTGCAAACTGTCCTGTGTGGTTACTCCAAACCAGTTGGGGGAGCAGTTCCCTCCTCACTGGGATTGCTGCCAGTCTGACTGGGGGAACAAAAAATGTGTCCTGCCCAGGTGTCACCTGACAGTTGCCTGTGACAGGGGCTGCCCCTTTGAAGTCATTTAATTTCCTGGATCCTGCCCAAATAGTCATCCTCCCTGATGAACAAAACACCTCCCTATAGCCAAGTCTTAGTCTCAACTTTGGGAGTTGTTTAGACATCTCTTTCTGGGCTTGAGTGCTAAGAGGACTGTATCCAGAGGCTAATTTACATTAGCCTCCAGATGATTAAAGCAGAGAAAAAGGTACTTTTGTAAAGTACCTTTTTCTTAATATTTATGAAAGATCCACTGAATTTGGCTTTTAATAAATATTACAATGCGCCCTAGAATTATATTTCTAGTAGTTTCTAAGCCAAATATAGCATTATTAACCTTATTAGTGCATCCCGGTGTTTCTCTATGGAACAGACAGCCTTGCTACAGTGAAAATAGCTTCTAGGTGTTAGTCACTATAAGGTGTACTTGAGGATGGTACAATAGGTGCTGCCACCAGTGGTTTCCAACTTACTGGCACCAGGTACACCCCATACCTTATACCAGGCACTTATAAGCAAGTTAAATGTGCCAAATAGGCTTATGACTGACACCAATTCAGCCATGCTAAAAGGGGGATGTACAGGCACTTTACTACTGGTTAGTAGGTATAAATAAAGTTGACAAAATTCTACAGCCAGCAAAAACAGATATGGCACAATATGATAATTTCCTACATCCATTCAGAGATTTGTCTTAGTGCCACTTATTCACACATACCTCGCACAAACAAGAGTTGAGGTCTCAGTATAATTGGCATCATTCCTTATGATGATTTTATCATCAATGAGAAGGCGTGGCTTAGGAGCCGATGGGGCAGGCTAGGTGAGCACTGAGCTCTGCGCCCGATCTCCTGCATTCTCCTGATTTAGGAATCTCCCGGGCCACCAAGCAGAGCTGCTTGAAAGGGGAGCGATCTGGCAGCCGAGGCCGTCGATATTAGCCTGAAATCTTGCTTGAGGAGCTTGAGCTTGAGGAGCAAGCGGCAGCGGCTGATTGTTGGAACGGGATCGGCCTCCGTAGGTTCCAAGATGGCGCCGGGCTCCTTTGTCTTCCCGGGAGCTGGGATGGGTGCAGACGGTGGAGTGCGGAGGTAGAGACCGTGGAGTGGAGGGCGCTTTAACTTATAGCGCAACGCCCTGGGGGAGGCTCCGGTGCTACTGCCGGGCGGTGGAGCGACCTAGACCACGGCGGGCAGCCCCGGGAGACACTGTGGCTGCGGGAGGACCGCGACTTGCACCTCGGACCTCCGAGACCGCGGAGGGCCCGGGGGGGGGAAGTCGGAGCCGGAGAAAAGGGGGCCCAGGATTGCAAACTGAACGGAGCCCTCCTGACTTTCTCGAGGGAGATCATTAGCTGCCCGAACCCCGCTGGAGGAATTATACTGAGGGCCCCCGCCCTGGAAGGCGGACCGGCGGGGGCTGTTGCTCGCTCCCCTTGGGGGACCATCCTGATCGTCGCTACGCATTGATGACTGAGAGCGGGAGCGCTTGGGACCTCCGGACACTGGCGGTGAGGCGGCCGGGGGGGTTGCGAGTGGCCCCGGTGCAGTGTCGATCGGGGGTCGCTATTGAAGATGGTGGGGGCCCTCCTCTTGCAGTGCCATTACTTGGGGGAGCAGGCAACGGCCTAGTGCAATATCGCTAGGGGCTTGGCACCCCGGAGTGGGGCTACACAAAAGCTACGGAGGAGTAGCTGGCTGGACCTTGGACTGTGGAATCACCACGACAGCGCGGTACCGGGGGACAGTACTGGGCCTGCCCTCTAATACGGGGCCGCGAGGAGCCCTCCTGAACTGGGAGTACCGAAGTGTGCCTGGTGGGTTTGATGGTGAGCTGGGAGGCCTGAAACCTACAATGGCGAGGACTGCAGGTCCATGAGCAGCCCACACTGGATAGCGAGTAGTGGCTGGGGTGTGCTTAAAGGATTGCGACTGCGGCGAAAGCTGACCATTGGGCACTAATGGAATTGGGAGTAGTATTTTTCACTGGACTGAGTGAAAAGGTGTGTAGTACCCCGCAACGCAGGATTGGATACATTACCGGCTGCGGTCATGGGCAAGCCTCGTGCACGGAGGGAGGAGGACCCGCCGCCATCTGGAGCCGACTCTCCTTCTCAGGAGAACAGGGAAGAACAGGAATTACTTAGTAACCCGGGGATTCAGATCCAACTCGACAAGATTCTGGCGGCCATAGCGGATTCTCGAGTTGCCCTCCAGCCGGACATTGCACAGGTGGCGAGGGGGCTGGGTTTGCTACGGGCAGATCGCTCGAAGCTCGCTGACCGTGTGAAACAGGCTGAAGCTACAAATCAGGAGGTTGGCCCTGCGCAGACTGCACTGTCTGCGACTATGGCGGGTGTGCTGGATCGTCTCACTGTGCTGGAGCGAAGGGCCGAGGATGCGGAAGTGGTGGGACTACCAGAGAAAATTGAGGGGCCGGATATGGTGAGCTATCTTGAAAATTGGCTTAAATCTGTAGTAGCCCCTGAGGGACTGTCGAGCTTTTACACCTTGGAGCGGGCGCACCGAATCCTGGCCAAACCACCGCTGCAGGGGCGTCCTCCATGGCCGGTGGTGGCGCGGCTGCTGCACTTTCGCGACCACGATTTACTTCTTCGAAAGGCTTGTAGCGATGGCCCTTTTCAAGTGGACATTAGCAAGGTTGCGCTATTCCCGAACTACTCGTTTGATACGCGCAGCATGTCCTTTCAAACTATCAAGAGGGAGTTGCGCACAGAAGGGATCCAGTATTCTTTTTCTTTCTTCCCAGCCAGGTTGCACATAGTGCTTGATGGACAGACCAACTTCTACGATACGCCGGAGGAAGCGTGGGAGTGGTTGGAGACCTACAGAGCGGGAAAGGATGGCCAAGAAGTGGAGGCTCGAGAACTGGCTAGAGAATCTCTGCCTCGCAGATCATGGCGGCTGCGGCGCCATGGACGGGGTTTGCAGAAACCATCGAACTCACAGACGGCCACAGAATGTAAGGGACCTCTGTAAGCGGTGACGGCAATCTCTGGAGAGTTGTTGAGGACTACACCGGAGGCGTCGGACCTTCGTAGTGACAAAGGACGATCGGAGGCGGAGTCCTCGGTGTTGGATGACCCATGCCTGCCAACAGTCACTCCCGCAACTGCAGATGGACTGCTGGATGAGTAGAAGTAGCAATCACTATGGACTAGGAGTTTCCTTTCGGAATGCAGTATTGTAGCTATTGTTTTCTAGGTTTCATAAGGGCTTGTAGCGAAGCAATGAGTGAGCGAGGGGCTGGATGTCTGTAACGGGAAGGGCTGGGAGTTTACGGGTGCAGGGATTGTGGGGGGCTTTAAGGGGCCCTGGGAGATATGGTACTAGTAGTTTGGGTAGTTTGGATGGGATTCACTATGTTGGTGCCTGTTCTGGGGGGGAGGGAGATGTACCGGGTGGGATGGGGTTGTTTGGGGATGGACTTAGTTCTGTTAGGGGACACTGGCTGATGGTGAACTTGTTCGACAACATAGAACTGTCGAGTGTTGTGTGTTTGTGGGTCGATGCCGCCACCTTGCAATCAGAGGGTGGGGGTTGGTCTGAGTGGATCATACTTTGTAGGCATGGGTCCATCACCTGACGTGAAATGCATAACCTGGAATGTTCGGGGATTGCACTCCATGCAGTGCAGGTATAAAGTTCACTCCTATTTGGTCCGTAGGGGAGTGCATGTGGCTTTGTTGCAAGAGACACAGTTGACTAGGGCTGAGGGGCATGCCTTACAGCGCAGGTGGCGAGGGTAGTTTTATTACACCACTTACTCGGCATTTGCACGGGGAGTTTTGATCTGGATTAGGGCTGGGGTCCCCTTTCAAATGATGGATCAACTGATTGACCCTGATGGCCGCTATGTTGCAGTTAGGGGACGCCTTTATGGGCGTGAAGTGACACTTTGTTCTCTTTATGCTCCCAATGTAGAGCAGGCGTCCTTCCTGGAGATTCT
Source organism: Lissotriton helveticus (assembly GCF_964261635.1). NCBI lineage: Eukaryota > Metazoa > Chordata > Amphibia > Caudata > Salamandridae > Lissotriton > Lissotriton helveticus. The sequence continues at coordinate 2,094,841,002 of NC_136063.1, forward strand.
ACCCTGTACCTTGGCGGAGTATTTCACAACACCAGTGTTGATGGGGGGAGATTTTAATTCTGTTGTAGATGTTGCCTCGGACAGATCCCATCCTCCACTGCCCACAGCCCCGATTAACAAATTGGCTAGAATTTGTGCCCATTGGCAAGACAATTGGGGATTCATTGATATTTGGCGCGAACATCACCCGACCGATAGGGATTACTCATATTACTCGGCTCTACATGATTTACATTGTGGTGTAGCACTGGTCTAGCGTCGTTAGCGGTTAATAGTGAGTACCTGACACGCACCAAATCGGATCATAATCCATTATTGGTAAATTTCTGCTGGGAGTTGGAACACCCTAAGATCCCGCTTTGGAGGTTGCATCCGGAGATGCTGGAGGATCAGGCCTTTCGAGCGACTTGGAGGAAGGGGTAGAACACTACTTTGCCGAAAATGCGTTTTCTGCTACGACGGTGGCCCTAGAGTGGGATGCTTTTAAAGTGGTGGTCCGCGGGATCAGTATCGCCAAGTGGGTGGGAGTTCGAAAGCTGCTAGTATGGGACATTGAAGGGGACGAGCTAGCTCTTCGTGAGGCTGAAAGGGCACATTTGGATGGCACTGGCACATACGAGGAGGGGGTGACTCGGAGGGAGGCGGTGGTGGTGGGGGTGGAGCGCCTCAGATGCTTCGATCATAGAGCCTACTTAAATCGTGCGCATGCGGAGCGAATGCAGGTGGGCACATTGCTCGTTTGGCTGGCTGACCCCGTTCCTAGATGTATGCCCATTCTGGCACTGACCTCCCCTTAGGGACAGTTAGTATATGAGCAAAAGTTCATAAACGACCAATTTCGATCCTTCTATGCGGCTCTCTATACCAGCCAGTTGCGGTCTGGCGAGGAGGAAACTCGGGCGTTCCTGGAGGGGTTGGAGTTGCCTGTACTGGAGGAGTAGGAGGCAAAGGAACTTGGGCAGGATATTACTTTGGCTGAGATTCGCTGTGCCATTAGGCAATTGGCACGCAACAAAACACCGGGCAGCGATGGCTTGCCTATTGAATTCTATCTGACGTATATTGACCTCCTGGCCCCCAGATTATTGGTGATATACCAGGAGGCCAGACGGACGGGTTTATTTCCGGCTTCCACTAGAGAGGCCATCATTGTTCCGCTCCTCAAGCCAGGGAGGCCGCCGACTGACCCAGCCGCGTACAGGCCTCTCTCCATGCTCACTACGGATTACAAAATTCTGAGTCGAATGCTAGCCACGAGACTCCTTCCTTTTATGACTCGATTGGTGCATCCAGATGAGGCGGGCTTTATCCCGACGCGTAATACCGCCAGTAGCGTACGTAGGCTCATTGGAATATTAGATGGAGGCCGTGACATGGAGGGACATGCGCTTGTCCTTTCTGTTGACATCGCCAAAGTGTTTGACAGCCTAGAATGGCCCTATCAGATTTCAGTTATGACGGCTTTTGGGCTTGGCGCGGCTTATGTTCATTGGACAGCAATACTGTATTCGGCGGCGGCGGCTAGAGTTCGAGTGGGTAAGGTTATATCTTCCTCCTATCTGGTTGGACGGGGCACCAGACAGGGCTGTTCGCTGTCCCCGTTGTTGTTTGCCCTCGCAATAGAGCCGTTGGCAGCACGTGCCACAATGGGGAGGGAATATAGTGGGCTCCAGCTTTGCGGTCATACACACTATATTTTGCTTTATGCGGATGACCTCCTGATGTTTTGGGGGGGATGCAGAGGAGGCCCTGTTGGGGGCACGCTCCCTCTTAGCCCGCTTCGGGGATATATCGGGACTACGGGTTAACCGGGCTAAGACCTGCGTTTTCCCAGTGACTAGCACATGTACTCCGCCTATACTACCGCCTGATTTGGTGTGGGAACTGAGGTGCCTACCCTATTTGGGAGCACAGGTATATCATGATCAGGGGGATCTTCTCGAGGGCAACATTGGCAGAGCGTTGAGGGGTCTGGAAGGTAGCATGAAGTTTTGGGCGCCCTTACCATTGTCGGTGGCAGGTCGTGTGGCGCTTTTGAAGATGGTGGCGCTTCCCCGCTTATTATACTTCTTCCGAACTCTGCCGATACGGGTGCCGGTTGCTTTCTTTCGATGCCTTCACTCCGAGATGAGCAGTTTCATTTGGGGTGCCGGACGGCGTAGGGTCGCCCTAGAAACTCTGATGCACCCGAGAGCTGAGGGTGGCTTTGCAGCCCCTGATTTTGAATTGTACTATTTGGCAGCGCAGTTTCAATTTCTTACTCAGGCGGTGGCACTGGAATTTTGAGGACCGGAAGGAGGACTGGTACCGGAGGTATCGAGGCATGTATTGTCTTTTGTGATCCTGTCGCAACGACTGAGGGTTGCTGATTTATCTATGGTGGAGAGCACCTTGAGGCACTGCTGGAAACGGCTCCACAATAGAATCGGGGTGCAGCGTCCTTAGGCGCCTGAGATCCCGCTGGGCATGTGCACAGCGTTGCCACACAGAGGAGACTGGTCTGCTCTGGCGGAATGGGAGGACCTAGGCTTACAGATGGTGGGAGACCTCTACGCAGATGGAGTATTGTTGCCCTTTGGTACGTTGCAAGATACCTTTGGGCTCCCGCGCGGTCATTACCTGATACATGCGGCACTGATCGCAGCCATACAGAAGCATTGGGGCACTGGCCTCTCTGAACAGTCGACGAGCGAAGCGTGTCAGTATGTGGTGATGGCGGCGGGCACGCGCAAAGCGGTTACTTGTCTACATAAGCGGATGTTAGGGCAGGGGCTTAACCTGCTGCAGCAACTACGGGAGCGTGGGGAGTCGGACTGTCATAATTTGGCAGCACCTGAGTTAGCATTTAGCTCAGCTACACGAACTTTCACCAGTAACTTGACCAAACGTGCGGAGGCCATTTTGTATTTCCTGGCTTCCATTTTGTATGAACATGCGGCCTCGTGGTCAGCATGCCCTTTTGTCCTTCCTCTGTACCAATGACCATTTACCTTGCCCAGCAACAGGCTATTTTTAGCACTGGTCAAGCTCACGCATGCGTACTCGAACATTCGGGTTAATGAGTGGTCACTTCTCAGGAATGTTCTATACAACTGACCAGTGGTACTAAACTCCTCCCACATATTGGCTGTGTTCCAAAAATGCCCTTATATGTACCTAAATTGTGAAAAGAGTATACCGCCTACCTTTTTATTACTGTTAAAATTGTATAAAAGAGGTCGCGCACCGATGTTCGGTGTGATACTTCTTGCATTGCCGAAGGGTGCTGTAGGAATGTACCACCACCCCATGGGGTCTTAATAAACTTGTCTTTTGCATTTTCCAGTTTCCGTGCCAACTTCTATTTATGGTATTTGAGAGTCTTTGCAGAGTATGTAGACCTGACGAAACCCCATACCACAAATTGGCGACCACGAAGGGACTCATCGGCGACTCGGATGCCCGAAGGAGTGGTCGCAGCGAAGGATTGGAAACTCGCCATGGACGCGTACGCTGCCACTGAGTGACCCGAGTCTTGGCACCCACGGTGTTTCTTCCTTTCCTTCTGACTCGACCTTCCAGGTGGCGCCGGTCCTCGACTGAGATCCTGATCGGTTGGGTTGTCGTGCAGTGCCCGTTTGGCTGATTCGATTAAGGAACTTGGCAGTTGGAACCTGGACGTTTGAAAATATTTGGTAAGCTTGTGATTGGTAAGGTAGTCTACTGACACTTACTGTGGCTTTTTGATTTGTTGGAGTTAGCTAATGTTTGGGCCTATGATTTGAGTTATATGTGGAGTGCACCTCACATAGACAGGCATGTAGGGATATTTCTCTGATTTTGTATTTGTTTGAACGGCACACCGTGTGTAAGACATAATTAAGTGCCATTTTATGTAGTATCGCGTTTTCGTGATATTTTGACATGCCTGTTCTCAGCACACTTCGAGGAATGTGCTGTCTTGGATATGGTACCAGTTATCGATTAAATGAATCTCAGCCGGCTCCCCCAGAGGGGACACCTAATCGTGAAATGTACATAAAATTTGGCCTTCCCCCCATTATGTATAGTACATTATGGCATAAATATACAAAAACTGATCGTGAATTGCAATGGTCACTACATGGGTCGTTTGATCTACGAAAGGTTCAGTATGTGGAGCAGTGTTTGTTTCAGCGCAGGTCTAGACAGGATCTGTTTGATTGTGTGCGTATGTGGGAGAAAGCGGTGCGTGAACGAATGAAGCGTGAACAAGCCTTGGCGGACAAAGAGCAGCGAAAGGCTGCTCGTGATAAAGCTTTACAGTTGCAGGAAAAAGAATTGCAGGAACAGAAAGAGAGGGAGATTCGAGAACGTAATTTGCAAGTTAATGGTCAGTTTCCTATTCGACGTCCTCTTTATCCTGTCCTTACTAATGAGTCAGATGATTTTTTTTTACTAGATCGTTGCCCGCCTCCGTATGTTCCGCCTACGGCCCCGGATGAGGACTTGAGTGAGGACGATCAGGACAATCAGCGTACCAAGTTAACTGCTGATCGGGCTACGGAATTGCGCGCGTTTGCTCGTAAACTTAATTTAAATTCTATACCTGTTCGGGAGATTGATGGCCTTATGAGTAAATGGACTGATCGAGAACGATTGTATTTTTTAGATCATTTTGGAGATGAAGTTGTCGAACGATTTAGACGGTATTCACCTGAGTTGGAACCTAAAGATATATCAGTTGGTCGTGAGAACTTTCGTAAAGGTATTTTTGTTCTTGCAGATGCGGATGAGTTTTTCCAGCATTTGGTTAAGCTATGGGATGAGGCGATACGGCTACGAGCGGCGAAAAAGGAATCGGATTCGTCTGCGCCTGGATCAACGGAAGTATCCAAAGAGTGCCCTATCTCGGAAACAGATAAGAGCGCTGCAGTAAATGTTATGCCTATGCGAGAGGCTGCGCCTTTGTATGTCCCTCCTAAAGGGGAAGGCACAGATGAGGATAAGAGGTCTAAAGATGCGAAGGGTTATTTTGTGTATAATTGGGTTTATACACCATGGAATAGAACAGATGTTATGGCGCTCAAGAATGCTTTGCCTGACCCCCGTAAAAATCCAGCAGCTTTCTATGAAGGTGTGGAAGGTGCTATTTCTTCGTGTATTAGACATTAGTTGACATTGATCTTTTCTTTGGGTTGATACTGCCTCCTGATATGTGGAGAGCTATTCGTAAGTTTGATGATCGAGCAATTTTGGGTGCAGATTGGAAGGACTTAGCTCAAGCTGATTTGGATAGGGAACCCGCGTGTAAGCCATGCCAATTGATTTTAGATCTCCCTGCGGCTATTTTGAATAAATTAAAAATGCGTGTTCCCCCTAAGAAAATTGATTGGACGATGTTGGGTTCTTGCAAACAGAAGCCTGATGAATCGGTCTCTGATTTCTTTTCACGTTTTGAGGAAGCATTCCATGTTTACATTGGGCAATTATTAACAGAGGATACGGGCAGGCATTTGTTCGTTGATAAGTACGTGGCTAATCTCCTACCGGAGATTGCGAAAGGTTTAAAAACTAGTGAAAGTTCATGGACCACGGCGACCCCCGCTTCTTTATTAACTATGGCTCAGTATTATGAACGACAGGAAGTGGAGGCTAAAGAAAGTAGTGATAAGAAAGCGAAGGATTTGAAGACGAAGGTGATGTTGGCTCAGGTTTATGCTACGCAGTCGAGAGGGGTAGACGAGGATCGTATGGTACATCTTCTACTCGTACTGATATTTCTGAGGATCAGTGTGCATACTGTAAACAGTTTGGACATTGGGCTTCAGATTGTCCGGTGCTTTGAGAACAGCGTAATCAGCGTGGTCGAGGAAGTGGAAGGTCACGGAATAGTTATTCAGGACCGAGAGGTGGAGCGAATGATCGTGGTAGGTTTGAAGCAAGGGGTCGTGGTCAGGCTGATTATAATACTTTTGATCGACGGAATCAGTATCAGATAGCTGAAGGAGAGTTTATTGAGTCTCAGGATAATAATTATGCATAGGATTGCGTAGGATGGGGTGTGGAATCGGTTGAAGTACCAGTCGATCAAAGGGGTCCATATATCAGCACATGTTTTGGGTTCTACTGATCAGTTTCTGGTCGATACAGGAGCTACTCGTAGCGCTCTGTCCAAACACCTGGTTCCAAGGGCTCCCCTGTCTGGCGAAACGATTACATCAATAGGGTTCGATGGAACACCTTCTCTTAGCCCATTGTCTCATCCCCTTACATTTCATATTGACAAATTTACGGCCCCATGCCCGTTTTTGTTATCTCCAAACACACCAGATAATATTGTGGGACTTGATATGTTAAAACATTTTCGAGCAACCATACGCTGTGCCCCTGAAGGGGTACGGGTTATTTTGAATGAAAACTACCCAGAGGTTGAGAGATCGTGCCTCATGCAGGAGGCCGATGCGTTAGCTTCTCTTCCAAGCACTTTATGGGCCGCCTCTGATAACGATGTGGGTCAAATGATTATCCCTCCCGTACGTATTACTGTAAAGAGGGAGTGTCTTTGCCACGTGTACCACAGTACAAGATCTCCAGAGAAGGCGAAATTGCTTTGACACATATTGTAAATGACTTGATTATGGCAGGGGTGGTGGAGGAAGTCCCCTATAATGTTTGTAACAGTCCGATTCTTCCAATCCTCAAGAAAGACACAGACGCTAAGATCTATCGTTTCATTATTGATTTGAGAGAAATTAATAAGATAGTTGTACCCCAGTATCCGGTGGTGTCTGATATTACCACCTTACTTACTTTGATTCCACCTACCGCCACTACATTCACTGTTATTGACTTGAAGAATGCTTTCTTCTCAATTCCTATTCATCCTGATAGCCGATATTTGTTCGGCTTCACATTGAATAATAAATCATATAGATTTTGTCGAGTTCCTCAAGGTTACACAGAAAGCCCTAGCATTTATAGTCAGGCTATAAAACGGCAGCTTGATTCTTTCGATTTACAGCCTGGGGTGGCTCTTATTCAATATGTTGATGATATTTTACTTGCAGCAGACACACAGGAACAATGTTAGGAGAGTACTCTTTCCCTGCTTTCTTTCCTTGCCAAGAATAATCACAAGGTCTCAAGGAAGAAGTCGCAATATTGTAGACCAAAGGTGACCTACCTCGGTCATCTTTTGTCTAAGGAGGGGCGTGCATTGACATCAGACCGAATTCAAGCAATTTTAGATACGCCAGTCCCTTGCACTCAGAAAGATGTTCGTGCCTTTATAGGTTTGACGTCCTTTTGTAGGCAATGGATACTAGGATTATCACACATTGTAAAACCCTTGTTAGCATTATTGTCCAAAACTGCACCAATTCCCCTTGAATGGACAGATGAATGTCAGAATGCTTTTGAACAATTGAGACAAGCTCTTTGTTCTCCGCCTGTGTTAGGTACACCAGATTATACAAAGACCTTTACATTATATGTACAGGAGTAGGATGGGTGTGCATTGTCAGTCCTAGTGCAGACACACGGAGACAAACAGAGACCTTGTGCATACTTCTCAGCAGTACTCAACCCTGTGACTCAAGGATTGCCTGGGTGTTTTCGAGCAGTTGCAGCGACAGCAGTGGCTATACGACAGAGTGAGGGAATAGTTTTGTCACACAAATTGTTGGTGTTAGTTCCCCATGCGGTAGATGCTTTATTGAACCAAATGAAAACACAGCATCTAACTAGTGCCCGTTTAACAGGATACGAGCTAACACTGTTGGCGCCACATATTACACTAAAGAGGTGTGCCACTTTGAACCCTGCTACTTTATTGTCATATCATGTTGCTGAGACCCAGAAGGAAGAACATCATGATTGTGTTTTTCTGACTGAAGAACAAACAAAGGGTCGTATCGATTTACAGGATACGCCATTTCCAGATGTAGATGGGGAACTGTGGGTTGATGGATCGTGTTTAAAGTTGCCAGATGGTACGACTTCCGCAGCCTATGCGATCACGACACTTAAGACTGTGGTAGAAACAGCACGAATACCGCAAAAATCGGGCAAAGCAGCTGAATTGATAGCCTTAACGAAAGCATGTGAGTTGAGTGCTGGATTATGTGTGAATATCTAGACTGATAGCCGTTATGCTTTTGGAGTAGTGCACGATTTTGGCCTACTCTGAAAGGAACGAGGGTTCCTGACCTCGCATGGAGTACATATCCTGCATGGAGAATTCGTTCGTGATCTTCTGAATGCACTATTATGTCCAAAGAAAGTAGCAATAATCAAATGTAGTGCACATAAGAAGGTGACAGACAAAATAGGGCAAGGAAACGCTTTTGCAGATCGCATAGCAAGAGAGACTGCCATGTTACAAAACGTCTCTCCTATGTATGCAGTGAGATCACAAGCTGAGCGATGGCATGATGCTAGAGAGGAAATATTAGATATACAAAAATAAGCGTCTGAATCAAAACTTGCAACCTGGGCAACAGAGGGAGTGTTGGATGATGAGGGTTGTTGGCGCAGCAAAGATATGCAGAGATGGAAATTGCCTGCCGCTTATTTGCAAGCAATGGTTCAAATGACACATGGGCTGGCACATGTTGGAGCTCTTGCAATTACTAAATTGCTTACACGAGTTTGGGAGCATCCTAAGATTGCCAGCACGGCCAAAAGAGTAGTGCAGACCTGTCTGATATGCTTACAGTACAATCCTGCTAAAGGGACTTATACTCCTAAAGGAGGGTTCGCTCCACCTACTGCACCATTTGAAGCACTGCTACATCCAGCTTGAGCGTTGTAATAACCTCAAGTATGTCCTAGTGGTAGTGTGTGCTTTCAGTAAATGGATTGAGGCCTACCCCACGAAGAATAATACAGCATTGACAACAGCTAAGGTGTTACTCAAAGAGTACTTCCCACGCTATGGTGTTTGTAAATTTTTGTGGAATGACAATGGTCCTCATTTTGTTGGGAAAATAGTGGAGCATGTTCTGAAAGGATTGGGAATTAAACAAAAGTTCCACGCTGTATTCCACCCGCAGTCAGCAGGTCTAGTAGAAAGGTATAATGCGACTCTGAAGCTGAAGCTAGCAAAGATCGTGGCATCCACGTCTTTGAAATGGCCGGACGCTTTGCCTTTGGCATTACTGTCTATTAGATCAGTGCCACATTCCCGATCTGGCCTCACATCCTATGAAGTAGTGTTTGGAAGGCCTATGAATATTTGGGGAGTTCCTAAGCCTCGCTTAATACATGATGTGCCTTGTATAATGATGAACGATTATTTGGCACGATTAACAAATGATTTACTTTCTATTCATCAACAGGTTACGAGAAGCGCTCCCCGACAACTCCATTGGAGAGTCTCACGATCTCCGTCCTGGGGACCACGTTATGGTCCGGGTGTTTGAGAGAGCCAGCAGTTTGGAGCCAAGGTGGCGTGGCCCTGAACAAGTATTGCTGGCAACTCGGACGGCTATGCGAGTCACGAATAAGAAGCGGTGGATACATTCCACTCACTGCCGTCGTGTCTCTCCAGACCTGGTGAATCCTGTGGTGCTGTCTGATTATCGAGATATCCTGGATGCAGAGAAGAGTCCAGCTGTTACGCCTCACGAGTCGGAGGGAGCCTTCCCGGACCATACTGTTTCTGGAGGAGCGAAGTACAACCTACGACCAAGAAAATAGTTTTTGTTCTCTTTTTTCGAGACTGGTTGAGTTACCGTTCTGAGGTTTGCGAAAACGGAAGCCGAGAATATCAAGGGGGGGGGGGGTCAGTTCTGGCCAGTGTAGCGACACCCGTCTTGAATCTCGGAGAAGATACCAGCGGCTACTTCGGATCTTAGCACTCAATTTTTATTTTTTTAGTTTATTTTTTGAAACTTTGTTCTTTGTACTATGGCACCTACTACGATGAGAAACCGAAGAATTCTGGGTGCAGTTCTTTTTGTTACGACTATAGTGGTAATAGCAGTAATGGCTTGGACTGTAGAACGATTGCTTCCTGCATGAGAATATTTACTGCCTACCACTCCAATCCCATCTGAACATTTCCATTTTACTCTGCCTTATCATGAAGAGAGACATAGACAGACTTACTTGAATAACAGTTTCATTCAAATTTTGCATTATACCCATAATATGACGAACACTTCAAACTGTTGGGTATGTGGAATGTTGCCTGGACATCAAAAGAAAGGAGGAACTCCACTTATTCCTCTTCCCTTCTCACATAACGGTTCTTGCAATGCTTGGTACACTCTTCTTTTTACCCTAAGATGGCCAACAAAAGGTGGACTACTTTTTCGATTAAATAAAATATGTTATAATGATAGAAATGGATACCCACAAGCAGAAGGAACTAAATTTGAGTGGGAAGAATATCGACCGGACAATGCCTCTACACCTCGTATTTTCACTAATTAAAGACTTATAAATATGTCCAGTTTACATGTGATTACGGTTATTGATACTAAGGCTGATTTTGTGTGAGGAATAAAGGTACAATTCCGGTAGGGAGAAGTGAATGTAATACTACTCTCACATTTGATACACCGAATGGTATTGCCTTTGTAGCCTCCCGAAATACTTATTTTGTTTGTGGAAATAAAGGATATCATCGTCTTCCCATTGGGTGGTTAGGAACTTGCTATATATCTTTTGTACTACCCCCTGTATTTATTGCCCCGCCTATGTACCATAATGATTTTGTACTATATCATGTTTTTATATTAAATAGGGTTAAGAGAACATTAGAGATTGAAAATATAGACCAAACGGACACCTCCTTACAACAATATGTAGATTTTAATGTAGGCCTGTTTTCGTTCGTTGGTGCTGCCTTAAACAGCAGGAAAATAAGACGGCTAACACGTGTCGTGAAAGCTGTTGCTAATGAAACTGCCTCTGCCTTAGGGAACTTAACTGAGGAACTCCAAATTACCAGAATTGTAACACTCCAGAACCAAATGGTTCTAGATGTAGTACTAGCTGATCTTGGGGGTGCATGTCGCATTATCGGAAGTAGTTGTTGTGTTTACGTCCCAGATAATTCGCCTTCTGTGTATGATGCCATTTCCAAATTGCACAAAATTGCTGCTGAAATTCACCCAGAAAATGGTACATGGACATTCTCTAATTGGTTCTGGACTTTGCTTAGTACCTGGGGTTAGAAATTACTGACTATCCTTTGTATGATTATCGGAATACTATTTTTCCTTTGTTTATGTATTCAATGTGGCCCTACCTTATGCTCTGTATGTATTACAGCCTGTATTCCATCCAAACGAGCTATTGCCAAAAATGAGCAAATGATTAACGCAGAAATGATGAAAATAATGATGATTAATATTGATGACGAGTATCCTGATTACTTCCATTATGAGGTAGCTTCAGCTAAATGCTAAAAGGGCCGTCTGTCGTAATTTGGCAGCACCTGAGTTAGCATTTAGCTCAGCTACACAAACTTTCACCAGTAACTTGACCAAACGTGCGGAGGCCATTTTGTATTTACTGGCTTTCATTTTGTATGAACATGCGGCCTCGTGGTCAGCATGCCCTTTTGTCCTTCCTCTGTACCAATGACCATTTACCTTGCCCAGCAACAGGCTATTTTTAGCACTGGTCAAGCTCACGCATGCATACTCGAACATTCGGGTTAATGAGTGGTCACTTCTCAGGAATGTTCTCTACAATCGACCAGTGGTACTAAACTCCTCCCACATATTGACTGTGTTCCAAAAATGCCCTTATATGTACCTAAACTGTGAAAAGAGTATACCGCCTACCTTTTTATTACTGTTAAAATTGTATAATAGAGGTCGCGCACCGATGTTCGGTGTGATACTTCTTGCATTGCCGAAGGGTGCTGTAGGAATGTACCACCACCCCATGGGGTCTTAATAAACTTGTCTTTTGCATTTTCCAGTTTCCGTGCCAACTTCTATTTATGGTATTTGAGAGTCTTTGCAGAGTATGTAGACCTGACGAAACCCCATACCACATACCACAGGACTTGGATAAGGCAATCCCAGACGCCACCTGGTTACAGATACTCAAAAGAGCATGGAAGTGTACTAGGAACGCTAGGTTCCAGCTAATCCAATTCTTTATATTACATAGGGCGTATCTCACACCAGCTAAAATTAATCAGTATTTTAGGACTGACACTGCAACCTGTCCCCGGTGCCGCCTACAGGATGCGTACCTGAGCCATATGCTGTGGGACTCTCCTCAGCTGGGAACGTATTGGGAGGAGGTGGCTGCATTACTCTGTAAAGTGACTGGACGGCAGGAGCTTGCCTATTGCACTGGTTTCCGCATGCCAGTAAAAATAAGATAACTAGCAGGTTTATAGATCTGGGGCTAGTGCTAGCCAAGAGGGAAATCACATCACGTTGGAAGGCATCGGTTGGCCCTAGCTATACTAGATGGAAGGTGGCAATGCTTGTGTGGGCGGGCAGCAAAGGGTCCGTGCGATTGCAGCAGGCCCACAGATCCCATAGTGACAGGGCCCTGGATGCAGCGCGAGCATGGGAGGTTTTAGTGATGGAGCTCAAGGCGCCGGAGGGAGACGCTGACTTGGACTCCGGCGCATCGTCGGAGGGGGTACAGTTGTAGGCAGCATCTTCGGGCCCTGTGAAGTTTGGCGTGGGGGTGTGGTCCCCGAAGTTCCGGGTATTTACGGAGATTCTTATATCAGGTGGGAGATGCACGGCACACGACTCACACACTAGGATTATACACTGACGACACTCGGTGATTGAGATACAGCACTTGCAGCAGGGGTGGGGGCATACGGGGGTTGTGTGTTTTTTTTTTAGGATGACCACGCATGGAGCGCTGTATAACAGTCTAGAGTTCTGGGCGGCTTGACATTATTATTTTACTAAAGGGGCTTGATAGCACAGTGCGAGTTCAGATTTGAGATCTAAAGTGCCTTGTTGAATTGTTGGACTATGATAATGCCTTACCAAATGGGAACAGTGAGACACTCTGTATATGTTAAGGCCCTTCCTCATGTTTTGTTTGTCTTTTGAAACAATAAACAGATTAAAAAGAAAAATAATGGGCCTCATTTATGAGGCCTTGCGTCAGTTTTGCGGTTCCGATGCGTCACTTTTTGTGACGCATCGGCGGCGTACAACATGCCTCATGTTGCGCTCTATTTACAAAGTGACGCATCTAAGCAGATGCGTCACTTTGTAAACCCCTGCGCTACATTATACCTGCGTCAGGTATAATGTATGCGGGGGGGGGCGTTTCCCCGCAAAAAGCTTTGTAGAAGTGACGCCGTGAAATCTATGAGATTTCACTGCGTCACTTCTAGGACACTGTTGCGTCAAAATCTTGCGCCTGCCTCACAGCAGGCGTAAGAATGATGCAAGCCCTTTCACATGGGGCTTGCCCCATGTGAAAGGAAGCATTGCTGGAGTTGCGTCACTTTTGTGACACACTCCAGCAATGTGTCACTTTTGCGCTTACAGATACGTCAGAAATACTGATGTATCTGTAACTTCTTGCGACATGATGCGTCATACATTAAATATGACGCATCAGGAATGTCGCAAGGAGTGCGCACTGAGAAGTGACGCATCGCTGCTTTCACGCAGCGATGTGTCATTTCTCATAAATGAGGCCCAATGATTTTATCATCAATGGCTCATTCCTGTCAAGCCTTCCATAATGGTTGTAGGATAGTATCCAAACCTTTCTCTTTTGACCAACCTACCACAATAAATGTTGCTATCATGGCCTACTCTGGATCATTTAAATGGCACTCAAATAGTCTCTCTGACTCACTGCTTACTCATTACTGGGCTCATTGGACAAGCATGCAGCTACAACATCCTCCCCATCTATTAATTCTCCCAAACTTTGTGCTGACGAGGCATTTGTGACTAGAAATCTGCAGTAACATTGATTTTGCCTGGGATATTTGTCATTGTTAACACATTCATGCAGTTTGCAAGCTAACTTGGAAATATGTGGTCAGACCGTCTCTGAATCACCGTGGTGCAATATGCTCACAGCAGCTTTTTGATCAGTTCTAATATACAATGTCCTACCCCACAAGAAACGTTTGAACTAGGTAACCAACCAAACACATGCCGGAATTTCCTGCTCTCATACAGAATACTTTGTTAAGGATCCCCTCAGCTTGCCTGCTGAAAATAATTTAAGAAATTTTTCATTCGCCCTAACTGGGATCAAGAGAGCAACCAGGCCCACTCGGCTAGCATCAACTATTACAACAGATTTCAGAGAATCGTCAATGACTTTATGGAGAGTGCATCCTACAATTATCTTTTTAGCTCCGGCATACTATTTTTGCAGTCCTCTCCCACACAAAGTATGCATCCTTTTTGATTGATAGTCTCAGTGGTTAAAAAAGTTTCTGCATAGTTTTTTTATGAAGCTTGAGTAGAACTTGCATAGTCCAAGGAAAGATGCAGGTCCATGCTTAATACTATGTTGTGGCGAATTTGTTGTGGTAGAAGCATAATTGTTTTGAGGACGTCTTCATCGCACCAATGACATGCTCCACATTTTTCACTCTAAATTGTGACGATTTACATTTTTCCAATTGGAGACCTAAACAGCTGTTATAGATTCTTTGTAGGACCTCACATAATGTTACACTATTTTAGTTTGGGGCACTGGAGTAAATTAGGATATCATTTTGGAAGGGATGGACACCGTCCTTGATTTCAAATAGTTTGTTCATAATTGTTTAGGAGACAGTAGAGACAGAGTTGAGGTCGAAGTGCATACAACAAAATCAGAATGCCCCCTGCAGTGTGATAAATGCAGTGAGGTCTCATATCTACAGTTGCAAAACAACTCTGTAGTATGTAGCAGTAAGATCAAAACTGGAGAAAATTCTAGGATCACAAAGTGTGGGCACCATTTCAGAGATAAGGGGCAGTGATGATTTTGTTGGCAGGGGTTTATACACAGTCTTATTTCTCAACATTTCTTTTGAGTTACCACAATGAGTGATAGCTGCAGAGAAGTGGAGACAGGTTTAATTATACCATCAGCTTGTCATTTATATAAAACCTCCCTCACATCATCGATTGCAGCTTGGAAGTAGTATGTTGTGCTCCTGTTTTTTAATTGGTAGGGCTTCATTTTTAATTTGATGCAGTGCTTAAATCCCTTAGGTTGACCCAGTTTATATTTCCAAAAAAATAACGTTACACCAAATTCCTTAAATTACACCATTATACCATATTGCATATTTACACTGCCATTCACTGCAACATTAAGTGTAGCGATAAGGCAAACAACTGGAATGCAAGAGGCTATTGTTTGCAACAGTTTTCTTTTGTGCTCATGTATTGCGCCCTGTGTAAAATTGATGCAAGGACACAACGCACTAAAACATAGCACTATATGATGGATTTTCAGTTTGCATAATCAACATTTCACAAAAATGTCCCCACATTTAATGGAATTATGCACAAGAACATTTCTACCAGACTACTGGTACTTTGCAGTAATACATTATTGACTGCACATTACTCCACTGCTGAACTGTGACACATCAATCAGTGTTAAACTGATATAAGAACGGAGTCTATATTGTTCACTTCCTTATTTATCAATGAATGTGCCATTCTTTACACCCTTCCGGCCCAACCAAATGATTTAAAGCCGCTTCTTTACTATGATGGGTACATGGATCGTAGCTCCCCATGTACTTATAATGGAAGAAAAACAGTTGCAATGCTAGAGCTCCACCAATCTTGAATGGCTTACTAGATCGGAGACGGGGCTGTGAGAGTGCGCCTTAAAACAGGTCAACCACCTTGTTGATACCCTTTGTGCAGGGTAACAAAATAACAAGCTGTGCGTCCCTCACAGATTCCGATTCAGCTTGTGCAAAAGAAAAACACAATCATGCAGCTGCAACATAACAGCTCCCAATCCAGCTGCCATTCGTGAAATTCACATCACTATGCCAGCCTCAACATTTCAAAGGAGTACATAAATGCTAGAGAGGGAACAGTGCAAAAGAAATAGATGGGCAAGGTTGAAAAATATAAGAAATTGACTAATTGTGATTATAACAATACACAGGACATTACAACAAGTAGCTATTCCCTCACTGCATTGTAGGTGCTGGAAAAGCACAGGAGCATAACTGCATGGTAGGTGTTGGAAGCAGGAGCATAACAACAGCCCCTACAGCCCCTGTGGTGCATGGGGACAACCCTTAGGTGGCCCCTCAACTCTTCAGGGGGTCCCATTTTGCATCAAAGCCAACTAATATCTGTGAGATATGGAAGACTCAGGGGACCCTCTTCACATTTTGCAGTGGAGACAAAGGGGCACATTACCAAGGGACTTATCGCCACTTTAGCGGGAATTTTTCCCGCTAAAGCAGCGATAATTTTATCGCCCTATTACCTAGCTGTCGCTAACACCAGTTAGCAACAGCTAGTAGGAGATAGCCATCATCTTGGGGCCCACTTTGCATGTCAGTGATATTTATCGCTAATGACATGCAAAGAGGGCGTGCCAAGATGTTAGCGACTGTAAACAGTCGCTAACATCGCTATCTCCTATTACCTACAAAGGCGTACTTTTGGAAATATTCGCGCTAAGCGCGAATATCTCCAAAAGCTAACGCCTGCCCTGACCAGTTCTTAGCCATGTTATCCAATGGTAGGTGGATAACATGGCTAAGAGCATTAGCTCGGTAATGCATGAATATCGCTGACTTTTCAGCGATATTCATGCATTACGGCCGATTTTTATCGCTTTTGAGATAAACCTTGATAATAGCATGGTTTATCTGTGATAAAAATCAGCGGAGCTCGGCGATAATAATATTGCCGCTAACCGTGTTAAGCGATAAATATCGCTTAATCTTGGTAATATGCCCCAAAGTCTCCCCATCCATTTTTCACCAAATGTGACCTTGTCATTTGTGTCTCCGAATTCCGCGTGTTCCTGTAGGAGGCCATTACTATCCCTGTAATTGCAGTCGTTGTTTTAGCGCCTTTTAACTCTTCAACTGTAATACACTGAACACAGCCATTGCAGGTGCACCGTTCATCTTTTATTTTTCTCTGCTCTGTAGGATTACTATACTTCACTGTATCCGTGTTATTTATCCGGAAATTCATATTTAAAAGCATTGCTTAATGCATAAAAACCACATCCAATCGTGGCTCTGCAGAATCATTTGCATTGAGGGTTTCGAAGATAGGGATGTTTGTTCTGATGTTTGTTTGTGCTGCCTTCTAATGAGTTTTCATTCTCTTTGTTCCCTAGAGAAAAAAGGCTGTGAGTCAGAGGGAGGAGAAGAAAAATCTCATTACAGGCTGCTGCAAATACATCTCCATTGTATAATTTTGAAAAATTACCTAATTATGCATTTTTTCCGTCTATCTTTTTAATGGACTAAATGCCCCCTTTTTGACTGTCGACTGAAGAGTGTTCATTTTGCAATCGAGCGAGATGAAGATTTTCGAAAATGCAGAACCTTTAGTAATCTTCTCTTTAACCCTTTTAATGGCAGTATGGGATAGACAAAAATATGAATGCCATGGGCCTTCATTCTAAATGTTATTAGACCCAGACTCAGCCATGCATCCTAGACAACACACAAGCAACACGTACGAATGTAGTTTACTTAATTTTTTCTACTTATTTAAATTCAATTTTAGTATGGTGGAAAGTACTTTTATAGCATTTTTTGAATTACCTGGGTGATAACTGAATCTTGCATTAGGCATCAATCAGTCCTTATGCAGGTTTTGATTTTCGATATATCGTTTCTATAAAAGGTTTAAATGGAAGTGTGTCAAGTTCTTGAATTAACTATTTCCTCATGTACTGCATACCATTGACATACGGTCCTTGGTTCAGTTGGAAGAACCACATCTGCTTCTTTTCTAAGATCGAGCTTTTCATTTTCAAGTAGCAGGGTCTATTACATTTACTACGTCGTTTACTACGTTGCTGATTCTAAATGTCTTCATTGTTATACATTTTTGCATTGGAAGTTTGCAACCATGTCTCTTCATAATCATTTCAATATTTATTTATTCGTTATAACCTTTTGAAGCATTATTTACATATGTATCATCAAACACTGACTTTGAACAATAATTCAAATTAACAGCCTCATTTAGGAATATATGCGCTGTATTTGGCACAGGGTTCAATAGAGAACAATCTTATTCCTGGTAATGTTTACACGAATACATTTTAGTCTATTGGATTTATAAATATATCTTGCCTGAAGTGAGCTTCAGTTGTTTACTACATGTATCACATTCTAAAACTTACTACTGTTACACTACATTGAGTGGTTTCTAAAAACTAATTTCTTACTAATTAGTACTCATACTCCTTATTTTTGCATTTTGTAGAAATGCAGGATGTAGGACTTTTGCCTTTGTCCCGAAGTTACAAAGTTGTTCTGACTAACAAATGTGTGGTCATTGAAATGTTTTCCCAATACTTTAACATTCACGGGGCATTTGTGGAAAGAAAAAATGGGATCCAGGCAGGCAACACAAGAGTATATTCAAACACAACCCTAGGGGTCTCACCAAATACTCCATAGGCAACACCGGCGCATCACTCGCTCATATCTTCGATGACAGGGGCCTGGCCTGAAAATTACTCCTTCCAAGTTAGAAAACAGTTCGCTTCTGCGAATTCAGCTGCACGTCAGGCAGGCAACAACTGGAGGGAGGGTTCGCAGGATTGAAGACAGCCGTACTCCGATCGAAAATGAAATGACTAAACCGCACTCCTGGTTCACCTCATGTGCGGCGTAAACAACAGGTACGGACCACTGCGTGTTCGTTAAAGTGGAATGCAGTGCTTTGTTGCAGAAATGTAAGCAGCATCCCAAAGTGCAAAAGACAAGTGTCCAGTGTGACGCGTTTCGACCACGTTTCTGCGGTCTTGATCACGTGACGTGCTGGACCAATGGTTTTATAGATATAGTGTACACAACCTACAAACTTAATTAACCACACCCCTGAGCAATGAACATGGTAAAAAGACTTGATATCGGAAATGCAACCCTGAATAAATGGAACAGGTATATTATTCTGTGCAGACAAGTATAAATACAAGTAATTTTACAACCAATAATAATAAAGTTTAAAAAATGTGAAAATCAGGTTAAAAGCATGACATAAATACTGAATGTAGTACAAATCAAACCGAAATAGTAAACATTCCGCATCCTGGATAAATTACAGTTCGGTCAGTCGTTATATACTGGAGGGTAACATGACATGATCAAGTATAAGTTTTATATATACTGGAGGGTAACATGACATGATCAACTATAAATTTACCTCTATACACACTCCCCATAAAGTGCATGAACCTAAAGTGCTAGTGCAAAAGAGTGCAAAATCGCTGGATTGTACAAAAATTCTATAGTGTAAGCAATTATGATGGCCGTGGAGAGAGCATTACGTCCTGGTCAAATAAAAATAAAGTGCAAGTGCACAGTAAACAATAACTAGTACAAATTAGCAATGTAGCACAGTTCATAGTCAGATACCATCATTGAGAACGATAAGAGTCACAATAAAAGCATATTTTTTTCTTATTTTCTCTTTCACGATAAACAGTACAATAGTGGAATGATAAAAACAGTTATGGTCAGATCAGCGTCAGGGTTTGAGTCAAAATCAGAATATAAAATCAGAATACAAAATCAATAATATGGGGGCGACAGACTGTACAATTCATAAAACAATCATAGAAAATTCTCATAAAAAATTGTGAAGGTTCTCCCCTATATTAAGACCGTTAGGCATCTTAGTGTCCAATAACACAATGAAATGACATTCCAGCTGGCGCAGTAGTTTCTCCCTATTACCTTCGCGAACTGATTCAGGTACAGACCCAATTACATAATATCTCAAGTTGTTAAGGTTGTTGTTATGGACATGTTTTAAGTGACGGGCCACAGGATAATTGGGGGCAGAATTTAAACCAGCACAAAGGTATTGATTCTATTAAAAACCTGAAGTTTTGCGCTACCAACGTGTTTGAGTTGGCAGGTGCATTCTAATACATACAGTGCGAACTCAGTTCGACATGTGTAATGACCCTGGATTTTAATAGGGTTATCATTCAAATGCAGTTCTGTACTCTGTGGTGTTCCTCCCAAATCTGTAAGCTCTACATGAACTGCACTTAAAGAAAGCTGTCCTAGTTGATCACCAGGTGTTTGAGACATTCGCCTCTGGACTGTTTTTGACCAGCGCATCAATCATTGAGGGAGCGCATCTGAACGTGAGAGTAGGAAGAAAAGGCACGATCTGCGACAATGTCAGGTCTGATAAAATTATTGGCCAATGTTTGTAAATTATCATCCTTATTTGTCTATCCTGGCAGCTATATGAACTTATTAGTCTGACAGAATCCGAGGTATTGGATGACTGAGCAGCAGTTGCAGACGTAGCTTTAGTAAAAGCAGTTTGGTCCTCTAAAAATTCCTCCCTGTTGTGACTGTTAGCCCTAGTAAGGGCTTGTTTTAACTCTTTGGCTTTGTGATCCCTGGCTGAAAATCGCTGGAGAGCTTCTGCCTGACAAAGATTGAGGTCTGCTTCAGAACTTCAAATCATTCTAATTCGCAGAAATTCTCCATACGGGACGCTACGGATTAGATGGTGAGGGTGGACCAGGTTAGAATTGCCGGCAGTGCTTTTCCTGTGAAGTTTGATTTGAATGGTATTATCATCTATATACAACTCCACATCTAAAAATTATACACAGTTACTGCTGATGTACGCCGTGAAAATCAAGTTTAAGTCCATAATATTGATATCATTGGCAAACTGATGCACAGATTCCTCCGATCCCTTCCATATAATGCACATGTCATCTATAAATCTCCACCAATAGAGGACGTGAGTCATAAGTAGCTTTGTGGGCAAATCTGAGGACATGTTCCTCGCACCAGACAAAGTGAAGACACGCTTAGCTGGGGGAGAAACATGCCCCCATCGCCACCCCCGTTGCTGTTGGTAGATCACTTTGTTAAACAAGAAAAGGGTTTTATTAAGACATGTCTCAATCATTTTTAGAATCATCATATTATGCTCATATAGTTGGATGTTTCGATTACCAAAATATTGTTTACCTTCCTTGATACCATCTGAGCGGTGTATGCTCGTATATAATGAGTTGATGTCCATCACAATGAAGAGGCAATCCTCTTGTCACTCGACATTCTGCAAATTGGAAAGGAAGTGCCCAGTGTCCTTGATAAACAATGGAAGGCTCTCTACAAATTCATGCAAGTAATAGTCTACAAATTTCGACATTGGATCTAAAAGACTGCTTTGAGCCGAAATGATGGGTTTCCCAGACACCGGGATGATGCTCTTATGCACTTTCGGGATGAAGTACAGAACTGGTGTTATTGGATGTTCGTTTTTAAGGAAACATAATTCACATTTACTGAGCAGACCCATACGTTTCTATTGGGCCAATTCTTTGAAGACAGTGTCTTTTACTTGTAAAATATTATTGGGGAAGGCTTGCCTATAGCACGCAGGATCATTCAAATGGCAGTCAGCCTCCTGCATGTAAAGATCCCTCGGCCACAGAACAATATTGCCCCCTTCGTCAGCCTGATTTATTATCAAGTCCTTATTGTTCCTGAGTCTCTGCATAAGATAAGAATATTGTATATCTTGATGCCTCCTGAGAAACTTCCTGTGCATGACCTTTCTGTTCAGATGTTTAAATTCTCAGTAACACTATCACTAAAGATGTCAATGGTGTCTTTGGGCATCATAGGGACAAATCTGGATGATAACGAAAGGGGCTGTCTGAGTTGGAACTGCAACTGATACCAAAGTCCGACAGGTCCATTTGTGTGAAACCAGATGTTGTCTCATCTTCCGTTAATGAAGACTGCAAGAATCTCAATTTGTAGATGTCTGAGCCCTGTAGAGTGGAATATGTAGAAGAGATTGCTTGATACTCAGGACAACGTCCATTGTGCTCTTGAGTTTGTAGAATTTGAGCAACTTTAATTTTCTAATAAATTTGAACACGTCCACCTTAGATTGCACATATTTGAAACTGATGGGTGGCCAATAAGAGAGGCCTAATAATAGAAGCTGAACTTCTGCAGTAGAAAAGATGGTATCTGAGAGATTGATTACTGTGTTGTCAGTACTGATCATTGTTTGGACCACTTTTTTCTTGTTCCTCCCTCCTCTGCCACGATTGTTGTTTCCGGAGTTTACGCCTTTGTTTTCTGCGCTGATTTCTCCGTCAACTTGTCTCTTGGCAGGATTCTGTGGGCGTAAGGTGTGGCACCGATCCCAATATAAAAAAGTGAGCTCTTCCCCAGGTGTAAAATTTGAGGGCACCTGTTCCTGTGCAATGGCGCCTCTACTGATGTCGGAATAACTGCTGCTCAGATCGGAGCTCAAATCGGAATTTGGGCAATAATTGATGTACTTGGTGTTTTGGTTGTCAGTGCTTGTCTTTTTACAGTATAACATTTTTTTGAGAATGTGAGTACCCTCCCGGTTCCATAGTCTCTCTTGTCTCTTGCAAATTTGTAAACGTTATGAGCTTTTATGGTGTCCTTCAACTTTTTTAGGCAAATATCGATTTCCTCTCTTCCTTTTTTGATTCGATCCTATTGATTTTATCAATTTCTTTGAGGATCTCAGTCCTATCTATTTCTGCATATTTTATTAAAATGGACACCATATTCATTGAAGCCTCTAAATTGTTAGTTGCTCACTCCTTCATCATCTATGGGTTAGGGTTTTCAAACGTTGGCTCAATCATTATTCTTAAGCCATGTGGAATTCTATTTACTTCTCTGTACATTTCTAATGATTTTTACTCCCACCATTTGTGTAATTCTGTCCGTAATAATTTTTCCAAATTCTTCAAAAATGATTTTACATCATTGTTGGTGCTTGAACTATTATTCCTGCCACTTTGCTCCTCATCAATGTCTGGCGAATTAAGAAAAAGGGCATCTGCCACCACCTCTCCGTCCCGCAGCACGTCTGCTGAAGACATGATGCCTAGATATACCGCAAATTTGTAAACTACATGTTGGTGCTCTTAAGATGTATTAAAAAGAGCACTTGTGAACACAATCCTTCCTCCTGTTTATGTCATAAGTTGCTGTGCAGCGTAGGCTTACTGCTAGTAGAATCACTTGGCTCCCTGGTGTCTTCTGACCCCTCGGGCATCACCAAATTCCTCATAGGCAAAACCAGCGCATCAATCGCTCATATCTTCGATGACGGGGGCTAGCCTGAAAATGACTGCTTCCGGGTTAGAACACAGTTTGCTTCCACAAATACAGCCACACGTCAGCCAGGCAACAACAGGAGGGAGGGTCCGCAGGATTGAAGACAGCCGAAAATTAAATGACTAAACCACACTCCTGGTTCCCCTCATGCACGGCATAAACAACAAGTACAGACTACAGCATGTTCGTTAAAGTTGATTGCAGTGCTTTATTGCATAAATTATATCAGCATCCCAAAGTGCAAAAGACAAGTGTCTAGCCTGACGCATTTCTACCGCGTTTCCGCAGTCTTGATCACATGACGCGCTGGACCAATGGCTTCATAGATATAGTGTACACAACCTTAATTACCCACACCACTGAGCAATGAACATGGTAAAAAGACAATATCGGAAAAGCAACCCTCAATAAATAGAATAGGTATATAGTTCTGTGCTTACAAGTATAAATAAAAGTAATATCACAACCAAAAATAATAAAGTTTAAAAACTGTAAAAAGTAGGCTGAAAGCATGAAATAAATACTGAATGTATTATAAATCAAACTGAAATAGTAAACATGCCACATCCTGGATAAATTACAGTTCTGTCAGTTGTTATATATACTGGAGCGTAACATGACATAATCAAGTATAAATTTACCACTATTACACGCTCCCCGTAAAGTGCATGAACCTAAAGTGCTAGTGCAAAAGAGTGCAAAATTGTTGGATTGTGCAAAAATACTATAGTGTAAGCCAGTGGTTCCCAAACTGTGCGCCGCGGCACCCCGGTGTACCGTCATGAGAAGCCAGTGGCGCTGCGGACACGATTTGGGAAACTGAAGCTCATTGCAGTAATGCTTTGATGTGTCAATGGCCCTGCCCTTGACTTGTGACCTTCCGTTTGTAGTGCTGAAAAGCTCCAGGGATGATTTCACACCTCGTTCTCGCTGCCACCAGAGCCTGCGCTTCCAAGACAAAGGGAGAGAGGTTTGTTGATTGTTGCCTGAATCCTGCCCTTCCCCAGCCCCTATCAGGTCTGCCTAATCGCCTGAGCAGCTTTTCAAGAGGTAGAAGGCCTCTGTTCTTATCTCCCTTTTACTACTCAGGCGGAGGTGTTATGTTTCTCGCTGCACCGGGGGTCACACAGGCATGAGCCTAGGAAGTGTGGGGATGTGGGTGTTTTATCCCCTCAGATTTTACAGTGGAAGGGACACGGGGATGGAGGGGGGCAAAAAAATACCGCACACTTCCACTGTTTTCAGGGCCATTGGGGGTGTTAAACCGCTACCTATGCCGGCCCTGCTTTTGACCTGCTAACCTGCCTTCAGACACTGTTAACGGTAAGAAATCTAATGTGCACATTAATGGTAGGTTTCTGAAAAACGCATTTGCACAATGTACGTTAAGATGCTGCAGACCTGTCACATATTGGGCGAAGTGTGCTGATTTGAACCTCGCATTCCAACTTGCTAAGTTTGGGCAGACGCTTGAGTTGATATCATGAAAGCAGATGGGGTATAATGAGCAGTGTTCTGTTTCGAGCAGTTGTGAAAACTAAACATTAATGAATACCACTTCTTTTGGGGAGTAAAATATGACGTAAACTCCTTTGGCAGGTTAAGAGAAATTTTCTGCAGCTCTGTGGATAGAAGATCATGCCTTTGTGTTTTTTAACCTGTTTATTTATACTTATGTATAATGACATATATGCATAGCAAACATATAAACTTCTTTCACTGATTATAAAACTAATACAAGTTTCCCTGTCCATCATTATAACTTTAAAAATAGTATTTTAAACTTCAAAAGTGCAAGTAATAAAATGTAAACATGGACCAGCTTATTTTTTTTTTTATTTATTTTTTTTTTTTATAAAAACCTTTATTGAGAGACACGTATAAGTACAAGCGCTGGCCTACAACCACAGGGGCCGGCCGCAAAGTCAGGAGAATCAAAATAACAAAGCAATGTATACGATAGGGTAAATACAGGATGGATGCAAATAAAGTCGTTACATCGCCAGCGCCAGGATAAAAGAGGTTTCATTTTACATTATATAAAGGAGGCAGCAACCATATCTACCAGCGCGTCATGCAACATATACAGAAAAGAAGGGGGGGGGCGGGAGGGAAATAGCCCCCCACGCAAGCAGACGACCACAGTAGGGCAAAGCCCAAAGACCTCACACGCCCATACCAGGTGCAGAATAGAGGAAGAATACCAGCATACAAATAAAGTGGACGCCACACGTACAGCCCACCCGCCCCGAAAAAGGAGAAAGTGCAGACGCTAGCGAAACAGAGGAGTAAACACCAAGGGACATAGCCCACCCCCTGGAAAAGGCAAAAAAGGGGCCATAGAATAAAACAAACTAAAATAACAAACACCCCCCCACCCTACATCACTGTAATGGCTACGGCCTACCCCACTAAACAGCGTGCCTGTCGCCCAGAGTCACCCGAAATATAGAAAAAGAGAAAGGGAATTATAACGAAGAAAGAGAGGGGAATAAGAAAAGGAAGGAGAAGAAAAGGAAGAAAGAGAGAGGAGAGGAGCCAGCGACCGAGACATAAAACACTACCCCCCCGCAACAATAATGCACTAATCGAGGTCAAAAAGGAGAGTCAAGAAAAGCCTACACCAGGATGTAAACAGGAACCATCCAGAATAACGAGGCCCGGAGATGCCATGTAAAAAGGGTCCCACAGACATCCGGGCACGATCACCCCTGTCCACTTTTATGAAGAGTCGAGCTTCCCAACCCCGCCACAGCCAAAAAACAGCAGAACACAGTGGGTCCATACCAGTCAAGAAAAGCCGGTGGGATCTCCGCAAAACAACGTCCAGGCAAACTAGAAGCAACCAGGAGAACTCGGCAACAGTCAGAATGCAAAAGTTCCTCAAAGATCCACGTGGTCAAGCACAGTATCTGGGCCGTCCAGCACGAAGCAAAGAAAACAGGATGTGGAAAGCACTGCAGCATCGGCACCGGGCCCGCTAGATCCCATAGAATCGAGCACCCAGCCGGAGATCCCAGCACAGCCGCCGGCGAAGTTTCAGGCAGTACAATTCGGGGAGACGACACTTCGTCACAAAATGGCGGAGCCACCATGGCAGCTATCCGCAACTCCAAGGCTCGACCCTTCAAGGACAGGTCGATCCGCAGAGCAGACAGGGCAAACCAGATAGCACTCCGAGTAGGGGCCGCCCAAACCAAACGAGGGCTGGAGAAAGCAAATGCGGCAACCTCCCTGTCTCCAGGAGAAAGACACCCCGAGGGGCCATCCGCCATCTTAAGTACAGCACCCTCCGCCATCGCCGCAGGTTCTTCCAAGTCCATCAGGAGCACCGGCGGCCCCAGGGCTCACCGCCAAACCGCGGCGGATGGCGCTCGGCGGAGAAAGGAGAGTCACCAGAAGAACGGGCGTGCTCCCCACAGCACTCGGGGGGGAGCCCAGCACCGGATCCCGGGCGGGACTAACAACAGGAGTGGGTTTCTCACTTGAGGGGTGCCGGACAGCGCGGCTTCTCTTCTTCGGGCCGGTAGGCGAACGGACATGCGGGGTGGCCCACCAGCGGGGGCGGGTCTGCCCCAGGGGTCCCGGCCCGCGGCTCTCAGGCTCCCACCATCGGGTCTCTCCACCGGTTCCGGACCGCCGGCACTCCGATCATCTCCGGGCAGGCACAGCACTCGAGGCCCCGGCGTCAGGGTCGGGAAGGCCAACAAAGTGACCAGGGCAGAACGCCGGAATCACTGCACGCCAGAGCCCCGGAAAAGGATGGTAAGTGAAGGCTCTTCCTCAGTGACCAAATTCGGAACACCCCGAGCAGGATCAAATACAGGATAGGTGGCGGGGAGGAAGAGATCACGGAGCGAGGCGGTTATGCAACCGTTCCGATCGCCATCTTGGCTCCTCCCTGATGGACCAGCTTATTGTGTTGGTATCCCCACTCCCCACTATTACCTCTCGTGTAGCCTCTTTTTATCTTTCCATTGTACTCCTTTCCAGAAGAGCCGTCCCTTTCTAAGTCACAATAAAAGCATCTTTTTTTCTTTTTTTTTCTCTCCCTATAAACAGTACAAAAGTGGAATGATAAAAACTCATATGGTCAGGTCAGGGTTAGAGTCAAAATCAGAATATCAAATCAGAATACAAAATCAATAACACAGGGGCACCAGAGTGTACAGTTCATAAAACAATCATAGAAAATTCTCATCAAAAATTGTGAAGGTCCTCCGCTGTATTGAGACCGTTAGGCATCTTAATGTCCAACAACACAATTAAATGAGATTGAAGCTGATGCAGTAGTTTCTCCCTATTGCCTTCACGAACTGATTTAGGTACAGACCCAATTACAAAATATCTCAGATCGTTAAGGTTGTTGTTATGGACATGTTTTAAGTGACGCAACACAGGAAAATTGGGGTCAGAATTTACCACAGCACGAAGGTGTTGAAGAATTCTATTAAAAACCTGAAGTTTTGTGCTACCAATGTATTTGAGTTGGCAGGTGCATTCCAATACATACACTGCGAACTCATTTTGACATGCGTAATGACTCTGGATTTTAATAGGGTTATCATCAAATGCAGTTGTGTACTCTGTGGGGTTCCTCCCAAATTTGCAAGCTCTACACAAACTGCACTTAAAAAAACCTGTCTTGGTTGATAACCAGGCGTTAGAGACATTCACCTTTGGACTGTTTTTGACCAGAGCTTCCCTCATTGAGGAAGCGTGTCTGAACGTGAGAGTAGAAAGAATAGCCACGATCTGCAACAATGTCAGGTCTGATAAAATTATCGGCTAATGTTTGTAAATAATCTTCCTTATTTGTCTATCCTGGCAGCTTTTTGAAGTTATTAGTTTGACAGAATCCAAGGTATTGGATGACCTGAGTAACAGAGTATATATATATATTCGTCAAGCGGGGGCCGAGATAAAAGGGGGGTCCCAAAACGTGTTTTACCCATGTTAATTTCCATAGGGCGGTCTGTTTCACTTTTAGCTCGAACGGCTGAATGGATTTTCACCAAACTTGGCAAAATTGTAGGGACTGGTAGCCCGATGTGCCTTTGCTATGTCTCAAGATATGTGCTCCATAGGATTTTGAGTAATTTAGGTTCAAAAAAATGTATATATCTATAGGTGCGCCACGGTACGCGTACCGGGGAGCGCTCCGGGCGCGCCACGTGACTTGCGCACGGCAAGCACATTGGTTCTCGGGTGTCTGTAAACATTCGAAACAGTCCGCAGCGGCCGCCATCTTGTGTCTCGGTAGGATTGAGACACAAGAGGTGGAAAAAATCAAAGGGGGAAATGAGCAAAAGGGGGCAGGGTACACCCCCCCCGACCCCCCTAGGTTTGATGTGGGGGCCATAAAAGGGTCCCGCGGGACAAACATTTTTTTTTTATTTTTTTCGATTTTCGCGGGGGGAGCGCCCTGTACGCGCACCGGGGAGCATACCGGGGAGCGTACTTTGGTGAAAAAATAGTGAAAATAATAGTGTAAAATAATCATTTTGAGTGATTACAGGTAGGGTAGCTCTGAAAAGAGCTTTTGGGTTCTGTGGCTGTTTTAGGTACCTACAAGTACGTTCCACACACACCCACACACACACAACCCCACACCCCCACACCACACACTCCCACACACACCTCACACACGCACACCTCCACCCACACCCAAACACCCCACACCCCCACACCGACACCTTACACATCCACACCCACACCCACACATCCCACACACCCACACACACACACACACACACACCTCACCCCCCACAACACAAAAAATTAATTAAAATTACATTTATTATATGGTAAGTATGACTTATAAAAGTGACGTAGTGATATCTCATAGATTTTACTGCATCACCTCTACGACCCTTTCTTGCGTCAATACGTCCCTTTATACGTAGGTATAATGTGGCGCAGGGGTTTACAAAGTGATGCATCTACCTAGATGCGTCACTTTGTAAATATGACTGAATAAGGTGGATTTTTAACAGCACTGGTGCGACACAAAAAGTGACGCACTGGTGGCGTAAAAGTGACGTATGACCTCATAAATGAGGCCTTCAGTCTTCTATTCATGCGTCATATTAAATATATGACGTATATATTTGCAAGTACTTACAGAAACGTCAGTATTTCAGACGTATCTGTAAGTGCAAAAGTGATGCATTGCTGGAGTGTGTCACAAAAATGATGCAACTCCAGCAATGCATCCTTTCACATGGGGCCAGGCCGCATGTGAAAGGTCCTGCATCAGTCTTACACCTGCTGTGAAACAGGTGCAAGATTTGGACGCAACAGCGTCATAAAAGTGACGTAGTGATATCTCATAGATTTTACAGCGTCACCTCTACGACCCTTTCCTGTGTCAATACGTCCATTTTGCATACATTACACATGACATAGGTATAATGTGGTGCAGGGGTTTACAAAGTGACTCATCTACCTAGATGCATCACTTTGTAAATATGACTGAATAAGGTGCATTTTTAACAGCACTGGTGCGTCACAAAAAGTGACGCACCGGTGGCGTAAAAGTGACGCATGGCCTCATATATGAGGCCTTCAGTCTTCTACTCATGCGTCATATTAAATATACTTTTAGATACGTCAGTATTTCAGACGTATCTGTAAGCGCAAAAGTGATGCATTGCTGGAGAGTGTCACAAAAATGATGCAACTCCAGCAATGCATCTTTTCTTACCCTTCCACACCCCCGTTCCTTTTCTACATTTTGTTTGAATAACCACATTCCCCATGTTCACTCTCCTTCTCCTTACTTTCGTTCCCAACACTCACCTTCTTTCAGTCCCCCTACTTCACTTCCTTTCTCCTCTCATACTTTTCTGTTCTTTCTTACTCATTTTCCTTCCATTTATCAATGCACTCCACTTCACTTACTCTTTTTCATTTTTTTAAGAATATAGCTCTTTGATGAGAATTGGAGGTAGTTCTGAAAAGAACTTTTTTTTTTCTTCTTTTTTCTTTTTTTTTTATATCTACAACAAAAATAGGGAATGGAAACTGCTCAACAGGAGCAAAATAAATAAATAAATTAGGGCTGGTAACGCAGTGATGGTTCTCCAATGCTCGAACCATGAGCAGAACACTTTGCTCCCCACAGGAAAGTAGCTGATCACAGTATCTGCATTTAAGGGCCCCTTTGTTAAATGCAGGCTGAATGTTCGGAACCTGCTCCTGTGATCTCCCCCTCACCGATGGTGTTCGTCCTCCGGTTGATGTAGAGGCCCCATCACTGGGAACCTTTTGTGCCAGAGCCCTGAGACTTTCTCGGGCAAAATTCTGGAGGTGCCTTCTCTCCACATGGCGAATCATTGTGGAGTTCCCAAAAGAATATTTTTTATTGGGGTTACCCCGTGACAGGACTGTGTGACAGATCCTGAACTCCACTTTTGGAGCATTTACCTTTTTTTGACCAGCAGGTATGGAAAAAAAATTCCAGATGAAATGTTCTTTTATTTTTGGATGAGGAGGCTCTTCATTGATGAATTCTTCTGAGTCATCTTCACTGCTGGATGGTCCAGCAGCCATGATAATTGAAGATATCTAACAAAGAACCAAGAGCAAAACAGGCAGGTCTTTCAGTCACAAAAGTGAAAGAAGAAGTGAAGGAAATGGGTGGGGATTTCATTCTTTATAAAAAAAACTGTTAGCAACCAATCAAAAGTGTTATTTTCAGGTCACATGAGCCGACGCGCTTACGCTACGAGCCCCGGGGTGCGCCCGTAGTCGTGCTCCGGGGCGCTCCCGCGGGCGCGTAGCGTAAGCGCGTCAGGACGTTTTGCGATCGTA
Source organism: Lissotriton helveticus (assembly GCF_964261635.1). NCBI lineage: Eukaryota > Metazoa > Chordata > Amphibia > Caudata > Salamandridae > Lissotriton > Lissotriton helveticus. The sequence continues at coordinate 2,094,872,074 of NC_136063.1, forward strand.
TGCGATCGTGTGCTTTCGGTTGCGTTTACGCTGTGCGTCATATGACGCATCACGTGTGTACGCGATACGTCACGATGTTGTTTTCGTTCGCGGCAATAGCGCTCCCGGGACGCTCCCCGGTACGTGCCCCAGGGCGCACCATAATATTGCGCTTACCCGTGCGTTCACCGGTACGCGCCCCGGGAGCGCCCCCGGGTTAAAAATATATATATTTTTTTAACATATTTATACTATATAAAATTCGTTTAAAATTTTTCACTTTCTATACCTATAAAGATTTGCTATTAAAAAACCATTGATATTCACTGAAAAAACCATAGGTTTCACACCAGTTATAGTTAGGAATTAGCATTTAAAAAACCTATTAAATTCATTGAAAAAACCATAGATTTCACACCAGTTATAGTTAGCTGAAAGTTTTACTCGCATAAAACCATTGAAATTCCCACGTTATAGTTAGTTGGACTCACTATAACTTGCGCGTGCAATGTACTGCTGATGACGTCACATATTACATCACTCATGACATGGTCAGTGTCATCACTCATGACATCACTGATGACACCATCCTAGTGACAGAGTGACACATCTCCTTTCACTGTAATGTAACCCTTGAACACATATTATAAAATAGAAATTAAAATTTTCAAAAAAATGGAGATACCCATATCAGTTACAACAACCAATTAAGTAATTCTACTATCTATATACACATCCACTCATTCACCAACAGTTCTATGTAGTCACTCATACATATACTCACTCATCATATGTAGTGATACACCTATATATCCTGTTACACACCGACAGTCATCCAAAAGTTACTCACACACATACTCACACATGCAAATAAACTATTGAACATCCATTTATTTCCATATACAGCTATACACACACTACCACCTTACTTCTAAGAAAACATACATATATTTACTCTGTTAAACAATCACTTATAGAAAAACATACTTATTTAAACAGGAACTCTTACAATGCCTCAGTCTCACATATACTCACTTATATACATTAATATTCACATATAGTAGATTAAAACATATGAAGTTATTGATAAAGACACTAGTGAGACAGTCATTCACTCACTAACACACACACATACACACTCATCCACCCATACAATCCTGCACATATGCTTTCTTCAAAACACATACAAAGAGAGAGTCAGTCATTCATGCATCTATGTGCTAAGTAATACCCCCACCACACCATATAGACACTCATACTGATATTAAAAAAAACATCTAATAACCCATATACATACAAATTTAGCTACTCACCAACCCATGCAGCCACTTCTAAACAAACTGAAACACTAATACATATATTAAAATATTTAAACATTACTCACTAATATTTGCATTCACTAATATATTCAATAACATATACATATATAACATATATTTCTTTTTCAGAAAGACACACATTCACTGGATGGTGTCATCAGTGATGTCATGAGTGATGTCACAGACCATGTCATGAGTGATGTAATATGTGACGTCATCAGCAGTGCATTGCACGCGCAAGTTATAGTGAGTCCAACTAACTATAACGTGGGAATTTCAATGGTTTTATGCGAGTAAAACTTTCAGCTAACTATAACTGGTGTGAAACCTATGTTTTTTTCAATGAATATATATATATTACCTACTGGCGGTCGCCAGTAGGTATATATAGTTAGGATTTTTTCTCTATGGGTTTTTTGAAAATTCTATGTCTAATAACTTTGGCGTTTGTGGACGGAATCGGCTGAAATTTTCAGGAAAATGGCACATTTTGTTTCTGAGCAGCCCTTGAAAATTTGGGGGGGGTTCGTCCAGTGGGGGCCGAGAAAAAAGGGGGGTCCCAAAACGTGTTTTTAACATTGAGTTTTCCATAGGGCGGTTGGCCTCACTTTTAGCCCGAACGGCTGAATGGATTTGCACGAAACTTGGCAAAATTGTAGGGACTGGTAGCCCGATGTGCCTTTTGTAGGTCTCAATATATGTGCTCCAGTGGATTTTGAGAAATTAACGTTTAAAAAAAGATATATATCTGTAACAGCGGACCGGTTAGCGCTCTGGTTCGCGGACTTTTCGCGCAACGGAGCTTTGTGAAGCGAAGCTGATTGGTTCTCCGGCGTCTGTCAACATTCCAAACAGTCCGTAGCGGCCGCCATCTTGTCTCTCGGTAGGATCGAGAGACAAGAGGAGGTCAAAACAAAGGGGGAAATAACTATAAGGGGGCATAGTAGATCCTCGCTGACCCCCTAGGTTTGATGTGGAGGTTTTAAAAGGGCCCCGCGGGGCAAAAAAAAATAATAAAAATAATAATTGAACGGCTGAATGGATTTGCACGAAACTTGGTAAAATATTAGGGACTGGTAGCCCGATGTGCCTTTGCTAGGTCTCAATATATGTGCTCCAGTGGATTTTGAGAAATTAACGTTCAAAAAAAGATATATATCTGTAACAGCGCTCCGCTTCGCGTAACGGAGGTTTGCGAAGCTGATTGGTCATTCTGTCACTGGGCTATAGTTGGGCTACATCTGGCTGATATTTGGGCTACATTTGTTTTTTTGTGTGTCTGGCGGCCATCTTTGGGCTACATTGGGCTACATTGGGCTTCATTGGGCTACATTCGGCTAATTAGCAAATAGCTCATCGCAAACTAGGAATGGTAAAGAATCGCTATTTATTCCTTAAAGTTCGCTATTTAGGAAATGCAAATAACTTTTATGATACATATGGCGGTTCATCTCTAACAAGATAAGAAGCATAGGGATAGATTTATGATGACTGGCGCATCACCAGGGATGTGTTAGTCATTCTGTGCCGCTGTTCCGTCACCTATGGTGTGCTGCATTTACAATGCGGCGCATCATGGGGCAAAAACAGCACAGATGCGTGATGTATCTGTGCCGTAAAGGTGGCGCATTGCTGGAGTTGTATCGCAAGTGTGATGAAGCTCCAGCAAGGCTCAGGGGTGCCCCTGTCGCAGGGTTTCTGTTCTCACACAGAACTGTGGACAGAGGATTGGAACCTCGGCGAATTAGGGTGTCCCAAAACTCACGTTAGTAATCAAAACCCCTTAGCAAGCTAGGTACAGTGTCACATTGGATATAACAAACTCTCAATGTTTAGACAATCCAGAATATGAACTTATAGTACCTCAGGATACGTGGAACTCATGAACAGTCGGTCGTTATATATTTCTTAGAAACCAGAACATGGAGTTAAGAAGAACACATGTGTATTTGAAATGTTTATTTACTAATGCCGTCTTCTCAGGCGTAGTACCTTAGATAATAAAAGTACACATATTATCAGTAGCAAAATTACCAGCATAGTTACTAGTACATAAAAAGTGAATGGTGATAGTATGTTAACATGCTGTAAATGAATAAGAGTTAGCAACACTTATAAGCAGCCGCGGGCCGTGGAGGGAGTTACGGTGAGGCAGGGAGGCGGGGAGGGGGAGAAGCAGGGTGGAGAATACAAGTACACATATTATCAGTAGCAAAATTACCAGCATAGTTACTAGTACATAAAAAGCGAATGGTGACAGTATGTTAACATGCTGTAAATGAATAAGAGTTAGCAACACTTATAAGCAGCCGCGGGCCGTGGAGGGAGTTACGGTGGGGCAGGGAGGCGGGGAGGGGGAGGGGCAAGGTAGAGAGGGCTCCACCCTGCTTCTCCCCCTCCCCGCCTCCCTGCCCCATCGTAACTCCCTCCACGGCCCGCGGCTGCTTATATCTCACCCTCCCTAATACACATATTATATTATTTGCTAAGAAGGTCTCTTTGTGTTGGTTTAGGGCGTGTCCATACTTTAGTGTCTTAGATTTGAAGGAATCACATCAGCATACACCAGCTCTCTCTTCATGTGAACCGCATCAACTGTTGTGTATGTGTGTTCGGCAAAGCAATATAAAACCCGCCTCATGCCCAGAATTGGCAGAAGTTGCACTTATGTTATGAGTATGAAGTCGTGGAGATCAGACCTCATAACAATTCTGTATCGTGTTGTTCTTGAAACTTTAGCACTCGCTGTACAGATATAGTTTAACAAGTAAAGCAGATAGTAGACCAATAACATATTATTCTCATGTAAACCACGATGAACTACTAGGTGGAAAGCTAAAGCAACAACTAAGTGTCGTGTGCAGAAGTTGCAAAAAAGGAAAAATGGCGTTTAAACCGGTAATGAGCCCATGCTAACTTAACACGGTGTAAAGATATCCAGGACCTAGATGACACCTCCTCATGATCCGGAAACGAACTGAATAAGATAATAGAAGTGCCATCTCATGAGAGCAGATTGCAAGTTTATATGTGGACGGTCCGCAAGGTAAAGCATTAAAAACTAGGAAAATTCAATGCTAAAGAAAAATAAAACAGCCAAGTACTTTATCGAGTCTTAAGCCAATAGGCAAGGTAAATAATAAAAACTTGACAAATAAGTCAATGAATTGTCAATGAAATGCTAGTACTCAGCATATCAAACATGAAAAAGGTCTATGACATAACTGTGTATGCAAAATAAGCTGCAACAGCCTCCAATAGGAAGTCACCGTCTTCATCCGAAAACAGTTCAGCCATCCAATTTAAAAGCGGAAAAGAACATACGTGCTCTCCCAGCACCGGATCCTCTATCACCATCAGAGGACAGCTCGGTGGGTTTTCAAGAAAGCTGTGTTCCAAGAAAGACTGTGCTGCCGCCAGTAAATTCCAGGGACCAAGTAGTCCATGCATCAATGCCACAGCCATAATCCTTTCGCCAGGACAAATCAACTCGTGAGTAATGATAGGAGTCATCAGCTGATTAAAGTCGACGTCAGGAGAAACCGGTCCGCAGAGACACAAATCAATGGCCCAATCGAAATCACAGGTCAGGCAGTGAAATACAGGCTGGACACAGGTGAAGTAGGAGAACCGAAAAGATAATCCATATGCCGTGCTTAATATCGCCAACGGCATTGTGCCATAATATTCTAGCATGCGATTGCGGAACAGTGTCAGCAGCTGCAGGGTCGGAGGTTGCATAGGAGGGACATCCATATTTAAAAATGTAAAAAAGCACAAGAGCGTCCGCTGGTAATGCAAGTAAAAATGCAATCCACGAACCAGAGTGGAGAAAATGGAATGAAAGGGAGCAGGGATGACTCCAAAGATTTTCTCAAATGAAGTCACGAGACCACTGGTAACAACTTTAAAAAAGTGTGCCAGGGATTTTGTGGAGGATGCGTTAAAGATAGTCGGAAACATGTTGCTGAAATTGAAAGGCAAACCTGTGTACGGGTGTTCGCTATGTGAAGTACGAAAGTTTCACGGGCCGAACTCAAGGCCACCTCTCTCTGAGACAAAAGAGCTCTTATTCTTGTCATGCCGTTGAAACGTGTCCCAAGGTTGGTATTTGTGGCCAGATTGAAAACTCCCTATGTTCATGTGTGGGAGGAAATAGAACATTTCTGCAGCAAATACCCCCTTCACTTACTGTTACGATAAAAGGAATACTTTTTAATTAACTCAGAACAATCTTCATTATTGAGCATCAAATAACTACCATTTTCCAACAACTTGAACGTGGGGATGATAGCAGGAACTGGCGTGCCTTGCAACACGCAAGCCATATTTGGTCGGTGTTTGTTGCATGAATCGTGTAACTGTATGTGCCTACACATTAGTGAATGATCTGGCGTCTCAGTGCATTCCTCTCCATTCAGATAAACTTCTTGATCATCTTTGAAACATCTGTATGTGTATGGAAGCGACCAGACCTCATGAACAAAAGCACTACCTAAAGGTTCATAAAGACCTATTGGTATATATTTCATACAATTTGAAAACTTATATAAAGCAAAAGGCAGCGTTATTAAACCGTGGATAAGGCATGTTGCCAAAAAACCCGCAATCCTCTGCTGATGATGTCACTGAGCATGTCATGAATGATGTAATATGTGACATCATCAGTAGTGGATTATGGGTAATAGTATCTCTAGTTTACTCCCCTATAGCTGTCTTTCTTTTAACATAAGTGTGTGTTTCCTTCCCTTATACTTACTGTTTTTGGTTCGCTTCCAGTTCGCGTACCAGCGAGCGAACTAGGAAGCGAACTAAGAGAAATAGAGGTTGGCACAGTTCCAAATATTGTACCAATTTTTTAATAACGGGGAGGTAGTTCTGAAAAGAACTTTTTTTTTTATTTTTCTGAACATTTTTTTACTGTTTTTGAATTTTTCGGAACAGTTTTATATTTTTTTGGGTTTTTCTTGGAGGGGGCAATGAAAACGATTCATTGTAAAGGGCTCAACAGGAGCAACAAAACAAAAAAAAGAAGTATTTATTATTTTGGGCGTTTCGGACAAACTTGCATATGATAGTCAATAGCTCTGTTGATCAGAGTGATGCTTCTTTCTCCGTAGGAAATGAATCCATCGCAAAATACGCAGGTGTGTTTTACTTCACCAAATCTCATTTGTATATTTGGCACCATCTCCCTGCCCTCTGGTCCCGTTACTTCCGGTACAACAGATCTTCTGGCCATAATAGGGAGATTATCTAGGTCGTTCCGAAACTGTGCAGCACTGTAGTTGTTAGGATGCCACCTAGTCATATGGCGATGCATTGTGTAGTTTCCGAAACTGTATTTTTTGTCGGTCCCTCTGGACAGTCTATCTTGACATATAAGGCAAGTTACGTATCTTGCATTTACTTTTTTCTGACCTTTGGGAATTTTAAAAAATTGCCAAATGAAGTTTTCTTTCCGGTGAGACGTCTTGGGCTGCTCAGGCAAAAACTGCCTCTCTTCGTGCTCGTCCTCCTGTTCCTCTTCTTCTTCTTCTTGTTGAATTACAACTTGAGCAGGTGGTCCACTCTTCCTTGGATGTGGTGGAGGTGGTGGGGAAGCACCAGCTGAAGCTACTAAAGAAGCCATTGCTCAGTGATCACAAAGGGTCTTTCTCTCACAATGATGAAAGTCAGAGTGAGGAAAGAAGGAGGGATTTTCATCATTTGGGAAAAACAAGAGTTCTCAACCAATCAAAAGTGTTCATTTTAGATTATATGACCTAGTCTTACATCATTAGGAAACCAAAAGTGAAATGAACCAATGAAAAGTGTTATTACCAAGTCACATGACTTGCTGTGTTTACGTTAAGCGCTTTGCAGGGCCTCCCGGTTTGCTTCCAGAAACCTGCGCTTTGGCACTCGCTTCGCGTACCAGTTTGCTAACGTAGCACGTCATATGACGTATCAAGCGACAACGTGGAACGTCATGCGGACGGGAGGCGTCACGATGTTGTTTTCTAACGCGGCACTTGCGGTAAAGAAACGTTTACCGGCTCGCGGTCTATTTCGCGGCATCAAGGTCAGCTAACGGGAAGCTTCCCGATTCGCGAAGCGGGAACGAAGAAAAAAAAATATTTAAAAAAAAAATTATTCATAAACATATAAAATATATTTTTGGATTTAAAGAAGAATACATTTTACAGCTACAGATATTAGCTGTTAAAAAACCAATGAAATTCACAGAAAAAACCATAGGTTATAGACCATATATAGTTAGGAATTAGCATTTACAAAACCTTGAAAATTCACTGAAAAAACCATAGGTTATAGACCATATATAGTTAGGAAATAGCATTTAGAAAACCTTATTTTACTCACACAAAACCATTGAAATTCCATATATAGTTAGTTGCACTAACTATATATCGCGCACCTGCAATCCACTGCTGATCATGTCACATATTACATCATTCATGACATGGTCAGTGACATCACTGATGACATCACTGATGACATCTCAAATGACATCACTGATGACATCACTGATGACAACATCCAGTGACTGTATGCTTCTGTAAAGTTAAAATATGTCTTACATATTGAAGAATGAGTGGATGTATAAGTGTCTGGATGAAGGATTTAGTAGGTGCATGACTGACTGTATAAGTGAGTGATTAAATGTGTCTCACTGAGTGCATGGGTTAGTGACTAAACTGTTTTAAATTGTGCATCATTGTGTCTGTTGTTTTGTAATCTGATGCATGTGTTGATCATTAGCTATATGACTAACTATATGGGTTATTGATTAGTTGCCCAAGTATTTGTATGGGAGACTGAGTGTGTGTGTGGGTGTCTGGGAGGTGTATGACTCTGTGCATAGATGTGTGAGCAGTTGATTCACTAGATGTATGGGTTCAAAAGTGCATGTGGAAACATCTGTATGGGCGGTTGACTGTGTGCATGAGTGTATTGGTGAGTGAATGGATATCTCAGTGCTACATGTCAAAGTAAGTACATATGTAAAACACAGTACATGTGATAGTTGACATATATAAATAACTGTGCATAAGAGCCAGTGAATGTGTGAGTGGCTGTATGGATTATTGTGAACTTGTATCAGGGATTGTATAACAGAGTAAATATGTGTTATTATATGTTCCAATAAGTAAGGTGTGTATAACTATATAGTTGAGGAAATCGAGGTGTGATTGATTCTTTGCAAGACTGACTAGGTGTGTGAGTAACTCCATGGATGAGTGACAGTCTGTGAGTGTCTGTTTACACTGAGTGTATCTAAGGTTATATTAGAGTCTGAAGAGGTTCATTGTATCATCACATGAATGATGTCATCAGTGATGTGATCAGTAATGTCAAATGAGATGTCATCAGTGATGTCATCAGTGATGTCATTTGAGATGTCATCAGTGATGTCATCAGTGATGTCACTGACCATGTCATGAATGATGTAATATGTGACATCATCAGCAGTGGATTGCAGGTGCGCGATATATAGTTAGTGCAACTAACTATATATGGAATTTCAATGGTTTTGTGTGAGTAAAATAAGGTTTTCTAAATGCTATTTCCTAACTATATATGGTCTATAACCTATGGTTTTTTCAGTGAATATATATATATATATATATATATATATATATTACCTACTGGCGGTCGCCAGTAGGTATATATAGTTAGGATTTTTTCTCTATGGGATTTTTGAAAATTCTATGTCTAATAACTTTGGCGTTTGTGGACGGAATTGGTTGAAATTTTCAGGAAAATGGAACATTTTGTTTCTGAGCAGCCCCTGAAAATTTGGGGGGGGGTTTGTCAAGGGGGGGCTGAGAAAAAAGGGGGGTCCCAAAACGCATTTCTCCCATGTTAATTTCCATAGGGCAGTTGGCCTCACTTTTAGCCCGAACGGCTGAATGGATTTGCACGAAACTTGGCAAAATTGTAGGGACTGGTAGCCCGATGTGCCTTTGCTAGGTCTCAATATATGTGCTCCAGTGGATTTTGAGAAATTAACGTTCAAAAAAATATATATATCTGTAAGCGCGCTCCGGGCAGCGCCCCGGTTCGCGTACCTGACGCGTAACGGAACTTCGCGAAGCGAAGCTGATTGGCTCTCCGGTGTCTGTCAACATTCTAATCAGTCCGGAGCGGCCGCCATCTTGTCTCTCGGTAGGATCGAGAGACAAGAGGAGGCCAAAACAAAGGGGGAAATGACCATAAGGGGGCATAGTAGATCCTTCCTGACCCCCTAGGTTTGATGTGGAGGCTTTAAAAGGGCCCCGCGGGGCAAAAAGAAAAAAAAAAATTTTTTTTTGCGTGGGTAGCGCCCGGTACGCACACCGGGAAGCGGTCCGGGGAGCGTACTATAAGGAAAAAAGAATGATAGACTATGATATTTTGAAATATTGTATGTTTATTGATTGTTCTTTTTGTTGTTTTTTTTTTGTTTTTTTGTTATTTAAGTAGCAGTATTTATGATTATTAAATATAAATTTATTTTTGGAATTGTGCACAGTATACTATAAGTCTGACTTTACATTATAATCAATTTGGTACTAGTTTATGAATTACATATAAAAATGATTAAAGACTCAAACAATTTTTTAATATTAAATATAATTTTATTTTTCTGATTCTTTTTCAAAATTTAATAGAACGTCTAACATTTGACTGTCCGATATGTCCTCTTGTTGAGTGAACATAACTTCCCACATTTGACCGTCATCATAATGAAGTAAATGATCCACAGATTCTACACATTGTAGAAGTTCATGGTCTCGTGATTCATCCATGAATTCCAAGTCAATGGGTTCAATTATTTCCTCATTATTCATGTCTAGGACAATTTCAAAGGAAACGTTCTCTTCTCCTTGCATTTTTGTGCTGAAATTTGAATAAAAAATAAATATATCAGTAGAGATAGGGCACTGTTGGGTTTAAGTTCAGACAGGTACTTTTGAGGCATGAAGTAGTACTATTAAAAAGTGCCTGTGAGAAAGCCTATGTAAATTCATAATAATACCACAGAAACCTAAATCAATCCATAATTATAATAAACAAGCCTTTCTCAATGTCTAACTCTTACCAAGGGATAGTATATAACTATCTGAAAATGTTTTCAAATTTATAAAATAATATCTTACCTTTTAAAAACAAGTTTAAGTTGTGAGTGAAAATGATCTTGCAATGTAGTTCAGGAAGTAGTAGTCAAAATGGCTGTGTTTCTCTCTCTTTTTTTATATATATTCAGGTACATAACCAATCAAATGTCAGGTAAAAAAAGTAGAAAATGAAAGTAACATTTTAATTGGTTGTCAATTCCAACACTTCAGATGTGTTTTGTGAAGTAATTTACCTCAGGGTATTTAGAGAGGTCTACAGGCTAAATGGCTAAATGGAATTCCAACCAAATGTGTGAAAATGGTAGGGATTGTTATGTAGTATGAGCTAATCTATATTTGGTGAAAGTGTCTCCAGGGTTTCTTCTGTAAATTACTTTCCCACCTTTTTTAATGGAGCGCTTCCCGGTGAGCGCCCCGGTACGTGAACCGGCAGCGTTACGGGAGTCCACCATTTTGTGTTTCGGTCGAATTAAGATACAAGATGGAGGGCAAATAATGTTCAGAATGGGTAGAAGGGGGCACGGTAGACGTATTTTGACCCCCTAGGTTTTCTGAGGGTGGCTGAGGAGGCCCATATGTGTGAAAAAAAATCATTTTTTAAAAAAATTTCGCGCGGTTAGCTTCCGGTTCACGTACCGGGTAGCGCTCCGGGGAGCGTACTTTGTTGAAAATTAGTAAAAAAAGTTAGAGTAAAATAATAATTGTGAGTGATCAGATGTAGGGTAGCTCTGAGAAGAGCTTTTGGGTTTATGGTACATTTAGGTACTTATAAGTAGGTACCAATGCACAGTTTTAAATTCAGAATGAAAATTCTGTTCCCTTCATCTGAGAAGTGAACTCCATCTCCTCTGTAGATATCTTGCATGTAGTAACGTAAGTTATTGTTGTAGATGGAGCCCATTCCATGGTCTCTCATGTAAGCTGAAACAGATTTGTTTACATGCTTCCTCGATTTCTCAATTTGTGGACAAAATTGGTTCGACCACCTCCATTTCTGTCTTTGGCATATATTTGAATATACCAAGGCAGTTTGAGGAAAAAGTGCCATCAATTGCTCAAAGGTGTCCTTTAAAAACATTTCCAGACCTACCCCAGTCAAAGTGCCCAAGTCATTTCCTCCACAGTGCACAATTAACAGGTCAGGTTTAGGCAAATGCATAAAGGTTTTCACCAATGGTATCAATTGGTGACATTTTAATCCTCTGTGGCCAAACCACTTAATTTCCACATCTTGTAAATTGAGGTTAGGTAAATTTCTGTTATCAGCATACCTCTGAGCCCAGTAGATGTAACTATGTCCAACAATCCAGACAGAAAACATGGTGAGAGGAGGTTCTGCTGCAGTCAGATGAAGTGTGGCAATGAAATGGGAGTTGAAAAAATAAGAGTTTAAAATGAAAAAAACTGTGGAGTTTCTGTGTTAATGAAGCAGTAGCAGTGATTGGTGGATTTTGATTGCTGAAAACAGAAAGTTAGGGTGCATGGATGAGTTCTTTGAAAGATGTAATTTGAATGGTCAAAAAAAATCATTTTATGAAAGATTGCACTGGATATGCAGGTGTACTGAGAGTTCAGAGTTCAATTGAAACATTGTTGTGTGAACTTGCAAACATGAGAGGTCTTTCAGGAGGTGGTTGCTATGCAAAAATGGCAGAAAGGGTAGAGGGGGGAAGGGTGTTGATTTGAAAAAGTGAGGGAAGAGTTTTGATTGGGTGACATGAGAGATATGTGTGATGAATTACAGCTTTTCTGTGCTTTTTATAGCTGCAGACTCTGGAGTGCATACCTTTTGCTCTGCTAAAGACAATTTGGTGTGTTTCTGAGACTGTTTTGAAACTCATAAAGTATTTGCTAAGGTGAGAAAAGATTCATTTAATTTAGATAGAGAATAGTATGGTTTAGGGAGAACATTATGAAGAAAGTTGTGTATTTAAAATTTTGATTTGTGTCAAGTGTTTTACAAATAGATTTTGTTTCTTTGTGTTACATAGCCATGTTAAAAGTGACGCTAAAATAGTGCAAGGGTCTTACAAAAATGCTTTCATGTGTCTTGGGGTATTTTAACTCACTTCCTCATGAATGTAGGTATATAATTGATTTAGATGTTGTGTTTAAAAACGATTTAAGAAAACAATTAGGTTTCTGGATATGTACTGCTAGAGATTCATAGGTTTGCTTGGGGCATATTTATAAGGCCTTTGAGTCTCTCTGATGTTATTTTTCACATTTTAATTTAAGACCTTTCTCTGTGGTGCAAGGTCCTTGTAAATATGCCCCCATCTGTGCTTGGCAAATTTTGATTTTAATTCTTTGACTAACATAGCCATGTTAAAAGTGACCCAAAAATGTTGCAAGGGCCTTAAAAAAACGCTTTCATGTGTCTTAGGCCATTTTAAGTCATTTCCCCTTGAATGTAGGTATATAATTGATTTAGATGATGTGTTTAAAAACGATTTATGAAAACAATTAGGTTTCTTGATATGTACTGCTAGAGCTTCATAGGTTGCTTGGGGCATATTTATAAGGCCTTTGTGTCTCTCTGATGTTATTTTTCCCATTTTAATTTAAGACCTTTCCCTGTGGTGCAAGGTCCTTGTAAATACGCCCCCATCTGTGCTTGGCAAATTTAGATCTTGATTATTTGACTTACATAGCCATGTTAAAAGTGATCTAAAAATGGAGCAAGGGCTTAAAAAAACGCTTTCATGTGTCTTAGGGCATTTTAAGTCACTTCCCGATGAATGTAGGTATATAATTGATTTAGATGATGTGTTTAAAAACGATTTTTGAAATCAATTAGGTTTCTTGATATGTAATGCTAGAGCTTCATAGGTTGCTTGGGGCATATTTATAAGGCCTTTGTGTCTCTCTGATGTTATTTTTCCCATTTTAATTTAAGACCTTTCCCTGTGGTGCAAGGTCCTTGTAAATACGCCCCCATCTGTGTTTGGCAAATTTAGATCTTGATTATTTGACTTACATAGCCATGTTAAAAGTGATCTAAAAATGGAGCAAGGGCTTAAAAAAAACGCTTTCATGTGTCTTAGGGCATTTTAAGTCACTTCCCGATGAATGTAGGTATATAATTGATTTAGATGATGTGTTTAAAAATGATTTTTGAAATCAATTAGGTTTCTTGATATGTAATGCTAGAGCTTCATAGGTTGCTTGGGGCATATTTATAAGGCCTTTGAGTCTCTCTGATGTTATTTTTCCCATTTTAATTTAAGACCTTTCCCTGTGGTGCAAGATCCTTGTAAATACGCCCCCATGTGTGCTTGGCAAATTTAGATTTTGATTATTTGACTTACATAGCCATGTTCCATACAGTTCTCACCTTCTGCGTAGTCTTTGATATGCTAGACTCCATCTGCACTATGAGATACCTAAGCAAAGGAAACACAGGTGATGTGATTGTGAAATGAGGAAAAGAAACTCCACATTTTTCAATTACATCACCTGTGTTTTCTAAGTTTACGAATGACATTGTGCAGATGAGGTTTAGGTCTGTCCACGGACACAGAAGAGGTCTGGCCTTTGTTCAAGAGTGAAGTGGACATGACTTACTTCATTGGTAGGCTTTCACATGTATTATCTCCTCTGTACTCTTCAACAAGCGTAAATTTCATCTGCAACCCTGAGTAGGCCTCACCTTAAACAAACCTCTGGATAGGCCACACCTTATCGTCATCCTGAATCAATCATTTAAAATGTTAGGGACAGATTTATGATAGGTGTATGACTCTTTTGCGTCACTGTGCGTCACTTTTGTGACGCAGCGGCGGTGCAAAAGATTTGCTATGTGGCGACATATTTACAACTTGATGCATCTAGGCAGATGTGTCATGCTGTAAAGTCCCATGCCACATGAAATCGATGCAGCAGTGATGCAAAAGATGCACCATGTTGCAAGACAGGCCTCATTTCATCTCCAACAAGATAAGAAGCTGAATCTTCTGTAAATGTCAAAATTGCTGTATACACTGCTCAACTTATGTGTACTCTTTGATATGCTAGAGTCCATCTGCACTATGAGATACCTAAGCAAAGGAAACACAGGTGATGTGATTGTGAAATGAGGAAAAGAAACTCCACATTTTTCAATTACATCACCTGTGTTTCCTAAGTTTACGAATGACATTGTGCAGATGAGGTTTAGGCCTGTCCACGGACACAGAAGAGGTCTGGCCTTTGTTCAAGAGTGAAGTGGACATGACTTACTTCATTGGTAGGCCTTCACATGTATTATCTCCTCTGTACTCTTCAACAAGCGTAAATTTCATCTACAACCCTGAGTAGGCCTCACCTTAAACAAACCTCTGGATAGGCCACACCTTATCGTCATCCTGAATCAATCATTTAAAATGTTAGGGACAGATTTATGATAGGTGTATGCCTCTTTTGCGTCACTGTGCGTCACTTTTGTGACCCAGCGGCGGTGCAAAAGATTTGCTATGTGGCGACATATTTACAACTTGATGCATCTAGGCAGATGTGTCATGCTGTAAAGTCCCGTGCCACATGAAACCGATGCAGCAGTGATGCAAAACATGCACCATGTTGCAAGACAGGCCTCATTTCATCTCCAACAAGATAAGAAGCTGAATCTTCTGTAAATGTCAAAATTGTTGTATACACTGCTCAACTTCTGTGTACTCTTTGATATGCTAGAGTCCATCTGCACTGTGAGATACCTAAGCAAAGGAAAAATAGGTGATGTGATTGTGAAATGAGGAATAGAAACTCCACGTTTTTCAATTACATCACCTGTGTTTCCTAAGTTTACGAATGACATTGTGCAGATGAGGTTTAGGTCTGTCCACGGACACAGAAGAGGTCTGGCCTTTGTTCAAGAGTGAAGTGGATATGACTTACTTCATTGGTAGGCTTTCATATGTATTATCTCCTCTGTACTCTTCAACAAGCGTAAATTTCATCTGCAACCCTGAGTAGGCCTCACCTTAAACAAACCTCTGGATAGGCCACACCTTATCGTCATCCTGAATCAATCATTTAAAATGTTAGGGACAGATTTATGATAGGTGTATGCCTCTTTTGCGTCACTGTGCGTCACTTTTGTGACGCAGCGGCGGTGCAAAAGATTTGCTATGTGGTGACATATTTACAACTTGATGCATCTAGGCAGATGTGTCATGCTGTAAAGTCCCGTGCCACATGAAACCGATGCAGCAGTGATGCAAAAGATGCACCATGTTGCAAGACAGGCCTCATTTCATCTCCAACAAGATAAGAAGCTGAATCTTCTGTAAATGTCAAAATTGTTGTATACACTGCTCAACTTATGTGTACTCTTTGATATGCTAGAGTCCATCTGCACTATGAGATACCTAAGCAAAGGAAACACAGGTGATGTGATTGTGAAATGAGGAAAAGAAACTCCACATTTTTCAATTACATCACCTGTGTTTCCTAAGTTTACGAATGACATTGTGCAGATGAGGTTTAGGTCTGTCCACGGACACAGAAAAGGTCTGGCCTTTGTTCAAGAGTGAAGTGGATATGACTTACTTCATTGGTAGGCCTTCACATGTATTATCTCCTCTGTACTCTTCAACAAGCGTAAATTTCATCTGCAACCCTGAGTAGGCCTCACCTCAAACAAACCTCTGGATAGGCCACACTTTATCGTCATCTTGAATCAATCATTTAAAATGTTAGGGACAGATTTATGATAGGTGTATGTCTCTTTTGCGTCACTGTGCGTCACTTTTGTGACGCAGCGGCGGTGCAAAAGATTTGCTATGTGGCGACATATTTACAACTTGATGCATCTAGGCAGATGTGTCATGCTGTAAAGTCCTGTGCCACATGAAATCTGCGTCTGTTTTCATATAGGTGTTTTGTTGCAAGGTATGCATTAATTTGCATGAAAGCCCTGTAAAACTAACACAGTGAAATTTAGAAGATTTCACTGAGTCAGCTTTATAGCATTGCTGAATCAAATCCTTACCCCTGTTTGAAACAGGCATAAGAAGTGATGCACCATGCAATGTGAGGCTTCCTCCTGTGCATTGCAGTAGACATGTCGCGCTTATGACGTGATTCCTGCAATGTGCTGCTTTTGCGGCACAGATGTGTGACGCATCTGTGCTGTTTTTGCTCAATGGTGCTCCACATTGTAAATGCGGCACACTATGGGTGGCAGAGCAGCGGTGCACATTAACTGGTGCATCCGTGGGGATGCGCCAGTTAACATAAATCTGCCCCTTTACATTTAAGTATGAGCAGGGGACACAGAGTCGGTGAGGCTTATCCAAGGTTAAGAAGAGATGAGTCCTGTTCACTGAAAACTTGGACATAGGCCTCACCTCCTCAGCATCGCTGGACATGGCTAAATAATAGCTGCAAAATGTTACTCTTGTTAAACAATTTTACTATTATAATCTCTGAGATTTGTCTCTTACTCTGCAACATCTCATTGTTGTTCTCTTTCTTTAAAGATAACGACAACATCAACCATGAGTGATAATCAGCAATCAGTTGATCTCGACCTTATCATTGAACTTGTAATTGAAACGTCAGTGGAAGTAGATCCCTTGGATGATTTAAATCCTGAGGATGATGAAGAACATGATGAGGATGCCGATTTGTCAGAATTGTATGACATAGGGTGGGAAGCTGACCTGCTTGAGCCTATGGAACTATAAACATTTATTTTTAAAATTTACAATAAATGAAAAGTAAAAATGTAAACCGTTTCATTTAAAATTAAACACACCTTCAAAAACAGGTTATGTGTAGTGTCTTCAATAAAATATTAAAATATGCTCATAAAGTTAGATCAGATTCACATATAAAACAGCACAGGTAAAATGTAGAAGCATTCCATTTCTTTTCTGCTATTTGTGTATTCTAAATTTGCCAAAGCACTAAAAAATATTCTATGTAAAAATGTCAAATAGTGTGTTAAGTTTTTGATGACTGTTATTGATTTACTGTTTGGTAATAGTGGTTAATAACATTTTTTATTATATTTTACCACAGATTCAACTGCAGATCATTTCAAATTTTGAGAATGCCGTCTAAGGATAGAATCAGAAAGGCTCATCAATTAATGCAGCAGTCCTCTACAATAAAAAATTGTCAAGTCACCAAGAAAGCACCGGGTAAGACCACAAAATCATTCATAAGAAACATTTGTAAAAAAAAAAGTAGTACTACAGAAAATGTTTTAGTCCAGAAAAAGAGAAGCAATTTAAACGGAAAGGAAAAGCCAATCAAAAATTTTACTGCTAGAGCAAGAGATAACTCTGTGCATGATAGTAGAAGGAAACAACAGTTTAGGGACATTCGTAAACGAATGTTCCGCAACAGGATAATTGGCAATTTGTTAAAAAATATTAAGAAAGGTCAACAGAAAGTGGTTTTTTATAAGAGAAAAAAAAAGTTGAGAAAGTTATTGATCAGGCATTTGAAATTAAACGAAAGTTATTTATTTTGATAATCAATAGAATTAGGAAGCTAAACAAGGCAATTTATGATTTCAAAAGAAATAGTAGATGGAAGAGAATAGTTAATCGTAGTAATTTTTGTGAAGTTTTTTCCGGAGAATGGATGCATAGTTCAAGTTGTGAGGCATTTTTTAATGAGGAGAGTTATTTCCAGGATAATGATTTGGTGCATGCAGTTGACACCAATGGTCGAGCTTATGAGGTGAAAGATGGTTGTCCAGTTGAAAAAGAAAAACTTGTGACAACAGAGAGAGAAGAGGTGTTAGGTAATGAGGTTTTAGGAAGACGTCCTAAGGGTCCTGTGTACACCTGGAAGTGTAGTAGTATTTGCAGTGTACGACAGGATTCCATCAATTTGCTTTGTGATTTTGTACGGACATTTAATAAGAAAAGTTTGAAGCAGAAAATGATGTTGTTGCAAGAGTTAGATCCTTGCAGAGTTAGAGAAGTGACAGGTTTGCATGGTCATTCACTGGCTTGTCTTTCCAGGAGAGTATGCCAGAGTGTTTTTCATCATTTCAGGATGCTAGCAGTGCATCATAATAAAGTGAGGAAATTAGTTAGAATGTTGTATTATGCTAAGAGTCCAGCAATTATGCTTAAACAATTATGCGCTGCTCTTTTGCATGGTTCTGAAATAGATGTGAAAAATATTTGTGAAGAAATTGAGTTTTGTTACTTTGGAAGTAAAGAGGAGAATGTTGAAATTGACCCAGAAGAAGAGGGTAATGTGGAAGATAGTGTACAGGTTTCCAGTACAGATAATTTTCAGAAGGAAATTGCCACGTTTCAGGTGAAATCAAGTGAGAGGCCTAATTTCACTTGTGTGTGTTGTCGACGCACTTATTATAAGAATCAGACTAAGTTAGTGGATTTATATGCAAAAAGTGAAAGGGAAAATAATAGTGAATGGAAGAATTTCGCAACATACTTGATGGTAGAAAATTGTTTTGATTTGGGATCGGATCAACGTGTGTGTACTTATTGTTGTAACAAATTAAATCAAAACCAGATGCCTGCTAGAGCGGTTCATAATAATCTAGAATTGGTTGAGATTCCTTCTGAATTGAAGGATTTAAATACTTATGAATCTATTTTGATTCAAAGTATCCATCCCTTTCAGGCTATTGTAAGAATGGAGCCAAAGACAGGGAAATTGCCTCTATCAGATTTACAGAGAGGATTAAAGGGAAGAGTTGTTTATTTGCCTCTAGATTTGAAGAAAAACATTAACACAATTGGAGTAGAAAAAGTGGAAGAGGAACCTCTGGTTATTTTAGTTAATGGGGTTCCGACAAAGAATAAGAAAATATGGCAAGATTTAGTGGATGTTAGGAAAGTCAAAGAGGCAACATTGTATTTGAAAAAAAATAATAAGTACTATAAGAATGTATATGTTGCAGAAGAGGAAGTAAGTGAGGAAGAGGATAGCGATTTGTGTGCTGGTCAAATTGAGAAAGTAGAACCCTCTAAAAGTGAAGAAATATATGATCATTATAGTGTTCATCCTTTGCATTCCAAGGAAGTCATGGGGAATGCTATTGAGTTGTTTCAAATGAAACAAGCCAAAGGGAGTCCCATTAGTGTTTGGGAGGAAAGTTTGGAAGCTCGGTGTTTCCCACAGCTATTTCCAACAGGTCAAGGAGGAAGATATGATGAGCGACCTCATCAAATTCCTGCTTCTGAATACCGGACTTTACGATTGTATGCAGAAGATGCTAGGTTTCGACAATGCATTCCCTATTTGTTTCATCTACTGTTTGAAAGCGATCTGTCTGGACTGTCATATGCAGTGAACCATATCTTGAAAAGTGGTATACAGATGCAAAACATCTCGGCAAGTGACTTTATGGATAAAGTCAATGTCCAAGACAGTATTTTGGATTGTCACATGATTAATCTCATGGCGTGTCAGCGTGGTACTAATGAGTACTGGTACCGTCGTCATGGTGATTTAAAATGTATGCTGAGGAACTTAGGAACTCCCACATGGTTCCTCACTCTGAGCTGTGCCGAGTATGGCTGGGAAGACTTACTTGAATTTCTACGAGAGGCAAATGGAAACATTGAAAATATTGAATTCAAGACACCCGGAGAACTGTGCTCTTTGGATCCAGTGAATGTATGCAGGTACTTCAATCATAGATTTGAAGCTATGATGTCTTTCATCATGAACAAGAGAAATCCACCTCTTGGAGAGGTGTTGGATTTCTTCTGGAGAAAGGAGTACCAAGCAAGAGGTGCTCCTCATATACATATGCTGCTGTGGATCAAGGATGCACCTAAATTTGGAACGGATCCAGAAGACTTAGTGATGAGTTTCATAGAACAGTATTCTACATGTGCTGTTCCAAATGCAAAGGAGGACAAAAGCCTAAGAGAACACGTTCTACGCTTCCAAAGCCATCGTTGCGGAAAGTACTGTCGTTGTAAATTCCGAAACAAGGACAAGTTCTACACCAAATGTCGTTTCGCCTTTCCACGACCGGTGATTTCTAAAGGAAGAGTGAACAGTTTGATGTCTTCGCTGCGACATAATGTGATGAAGAAATCACCTAAAAACACATACAATTTGAAAAGGAACGAAGAGTCCAAGTACATCAACGACTACAACCCGGTGATTTTGTCCATGTGGAATGCTAACATGGATATACAGTTTGTGGCTGATAACTGTATGGCTGTGGCTCGGTATGTGACATCTTACATCACCAAAAAAGAAAAGACAGAATTGAAGGATATGTGGGAGGACATTTCCCATGAAAGGAAACTCAGTAAGAAGTTGTACAGTTTCAGTCTGAAGATGTTGTCGCATCGAGAAATCGGAGCTTACGAATGTTCTGACCGGTTGTCTTCAGCAAGTCTCTATGCCAAATCTAGGAGTATCGTTTGGGCGAGTCTTGGTCTTGCTGCAACGCGTAATCGAGTTCTGAAACCTGTGCGGGAAATTGAGTATTTGGCAGAAAAGGAGCCAAACAGTACCGATATTTTGAAGACCAACATGTTGGATACATATTATCCAAATCGAAGCAGTCACCTCGAGAATGTTTGTCTGTATGAGGTTCTACAAAATTACATATTCAAGAGGAACATCAAAGAAGATATTGATAAAGGAGTGTATGCTGTAATTGGAAGTGAGGGATGTCTGGTCAAGCAAAGAAAATGCCACTTGGTAAACCATCGAAAATTGAGTGGCGAATCTCCTGAAAAATAGGAGTTTTTTTATTTAGCACTTTTGCAACTTTTCAAGCCTTGGCGTGCAGAAGGGGAACTGCTTGGAGATTTCCTCTGTTACGAAGACTCTTTCACTGCCGCCAAGGAGACCATAGAATGTTCTGCTTTTCCCAAATATCTAGAAATGTTGAATGCGGAAATCGAGCAGGAAGCAACGATTGCAGCAGAGATTGCCAGAGACAGTTCTCAGGACAGTCAGAGTTCTGTTTCCTTGAGTCAGGATCCACTAGGAGGACCTGTTATCGAAAATGAAGCTGCCACTGCCATGAATGAAGTGGAAAGAGCCATGGCACATGCTCAGGAGGATGTGGTTAACTTAGAAGACTTGGAAAGACAACTCAACGTTGAGCAGAGGAAAATATATGACGAAGTTACCAAGCAAATTGATCATGGATTAAGTCATGAGAAGAAAGAGTGCTCATGTACGTCGTTGAAGCCTGTCCGACTGTACGTGAGTGGAGAAGCGGGAACTGGAAAAAGTTTCCTCATTAACGCAATTTCATGTTATTTGCAGGAAAGGACTGAGTCATCGCTGTCTTGTGTTGTCACCGCTCCAACTGGACTGGCAGCACATAACATTAAAGGTATTACTTTGCATCGTCTACTGATGCTGCCAGTGGAGCATGATAACAAATTACAATACCACAAGTTATCTGGAGATGCTTGTTGTGAAGTTTCAAGAGTCTTGAGGAAAATGAAACTTCTTATCATTGACGAAGCAAGCATGGTTTCTAATGTCATGCTTGCCTTTGTGCATTTGAGAATGCAAGAAGTTCTTAAAACAGAGTATGATGTGTTATTTGGTGGCAAACACATCATTGTTTTCGGAGATCTTCTGCAGCTGACACCAGTGAAAGGACAACCTGTGTTCAAAATGCTCACGCATGAAGATACCAGGAAGTGCGTAGGGAGCATTGGCAACGTCAATATATGGTTAAACTTCAATTATGCTGAACTGCATGAAAATATGCGTCAGGCGAAGGATGAAGATTACAAGAATATTCTACAAGATGTTAGAATTGGAAAAGTGACCGAGCATGGGAAAGAAGCTTTACATGCACGATTACTGTCAAATTTATATCCAGAACAAGACGTTGTGCCTGAAAATATTTTTCAGAAAATTACTGAGAAGAAATCTGGAATATGTTTGATGCCAACTCTTGCAGAATGTGCCATCTTCAACAACAAAATGTTGCATTTAGAAAACCAAGAGATTGTGAAACTGGAAGCTATTGACAGAGTAGAGCATATGGGATCAACAATTATGTTGTCTGAGAATTTGAAAACAAAATTGGATTCATTAGAGAAGACTATATCTAAAACTGCAGGTTTTGAAAAGACTCTGAATGTGTGCTTAAACTGCCGTATAATTTTAAGAAGGAATTTACATGTTGAAAGAGGTCTGGTAAATGTATCAATGGGTAATGTTGTTGATTTTGTGAAATACAGAAATAGAGATGGAATTGAATTTTTAAAAATTAAATTTGATGGCATTGAGGAAGTACAGCTAATTGGTCGTTGTTCTGCTAGATTTTTGCTTGTAAAAGACTTATATGTTCGCCGTAAGCAGTTTCCTGTTTGCTTGGCATATGCGGTGACAATCCATAAATCGCAAGGTTTAAGTGTAGACAGTGCATTGGTGAATATTGGCAGTTCTGTGTTCAAGGAGGGTATGGCATATGTGGCATTGTCACGAGTTAGAACTTTATCGGGATTGTACTTGATTGAGTGTGATGTCACAAACATTTGTGCGGATCTAGATTGTGTTAAGGAATACAATAGGTTAAGAAGAGAGTATGCGCCACATTTGCCTCAATATCCTTTGTTTGAGAAACGTGTGGTAGGCCGGAAACGAAGAAATGTGACCAATAGTAGGGAGGTTGTAGCAAAAAGACGAAAAGTCGATGAACCTGAAATTATAAGCAGAAAGAAAAAGGATTCTGTTGAAGATGTTGTTGGTTTTCAATTTGAAAACAGTTCTGGTGTCAACTGCTATGCTAATGTAGTGGTTAATGTTTTGTTTTCTCTAGAAAATGTAAAAGAAGAGATTGTGGTCAATTCTGATCAAAGATTTTGCAGTTTGTTAAATTCTGTGTTAGAGAAATGTAGCACTGATAGAACAAAAATAGAAAGTGTGTCTGAAATTCGAAATCTGTTAGACAGATGTTCAGGTCAAACACAATTCTCTCAAAATATTCAGCAAGATTGTCAGGAGTTTTTAATGTATATGCTTGATGTATTGCATGCTGAAGGTGTAGATGTAGATCACCTGTTTGGGCTTTCTTATCAATGGCAGCATGACTGCGAGAACTGTAGGGTATCAAGTACTACTAGTGTAGACTCAGAAAGATTTATATATTTAACTTTGCCAGACAGTAAATCAGTATCCTTTAATAAGCTAGTAAAAGCAGCTGATCACAACATGGAGTGTAGCCAATGTAAGTCTGAAATGTTGTCAACATTATTTATACGAACATATGGCCAGTATGTCATTTTAATGTTCCAACGATGTAGGCCTGATGGAACAAAATTGACAACTTTAATTAAAAATTTTGTGGCTTCACAGTTGTCAATATCAGGAAGGACTTTTGTAACTGCAGCAATTATATATCATGACGGTCCTTCAATAACATCAGGACATTACACAGCTTATTTAAAGTCTAGAAATGGCTGGTCATTCTGCAATGATTCTGTTTTAACTTAAAAAATAAAATTGCATTTTGACCTTAAAAATTCTTACCTGGTGTTTTTAAAACCAAAATTTTAGGGAAGGAATCTCAGGATTTGCTCTGAGGAATTTCAAGAGGTTCTAATGGCTCCTACACGATTTGGCCTTGAGGATAAGTGTAGTACAGAGTCAAAAGTTATTTTTGAGTTTTAAATAGTTCCTGGAAAAAAAGAAGATTTTCTTACAGAAAGTGGTGGGCAGAGATTAGTTGAAGGACAACAGAGTATTTCCCAAAGCAAACGGTGTTCTTACCATAACACTTGACGTCATGGAAAAATAACTGCACTTTGTATGAGTTCAGAAAAACTGTTTCTTTTTATAAGCTAATTCAAGCAGCCAATCAAAACATGGAGTAGAGGGAATGTAAGTCTGCAATGCTGTCTAGATTATTGGTCCAAACTTTTGATTATAATGTCATTTTGAAAATCCAACTATATAAACCTGATGAAAGTAAGTCTTCAACTTTAATTACAAATGTTGTGGCTACACAGTCGTTGATTTTAGGAAGAACATTTGTAACTGCAGCTATTATATGGCATGATGGTCATTTGACAGATCCGCTTATTACACAGCTTATTGAAAATGTAAAAAAAATTGCTGTTTCGGAAATTATTCCCATTTGACTACGATACAATGTTGCCTTTTTATTTAAAAATATTCTTACTTTCTGTTTTCAGAAAAGAGAATTTAGGGTAGGTAACTGGCGTATAATGATTCTAGGGGTTGATATAATTTTATCTACTGTTTTATATTGCTTTGTGATTAAAAGTGATGTAGAGAATTAAATAATTGTAGTACTCATAGAGGTAGTGTAAGTCTGCTTCATAGTAAGCAGTATCAGTGTCATAGGAAATGTAGAACATGAGTGAGCAAGAAGGGTAAGATATTACTAGTCCAGGATTGTGAAAGTGATCTTGAACGTTTTCTTTCTGAAAGTTGCGGAAATACAAAATGACGGGATTTGCTTAGAAGAATTCCAAGAGTTATAAATGGCTCTTACACGATTTGGCCTTGTGGAAACGTGCGGTAGAGAGCGAGAAGTCATTTATTGTATGTAACATATTTTTCAAAACGATGGAGCTTTTCTTTCAGAAAGTGGCGGGCTGAAAATAATAGCAGCAGAACAGAGTGTAAGCTGTTCATAGGATATCCTTTGACGTCATGGAAAGTAAGTTACTTTTCAGGAGTTCTGATTTCTGTTTGGTTATGTTATTGTGTTTTTTTTTCCCCGCTGTTATATGATGAATACCTTCAAGTCACTATTTTTAGTGAAATTTGATAAATTCTGAGAACAGCAAAAATAAACCATTTAACATGTATAATTAATTCTGTACTTTTTGTATTTATGATATACATTTAGAACTGTGTAGTAGGCATTGAAAAGCTGACGCTTCTATAAGTGTCAAAGTTGTTGCATACAGTGCTCACATTCTACGTAGTCTTTCATATGATAGACTACATCTAAACAATGAGATACCTAAGCAAAGGAAACACATGTGACGTGACTGTGGAATGAGCAAAACAAATTGCACGTTTTTCAATTAAATTACCTGTGTTTCCTAACATTACACATCACATTGTGTAGATGAGGTTTAGGCCTGTTCCAGGAGACAGAGGAGGTCTCACATTTGTTCAAGAGCGCAGTGGACATGACTCACTCCGGTGGTAGGCCTGCACATGTATTATCTCTTCTATACTCTTCAACAAGCCTAAATTTCATCTGCAACCCTGAGTAGGACTTACCTGAAACAAATCTCTGGATAGGCCACACCTTATCAGCATCTAGAAACAATCATTTAAAATGTTAAGTGCAGATTTATGATGGCTATACGCCTCTTTTGCGTCTCTTTTTTCCGTCACTTTTGTGACGCAGCAGCAGTGTAAAAGAGGCACCATGTTGCAAGATAGGCCTCAGTTCATCTGCAGCAAGATACCGTCAGTTTAAAATGTATATAATTAGGACTGTGTAGGGGGCATGCAGAAGCTGAGGCTTCAGTAAGTGTCAAAGTTGTTGCATGCAGTGCTGCACTTCTGGGTACTCTTTCATATGCTGGACTACATCTGCACAATGAGATACCTAAGCAAAGGAAACACAATTGATGTGATTGTGAAATGAGCAAAAGAAATTGCACGTTTTTCAATTACATCACCTGTGTTTCCTAACATTACCCATCACATTGTGCAAATCAAGTTTAGGCCTGTCCAAGGAAACAGAGGAGGTCTGGCCTTTGTTCAAGAGTGAAGTGGACATGACTCACTTCATTGGTAGACATGGATATGTATTATCTCCTCTGTACTCTTCAACAAGCGTAAATTTCATCTGCAACCCTGAGTAGGCCTCACCTCAAACAAACCTCTGGATAGGACACACCTTATTGGCATCCTGAAACAATCATTTAAAATGTTAGGGACAGTTTTATGATGGCTGTGCACCTCTTTTGCGCTGCCGTTGCATCACTTTTGTGAGACAGCAGCAGTGCAAAAGATGCACCATGTTGCAAGATAGGCCTCACTTCATCTGCATCAAGATACTGTTAGTTTAAAATGTATATTTTTAGGACTGTGTAGGGGCATGGAGAAGCAGAGGCTTCTGTAAGTGTCAAAGTTGTTGAAAAACTGTTTGTCCTTCAATCTTTTCCCTTGTCTTTTCTAATTTTTAAATACATGTTTTAATATTTTTCAAATGTTTGTTCTCTCTTTCACAGATTGAAAGTATAAAAATAACAAGTGACTAAGTTTACGACAATTATAAGGTAAATGTTTTGTACTCTTTTCGTTACATTTCTATCACATTTAACTTCTATTAGTTCCACTGCTTCATTTCTTTAACCCTCACTTTCCTGCCTTTGCTACTTTCCTCATTCCTTTCTCTATTACTTACTTACTCTACTCCTTCCACTATTTTTGTCAGTCCCTCTCTTCTCATACTTCCTCACTCTTGTTCACTCACTCCATCTCTATTACTCTCACTGTCTCTGACTGATCACTCTTTCACTACTTGTTCATTATGCTTTCTCTCTGTTGTTCAAGCACACTAAGGGGCATATTATCAACACAGGCAATAAAATTATCGCTGCTTTTATCAGCAGAAAACTGCCGCAAAGGTAGCTTTAGCGGCAGTTTTTTTCCGCAAAAGCGGCTTTAGCACCAGTTTTCTGCCGATAAAAGCAGTCATTATCGGCAGAAAACTGCTGCAAAAGCGTCTTTAGCGTCAGATTTCTGCCGATAAAAGCAGCAAAACTTTTATCGCCTATGTTGATAATATGCCCCTATGTTATTTACATTTCTTTGCTGTTTCAATCATTCCTTTTCTGTTACTTCTTCTTTTCTGCATTGTGTTTTTTCTCTCTGTTATTCCAATGTTTTAATCTTAATTTAATCATTCAGTCACATTCTCTACTCTCCTTTTTTTTCTTTCACTTCCTTATCTATTTTGATTTTCTCAATTATACCCTCTTCCATCTTTTCTTCGGTAAATAGATCTATTAAACAGTATCTTTGGTTTAGTCCCTATAGCTGTCTTTCTTTTAACATTACTCTCTGTTTCCTTACCTTATACTTACTCTTCTTTTTTTTTTAAAAAACTTTTTGGTTCGCTCCCGGTTCGCGTACCGGCGAGCGAACCGGGAAGCGAACCAAAAGAAATAGAGGTTGGCAGAGTGCTAAATATTCTACCAATTTTTTTTATAAAGGGGAGGTAGTTCTGATAAGAACTTTTTTTTTTAATTGTTTTTGTTGTTTTATATTTTTTTTATTATTTTTCTGAACATTTTTTTACTTTTTTTGTATTTTTTGAACGGTTTTATATTTTTTTGGTTTTTTTTTTGGGTGGGGGAAACGAAAACGATTCATTATAAAGGGCTCAACAGGAGCAACAAAAAAAAAAGAATTTATTCTCTGGGGCGTTTCGTACAATCATGATTGTCGATAGCTCTGTTGATCAGAGTGATGCTACTTTCTCTGTAGCAAATGAATTGGTTACAACGCACACACACTTGTTTCACTTCCCCGAACCTCATTTGTATATTTGGGACCATCTCCCTCACCTCTGGTCCCGTCACTTCCTGTACAACTGATCTTCTGGCCATAGAAGGGGGATTATCTTGCTGGTCACGTAACTGCGCAGCACTGTAGTTGATAGGGTGCCACCTCTGCATATGGCGATGCATTGTATAATTCCCGTAACTATATTTTTTATCTGTCCCTCTGGACAGACGTTCTTTACATATAAGGCAAGTTACGTACCGGGCATTGACTTTTTTTTGGCCCTGGGGAAATTAAAAAAATTGCCAAATATAATTTTCTTTGACATGAGACCTCCTGGGCACCTCACGCAAAAACTGCCTCTCTTCCTGCTCTTCCTCTTCTTCCTCTTCTTCCTCCTCTTGCTGAATGATAACTTCAGCAGGTGGTCCTCTCTTCCTTGGAGGTGGTGGAGGTGGTGGGGAAGCACCAGCTGAAGCTACTAATGAAGCCATTGCTCAGTGATCACAAAAGGTCTTCCTCTCACAAAGATGAAAGTCAGAGTGAGGAAAGAAGGAGGGGTTTTCATCATTTGGGAAAAACAATAGTTCTAAACCAATCAAAAGTGTTACTTTTAGGTCACATGACCTAGTCTTACATCATTATGAAACTAAAAGTGAAATGAACCAATGAAAAGTGTTATTAACAAGTCACATGACCTGTTGTGTTTACGTTACGCGCTTTGGGCCGCGTCCCGGATCGCTTCTGGGAAGCGGCGCTTCGCACCTCGTTCGCGTACCGGTTCACTTCCGGGTACGCTAACGCGGCGCGTCATATGACGTTTCACGCGACAACGCGATACGTCACGCTGACGCGTCGCGTCACGATGTTGTTTTCTAACGCGCCAGTTGCGCAAACGGAACGTTTACCGGTTCGCGGACCGGGTCGCGGCACCATTTTGAGCTAATGGGAAACGACCCGGTTCGCGGACCGGGAGCGAAACAAAAAAAAATAATTAAAAAAATACATATTTTTTTTTATTAATAAACATATAAAATATATTTTTTGATTTAAAGAAGAATAAATTTTAAAGCTTTTGATATTTGCTATTAAAAAACCATTGAAATTCACAGAAAAAACCATAGGTTATAGACCATATATAGTTAGGAATTAGCATTTACAAAACCTTGAAAATTCACTGAAAAAACCATAGGTTATAGATCATATATAGTTAGGAATTAGCATTTAAAAAACCTTTTTTTTACTCACACAAAACCATTGAAATTCCATATATAGTTAGTTGTACTAACTATATATCGCGCACCCGCAATCCACTGCTGATCATGTCACATATTACATCATTCATGACATGGTCAGTGACATCACTGATGACATCACTGATGACATCTCAAATGACATCACTGATGACATCACTGATGACATCTCAAATGACATCACTGATGACATCACTGATGACAACATCCAGTGACTGTATGTTTCTGTAAAGTTAAAATATGTCTTACATATTGAAGAATGAGTGGATGTAGAAGTGTCTGGATGAAGGATTTAGTAGGTGCATGACTGACTGTATGAGTGAGTGATTAAATGTGTCTCACTGAGTGCATGGGTTAGTGACTAAACTGTCTTAATTTGTGCATCATTATGTCTGTTGTTCTGTAAACTGCTGCATGTGTTGATCAGTAGCTATATGAGTAACTATATGGGTTATTGATTGGTTGCCCATGTATTTGTATGGGAGACTGAGTGTGTGTGTGGGTGGCTGGGAGGTGTATGACTCTGTGCATAGATGTGTGAGCAGTTGATTCACTAGATGTATGGGTTCAAAAGTGCATGTGGAAACAGCTGTATGGGCGGTTGACTGTGTGCATAAGTGTATTGGTGAGTGAATGGATATCTCAGTGCTACATGTCAAAGTAAGTACATATGTAAAACACAGTACATGTGAGAGTTGACATATATAAATAACTATGCATAAGAGCCAGTGAATGTGTGAGTGGCTGTATGGATCATTGTGAACTTGTATCAGGGATTGTATAAGAGAGTAAATATGTGTTAGTATATGTTTGAATAAGTAAGGTGTGTATAACTGTATAGTTGAGGAAATGGAGGTGTGATTGATTCTTTACATGACTGACTAGGTGTGTGAGTAACTTCATGGATGAGTGACAGTCTGTGAGTGTCTGTTTACACTGAGTGTATCTAAGTTTTTATTAGAGTCTGAAGAGATTCATCGTATTATCACATGAATAATGTCATCAGTGATGTCTTTTGAGATGTGATCAGTGATGTCATCAGTGATGTCATTGATGATGTCATTTGAGATGTCATCAATGATGTCATCAGTGATGTCATCAGTGATATCATCAATGATGTCATTTGAGATGTCATCAGTGATGTCATCAGTGATGTCATTTGAGATGTCATCAGTGATGTCATCAGTGATGTCATTTGAGATGTCATCAGTGATGTCATCAGTGATGTCACTGACCATGTCATGAATGATGTAATATGTGACATGATCAGCAGTGGATTGCGGGTGCGCGATATATAGTTAGTACAACTAACTATATATGGAATTTCAATGGTCTTGTGTGAGTAAAAAAAAGGTTTTTTAAATGCTAATTCCTAACTATATATGGTCTATAACCTATGGTTTTTTCAGTGAATATTCAAGGTTTTGTAAATGCTAATTCCTAACTATATATGGTCTATAACCTATGGTTTTTTCTGTGAATATATATATATATATATATATATATATATATATATGCACCAAGGTTTATTGAAGTATGAGTGGGTGTATGAGTGTCTGAATGGATGATTCAGTAGGTGTGTGACTGATTGTATAAGTGAGTCAATAAATGTGTCTTACTGAATGCATGGGTTAGTGACTAAACTGTGAGAATGTCTTTATTAGTCTGTTAGCTGGTGTGTAAGTGGCTGCATGGCTTAATGACTAGCTACATGAGTGTCTATATGGGTTATTTATTGGTTCTCTGAGTATCTGTATGCATCCCTGAGTGTCTTTGTGAGTGGGTGTGATTCTGCATAGATATGTGAGCGTTTTTTCACTGGGTGTACGGGTTCAAGAGTGCATATGGAAACAGCTGTATGGCTGGGTCTGTTTGTGTATGGTTGTGTTGGTGAGTGAATGGATGTCTCAGTGGTGCATGTGCGAGTAACTACATTTGTTTTAAAGCAGTAGAGTGTTGGAGTATATAAATGACTATATGTGAGAGTGAGTGATTGTAAGGGTATGTGTATGGATGAGTGTGTGTTTCTATGAGTGATTGTTTAAGAGAGTAAGTATGTGTTAGTATCTGTATAAATAAGTGCGGTGGTTTGTGTACATATATACAAACTGCTATTGGTCTGTCTATGGTTTCAATACTGGTGGTCTGTATTTTAGAGTGGGTGTATGAAAGGTTTTATTAGGGTATGAGGAGGTGCATCAGACGATCACGTGGATGATGTCACCAGCAATGTCACTGAGCATGTCATGAGTGATGTAATATGTGACGTCATCAGCTGTGCATTGCGGGGGCGCGAGTTATAGTTAGGTCTACTAACTATAACGGCCGAATTTTCATGGTTTTGTACAAGTGAAATCTCAAAATAACTATATCGTTCCTGAAACCTATGTTTTTTTCGGTGAATTTCTAAGGTTTTTTTAAATGCTGATTGCTAACTATAATGTCCCTGAACCCTATTTTTTTCAGCGAATTTTGAAGGTTTTTAAAAGAAATTTTTTCACTATAAGGTCTTTAAAACCTATGGTTTTTTCAGTGAATTTCAAGGTTTTTTAAATGTTAATTTCTAACTATAACATCCCTGAAACATATTGTTTTTTCAGTGAATTTCAAAGGTTTTTTAAATGCTAAATTCTAACTATGCCTACAAAGGTACGACATGTGAAGAAAGACGAAGAAAATCACAGAAAGAAGTAAGAAAAATGCAGAAAGAAGCAACAGAAGTCCAGAAAGACGAAGAAAAGTGTAGTAAGAAGAGATGTTCAGAAAGAACCAACAGAGGAACAGAAAGACCTCCTGTGCCCCAACCTTTTTATGATGGGTACTGGTGGTAACTCACTCTGAATAACCAGGCCTAGAGCCCGTGCTATGCTAAAAGACACTTAGAATACAGCAAAAACACCTACATGCACTAGGGTACACTATGGGTTGGGGTATCCCTGTAATTGGCATGTTCTCCCCTGTAAGGCCCTAGTACATAATAGGGCAGGGGGATTAAAACTGCCTCTCAGTCCCAAGCATATAATAGGGCAAGGCACTTCAGAGGCCAGCAGCCCTTTTCTGCAATTGCATGTGTGCACTGCTGAACCTCATGTCAGTTTAAAAGTAGCCCTGTGGGTGCAGAAAGAGGCAAACGAGGTGCAGAAAGAAGCAAGAGAAATACAGAAAGAAGCAAGAGAAGTACAGACAGAAACATCAGCAGTGAAGAAAGAGGGAAGAGGGGTGCAGAAAGAGGCAAGAGAAGTACAGAAAGCAGCAACAGAGGTGCAGAAAGAGGCAAAAGAAGTTCAGAAAGAGGCAGCTGAGGTGCAGAAAGAGACAAGAATAGTGTAGAAAGAGGCAAGAGAGTTGCAGAAACAGGCAAAATAGGTGCACAAAGAGGAGAAAGGGGTGCACACAGAGGCAAGAGAAGTACAGAAAGAACCAACAGATGTGCAGAAAGAGACAAGAGGGGTGCAGAAAAAGGTAAGAGAGGAGCAGAAAGAGGCTAGAGAGATTTGCATAGAGGCACAAGAGGTAGAGAAATGTATGAGAGGTACAGAAAGAAGCAAGAAAAGTACAGAAAGAAGCATCAGAAGTGCAGAAAGAGGCAAGAGGGGGTATAAAAAGTAGGAAGAGATGTGTAGAAAGAAGGAACAGAGGTACAGAAAGAGGCAAGAAGGGTGCAGACGGAGGAAAAAGAGGTGCAGAAAGCAGGAAGAGGGGTGCAGAAATGTGCAAGACAGGTGCAGAAAGAAGCAAGAGCAGTACATAAACTACCAATAGAGGTGCAGAAACAGGTAAGAGGGGTACAGAAAGAAGCAAGAGGGATGCAGAAATTTGAAAGAAAGAGACAGAACGAAGCAAGAGCAGTGCAAAGGAACCAATGAAGGTGCAAATAGAGGAAAGTGAGGTACAGAAGGAGGCAAGAGAACTGCAGAAAAAGGCAAGAGAGTTGGAGATAATATAACTGTTCTTAATTGTACTTTTTTTAGATGTAATATATTTTGTGCTTTTATAGATGTTCTACATACAACCAAATAAAGCTTAATTTGATTTGATTTGATTTGAAAGAGGGAAGAGGGTGCAGAAAAAGACATGAAGGATGCCGAAATTTGGAACAGAGGTGCAGAAAGAAGCATGAGTAGTGCAGAAAGAGGAAAGATGGGTAAAGAAAGACGCAAGAGAGTTACAGAAAGAGACAGGAGGGGTACAGAAAGAAAGAAGAGAACTGCAGAAAGAGGCAAGAGAATTGCTGAAAGAAGCAACAAAGGTGTAGAAAGAAGCAAGAGAAGTGCAGAATGAGGCAAGTGAGGTACAGAAAGAGGTACGAGAGGTACAGAAAATGACACGAGAACTGCAGAAAGAGGCAAGAGGGATGTAAAAAGGGAAGACGGGTTCTGAAAGAAACAAAAGAAGTACAGAAAGAAGGAACAAAGATGCAAAAAGTGTGACAACAGGTGCAGAAAGAGGCATGAGGGGTACAGAAAGAAGCAAGAGATGTGCAGAAAGAAACAAAAGAAGTACAGAAAAAAGGAACAGAGGTGTAGAAAGAGGCACCAGGGGTGCGGAAGGAGGCAACAGGGGTGCAGAAAGAGGGTAGAGTGGCAGAGAAAGAGGCACGGGATGTAGAAAGAAACAAAAGAGCTGAAGAAAGAAAACAAAGAAGTGCAGAAAAAAGGAACAGAGGTGCAGAGAGAGGCAAGAAAGGTGCAGTAAGAGGGAAAGGGATGCAGAAAGAGGCATGAAGGGTACAGAAAGAAACGAGAGAATTCCAGAAAGAAGCATCAGAGGTACAGGAAGAGGAAAGAGGGGTACATAAAGAGGCAAGAGAGGTGCAGAAAGAAGCAAGAGACGTGCAGAAAGAGGCAAGAGAAGTTCAGAAAGAAGCAGCAGAGGGCAGAAAGAGACACGAAAAGCGAAGAAAGAGACAAGAAAAGCATAGAAAGAGGCAAGAGAATTGCAGAAACAGGCAAAAGAGGTGCACGGAGAGGAAATAGGGGTGCACACAGAGGCAAGAGAAGTACAGAAAGATCCAACAGAGGTGCAGAAAGAGGCAAGAGGGGTACAGAAAGAGGCAAGAGCAATGCAAAAGAACCAACAGAGATGTAAAAAGAGGTAAGTGAGGAGCACAAGGAGGCAACAGAACTGCAGAAAGAGGCAAGAGATTTGCTTAAAGAAGCAACAAAGGTATAGAAAGAAGCAAGAGTAGAGGCAAGAGAGAAGCAACAATAGGCATGAGAGGTGCACACAGAGGCATGGGGTGCAGAAATTTGCAAGAGAGATGCAGAAAGAAGCAAGCAGGGTGCAGAAAGAAGCAAGAGAAGTACAGAAAGAAGGAACTGAGGTGTAGGCAAGAAGGGTACATACAGCGGCAAGAGAGGTGCAGAAAGAGGGAAGAAGGGTGCAGAAAGAGCCAAGAAGGGTGCAGAAATTCACAAGACATGTGCGGAAAGAAACAAGAGAAGTAGAGAAACTAATAAGAGAGGTAAAGAAACAGATAAGAGGGGTGCAGAAAGAGATAAGAGGGGTGCAGACATTTACAAGAGAGGTACAGAAATAAGCAAGAGCAATACAAAAGAACCAACAGAGGTATCAAAAGAGGTAAGTGAGGAGCAGAAAGAGGCAACAGAACTGCAGAAAGAGGTAAGAGAATTGCAGAAACAGGCAAAAGGGGTGCAGAAAGAGGCAAGAGAAGTTCAGATAGAGGCAGCAGAGGGCAGAAAGAGACAAGAAAGGCACAGAAAGAGACAAGAAAAGCGTAGAAAAACGCAAGAGAATTGCAGAAACAGGCAAAAGAGGTGTATAGAGAGGAAATAGGGGTGCACACAGAGGCAAGAGAAGTACTGAAAGATCCAACAGAAGTGCAGAAAGAGGCAAGAGAGGTACAGAAAGAAGCAAGAGCAATGCAAAAGAACCAACAGAGATGTAAAAAGAGGTAAGTGAGGAGCAGAAGGAGGCAACAGAACGGCAGAAAGAGGCAAGAGATTTGCTGAAAGAAGCAACAAACGTATAGAAAGAAGCAAGAGTAGTGCAGAATGAGGCAAGTGAGGTACAGAAAGAGGAAAGCGAGGTACAGAAAATGACAAGAGAACTGCAGAAAGAGGCAGGAGGGATCCACAAACGGAAGAAGGGTACAGAAAGAAACAAAAGAAGTACAGAAAAAAGGAACAGAGGTGTAGAAAGAGGCAACAGGGGTGCGGAAGGAGGCAACAAGGGTGCAGAAAGAGGGAAGGGTGACAGAGAAAGGCAAGCAAGGTGCAGAAAGAGGGAGTAGTGATGTAGAAAGAGGCATGAAGGGTACAGAAAGAAGCAAGAGAATTGCAGAAAGAAACATCAGAGGTACAGGAAGAGGGAAGAGAGGTACAGAAAGAAGCAAGAGAGGTACAGAAAGAGGCAGGAGAAGTTCAGAAAGAGGCCACAGAGGGCAGAAAGAGACAAGAAAAACGTAGAAAGAGGCAAGAGAATTGCAGAAACAGGCAACAGAGGTGCACGGAGAGGAAATATGGGTGCACACAGAGGCAAGAGAATTACAGAAAGATAAAACAGAGGTGCAGACAGAGGCAAGCGGGGTACAGAAAGAAGCAAGAGAAGTACAGAAAGAAGGAACAGAGATGTAGAAAGAAGCAAGAAGGGTACAGACAGAGGCAAGAGAGGTGTAGAAAGAGGAAATACGGTTGCAGAAAGAGGCAAGAAGAGTGCAGAAATTTGCAAGACAGGTGCAGAAAGAAACAAGAGCAGTAGAGAAACTAATAAGAGAGGTACAGAAACAGATAAGAGGGGTACATAGAGAGACAAGAGGGGTGCAGAAATTTACAAGAGAGGTACAGAAAGAAGCAAGAGCAATGCAAAAGAACCAACAGAGATGTAAAAAGAGGTAAGTGAGGAGCAGAACTGCAGAAAGAGGTAAGAGCTGCAGAAAGAAGGAAGTGGGGTACAGAAAAAGGCGAGAAGGATGCTGAAATTTGGAACAGAGGTTCAGAAAGAAGCGAGAGAGTGCAGAAAAAAACAACAGAGGTGCAGAAAAAGGGGTGAGGGATGCAGAAAGAAGCAAAAGAGTGCAGAAAGAACCAACAGAGGTGCAGAAAGAGGGAAGAGGGATACAGAAAGAGACAAGAGAGAAGCAACAATAGGCATGAGAGGTACACACAGAGGCATGGTGGTACAGAAATTTGCAAGAGAGATGCAGAAAGAAGCAAGCGGGGTGCAGTAAGAAGCAAGAGAAGTACAGAAAGAAGGAACTGAGGTGTAGAAAGAGGCAGGAAGGGTACAGACAGAGGCAAGAGAGGTGCAGACAGTGGAAAGATAGGTGTAGAAAGAGGCAAGAAGGGTGCAGAAATTTGCAAGACAGGTGCAGAAAGAAACAAGAGCAGTACAGAGGTGCAGAAACAGGTAAGAGGGGTACAGAAAGAAGCAAGAGGGATGCTTGAAAGAAACGAAACGCGGGAGCTCACAGTTTGTTGTTTTTTAAAATAATTTTGATTGACCTGAGCTGGTAATTTCGCGAAGATTCGTCAAATGGCGCCAAAGATATTGGCGAAAGAAAAAAACACTTTTTGAATAGAAATAAGGTCCTAACTATAACTTCCTACTGGCGAGTAGGTAATATATATATATATATATATATATATATATATATATATATATATATATATATATATATATATATATATATATATATATATTCACTGAAAAAAACATAGGTTTTAAGCATGTTATATAACTTATATTTAGAAATTAGCATTTAAAAAACCTTAGAAATTCACTGAAAAAACCATAGGTTTCAGGGGCGTTGTAGCTAGTTGGACATTTCACTCGTACAAAACCAAATGAGCATTGAAAAGAAACATGATAGAATTCTTTAGTCTAATCATGCTCAAAACAAGTAAA
This sequence comes from Lissotriton helveticus, assembly GCF_964261635.1. Lineage (NCBI taxonomy): Eukaryota > Metazoa > Chordata > Amphibia > Caudata > Salamandridae > Lissotriton > Lissotriton helveticus. The sequence continues at coordinate 2,094,909,028 of NC_136063.1, forward strand.
TGTCACTCTACTTGTTATTGAATATTTAGGTAAACACTTTTTGGAACATATGGAGTATAATCAGATACAACATTACTAATTGCAGGTTAATACACAAGGGCGGCTCCTCTGCTAAGGCGGAGGAGCATCACCCCACTGCTCTTAGACAGTGCAAAAGGGGAAAAAATATTATAAAAAAGTTATTATCATTTAATTTTTTGTTGCTGCAGGGCTGGGTTAGGGTGGGACAGGGCTGGTGCATTGCAGGGTTGTGATTGGCTTAGAGGAGCCTGTTTGCTTCCTGCTTCTTCCGGACTGGAGTCAGGCAGAGAAGCAAAGCAAAGAGAACAAGGAGAGATAGCAGAAAAGGTAAGTGTTTATTTTTAAATATTTTTCACCCCCTGTCCCCCACCCCACCACCCTATTCCCTACCACCCAACGCTGTTAATATATGGATAGAAATTCAAAAAATATAAGAAAACGTATTCCTGGAAGACAACCTATGAAAATCACTACACACTGAGTAACAGCACATGAGAGAACATTAGGCACAATTAAGTAATTATAAACATTATTTTGGGGGATTTCTTTCTGCCATGAGTCAAAGATGGGGGTATGGATGTTTCATAAATAGGAAGGTCCAGTAACTAACATTTGGTTATCTTATGTTGTTTTCCTGGTCAGAATGCAATGCTATGTTTTCGGTATAGGATTATAAAGATAAAAAGAAGGAACTTATGTATATCAATGTGACAATTGATCATAAAATGATTAAGTAATAGTTCATTGGCTTTCCATTAACATTTTAATAAAATGGGAACAGAGAGAGTTAACCTCTATGACTATGGACAACACAGCAATGAAGGACTCCTGTGACTTACAACAATGTTGCCAATAACGATTTTTGTTCTCCTTGGCTCGGGAAAGCGAGCTGTTCAAATCTCCCGCCGGAAGTCAGCTGTGCGCCACATCTACGTGTTCGCAATTGTTTATTCCCGCAATGCGTGATCACGGGCCCTTATGATGTACTCGCGTTGTCAAACTCTCGCTGTGGAAGATGGCGGCCCGTGATGACGTAATCGCGATCGAAAGACTCTCGCGCGATCACGCAGCAAGATCCAAAATGGCGCAGCACACGCAAACCGGGAGAAAAATAACTTGGCGAACACAGAATCAAGGTAAGTCATCGCCGCGCGCGCGATATTGTATTTTGCAAGCGCGACCAAACAAAAAAATCCACCAGCTTGCGAATTTACGGATTTTTGGGCAAATTCGTGGGAATTGCGGACCGCAAAATAGCCAAAAATCCACAAATTCCGCGAACCGAACGGATTTTGCGCCCACGGTTAGTATAACCTCAGGAATAGGGATAATTTGAGAAAACCTGATAGATATCAAGATACTGATACACGTTCCTTTCGTGCCTTTCAGACTTCATCACAGAAATCCGAAAGAAGAGGACGATCAGAACACAAGGAAGAATGCGTGAAATCTAAAGACGATATACACATTCCAAAAAATAAGAAAACTCAATTGACCAAGAAAAAGGTAGCAGGTCTAAAAATCAGACATGCCGAGGATCTTGAGGACGCAACTCAAGAACAGGGAATGGGCTCAAACGATGTTGGACAGCGCAGCAGAAGTCACCATAGCTCGCAAGAACTTGAAGGGTCATCTGGAGACAGTGGACTTGAATGAGTACATCCAAGTTGAAAATGCAGACACCAGGGTTAGTGTCCCACATAATTTATATGAAGTAACACTCCGGATGGAGGGGGACATAACCAGAAAAATAAGAGCACTCTTTTGGGAGAAGCTCTCTCAGGGTTATGACATCCTTCTAGCTGAACATGACTGGCCACCTGAATTTGTCAGGGAGAGCCCACATGGCGAAAACATCATTATACCAGATTTCTCCAACCATATTCCAGTTCATTTGAAATACACTTATGCCAGGAAATGGGCAGTAGTCTAGGCTCCAGCATTATACAAAAATCATGTAGGATGGGAGGAGGATTCTCCTCAACATAAAATCCAGTTAAAAAATCAACCAACTGCACAAAGGCAGTATCCAGTTAAGCAGGAAGCTAAAAAACAGGTCAGGGCGATATTAGATCAACTTGAATACCAAGGGGTGATTGAAACATGCACCTCGTCCATGAACGATCCTTTGTTTCCTGTCTCCAAACCAGACAATGCATATTGTCTAGTTTTGGATTACAGACATTTAAACTCTTATTACAAATCTTTTGCAGTACAAAATGCACACAGTGCAGCACTAATGAATAACATTGTGCGTAAAAAATACAAAGCCACATTAGATATTTCTAACGGTTTCTTCTGTCAAAACATTGCACCAGAAAGTAGGTACTTGACCACTTTCTCAATTCTCAATTATGGGGACACAGCGTCAATTCTGTTGTCTCCCCCAGGGATTCAAGAATAGTCCAGGGTTATTTTCAGCCAGAGTAACAGAGTTACTACAAACCTCTGATGATGAGGCATTATCATATGTCGATGGTATCTATCTAACAGACGTTGACTTGGATAGGCACTTGAACAGGCTGAACACCATAATATTGGGATTTGCCTCTGAAGGGTACAAATTCAATTTTAAGAAATCAAGAATTGCCCACCGCAACGTCCTTTTCCTAGGATATGAGTTATCAAGTGAAGGCAAAAGCCTGGCAGCCAACTTTTTAGAAAAGTGTGTGCTGCTCCAACCTCCAAAAATGCCGAAAATCTTACCGTCAATTCTAGGTTTCCTAAATTTCAGAAGAACATACATTCTAAATTATGCAGAAAGGGTTAAACCTCTCTACGAACTAATCAAACCTGATTTTAAAACAGTTAATTGGACTCAAAAACACAAAGAAATTTTGCATTCAGTCCAAACAAACATGTTAGCAACAAAACATTTACAAACATGTGTAAACGTACACAACTTAGTGATCTGAATCATTCCAGGAAGATGCAGATTCACGTACTTAACCTTTAATGAAGGAGAAAAAATACCAATAGCTTACAAATCACACTTGTACACATGCAGAAATGAAATTTATTTCAACAGAATAAATTCTTACAGCGGTTCAAACTGCAGTAGCAAAAGAGAAAGCCCTTGCACAGGGTGAGCGCATTATGGTCATTACACCTGTACCTCCCTTAGAGGCAGTGACAAAAGCAAGCATTCTGAATGCTAAAGCTTTACATCGGAGATGGATACAATGGGTTAATTCTCTTGCTGCAACAGACGTTGAATATGTTTTTGAACCATATTTGAAAACACAAGAATTTCTACAATATGAACAAGAATGTCCTCTGCCTACTGAGATTCTGCCTCTAGAGCAGTATGAATGTATCATTTATACTGACAGATCAGCACAGCCCGCTATTGGGGGTAAACAAGCTTATAGTGCTGCGTGTGCGATTGTTAAAGGTCGCAGGCGCGATGGGAAATTCCGACCTATGGTCACTAAAGCACAATCTCTAGGAGATTGTTCAGCTCAGTGAGCTGAACTACAAGCATTCAAGGTGGCCCTTGAAAATACTGATCGCAAATTCCCCACACTTATAGTGTGCGATTCATATTATTGCGTTACAATGAATACTTGCAGAACTGGATTGAAAACGGTTTCAAAGATGCAAAAGGTGGCACAATCAAGCATAAGTTGCTTTGGGAACTAGTAGTTCAGTTACGACAAGAACCACAAAAGGCTCACGTGATAAGTACACTGAGTCATCAACGTGATGTCGTTCACGTTGCAAGGAATTCATTGGCTGATGAAGCAGCGAAGGCAGCTGTGCAAACGGCTTCCGTAGCTGCAATCACTTATTCAAAAACGAAAATAGACGGCAAAATAATGCTAGCTGTCAATGCTTGGTGCAAAGGCAGCGATGCAGCGTTACCTAATACATTTCCACTCAAATATTCATACATAATTGACGCAAACTCTGTTCCTTTTGCTCGAATTCCTGGAGTGGGGGATAGAGTGATTCCAAACAGGAAACGTAGAGTAGCTTTGATACACAAAGCACATTTGGGAGAGGGTCTGATACATCAGGGGATCTCTATATCTATACTAGAACTAAAAGAGACGTACTGGTGGCCTAAGACCAATGGTCACATTCACACATTTGCAATTAATTGCCATGACTGCAACAGAGATCGCAGCAGAGAACGATGCTAGATACCAGACTACAGTGTAGCCAGCCCAGTACAGCCACCGTTGTTAGAGAGCATTAGAATTTCTACACGCAGACGTCCCTATGGACAAATGCGGTCCCACAAATATTAAGACAAGATTCATTTGGATGTGGCCTCAGCGCTCGGCTGACGCTCGAACTGTTATAAAAGATTTGCGAGTCTTTATCGGCACATACGAAGTCGGCACACTACATTCTGACCAGGGTCCTGCGTTTAGCTCTCGAGCTAACAAGGAGGACATGGCCAATATGGGTGTTGCATTGCGGTACTCTAGTCCATTCCATGCTGAGGGAAATTTGGTAGTTGAGAGAAAAAAACAGGACATAAAGCAATCTATAACAGCTAGGGTATTAGGCTCGGGTGATGGGTGGGTCAAACATCTAATAAGTGTCCAACGTAGTCTTAACAATCTGCCAAGAAGTTCTCTAGGGTGTATCACTCCATATGAAATTTGTTTGGTACTAGAATGATTGTGCTGGACCTCGTTTGTCACACTTCAGTGGTAGAACAAAAACGCTTTGATATCAAAGAACGATTGGATGTTTTTCAGGACTTAAATGAAACAAGATCCAGACAAAGTAACGTACTCCTGAAGCCAACAACCACTGAAGAAAAACCATCCGTCCCAGCAAAACCAGTCTGGATTCCAAAGATTGGGGATCTAGTCAGAGAAAAGATCACAGACAAGGAGGAAATTGGGCCTTCATACAGCCAACCAGTACCTGTCCTAGCCATCCACAGATCAAGACTGGTATTACTTCAGCCCCTTGCTGGTAAAAAGGAGAACAGGTTTGTGTCTATTGACCTGGTGAAACCACATCATGTGGCCAATAATAAGCAGTAGGCCAAGTGGACTCCAAAGATGTAGCAGTTGCCCGAATCTAGCTACTATCTAAGAGATTCAAACTGAGAGACTCATCACCTTTGAAGAATCTGCAGTGCGAAAAGAAGGACTATGCAACAAAGCCATGGAACTTGTACCACTTGAGACCCAAATAATAGTTTGTCAAGAAACGCCTGTCTACAATTAAATAGAATCTGACTATACAAACGTAACAAGTGATCGAGTCGTTCCAGCTATTTCAATGAATCCTGATGCAATCCCTACAATTGACAGAACTGCCTCTGGCTATTTCATTAACTTTGATACGTTTTCCGGGGATCCCAGTGAACCTGAAACAATGCCAGCTGAAAAAACTTTTAAAGAACAAGCAACAGAACTTTTTCATCAACTGGAAAAGACTTGTCTGGTCTCACCATGGATTGAACTTTGGATTGTGTTGGGTGTACTTTTTCTTCTACTTTGGTTGACTCTTGTATTTTCTTTGGTAATGCTGATAAATGGAAGATATGTTAAAAAGGACTCCTCAAGCCACACAAATCATCTCATCGTGAACAAAGAGACTTGGCATCAGTAAACATCACAGCCGTTCCTATACCTGATGGTATTGCTTGGGACAGAACTGATTATGACATTCTTGGTCCGGCAGAGCTGTTGAAAATACTACACCAATTCAAGATTTCCTTGAGTGACTTTGTTTTATGTAGTACCTTTTCTGATGATTGGGACTTGGAGACTGTTAATAATATGATGTCAGACTTAGAAATGGCTGCAAAATTTACAAATCATGAATACTTAGAAGGTTCATCAGATTATGAACAAATGTACCATTATAATCACTATGGTCATCATTTCTTGCATAACTCTGCAAATCTTAGAAATGTATTAACTTATAACCAATAGGAACATTGTCCTATGTCACCAAAGGGTAGCTCAAAAACATTTTTGGGCACATTTCCATACTTTTCAGGGTATAATGTTTCAAATGCAGAATCATTTTACTTTAAAAATGTTAATAGGACAGGAATGAAAAGTATGTTGACAAATACAAAGCAAATTTATTCTGCTGCCTTTTATGCTCAGCTGTCTACATTAGGTTTTGACTTTTTGAAAGACACCATTGAGACAAAAACTGTCTGGGGCACAAAAGACTGGCAGGTGCAGGGATTAGAAGCTTTATTTAGAGCATGCATCGTCCCAGGGCAAATAATGTTTTTGAATGACACTGTCCAACAGACATCTTGTCTTGGGATAAATTCCTGAATATGACACAAGGGTTCACATTCACTAGGCCAGATCCAAGGTATGTTCAGAGATAGCATAAGAGGATAGTAACAACATACAGTGTAGGGAAACTGTGCCTTGAGTGGCTATACAAGTCTACACTGAAGGAAGTAAACCAAACTTATCTTTACTTAAAGATGGCGCTGACCTGAGGGACTTCTTACAAGGACCCACTAAACCGCGCCATAAACGTTTTATATACGCCAATATCTTTGCTCTATACAATGAAGCGTGGAAGATTATGCAAGCAGAGACTGCAGAACGAATACGAGAAATTGATTGTGTTAATTTAGAGAAATCTCTCTCTGTAATTGACAATGGGTTAATGACTATGTCATCCAGGATATAGTCTTTGGACAGCATAGTATCCTCTGCCATAGACATAATGGAATAGGACTTGGTCGTGTTGCAGCATGGTCAGTCGCAATTACGTTCTATAATGCTATTAGGTTGGACGTTACAAAACCTTCGTTCAGGCTATGTATCTCACAGATAAACAAATCAAATTGGCACAGAGGGGAGAAGACTATATGGTACTGAGCATTGAAAAACTGGAAAGATTGTCATTTACAGTCGCTAAAAAACCAGCTATTGAATGGATAATACACGGTACAATCACTCTGCCTGTTACAATTTTTCATTTTCAGTATTGCTTAAAACGTATACCAGCAGGTCTATATGAAAGGTTGGGTAATGAATACATCAAGACATCCTGGGTATTACCTTACACACACAGATGTTGGAGTGGGGGGAAAGAAGTGTTTCTTAGTGGTAATAATTGTGAAAACTTACTAAGCGGTTCTCTTATATGTCAGGGTATAAACTTACATGGGGCCTGCGATGGTTCCTCTAACAATTTATCCTGCCATCCGCAAGGTTCACCAGCTGCAGTGATTGATCCAGTTTTTAGGCAACTTTCTAATGGAAGTTACATTATGTTGAATGATCACAGCGGCTGTTGCATGTTGCCAGGTTTAGCATATCTCGTATATGTGTCAGCCAGGGTCACTTGCTGTATGCAAGTATTGTTTCAAAAAATGAAGACAGACCGGGATTCGCCATTGTGGCCTTCACTGAACATCTCTTCTATACAAATTGATACTTTAAGCAGAATGAAAGCCATTCTTTTACAGAAAACTGTGCCATTGATCTCGGCCACAGAAACCTATGATCTGCAAGTCGCAAGGACTTCTGCAGAGATACACACCCTATTAACTACAAACTGCCCTGTACATTTCTCAGAAATGTTAGGTTGTATCTTAAACATGTCTAATACAAGTGTTATTTTACATGTATTCAAGACGATTTGTTTGGGACTGTTAGCACCCTTTGAAGCAGTCCTAGAGATATTTTTCCAAACTTTGTGCACTCTGTGTTTGGCAGACTGCCTCTCATTTTGGGACTCGCAGCAGGGATACTATTTTTGCTCCTTCTGCTCTGATATGGCAAGCCAAATCACCAGCGATACCCAGTTCACCATGGAGAACATTCTTCTGGCGATGAAGTGTCATGAGTGCCTAGTCCAAATTTTGGGATTAACTCATTTGAGGGAATTAAATACCACATGGTTTGTGTCATTCAGACCAATCTGGCAAGATTGCATCTTACCTGTTCTACGATGTTCTATGTGGAGAAGAATGTGTGTTAGACATCTGTCTCACACTCCCATCAGTCATGTCAACGGATGTTGATATTTTGCTGGACCCACTAAAAAGGCCCATGTGCAGTGTTGTCCCCAGCGGTTACCAATTCTGATGACGGCATTCATTGAGACCTCACAAATGCAAAATGCTGACGGTGAGGTACGAGGGGAAAGCGGCACACAGGTACCATCCATATCGAACATTACTAACGCGACCAATGCTGATGGCGATGCTTCACATCTATGTGCAATTAATCTACTTAGCGAGGTAATCCAACTTTCACCTACAATGGTAGACAAATTCTTTTCAGAATTAGAAGACTTGGGGCCAGATGTAGGAAGGCAAATACCGGTCGGTAATGGCCGATTTCAGCCGTTACCGACCGGTATTTGGAGTTTGGGATGTAGGGGCATGTGAAAATACAAATTCGGTACTTTTACCGAATTGGTAAAATACCGATTCGGTATAATTACCGATTCGGTATTTTGACATGTAGGTAGCACTGTAATCAGTGCTACAGGGGTTTAAGAAATCTTAATTTACCACCACCTAGAAGTTGGTGGTAAATTAGGAAAACCCTTTAAAAAGCATTTCTTTTGCTTTTTAAACAGTGCCATGTTGCAGACATACATGCCCTAATGGCATGTATGTCTGCAACATGTGCACCCATGCACAATTGAGGGGTGCAACAGGGTGTCAAAGGGACACCCTGCCACCCTTCAATGTTTCCCCCAATTACCGAATCGGTATTTACCGATTCGGTAATTGACATTCATTCCTATGGGCCTTCAGGCCCATAGGAATGAATGGCAACTACCGAATCGGTAAATTACGGTAATAATCGGTAATTACCGAATCCTACCGATTCGGTAATTAAATCGTTAAAATTACCTACATCCCGATTGCCAGTTCTTAAATACTGAATCGGTATGATTCGGTATTTAAGAATCGGTAATCTGGGATTACCTACATCTGGCCCTTGATGTTTTCTCCAAACAATAACACTGACTTTTGATTTGGCACTCAGTGTTCCTGAAAACTCTGAATTCGACCTTCATTTTTTCAAAACAAGTTTCTAACTTTGGAACTCAATTTTTTTTTCTATGATCAAACTTTTGTTTTTCCAAATTTGTATTTTTTCATTTTTTGGCACAAAGTAATCTGCTTAAAGTAGAACTATTCATAGAGAACTAGAATTCTTTGAAAAACTTCCAAGAGACAATATTTGACCTTGTCACATTCAACCAGTTTATATAATCTGCCATGGAATGGTCTCGATTTTTTCTTCTGCATTTAAGAGCCATTTCATTAAAGTATTTTTGTGATTCATTCGGATAGCATTTTCAAAATGTCAAACTATATGCTTTGAATTAAACATTGCTTTAAATACGTACAGCACATATGCTTTTTCGTGTACAACCAGTACCAATGCATTTTTATGTATTTTGGGTGGGTTTTGACACATCATGTTTAGATAAGTTTTAATGTGTTTAGAACTTAGTAATAAGAAAGTGGAGTGAGTGTTGTGTGGCGTTTAGAGCTCTGAGTGAATTTTCCTGATTCATGCCCTTATATAGGTACAATTCACATCGCCCTTATATAGGCAAAGAAATTAATCCCTTATTTAGGCATAGCCCATGCTACCCAAATACAGACATGGGTACTTCCACCCGTACCAAACGTCACAACGATTTCTTGGAAAATCGGCTTAAGCAGTTAGGGAACTTCCCCTTGCTTGAATATTGATTTGTCCATGAACGGGGTTCTTTCCTGACGTTCATATGCCCGACTTTACGGCAAACTATGGCATTCCTAAACACCTTCAAGGTATAAATATACCTTCACTTGCTCTAGCAAGACACGGTGGTTTGGAGCAGTTCCACTTTCTACTTGCCCGACGCAGCTCGCTACAGCAAGTGCCGAAGGAAGCGGACTCTCCAGCTGATCAAGAGGCTGCCCTTCTCCTGCCGAGAATCCAGCTCAAGTGTTTCAAAGCTCCCCTTGCGGGGTGTTGGGAAACCGAGTCCCGAGACTGAGATACCTGACCTCCTTCATTCTAACTAAGGTATGGAGCTGATTAGAACCTATTGACACCTTTGGTAGATTCTTGGCATAAACAACTAAACCTATGCTACACAATACTTACTTCTTCCCGCCTACTAGCCTTAGGGTAGGTACATCGGGGTAGGCGTATTTTAGAAGCACCAGTTGAGTATTTTAGTATGTATATTCAAGTATGTATTTTTATATGGCTTAGAAACCATACAATGCTCTTACAGTATTATTTTATACTACTATTCTCGCTGTAAGCATTAAACTATGCAGTTTGAATAACTATTGTAGCAGTTCACTTCTCTTGTATGAGAAAGAAGACTGTTCAATAAACCTTTTCATTGAAAACTCCCATCTCTCTATCTCTCTACAACTTTGTTGAAATGAAGCATGCACGATTGACTGAGTGAAATACTTATCTATTGTTTCTACGACTGAGATATATTTCTTATTCTTGGGAAACAAAGTTGTCATGTTTATGCGGTTGTCAGAAACTAATCCCTTCTTGTGAATTCAAGAAAGTTTCTAGTGACGTCTGAGCTAGCTGGCACTCACAATTAAGTTTAGTATATTCGATAGAGACCTAGTTGAACTCAGTCCTATGTCAAATCTATAGGATATATTATTCCAATGCGCAGAGCCTATTGGTAATATAGGAACTACACTACACTCTCATGGGAGGTGATCTGGAACATCTTGGTTAGCCTTTTGGCATGAGTAGATGTATGCGTGAGCAACAGTTGCTGAGGATACAAAGTTTGACCAATGTCAATGCCGCAGAGAGAGGAACCTTCATTCATGGCTTTTCTTTAGTGAGAGGTCCTTGATGTCATGTAAAAATACCACCTGTCATGGTATGAGGGAGGAGAGGGGCTGGATCCTACTCATTGTATCTGTCCCTGTGTTCTAAAAGTCCCAGATGTCGGGTAGTAATAAAGGATATGGTCTGCATTGCAACTATTGAAACATGAAACCATAGCACCCAAACAGTATGAAAATAAGTATGTGGTCCAAACGCTAAGGACTTGTTTGTGCAACAAATGTAAAGTTTATTATTTTTTTGCATAAAATGCTTGTATAGTCTTCAGTGCAATCACACAGTTTTACAGATTTCTTTCTTCAGGAAACAGACAACCCGTGTTTCGCGCTGTGTATCATTCCAACCCACCGCTCGCTTGCCCATCATGCCACCTCAATTTGAATCCAGCCATATTAAAATAAGTATTGCCACTGCTCCAGCAGGAACAGTCTAGGTTGAACTGAGAGGCCATATTCTTCCTGAACCGGAAGACAAGCCAGAACCAAAACCCAGGTGCATTCCGCCCTGATTGTGTCTCCTCAGTCAGGTGGAGCTTAGTTTTAGTGGTACCGTGGGCAAGGGAACCACGTCTGAGCATGCGCATAATACTTGGTGTGGTACATCAAACACACAAAAGGTGATGGGAGGAATGCTTGCAACAAGTCTAACAACTGGCAGCAGCTCAGGTAGCATTCCAACCCATCGTTCTCTTGTCCACCATGCTGCCTAAGTTTGGACCCAGCCATATTCAAAACAGTCTTGAACCTGCTCCAATCGGAACGGTCCAGTCCAAACTGCCAAGCTAGATCTTTCCTGAACTGGACACAAGTAACCCATGATCTGTTTCACCCTAATTGGGCTTGTCAGTTGGATGTAGCTTAGTTCCAGTGGCACAGTAGGCACAGGACACACATCTGGGCATACCCCTGCCACTTAAGATGGTACATCAATACACACAAAAGGTGATGGGAGGAATAATTGCATAACAACTACCGACTGGAAAGCCCCTTTAGGTAAGGGTGACAATTCGGCCCACCATAGCATAAATAGGCTTTGCCCACTCCAGCTCTGCTGATGTGTTTTGTTTGATGTTCGTGAGCATAGGCTTCTGTTTGTTTATTTAACCCAGTATATGTTGTGACCTGTATGATTATGTGGCAGGAGTGACAATTGAGCCTTCCATATCATCAAAATGAAATACCATTCGAAGTGATTTTAAAATCACTGCTTTTTGCACACGAAAAGCAACCAAACATGTTCATGTGCATGCCTGTGGCTGCGCTTGCATGTGCACCTGCATGCATGCATGCTTCTGTGTACCAGGAAAGCGGTGTTATCTTTTACCTCTGACGTCGTCAGCAACCTCAAGGTCACAAGTTTGAATTTTTGCAAATCGTTCTCAACACTTGCATCGTTTTGGGGACAGTAAATTCAGTGCCACTTAACAAGCTATTAATAACAACTGTTAAACCACCATAAAAAACACAAGCTACTGTTGTGTATAAAAATGAATGCGATGGGGATGTCTTTGGAACCGTTGTCCTTACCTGTTTCTTGCTTGTCTGTCACAATTACGGTGATGAATGTGAGCTTCCATGGGACTTGTTTGAAAGCCAGTGACGCCGATTATTTCGAGAACGCAAACAGATGGCACTTCCCACCGCAGAAGACAAGGAAGGTGAACTTTGATAGGCGCGTGCAGAGCATTGCTGTAATCTGTCAAACAGCAAAGGGGCCACTCTATTGGAGATCACCGAAGACTATAGATTTTTGCATTTACCTCTTTTCGATCACCCCTGCCAATGCTGCCTCTTATACAAATACATGTCCTGTCACTGGAAACTGTCTCTGTGTTTCATCACGTAAAAATATTGATTTTGCAATCTGGTTTTCAACTTTTGATTAACGCCGAAGGTTGCCGTGTGACCAGCTTTATGTTATTTTGTTACTAATTCGTTACTTTTTTTATGGTTCAATCTCTGTAATACATCCTACTTTCATTGTTCAACCAGTGGAAAGAAAAAAATCATTTTATGTATATTTGGAAAGGTTTCTTTCCGTGTTTCTCGACAGTTTTCGTTTTTATTTTTCTCTGCTCATCAGTGAAGAGCTTGAAGGAACTGGAAAGAAAGGAATTAGAGTCGGTCAGACTAAAATTAACCAGCCACTTTCAAAGTAGTTTACTTAGCAGCAATTCATATTCAAAGAAAAATTATGAGCAACTGCAAACATGATTGCAAATGATTGCGCATTTCTCTGTCAATTTCCTGTTTTGTAGCATAATTTTCTTAAGTGCTTAAACGTGTTATTTTTTATTATTCGAACTTTGCAAAAATAGCTCTAATTCAGGGCATTATGTGGGACCATTCAATGTAAGAGACATTTAATAGAAGATACACTTTGCAAGGAAATAGGTTTTCTTGTATCTGGTAGTTTGGGATGAACGTGTTCCTTTTTTCTGGTCAAGCGTTTTGTGTATTGTATTGTTTTGAAATGTGGTTATTTTTCGTAGTTCCTTCTTCATACAGGAAGTGAGCTTTGGCTCCAGTTGAGACTTTAGTGACACCTCTCGTGTATTCCCTATGGAGTGCTGCTGCAATTTTTTGCATTCCTATATGTCCTTACACTCCATATACACATGATCCATGAAATAAGAACAGACGCATGCACACGCTGTAGCAAACAACATACTTTGTAAGCTGGAATTAGGTTTTTTGAGGTTGTTAAATTTTTTAAATATTTACTTTGATCACCCTACCCACACCACTAAGACAGACCTTATCAAATGGGGGGAAATCGCAAATATTGCTTAAAAAGCTGTGATGGAAGTGGTTGTTTATCTTGTAAACTCTGTAAGACTCTTGGAAAGAAAGGTATTTAGGAGTATGTAAGGTAGTATTCCTGTAGTATTCTTTTACGTACTCTTGCACACCTTTGTGTATTGGCCCACAAAATCTAAGTAAAATGGGAATGTTCTGGGAATGTTAATATACAATTGGTACAAATAGAAAGGACCGTACCCTCTTTGCGCATTTTACTAATCGGGAGTTGAAGATTTTGGGTCAATTCACAAATGTGTGTAAGAGTATCTATAAAGGGCACTTCAGTACTCCTAATTCCTCTACTCATATATGCTTTGGTGATTCAACCCTTCCGAGCTTTTGCTATGTGACAGTAAAGGAAAATGAGGATGAATTTAAAAAATCCATTATTGACATCTTGCAGTGATGGCTATGGTATATTTCAAGAATTTAGGTGCATATGCATCAGTCCCGCATTTTGCGATTTCAAAATAGCTAATTTTACTGATTCTCTATTTAGAAATTGCAAAATGCGATGCATGAAGGATTTGCAGAAAAAATGTGATTCCTTAAAATTTCTTAATTGCGACTCGCAAATTGCATGTGCAATTTGTGAGTATCAAATAGGTACTTGCAAATTGCGCATACCATTTCAAGGTTGATAGGCGGTCCAAAATGACACCCTGATGCACCCCTGAAAGTGCAATCAAAAAACATGTTGCACACACCCATGCCCCACGGGCATAGGTGTGTGCAACATAGAACTTTGAAAAATGCACTTTTGTGCATTTTTCAAGGTTTTCGCAAATTACTATCAACTTTAAGTTGATGGTAATTTGCATTTCTTAATATCGAAATCACTATTTTTGTTGTTGTTGAATTACATTTACGGAATCGCAGTTTCTGATTCCCTAAATGCAAACGCAATTTAAGTAATTGCAAATTTTGCGATTACTTAAATAGCGATTTTTACATTTGGTATGATGCATCTCAAATGCAAAAAATTGGGGTCACAAAGGGGCAGATTCTGCCCCTTTGCGACAGCAAACAGCAATGGTGCATGTGCCCCTAAAAGGCCTGTGCTGGAATAAAAGAGCGCGCTAAAGTATTTGGGCTAAAATGGGTCGGGCCAGGGTTTTGTGGGAAATAGAAAATACTGAATAGAATGTCATGTGCGATGTGTGAGTTGAAATACGTTATCTCTGATTCAGCAGAACTCATTCAATGTCAGATTGCTACAATGTAGGAGGCTAGCATGTAAAAGGGAGCAAGTGCTGTGTTTTATACCCACACAGGTAGTAAGGGCAGTGGCGTAGGAAGGAAGGTGTGGTGGGTGCGGGTCACCCTGGGTGTCATTTACTGAGCAGGATGAAAAAATGGCAAAAATATGTGTTTAAACACATATTTTTGCCATTTTGTCAAGTTGGGGGTGACAAGAAATTTTCCGCACCGGGTTCCACCTGACCTTGCTACGCCACTGGGTAAGAAAATGCTAAATAGGATGATGATGTTTACGAATATTCATTTTATTTCATGTTAGTTCACTTATTTATTTAGTTTTCTGTAGTGTAAACAAAGCCCCGGGGCAACAGGGTGCCTCAAAATTGCAGAGTAGAGCAATACAAAAAAGTACGAAAAAGAAGTGAACAAACACACTGGGAATTAATGAGATTTATTAGTGTATTGGTAAATGGTCTAAGTCAAGGTTAAAGAACGCGTGCTAATTCTGTGGTACTCGCATCTTGCACATTGCAAAAAAACGATAAATTAACAAGTACATACAAGAGAAATTCAAGGAATATGTGGGTGAGTGTGCACTGGTTTCCATATTGCTATGTTGGAGTAGTGATGAATGGCATATAATTCTGAAATTAAGGGAATGGATCCTTCACAGAGAGAGATGGCTATCAAACAAAAGATTTGTTCTTTTTTTCTTTTTTAACAGCTCATAGAATGTGACTAATCTTATCTCTGGTGGAATAGAATTCCTTACCCTGAGGGCATTTGCTGAGAAGCATTGTTTCATTGTTTTTTTTTCTTTTCCTCAGAATTTCTCAGAAGTGTATCTATGTTTCTCAGTTGTCATGACCCTGTAGAGATACAGAGTTTTGTTACAAGATAACTGTTAGAGCCTTCATGTGGTGATCTCTGGGTGATGCAGGATAATTTGAAATTGGCCTGTGCTGTAGTTTAAAGTTAGTTCGAGCGGGTAGGGTGAGGGAGTTATGACCACATTTTCTGGCACTCAAGACCAGTCAGAGACGGCAACATGTAATGCTAATTCGATGGGGTGAAGGAATTACTTTTTAGTTGGGTTGATATTAAGGTGACGTGGAATAGACCAGAAGTGGATCATAATCCAGGTTTCTGAGAGGGTTCCTATCTCTTCAAGAGAGAAGATCTTTATGTAAGCTGAGCATCATCTGTGTAGAAGTGTTGTTGACTTTGGATAGGGTTAGAGTGTAGCTTAGCGTTTCAAGGTAGTGAGAGTGTGGGAGATCATATACCTTTGGGGAACTACTTCCCCTTGTGAGGTTTTGACAGAGATGTAACTGTTGATCTTCATTAATTCGGGCAGATTGTCCAGAAAAGAAAAGATGAGAATCATTCAAGAACCACACAGTTGATGCCCAAACTATCCTCCAGAAACTTTAGAAGGGAGTTCTGATATAAGGTATCGAATGCTGTAGACATGTCTAGCAGGACTAAAAAGCAGGAACTTCCTTTATTCAGGAATGTGATGTGATTATCATCAATGATCTTCAGAGTGGCTGTTCCTGTGCTGATCACCTAGAACACTATAGAGAGAGTCGGTATGCGGATGTGTGGTACCAAGTGGCCGACACCACACCCAGGGGGCATCCAGAGCTTCAGGATGCAGTAGCGGTTGGCAGTAGGTGTTTCTGTAGGGCGTTGACGTGGGCAGGTGGAGGGGCAGGGTGGGGGGTAGTAATGTATGGATTACGGAGTTTTACAGGTAAGTAAACATTTAAATAAATAAAACAAATTTCGTTGCGCGCACTGCATCACCAAATTGCCGACCGCTACTGTCACGGTGTATGGGAAATGTAGTTTAGTGAGCCAAACCAGATGGGGTTCGAGGCTCACCTCCACGAGTGACACTTGGTTTCAATTTTTACAAACGATTTTAAGTGATCACACTTGTTCCTCCTTGACATTTCTGCAGTTTAGAGAATCTCTGAGGGTGACCACTATGTCCCGACAGCTCTATTGGGTCTATTGTGTTGTATCGAGGATTATGCTTTTGGTATCATTAGCTCTAGTGCTGGTTGCGTATAGTCCATCAGCCATGTTTTTATAAGGAGAATGAGGTCTATGATGTCTTCTAAAACTAGATCAGCCTCTTGAATACCGTGTTTTACTGAGGAACTACAATTGTGGAGGAGGCCGTTAAGAGATGAATCCAGTGTAGGTTTAGGATATTTCTAATTTGCCTAGGTTGTTTTGGTTTATCCCCTTTGTGCAGAATGATGATATTTAATCCTTCTGGTGACGATGGAAGACATGTGGATGTTAACAGGATGTTCAATGAGGGCTTTGGAGTTGATGCCCGAGATGCTGAAGGAGTTTCTTTAATATTCATCTTGTTAATTGTGTGGTTTTTTTAATTAACGTTATAGTTAGGTAAGAGTTCATCAAAATATATTTTTTTGTTTGCGGTTCAATTCCATTTCAAGGTCCGATTCTCATGGCAATTTTGAAGGAGACTGTTAGAAATAAATTCATGTCTTTGGGCAGTGATTTATTTGAAGTTATCCAAATTTGAATAAATGGCATATAGGTTGTGAGATATGTTTTCTGCGGGAGGCTGGTAAAGGGCGGAATGTAGAAGAGGGTGTTAGCGTGACAAGGACAGTACGGCAGGAGGATAGAAGAGCAACAGACCATGAAAGAGTTTACATTTTGTGTGTGTGAGTGGATGATGTTGGGCAGTCATGGTGGTCATGGCTGATCAATACAGGGATGGATTATGTTTGTAGCAAGTGAATGATCAGTGCTTTTGTCGGGAATACATCTGAGAAAGAGCAGGGGGATTAATGTGAGGGAATGGAAAAAGTGGGAAGTGGTGGGGATAGGCAGGTGGATTTCGTGGTTCCAATTGAATGGTGTTCTTGTATTAAAGAGTTTGTGGCAGAGAAATGGACTTTGATTCACATTCCAAAATGCCTGTGGACACAAAGAAGAACCTTGCCTGAAAATTCTTCCAAAACAAAATCCCTGCAATGATCAGATAGCCACCCTAATTTCTCAGAATGCTCTTCAGCTACACGCAGTAAAGACTGAAACAATGATGAATTCACCACCAGGTCTTATCCCCAGTATCACTGATACTCTGTGGCTCTGGAATACATGGGGTGGAATGTTGCAGTGAATTAACATTTAGTAGCATGACTAGAATAGAATAATTCTGCACTAGCTTAAAGTAAAGTATTAAAAAACACAGTTTTTTTGAGTATTCGCACTTTGGTGAAAAGTTTCCAGAACTCACAACAATATATCAAAATGCCTCACAGCCTCTGACATGTTCTTGTAAGTGCCTGGCACTTATCCTCATCAGGTAAGTTGAGGAAACATATCTGCTCTCCCCACTCAAGTTGATAAGTTGGTCATACCTGTGCTTGCCCAATGGCCAATAAACATCTTCCAGCTTGTGATCATAGTAAGTCAATAATAATGTCATTTAGGGGGCATGGACTGTTTACCCTAAGATTGCAGCTGTACTTTGATTTAGCTCTGTGGCATTCACAATACTATATCCTCAAAAATCATCCTCACACTGGAGAAATCATTACCATGGTGTCTCTGAGCACCCGTTTACTCCCCTGAGAGAGTCAAGGGGGAGAGGTAACAACAGGGGATGAAACCTTAGCCCTCACGTCAGGGGCATGCCCAGCATTTCACTCCTCACTGGGAAACCTTTGGGGGCTGCGGAGTACCTGCTTTTCTGCACCTCTTCTGTTCATAAGGCAAGCTCCGGATCAAATTAGAAAGCACTGGCTGTGTTTTCTGCCTCACATTGTGACATCAACTACTGAACTTGGTGCACTGGAAGTGTATTGGGATGGAGAATGACATCGCCTCTCTGCACCGTGGTATTTCTGCTGGCGGTTGCTTTCAAGATAGACTTAAGGGGGCACACTTCCTTCCTGGAGCACAGAAGCTGGGGAGCAGCTCCCCCAACTACTTCCGTAGAGATGGTAAAGGACAACGCACATGGTGCTACACATCAGGGCAAAGTAGACAATACTGGTGTTAGACCAGTCAGCCTTAGAATGTTAGAAATTGGGTTTCTGGTTGGCAGAGGTATGCAACCTGTCCAAACAGACACCACAACCATAGTCAGGTACACACCACAAGTTAACCTGCATTCACCCTCTGGTCGCTTGGCACAAAGAAGTCAGGCTTAAGAGCAATGTGTTAATTATTTGTGCTCCTAGACAAGGGAACCCCCTCTTTAGTTCAGTTAGGTCTGGGAGAAAAGGGGGACAAACACACCAAACATTATATCGTAGAAACCTCCCACTTGACCTCTATTTCTTTAACTTATGGGCTATTCATATATATTTTGAGACGTTATCCATACAACATCATCTTTTACTCAAAAACATTTTTACAAATTTTTCTCGAAATGTATATTTATTTTCATTTGTAATATCAAAAAAGTTTTTTTTTTACATACATATTAGTAAAAATGATTTTTCCATATTTTTCCTATACATTTCATTGATGGCCAAACAATTTTATATTCTTTTATACATGAGATGTAATCTTTTTCACCGGACCCCTATATACTCACCACACAATCAAACTCCACAATCATACTCAATCAAACCATTCATACTAACAGCCAACCCTAGACCACATATACATCCTGGTCAGAAGGGGACAAAGATGTTCTGGGTCTCCATGACCGTGTTGTGGGCTGGTCGCATACAACTGGGTAGACACGCGTTTCGGTGGAATTAGGCTTCTGTTGACCACCTTCCTCAGGACCTTCCAAAATCGTAACTTTTCAACAAGTGGTAGGGGTACAAAAATGTACAATGTGGAAAGATTTCTTGGGGCACCGCTACCAGCTGGTGCAGAAATTCTGGTATATTCTCCGTGTCAGATATCAATCTCTCGTTTCTTGCCAGGCGCAATTACACCTAAATTGGTGAATACCACCACTATCCTTTTCACTACAGGGTGAATATTCATCCAATTATTGTCAAAGGCTTGCAGCACCACTCGTAAGATGGCATCAATACCTTTCGTGTATCTTTGTCTAGGTGTGTGTAATGGCAGATTCTATCATTATATTATTCCATGTGGCGCTCACAAAAAGTATTTAAGGGCTCCAATTTTCACTGCATGTTTCATAATGACAGTTTTCTTCAATACAGCTCGCGAGGTTCGTGCGGCCAGAACGCCGTCAATTAATAAATTATTTGTGAAACACTTCAAACATTAACACAGGGAAAATACCAGAAAAAGACTCCATAACAGTTATGAACAATACATTATGATTTTATAAATAAAACAAGACAGAACTGACAAAAATCCAATAAGTAGAAGTCGAGATATGAATAAAGATTAAGGGCCTGATTAAGATCTTGGCGGAGCCAAAAACTCCATCACAAACTTGATGGCTATCCTTTCCACCGTATTATGACGTCATTATATCCTATGTAGATCGTAATACAGTGAACGGAATATCTGTCACATTTGTGACGAAGTATTCCATCAGCCAAGATCTAAATACGGCCCTAAATGTAAACATAATGTTTTGAAGCAATAAGTGCCAATGGGGGTTATCTGATCATGCTGGTCAAGGGCAAAGTCAAGAGTTCAGACTGGCCACAATGGACCGAGACCCGGATATAGAGCCACGTAAGGTCCTTGATCCTGTCACAACAGTGAGATGCGGGGTGCAGTCGAGCGATGCATCGGTGTCGATCCCACAGTTGAGGTGATGCAACAATTTTCTTCATGCGGTGGCGGCAATGTATGGTTGTGAAGACGATGCACGGAGCTGAGAGGCATCAATGAATCAGGATTTGTATAGCGCAGCTGCTTCACCCATGAGGATCTTGAGGCACTGTGGGGTCCTGCTGTGGGAAAAAACTGCCTGTTCCTATTGGTTGAACATCCCAGTCGAGGTACTTCCTGAATTGTTGTAGTGATAGTGATGCTCTGAGGTGTAGAGGGAGGGTGTTCCAGGTCTTAGCCACCTGCTTTTTCATAGATAACTGGCTGTTGAGGATCATGCCAAGGTTGCAGGCATGTTTGGTGTGTTTCGGGGAATGGTGCAGCTCAGATGGCCACCACTCGTTGTTATATAGGATGTCCTTGCCTTTCCCGTAGATGAGAACCTCTGTCTTGTCTGTGTGCAGTTTAAGACTGTTGTTGTTCGTCCAAATGGCCATATCCTTCATGCATCTTTGGAACCTGTCTTTGATGGTCGTTGGGTCATTTGCCATGGAGAGGATGGGTTGGGTGTAAGAGATTATGTTGTGTCTGTGGCTCCTGACAGTGTTGGCCAGGGATATCATGTATACATTAAAGAGGGTTGGGCTGAGGGATGAGCCTTGAGGTACACTGCAGGCAATGTTCTTAGGGAGTGAGGAGTAGGGAGGGATGATGATTTTCTGCATCCTTCCTGTGAGGTAGGAAGCAAACCACTTGAAGGCAGCTCCTTGGATTGCGATGAGGTGGAGTCTTGATCAGTGTGTGGTAGGACACGGTGTCAAAGGCTGCTGAGAGGTCAAGGAGGATGAGGGCTGCTGTTTCTCCGTGGTCTAGCAGCATTCTGATGTCGTCCGGGGCTACAATTAGAGCTGTCTCTCTGCTGTGATTTACTCCGAAGCCATCTTGGGAGGTGTCCAGAAGGTTGTGGTTCTTCAGGTGTGTTGTTAGCTGGATGTTGACAAGATTCTCAATGACCTTGACTGGGCAGGGGAGCAGGGTGATGGGTCGGTAGTCCTTGAGTTTTCCTGGGCCCCCAGATGGTTTCTTCAGCAACGGCGCGGTGTGAAAGAACAAGGACCCCCTGGTGCTAATAGCGATCCTGGGTCAGGGTAAGGAATATGTGTGAACAAAATTGCCCAGGCATGCACATAAGTTACTAGCGTATTCAAGTATAAGCTTCGTATCTGTAAATAACAAAATACAGCTGCTTTCAAGTACAAACTAGGTTTTAATACTTTGAGTTTTTTTTATAAAAAATCATTAGATAAAAATAATCATTGCAATGTTACATTCGTATACATGATTAAACACTTTAAAATTTCATATGCGAGTAGATGATTTTCCTGTCGACGCGTTTCGACACGTGGGCTGTGTCTTCTTCAGGACCGTACCATCAGTGGGCTGTGAAATAACATTTATAGACATAATTTTACTATATATTATTTGTTAAAAAAATAATAAAGCAGTGTATTTAGTTGGCTATTCGTTTGCTTATTTAGATGACGCTAGTAGATTATACATTCATTTATGATGTACCGCATATAGTCTGTTTATGCTCAGAACTAAAAAATGATAATCATATATATATTTACCACAAGTTGTCATATATCACAGATGTCTCATGGCTCAATACAAAAATCATTGTTTCTTGCTTTTCATAGATAATATTTATAGCGTTTCACATGAGAGAATAGTATTCATTTTGGTGTGGCAATAAAGACTCAAAAATAGAGGTCATTGATTTTCAAACAAAGGTGTGCTAGCCTATCCGGTGCTGTATAGTGGTCTAGGTGTATGCTAAGACAGCAAGGGAGTGTGTTCGTTTGAACATTGCTGCATCCCGATCTTTTAATATTTTATTTGACTATGAGGGTATATTTATTGTATTCTACACAGTTTGCTAGTGTCAGGGGGGGGGGGGGGAAAGAAATTAATTGAGAGCCACTTTAAGTTCTGCTTTATCTTGGGTGGTACATGTCTATTTCTATTAATCTTACAGGCTGTGATAATGGCATATTTTGTATCTAGTTTCCCTATGTCTCACCTGATAATTGGTAGTTACAGGGATGGTGCTGTTATCAAACAGAGGGAACGCACAGTGCACAGGATGAAGGGGCAATGAATGCCTAGAAGTATAAACATAATAAGTCATGATACAAGATTGCACTAGCCCTTATTGGTCTAAGTGGCAAGAGCGCACTTCTAAACCACGGTAATAATTACCTGGATTTGAGTCGTGAGAAACACTGACACTAAGGCGCTTTCTGTCTGGTGGTAATAAGTATGCTCGTAGTTTCTCTGAAAAATTCGGGGTTGCAGCGGTTGTATTCTGTGCTGGCGGTAAGGCATGCAGCGCGTAGGTGGGGAGGATAGCCGGTACCTAAAGATTAAAACAATGTGTGCCGTATTGTGAATATAGGTTGACTATTGTTACTATAACCAATGGGAGCATCTTTTGTGACTGGGATGGTATATATTACCTTCGTATTGGTGTTAAAAAACAGTCATGGTGTGGCACTTTCTTAACAATATTGCTTGTCGGAGTCTCAGCTCACCGAAGGTTAAAAGCGGAAGGGTTTCTGGGAGGTGTAGTTTTACCGAGTCCTCACAGTAAACTGCATGCGAAGGTTGCCTGTAGTCGGGGGAATGGCTATTAATAGTATATATATTTTTCCCTGTGATGAAGTTTTTAAATGAGGATTTCAATGGATCTTACCTAGGGAGTTTGGTAACTCGGTTTGCTGTGTGAAATAAATACAACGAGTAGATATTCAGAGAGGCACCCAACAATGCTCCTGCATCTATTTTGAAGAAAACAGGGAAAAGAAGGGGGAAGGATTACATATCCCATATTTTAAGTTTGTTATTTCTTTTTCTAATGGTGCTAGTTTGGTGTTTATCTAAATTCTTACCGGCAAACCAGGCTTCCTCCAGCGGGGACTACGTGCGGCGTCTTCATTAATTTCGTAAAGGGATTGGAGTTGGACGATGGCCGGGCTTTTATGTAGGGGGTCTCCCTATTGGCTCCGCATGGAGGGTTTTCCTTAAAGGAAAACAGTCCTAATACCGCATGTTACCAATTTAAAAATGACTTGTGTTTCCCCTAAGCCTGCGTGTACTCAGTTTAACATTTTAATATCCTAATATACACTATATATTTTAGGGTACGCTCTGGTTCCTGAAAGATGACATATATGGCAATGCCTCCTTTGTTAATATATTTACGCAAAGATATATAAAGGGCTTGTGAAAATAAATTGTTTTGTGAAATGGATTATTTATATCAGTTTATTCCCGGTCTCTATTTATATTACAGAATGGCATTAATCCATGGCAGGTCGTTATTTAAACCATGGGTGAATGTTTTAAGGGAAAAAATCCAGTAGACTTCTCTCTTTTTCCTTATTTTCTCACCACCGTTGGTATTTGGTGTGTGGATTTTTTCCAGGATGCGCCACCTAATGTCCGTTGGGGCATGGCGGTGTTCAAGAAAATGGGTCACTAACGGAGATGTTAATTTGTGGGTTTTGATGGCTGATTTGTGTTCAGTCAGACGGGTTTTTATCATGCGCCCAGTTTCACCTACATAGCCCTTATTGCAGGGACATAGGATCAGATAAACGACATTGCTTGAATTGCATGTCCAGAGTTCCGTTGCTGTGATTTTAAAGTTGTTATGTATTAAAGTGTCTCCTGGAATGATGCCATCACACGATTGGCATGTGCCACATCTAGAGGTGCCTTTATAAGCATCTGAGCCTGTAATTGATTTCTGTATGAAAGGTTTTCTTGCAATTGTACTGACAAAACGTGATCTGACAACTAGATCTTTTAAGTTTTTATTTCGTCTGTGTGCATACATAGGTTTTGCAAGTTTGGGTTTGGATGCATCTGTGTTTAGTAGATGCCAATTCGCATTGATCGTTTGTCTGATCATGGCATTTAGTGTGGAGTGTTTGGTAATACACACCAATTTAGGTTCCTGCGTGGGTTTGTTCGAATTGAGGAGACTATCTCGGTCGTAAAACCGAGCCCTCTTGTAAGCTTCTCGTACAAGACGGCGTGGGTATCCCCTGTCAAGAAATTTTTGCTTCATTGTGATCGATTGGTAGTCGTAGTCTTTGATGTTGGTACAGTTCCTCCTGACGCGTAGGAACTGGGAGAAGGGGATACCATCCTTTTGACTTCTGGGGTGGTAGCTAGAGGAGTGGAGGAGAGTGTTCCTCGCAGTGGGCTTAGTGAATAAGTCCACCTCTAGTCTATTCGATTGGCTCCTAATGTACACATCTAAGAATTCTACCTGTGTAGCATGGGCATGTGCAGTGAAACGTAGGTTCCTATCTGCCATGTTGATCCACTCCAGGAAATCATGTAGGGTCTGTTCCCCACTGGTCCAGATAAAAAAGATGTCATCTATGAATCTGTACCAGTGGGAAACAGACTCAAAGAATGGGGCCATTTCATTGTATATATGGTGGGCCTCGAAGAGGGCCATATATATATTCGCTATGGACGGAGCCATGGCTGCCCCCATGCTCACGCCCTTGGTTTGCTGGTACATATGGTCCCCAAACTGGAAAACATTTTCCTTTAGTACCAGAGACAGACATTCCAGGATAAATGGTTTATTGCATGGTATGTTATGTAAATCTATAAACCACATAGTGGCCTCCACTGCTCCAGTCTGAGGGATGTTGCTGTATAAAGCTTCAACATCAAGCGTGACCATGAGGTCATTGCCACTGTTGAAGGGTAGATGTTCTACTTTTGTGATGATGGCTCCAGTGTCTTTAATATACGAGGGAGACAGTGATATATAGGGTCTTAAGATGTTGTCTAGATACTTAGAGACGGCCTCAGTGGGTGTTCCAATAGTGGACACAATGGGCCGATAAGGGGGATCTAGTTGGTTTTTGTGCATCTTGGGCACCCCATAGATGCATGCTATCTTGTTTTGTGATTTGTTCAGGAAATCATATTCTTTTTTGTTTATTATTTTTTTCTCTAGAGCTGTTGTGGTAATTTGTTGCATTTTACTGATGACTCTGTTTGTGGGGTTACTTGTAACTTTTTTATAAAATACGGGATCATTCAGCATGTTTAACATGTTATTTTCATATTTGCTTGAGTCTATGAGGACGATACCCCCACCCTTGTCACTACTCTTAATTGTGACAGATTTGTTGTTTTTTAGATTAGTTAGGGAGGTATGTTCATCCTTTGAGATGTTATACTTTGGTTTGGGTATGTGTTTAAGAGCTTGTTGGAGTCTTGTTATGACCACTTTCTCAAAAATTGCCATTTCCGGTCCTAGTTGGTCTAGAGTTGGGGTGAAAGTTGAAGGTAGGGCCACAATATTGTTGCTTTCGGCGTCTAGGATTGTGTCTGGTTTTTCCTGGAAAAACTTTTTCAATCGGATCTTTCTGAAGAAAGCATGTAGATCTTGGTGAAGTTCAAAAATATCAACATGGGCGTGGGGGACAAATGTTAGTCCTTTTGTCAATAGGGATGTATCTGACATCTTCAAATTGTAATTTGAAAGATTAAAAATAGGTATTAAATCCATTGTTTTTGGTACTGTTTGTTGCGTGTTTCTAGGTAGTTCTGATGTTCCGGAGGATGTGGGTGTGTCTGATAGTGGCCTCGTGATTGTGGTTGGAACCGTACTCGTTGACGTCCCCGTCTGGTCCCACGATTGCCTAAAAAAGGCTGCCGTGTGTTTCTATTTCGTCCACTTTGTGGGTTAAATGGGCCTTCTTCCTGATAGTTCGCATCTATGTCTGAATCAGGGTCTGATGAGTCTGAGAAGTTGTTTATTCTCGGTGGGTTATAGTGGGCACCTGCTTGTGGATAGTCAGTATTATAGTAGTTTTCACCCAGATAGGGATAGGTACGTTCCAACGTGAAAAACCTTTTGTCCTTGGTGAACTTATCCCCTTTTCTTTTTGAAAGGTAGTCTGCGAACGAGGCAATGTCTTTTTTTAGGGCTGTTAGCTGATTATCTGCATCTTCTATTGTGCTCGATTTTTTTATTTTTTCCTCAAGATCTTCTATCTCTTTTCTTATGTCAGTTGCTAGTTCTTTTGATGTTGTAATGATTAGGATCATAAGGTCCCTTGAGCATCTGCTCGCTATCATGCTCCATTTGTGGAGGAAGGTTTTAATATCTACAAATAGACCTGGGATGTTCCTAACTCTTAATCCCATGGGTATAATGCCTGATTTTAGATAATTCAGCATGAATTCCCCATGGGCTTCTATTCTTATGAGTTTCTTTTGGAGGTTAGACAGTTTACCTACATCACTGTTGTTCTGAGTGTTAGACATAAAACCTCGGCTCGAGGATGCTGAAGTGCCTACCAGTGTTTCAAAGTCTGCATCGGAAAAACCAAATGTTTCCATTTGGGCCATGCTAGAAGCTAAGGTGAATGGATTAAATGGGGGCGTTGGACGTGGATATATACAGCATAGGATGAGGGCTAGACCGATGTTTGAAAAAATCCGGGAAGGACAAAAGAGCATTAGCGGTATTAATATATATAGCTAAACTACGGTCCCACACGGATAAACCGTGGGTATCACTGTGTGAAAGAACAAGGACCCCCTGGTGCTAATAGCGATCCTGGGTCAGGGTAAGGAATATGTATGTAACAAAATTGCCCAGGCATGCACATAAGTTACTAGCGTATTCAAGTATAAGCTTCGTATCTGTAAATAACAAAATACAGCTGCTTTCAAGTACAAACTAGGTTTTAATACTTTGAGGTTTTTTTATAAAAAATCATTAGATAAAAATAATCATTGCAATGTTACATTCGTATACATGATTAAACACTTTAAAATTTCATATGCGAGTAGATGGTTTTCCTGTCGACGCGTTTCGACACGTGGGCTGTGTCTTCTTCAGGACCGTACCATCAGTGGGCTGTGAAATAACATTTATAGACATAATTTTACTATTTATTATTTGTTAAAAAAATAATAAAGAAGTGTATTTAGTTGGCTATTCGTTTGCTTATTTAGATGACGCTAGTAGATTATACATTCATTTATGATGTACCGCATATAGTCTGTTTATGCTCAGAACTAAAAAATGATAATCATATATATATTTACCACAAGTTGTCATATATCACAGATGTCTCATGGCTCAATACAAAAATCATTGTTTCTTGCTTTTCATAGATAATATTTATAGCGTTTCACATGAGAGAATAGTATTCATTTTGGTGTGGCAATAAAGACTCAAAAATAGAGGTCATTGATTTTCAAACAAAGGTGTGCTAGCCTATCCGGTGCTGTATAGTGGTCTAGGTGTATGCTAAGACAGCAAGGGAGTGTGTTCGTTTGAACATTGCTGCATCCCGATCTTTTAATATTTAATTTGACTATGAGGGTATATTTATTGTATTCTACACAGTTTGCTAGTGTCAGGGGGGGGGGGAAGAAATTAATTGAGAGCCACTTTAAGTTCTGCTTTATCTTGGGTGGTACATGTCTATTTCTATTAATCTTACAGGCTGTGATAATGGCATATTTTGTATCTAGTTTCCCTATGTCTCACCTGATAATTGGTAGTTACAGGGATGGTGCTGTTATCAAACAGAGGGAACGCACAGTGCACAGGATGAAGGGGCAATGAATGCCTAGAAGTATAAACATAATAAGTCATGATACAAGATTGCACTAGCCCTTATTGGTCTAAGTGGCAAGAGCGCACTTCTAAACCACGGTAATAATTACCTGGATTTGAGTCGTGAGAAACACTGACACTAAGGCGCTTTCTGTCTGGTGGTAATAAGTATGCTCGTAGTTTCTCTGAAAAATTCGGGGTTGCAGCGGTTGTATTCTGTGCTGGCGGTAAGGCATGCAGCGCGTAGGTGGGGAGGATAGCCGGTACCTAAAGATTAAAACAATGTGTGCCGTATTGTGAATATAGGTTGACTATTGTTACTATAACCAATGGGAGCATCATTTGTGACTGGGATGGTATATATTACCTTCGTATTGGTGTTAAAAAACAGTCATGGTGTGGCACTTTCTTAACAATATTGCTTGTCGGAGTCTCAGCTCACCGAAGGTTAAAAGCGGAAGGGTTTCTGGGAGGTGTAGTTTTACCGAGTCCTCACAGTAAACTGCATGCGAAGGTTGCCTGTAGTCGGGGGAATGGCTATTAATAGTATATATATTTTTCCCTGTGATGAAGTTTTTAAATGAGGATTTCAATGGATCTTAACTAGGGAGTTTGGTAACTCGGTTTGCTGTGTGAAATAAATACAACGAGTAGATATTCAGAGAGGCACCCAACAATGCTCCTGCATCTATTTTGAAGAAAACGGGGAAAAGAAGGGGGAAAGATTACATATCCCATATTTTAAGTTTGTTATTTCTTTTTCTAATGGTGCTAGTTTGGTGTTTATCTAAATTCTTACCGGCAAACCAGGCTTCCTCCAGCGGGGACTACGTGCGGCGTCTTCATTAATTTCGTAAAGGGATTGGAGTTGGACGATGGCCGGGCTTTTATGTAGGGGGTCTCCCGATTGGCTCCGCATGGAGGGTTTTTCTTAAAGGAAAACAGTCCTAATACCGCATGTTACCAATTTAAAAATGACTTGTGTTTCCCCTAAGCCTGCGTGTACTCGGTTTAACATTTTAATATCCTAATATACACTATATATTTTAGGGTACGCTCTGGTTCCTGAAAGATGGCATATATGGCAATGCATCCTTTGTTAATATATTTACGCAAAGATATATAAAGGGCTTGTGAAAATAAATTGTTTTGTGAAATGGATTATTTATATCAGTTTATTCCCGGTCTCTATTTATATTACAGAATGGCATTAATCCATGGCAGGTCGTTATTTAAACCATGGGTGAATGTTTTAAGGGAAAAAATCCAGTAGACTTCTCTCTTTTTCCTTATTTTCTCACCACCGTTGGTATTTGGTGTGTGGATTTTTTCCAGGATGCGCCACCTAATGTCCGTTGGGGCATGGCGGTGTTCAAGAAAATGGGTCACTAACGGAGATGTTAATTTGTGGGTTTTGATGGCTGATTTGTGTTCAGTCAGACGGGTTTTTATCATGCGCCCAGTTTCACCTACATAGCCCTTATTGCAGGGACATAGGATCAGATAAACGACATTGCTTGAATTGCATGTCCAGAGTTCTCTTGCTGTGATTTTAAAGTTGTTATGTATTAAAGTGTCTCCTGGAATGATGCCATCACACGATTGGCATGTGCCACATCTAGAGGTGCCCTTATAAGCATCTGAGCCTGTAATTGATTTCTGTATGAAAGGTTTTCTTGCAATTGTACTGACAAAACGTGATCTGACAACTAGATCTTTTAAGTTTTTATTTCGTCTGTGTGCATACATAGGTTTTGCAAGTTTGGGTTTGGATGCATCTGTGTTTAGTAGATGCCAATTCGCATTGATCGTTTGTCTGATCATGGCATTTAGTGTGGAGTGTTTGGTAATACACACCAATTTAGGTTCCTGCGTGGGTTTGTTCGAATTGAGGAGACTATCTCGGTCGTAAAACCGAGCCCTCTTGTAAGCTTCTCGTACAAGACGGCGTGGGTATCCCCTGTCAAGAAATTTTTGCTTCATTGTGATCGATTGGTAGTCGTAGTCTTTGATGTTGGTACAGTTCCTCCTGACGCGTAGGAACTGGGAGAAGGGGATACCATCCTTTTGACTTCTGGGGTGGTAGCTAGAGAAGTGGAGGAGAGTGTTCCTCGCAGTGGGCTTAGTGAATAAGTCCATCTCTAGTCTATTCGATTGGCTCCTAATGTACACATCTAAGAATTCTACCTCTGTAGCATGGGCATGTGCAGTGAAACGTAGGTTCCTATCTGCCATGTTGATCCACTCCAGGAAATCATGTAGGGTCTGTTCCCCACTGGTCCAGATAAAAAAGATGTCATCTATGAATCTGTACCAGTGGAAAACAGACTCAAAGAATGGGGCCATTTCATTGTATATATGGTGGGCCTCGAAGAGGGCCATATATATATTCGCTATGGACGGAGCCATGGCTGCCCCCATGCTCACGCCCTTGGTTTGCTGGTACATATGGTCCCCAAACTGGAAAACATTTTCCTTTAGTACCAGAGACAGACATTCCAGGATAAATGGTTTATTGCATGGTATGTTATGTAAATCTATAAACCACATAGTGGCCTCCACTGCTCCAGTCTGAGGGATGTTGCTGTATAAAGCTTCAACATCAAGCGTGACCATGAGGTCATTGCCACTGTTGAAGGGTAGATGTTCTACTTTTGTGATGATGGCTCCAGTGTCTTTAATATACGAGGGAGACAGTGATATATAGGGTCTTAAGATGTTGTCTAGATACTTAGAGACGGCCTCAGTGGGTGTTCCAATAGTGGACACAATGGCCGATAAGGGGGGTCTAGTTGGTTTTTGTGCATCTTGGGCACCCCATAGATGCATGCTATCTTGTTTTGTGATTTGTTCAGGAAATCATATTCTTTTTTGTTTATTATTTTTTTCTCTAGAGCTGTTGTGGTAATTTGTTGAATTTTACTGATGACTCTGTTTGTGGGGTTACTTGTAACTTTTTTATAAAATACGGGATCATTCAGCATGTTTAACATGTTATTTTCATATTTGCTTGAGTCTATGAGGATGATACCCCCACCCTTGTCACTACTCTTAATTGTGACAGATTTGTTGTTTTTTAGATTAGTTAGGGAGGTATGTTCATCCTTTGAGATGTTATACTTTGGTTTGGGTATGTGTTTAAGAGCTTGTTGGAGTCTTGTTATGACCACTTTCTCAAAAATTGCCATTTCCGGTCCTAGTTGGTCTAGAGTTGGGGTGAAAGTTGAAGGTAGGGCCACAATATTGGTACTTTCGGCGTCTAGGATTGTGTCTGGTTTTTCCTGGAAAAACTTTTTCAATCGGATCTTTCTGAAGAAAGCATGTAGATCTTGGTGAAGTTCAAAAATATCAACATGGGCGTGGGGGACAAATGTTAGTCCTTTTGTCAATAGGGATGTATCTGACATCTTCAAATTGTAATTTGAAAGATTAAAAATAGGTATTAAATCCATTGTTTTTGGTACTGTTTGTTGCGTGTTTCTAGGTAGTTCTGATGTTCCGGAGGATGTGGGTGTGTCTGATAGTGGCCTCGTGATTGTGGTTGGAACCGTACTCGTTGACGTCCCCGTCTGGTCCCACGATTGCCTAAAAAAGGCTGCCGTGTGTTTCTATTTCGTCCACTTTGTGGGTTAAATGGGCCTTCTTCCTGATAGTTCGCATCTATGTCTGAATCAGGGTCTGATGAGTCTGAGAAGTTGTTTATTCTCGGTGGGTTATAGTGGGCACCTGCTTGTGGATAGTCAGTATTATAGTAGTTTTCACCCAGATAGGGATAGGTACGTTCCAACGTGAAAAACCTTTTGTCCTTGGTGAACTTATCCCCTTTTCCTTTTGAAAGGTAGTCTGCGAACGAGGCAATGTCTTTTTTTAGGGCTGTTAGCTGATTATCTGCATCTTCTATTGTGCTCGATTTTTTTATTTTTTCCTCAAGATCTTCTATCTCTTTTCTTATGTCAGTTGCTAGTTCTTTTGATGTTGTAATGATTAGGATCATAAGGTCCCTTGAGCATCTGCTCGCTATCATGCTCCATTTGTGGAGGAAGGTTTTAATATCTACAAATAGACCTGGGATGTTCCTAACTCTTAATCCCATGGGTATAATGCCTGATTTCAGATAATTCAGCATGAATTCCCCATGGGCTTCTATTCTTATGAGTTTCTTTTGGAGGTTAGACAGTTTACCTACATCACTGTTGTTCTGAGTGTTAGACATAAAACCTCGGCTCGAGGATGCTGAAGTGCCTACCAGTGTTTCAAAGTCTGCATCGGAAAAACCAAATGTTTCCATTTGGGCCATGCTAGAAGCTAAGGTGAATGGATTAAATGGGGGCGTTGGACGTTGATATATACAGCATAGGATGAGGGCTAGACCGATGTTTGAAAAAATCCGGGAAGGACAAAAGAGCATTAGCGGTATTAATATATATAGCTAAACTACGGTCCCACACGGATAAACCGTCGGTATCACGGCATCGGCATGTTTCCATTTCTGGGGGAAGTGGGCTGTGATGATCAAGGAGTTGAGCACCTTCATGAGTTCTGCTGGAAATCCAGAGCGGATGGCTGCTGCTTTCTTCTTGCTAAGGGTGTTCCATGAGGACAGGGGGAGTGGGTGGGTGTTGGTCAGCAGGAGGAGGTTGATGTCATCCTTGGTGGGGGATTGAGGTGCAAAGTCTTGGTAGATGGTGTTGATTTTATTGTGGAACAATTCTGAGAGTGTGTTGGAGAGGGCTTGCAAGGGTGAAATGGTGTTTTTGTTTGCTGATGGGTTGGCAAACTCCTTGACTATGTGGAACAGTTCCTTACTGTTGTTGGAGCTGTCATTGATGCAGGTGGCTAGGGTGGTGTTCTTGGTATTTTGCAGCAGGTGTCTTTGAATCATTTTCAGTCCTAGAGGGTCTTACTGGCATGCCATATTCTTTCCTTCTGTCTCCAGTCATCTTTATGGGATTTCAGTTCTGCTGTGAACCAGTTGGGGTGTTGTATCAATTTCTTGGGGTTGGTGGATTTCCTAGGTGCAACTTCATCAGCACTTGCAGTGATTCAGTTCGCAAAATTTTCCGCAGCTTGTTCTATTTTTGGTGATGGTGGGTAGGCAGGAATTGTGGGCGTTGGTCCATCATTGCTGTGAAAACTTTGACCAGTTAGGCCGTGCTTCTATGGCAGTAAAGGCAAGGATGTTGGGGGTTCCGAGATGATAAAATGGACGCAGTGGTGATCGGTCCAGGTGAGCTTCTCCGTGTGGGTGTATGTTACTCTGTTGCAGGCTGAGAAGATAGGATCGAGTCATTGCCCTGTGGTGTGGGTGCGGTTTGTGACAAGCTGCTTGAGTCTGAGGTTAGCCATACTTTCTAGGAGGTTGACGTGTTGGGGACATCAGTGTTCTCAAGGTGAAGGTTGAGGTCTCTTAGGAATATGTACAGATTCAAGTCAATATCAAATGGGGCAATGAAGTCGGCAATTGTTTTGCAGAAGGCAAGGCGGGGTCCCGGAGGTCTATAGGTGAGGGTGCCTCTGTTGGTGGTTTTGCTGTTCGTTCGGAGTAAGAAGTGGAGGTGCTCCATGAAAGAGGGGGAGTTGTCTGTGGTGGTTCAATCAATCAATCAGAACATTTGCTAAGCGCACTACTCGCCCGTGAGGGTCTCAAGGAGCTGGGGGGGGTGCTGCTACTGCTCGAATAGCTAGGTCTTGAGTAGCCTCCTGAAGGTTAGTGGGTCTTGGGTCTGCCGAAGGAGGATGGGGAGGGTGTTCCAGGTCTTGGCGGCGAGGTGGGAGAATGATCTGCTGCCAGTGGTCGCTCTTCAGATGCCGGGGACCGTGGCGGGGATGGTGGGGAGCGTGAGGTCGGCGGAGCAGAGCTGGCCGTTCGGGGTGTAGAAGGTGAGTCGTCTGTTGAGGTATGCCGGTCCGGTGTTGTGGAGTGCCTTGTGAGCGTGGGTGAGGAGACTGAAGGTGATTCTCTTGGTGACGGGAAGCCAGTGCAGGTCTCTCAGGTGGGGTGTTATGTCGCTGTTGCAAGGGATGTTGAGGATCAGGCGTGCAGAGGCATTCTGTATGCATTGAAGTCGTTTCAGGAGTTTGGCTGAGGCTCCTGTGTAGAGAGAATTTCTGTAATCTAGCCTGCTGCTGACGAGGGCCTGGGTAACCGTTCTTCTTGTTCCGGTGGGGATCCACCTGTAGATCTTGGGAAGCATGCAGAGGGTGTTGAAGCAGGAGGATGAGACGGCGTTGACTTGCTTGGGCATGGAAAGTGTTTAGTCTGGATGAACCCCAGAATGCGTGCATGGTCGGTGTGTGTTGGTGCTGCTCCCAATGAGGTCAGCCACCAGGACTCGTCCCAGGCTGAGGGGTTGGAGCCGAGGATGAGGACCTCCGTCTTGTCCGAGTTCAGCTTCAGACGGCTGTGTTTCATCCACTCGGCAGCAGCCTTCATTCCTTCGTGGAGGTTGGTTTTAGCGGTGAAGGAGTCCTTGGTGAGGGGGAGAATCAACTGTGTGTCGTCGGCGTAAGAGATGATGTTGAGGTCCTGCAGTTGGGTGACGTGGGCGAGCGGTGCCATGTAGATGTTGAACAATGTTGGGCTGAGGGATGATACTTGGGGTACGCCGCAGATGATCTTGGAGGCTACAGGCCGGAAAGGGGGGAGGTGGATGCTCTGGGTTCTGCCGGAGAGGAAGGAGGCGGTCCATTCCAGAGCCTTGTCTTGGATCCCTGCATTGTTGAGGCGTGTGCGTAGGGTGGGGTGGCAGACAATGTCAAAGGCGGCTGATAGGTCCAGGAGGATGAGGGCAGCAGTTTCGCTATTGTCCAGCAGGGCCCTGATATCATTGGTTGCGGTCATGAGGGCAGTTTTGGTACTGTGGTTGCTGCGGAACCCGGACTGGGTCGGGTCCAGGATGTTGTTCTCCTCGAGGTAGCGGTTCAGTTGTCCGTTGACAGTCTTCTCGATGACCTTCATCAGGAACGGGTGCAGGGAGATGGGCCGGAAGTTCTTGTGGTCCTTCAGATTCGCCTTGGGTTTCTTGAGTTATGCGTTGATCTCGGCGTGCTTCCATTTCTCCGGGAAGGTTGCGGTCTCGAAGAATATGATGATGGCCTTGCAGAGATGAGGTGCCATGGAGGCGCTAGCTTTGTTGAAGATGTGGTGTGGGCATGGGTCCGACGGAGAGCCGGAGTGGATGGTGTTCATGATTTTGATGGTGTCGTCATCGTTTGTGTTGGTCCAGGTGAGCAGGGGATCGGTGCGGGTGGTGGGCGTCGGGTCTGAGGTGTCGGTGGCTGTCGGGGTGGCCTGGTTGTTGAAGCTGTCTGGATGTCTGCAATCTTGCGATGGAACAAGGTGGCAAGGGAGTCACACAGGTCTTGCAATGGTGGGATGTCGTTAGTGTTGGAGCTGTGGTTGGAGAGTTCCTTCATGATGTTGAAGAGCTCTTTGCTGTTGTGCCCATTGTTGTCGAAGCGGTCCGTGAAGTAGGCCCTATTGGCAGACTGATGAGGTGGTGGTGTCTGCGGATGGTGTTCTTGTGCGCTGCGTAGTTGTCCGGTGTCTGTTCGCGGTGCCATTTCTTCTCTAGTTTTTGGCAGGTTTGCTTGGAGGTCTGGAGGTCCGCGGTGTACCAGCTGGCTTTCTTGCTAGTGTGTCTGTTGGAGGGTTTCTTGATCGGGGAGTGTTGGTGCAGTTGTCGATTCATTGCCTTAGGTTGCGGGTGGCGGTGTCAGAGTCAGTGGGGTCATTGGGTGGGCTTTAGGCTTTTGTGGTATTTAGCTGGCCTTCACTGACTTTGCTCCAGCTGCGGCCGGGGATCTGTTGAGTGCGGTGGCGCATGGTGGGTTTCCGGAAGGTGAAGTGGATGCAGCGATGGTCCTTCCATTGGAGTTTGATGGTGTGGTTGAAGGTGACGTTGGAGCTTGCGGAGAAGATGGGGTCAAGCATGTGGCCAGTGGAGTGGGTGGGCGTTGTGAAGAGCTGTCTGAGTCCAAGGTTGGCGAGGTTGTCAATCAGGGTGTTGGCGTTGGTGTCATTGTTGTTCTCGAGGTGGAAGTTCAGGTTTCCGAGGAGGTTGTAGTCTGTGGCAAAAAGGGCGTGTGTGCTAACGAAGTCGGTGACGGAGTCGCTGAATTGAGGTCGGGTCCGGGGCGTCTGCAGACAAGTGTTCCTCTGAGGGTGGTGTTGGGGTCGGTGTGGATATGGAAGTGCAGGTGTTCGGCAGTGTTCAGGGTGTCGTCAGTGCTGGTTGTAACCCTGAGGGTTTTCTAGTGGACAAAGGCA
Organism: Lissotriton helveticus; assembly: GCF_964261635.1. Taxonomy (NCBI): domain Eukaryota; kingdom Metazoa; phylum Chordata; class Amphibia; order Caudata; family Salamandridae; genus Lissotriton; species Lissotriton helveticus. Next base: position 2,094,945,505 of record NC_136063.1, read on the forward strand.
ATTCCACCACCTACTCCGTTGGTATGGTCCCTGCGGGTGATTTTGTAGCCATCCGGGATGGCTATGGCGATGTTGGGTGCCAAGGAGGCGTTCATCCGGGTCTCTGTCAGGAAGGCGACCTCTATGGAGGATGTATCGAGCAGGTCCCAGAGTTTTGATGGCATGTTTGCGTGCGGAGCGGGTCTTCAGTAGTATGCATCTGAGGTGGTTGCAATCTGTCGTGATGGGGGTTTGGCGGCTCGGATGCTGGTGAAGCTGCAGCTCTGGCAGGAGAATGGTCCTTTGGTGTGCTTCAGGGCAGCCAGGAAGCAGGTGTACGGTTGTATGGTGTTGAGAGTGTGGAGGGTGCTGGCGGTGTATAGTGGTGGCAGTCAGTGTGGCGTTCACGGGGACCAGGGGGTCTGGTGCTGGGCGTGGTCCAGGCGCGGACGGGCTTGCCTTAGGCGCACCTTTATGAGGGAAGGTGGAAGGGAGGAGCCGCTGGGAGGCGGGAGTGGGCAACGAATGGGCAGGCAGGGGGTGAGGCCACAAAGGACACAGAAGTGGGAAAATGGGGCACAGAGAGAAAAAAGCAAAGACCCAAAACCAAACAAGAGTCAAAAAACAAAAAGGCAAAACAGTAGAATCAAGGAGCAAAAGGCACCAAAGCAGAGCAGGGGGACATGGTCACAGAGTTGGTGCTGTGCGGTGTGGGTGAGCGACCTACAAAAGTCAGGGTCAAGGGTCACTTGGTTGATCATTTGAGGTTGTCTTGGATGATTATTGCGATGTGTCCGGCGTTCCTGTTGGATCGGTCCCGGTGCATGATCTTGTATCCTTCAAGATGCTGGGTTCAGCCAAGTTTCTGTGATGAAAACTGCATCCAGGTTGTGGGTCATAATGGGTCTATCCTTGCAGTCAAAGGGATGCATCGATCTTCCCATACTGCAGTGGTAGCAACGCAGTGGTTTTGATGACCAGGTCTTTAAGGAGATGCGCTGGTTCAGAGTACGATGCGCTGATTCTGTTCCTGCAACAGCGACAATGCATCAGTTCTGCTTTCCACACACAGGAGATACATCGTTGTGACTGGATCAAGCACCCGGGTCCACTTCCAATGGACCAGACACAGGAGCATGTTGCTGAGACTTTGATATCCCTGAGTCTCAAAAACAGGAGATAAGATAACAAGTACCTTAGAGATCACCCTAAGATAAAACAGAGTGCAGTTTTCCTCAGAAGGAGCAGAGGATAGCAGGCAGCAGGGCAGCACAGAAGAAACGCAGTTCTTCCAGAACAGCAGTCCAGCAGAGTGACAGTCCTTGAAGCAGCACAGCAGTTCCTGACAGAGTTTGTTTACAGGACCAGAAGCATTTGATTTGGTGAGGTCAGATGCTCAGTGCCTACATCCAGTTGTGACTTTGAAGTGGGGGTGACTTCAAAGATGGGATTTTACGGTCACAGAGGTCCCTTCTTCCTAGCCCTAGACCAGCCTTACTACAGGGGGGTAATCAGCCCTTTGTGTGGGGACAGGACAGGTGTACATTTCACCTCCTCCCTCCCATCCTGCCCAGGATGAGCCATCAGGATACATATGGGCACTCAGACACATCTAACCTTCCTTTGTGTGTGGCTGTCTGGAGGGAATGCACAAAGTCAAGCTGTCACCAACCCCAGACATGTATTGGAGATAGGCTGCAGGCACACAGAGCTTTAAGAACAGAGAAATGGCAACTTTCTAAAAGTGCAAAAAGAAGAATGAATAGACATAATGCTAAACAATGTCAAACTCTCACCCCCAGACAGAATTATGGGCCTAAATCCATTGTTTTTTTTGCTTACCACACCATTATGGTTCGAACCCAGCCATATGCAAATCAGACACAACCCTACTTTCCATTGGAAAAGTCCAGCCCAAACTACCAGGCCGGGGCCTTCCAGGACCAGACACAAGCCCCCTATAACTGTTTTCAGGGTATTACCATTTGTCAGCCAGGATAGCCTGAATCCAGTGGCTTGGCGAGCGTGGGACCCACATCTGGGCATACCCTTCCCACTTTAGGTGACAAATGCAAAAAAAAAAAACACTTGATGGACGGAATGCTGAATAATGTCAAGCACTCACCCTCAGTCAGAGATCTGGGCATAAATTCATATATTTTTTGCTCACCATGCAATTCCAGTTTGGAACTAGCCATATGCAAATCAGTCTTGAACCTACTCTCCGTGGGAACACTCCAGCCCGAACTGCCAGGGCAGGAACTTCCAGTACTGGAAACAGGCCTCCTAGCACTGGTTATGGGATATCAACCCTCATCAGCCAGGATAGCCCGAATCCAGGGGCATGGTGAGCATGGGACCCCGGACCCCTCATCATTCAGGATAGCCTGAATTCAGTGGCATGGCGAGAACGGCACCTCCATCTGGGCATACCCATCCCACTTGCATCCTAGTACCAGTTTTGGGGTATCACCTTTCATCAGCCAGGATAGCCTGAAATTGATTCTAAAAGTGACATTTCTGAAAAAGTAATGTTAAATTCATCTTTACCAGTAAAGAGGCTTCATCATTGCTTTTCCAATTATATGAAACATGACAGAGCGACTCCTTCTCGATCGAGAGTTACAGCTTCAAAGTGTAATAAGGAGTTCCCAATGTTCACTAATAGGGCATTTAAACCTTAAAAGTACATTTCCTAACTTTTGCACCCCGCCCTATTGGCTATCTAGTATCTACCTTTGAGGTGACATGTGTAATAGAAGGGGAGTTTAAGGCTTGGCAAGGAGTTTTAAATGCTAAGTAGACATGGCAGCAAAACTACACGTACAGGCTCGACAGTGGCAGGCCTGACACATGTTTAAAGGGCTACTTGTGTGGGTGGCACAAACAGTGCTGCAGACCCACTAGTAGCATTTAACTTGCAGGGCCTGGGCACATGTAGTGCACTTTACTAGGTACGTATATGTAAATTAAATAAGCCATTTGTGGATAAACCAATGTTACCATGTTTAGGGGAGAAACACATGCACTTTTGCACTGATCAGCATTGGTAAAGTGCTCAGAGTTCTAATGCCAACATAAATAATCAGCAGAAAGAGGAGGTAAGCAGGCAAAAAGTTTGGGGGATGACCACCCTAAGGCTAACAGGTGCAACAGTGAAGGACCAGGCGCATGGCACCACACATCAGGTAAAAGTAGATAGGTTTGGTTTTAGACCTGTCAGCCGTAAGGAGGTTCTTCCCCTAAACGTTTTGCCTAATTTCCACCATTTTTGTGTTGAAATTCATTACTGTTGGCCTTAGGACTTTGTGCGCTTTACCATTGCTAACCAATGCTAAGTGCTTGTGCTCACTCCCATAAACATGGTTTGTTTGTCCTGCACTGACTGCCAAATTTTATTTATTTATAGGTGCCCTACAAGGTGATATACCATACTCCCAGGGATTGTAACTTAAATTCTACTAGTAGGTCTGCAGCATGTATTGCGCAACCCACTTGAATAGCAGCTTCCAACATGTCCCAGGCCTGCCATAGCAGCCTGAATAGAGTTTCAAGCTGCTAATTCTAATTCTATAACCTCCTTTGTGAATCCTTCAACACCACGTTCATTGCACATAAGTCTCCCTTGAGCAGACTCTAGGCAGATCACAGGGCATGGTCCCTTGTATTTAAAAGGTTGGACATGCACTTTTAAGTTCGACATGTCATGGTCGTGAAAAACTCCTAACTTCGTTTTTCACTGCTGTGAGGCCTGCCTGCCCCACATGAAAACATTAGTTTGCCTTGATATATTTTATAAGTGCCTAACACTTGATTGGGAACAGGTATCCAGTTCATGTTTGGTATCTATGAAATTGTAATGACAAAAACCCTTAATGCTAAAGTCCGATTTCTTATTACAATTTTGAAAATGCAAATTTTGCAAAGTTGGCATTTTCCTGCCCTTTTGAGCATGCAGCCTGTCTTGGGTCACATGATATTTAGGCTTTGTGAATGCCTCCCAGACAATCACACAATAGAGAGATTAGGTGTGTCTCAATGGGACATCTGCTGGCAGGATGGGGGTGGTAACTTAAATGGCCGTACTCTGCTTTCACGTGAAGGACTTATCACCGCCACATTGTCCCTGCAGTCAGCTTTAAGAAAGGGCAGGGAAGTCAGGCAATTCCATGCTTTTCAAGGAACCTTTCAAGAAACTTCTCTAGCCTTCCAGAGGAAGGGCAGCAGGTATAAACATAGGACACTAAGACCTCTCTCCAATTCATTCCTGGACCTGTGGAAGGAGTCTCAATGGACTTCCTGCTGTCTGTGCACTCTGTAAAACTGCTTTGCTGTACCTAGCACTGCTTTGCTGCCTGGAGCTTGCCTTGAACCCTCACAAGTCAGTCCTACTGTTTGAGTCCTGCATCTACACCTGATCCCAGGACTACCAGAGTGACTCCAAGAGCTACATTTCTGGCCTCCTACTCAGAGCCACAGGGACATAAAATGATGCTGTATTCTTGAACCTGTACCTGAACCCACCTGAATGATTCCTGAAACCCTAAGTGGTATTGCACCAGTCCTGAACATCTTGGTTGTGGTGCTAAAGGTGCCCAGATGGCCAAAAACCAAAACTGAGGGCTTGGAAGATTTTTGGAAATAAATTGCTCTGAGAAACAAGAGGAGACTGGAACTCACCAACTCGCCTATCCACCCGAGTTGCATCGCCGGTTGGATCGACTTTGCGGCTTCTAACGCTATGTTTTTCTCAGCAGCGGCAATTACTGTTCCATGGTCCTTTGCCAAAGGGGTATCTGAGCTCTTTGAACTGTCTACAGCTACAGCCTCCTGCTTCGTCCCACTCGCAATTTTTGACTTCCTAAATAGAAACTAAGGGTCAGATTTGCTAGATTTTCATGCAACGCATTTCAGCAGCCAAAAATGCAGAGCCGTGTTGTACGAGAAGGAGAGAACAGGAGAGAGTCGATTCGATTTGAAAACTTTATTTCGATTCATAAAAACAGAATCATAAAAGTATAACATAACTTATTATACAATTTAAAAGGATAACCATGCAATAGTCTTTCAAACATTATAAATTTCATAAGTTTCAATACATGATTTACAAATCAATAAAAAAAAAAAAATTGTATATGTTAAAAAAGAAAACAGATTATCAGTACAGATACAATAAGTAGATAATGGTGCCCTAGCTCTAAACTAATCGCATTTGAGGGAGTCAACAATCCATAACAATAATTAGTATCAATTTCTGATGCTAAGTGCTACTCTGATAAAACTAAGAACAGCATTACATATTGCTGGGGTTGATAGTGAGAGTAGGTGTTCGTAACCCTCTTTATAATAACGAAATCCAAGAGATAACAGAATTGGTCTAATAAATCTACTCCTTGGATCTTTGTACAAGGAACAATAAAGTATTAAATGAAGGGTGTTTTGAGAAACTCTGTTGTTACAAGCACACAAGGGTAAACTTTCACACCAGCCCACCTGTTGTGGAAATGCAAATAGAAAATGTAATGTGTTCAAACGAAACCTAGTAAATAAAAGCGCCATTGTCTCTGCCCTATATAGGAAAGGTATGGTTGATGGTACAACCTCCCCCTATGGTAGACCACACTCTCACTGCTTTGCAATGTGCCTAAATCTGAGCGATAGGCCTCTTTAGTTAGTTGCTTTGTTTCAGCACCAATACTATCAACGTTTGAAAAAATCTGGCCCAAACCTATCCTTTGGAAAGTATCCTTGACTTATGATTGCCATGGGATCTTATTATAGTGCTCAAGCTTAAGACAGTCTGATAGTATTTCCTTGGTTAATTTCAGGTCATCAGAATGCCAAACCTTAATCCAAAGCAATCAAGGGGAGACGTGGATGATGTCACTAACAAATTCTAAGCCTGCCTCAGTGTGACAAAAGATGTTAGCAGTGCTTGTTGGAACACATAAGTGGCGTTTTATGAACTTGTTTTCCATTACTTGGATATTGTTGCAGGATTGCATGCCCCACACACCCGCACCGTATGTTACAACCGGGATGCATGTTGCTTTGTATAGGGATTTCAATTCTGCAACCGGTCTTTGCCCCAGTTTGCTGGAACAACGAAAGATAGCCTCAAAAGTTTGGGTAGCTTTTTGCGCACGCCTTGATGTTAATGGATCCCAGCTTAAGGTTTTGTTGAATAGGTTCCCCAGGTAGTTGAAGCTATCAACTTTCGCAATAATCGAGTCCTTTACCACAAGCCTGCGGGATTTTACCCCTTTCGGGCCACAGACCATAGCAAAGGACTTGGCAAAATTTACCCTTAGATCTAACCCCTGCATGAAAGTTTCAAAAGCATTTAAACAAGTTTGCATGCTATTTGCAGTTAGGGTCCTTAAAACCGTGTCATCCGCATAAGATAACATCGGTATAGATTTGCCATTTACCTGGGGAAAATCAGCACAAGTTTCCAACAGAAAGGCTTCCAACCCATTGGTATAGACCAGGAACAAAAAAGGATCCAGTATACACCCCTGGCGGACACCCTCAGTCGAGGGTATGGGCTTTGTCATCTCCCCTGTTGGACCGAATTTAATCTTTACTGTAGTGGCAGCGTGGAGTCTGCGAAGTAAGGTAACCAATGGCACCTCAAACCGCATGGACTCCATCATCTGCCATAATTTTCCCCTGCAAACAGTATCGAAGGCACTGGATAAGTCCATGAAAGCCAAGTGGATACAACCCCGCTTAGCTCTCATGTACTTACCCATGATCAGCGCCAGATTTAGGCACTGCTCATTAGTGCCCTTTCCCCTCCTAAACCCATATTGGGACTCAACAATAATACCGTTAGATTCGGCCCAGGTTTCTAAATGGGCAAGAATCACCCTACCCATTAATTTACAGGACGCGTCTATTGGGGATATTGGTCTATAGCAACTAGGGTCACATTTGTTGCCTTTTTTAAAAATTGGGACCAACACCGCCTCTTGCCATAAACTCGGGATGCGGCCGACCACAACTGCTTTAAACAGGAGTAATAAAAGGGGTGCCCACACATCAGTGTTATATTTATAAAAGTCCAATGGCACTGCATCCGGCCCAGGAGCTTTTAGAGCTATGCCCTTCCTAAGTGCGGCCTCTACCTCAAAAAGAGTCAGTGAAAGGCTGAGTGTGACTGCTGATTCCCTCCTTATATTGGGGAGCCCTTCAGGGCAGGTTACAAGTGAAGCCCCCTTTGGGTTAAAGATTCCCCCGTAATGGGCCTCCCATGTGCCCCCTGAAATATGAGTCTGCAAGGTGTCCTTTTCATCACTTTTTAAAAAAGGACGATTTATAACCTCCCAAAATAATCGACTATCCTTTAGATCCAAAGCTCTGCCCAGATAGTCCCATGCCTGTCTTTTCAATTCGATTTTACGTTTGGTGATGGCGTCTCTATAAGTTTTCCTTGCTACTCTAACCAAACCCCTATCACGAGGTACTTGACGTAGAGCTTTTGTTAGGCTAGATTGCGCTTTAGAGCATTCGGAGTCGAACCATTTATATGTATTACCCTTTTTTCCCCCCATGGGTCTCAAAAGATGGGAGGCCACATTTGTTAGAAGAGCTTCAAAGTTATCAATTATTACATCTGGCTCATTTAAGTGCGTTAAGCAAACTTCGATTTTTTCTTTATTTATCTTAAAGATCTCCATCTCTAAGATTTTTGCGTCTACCCTATCCCACCTTAAGGTAACCCCCTTGTTCTGACTAAACTTAATTGGATGTTCTGCAACCAGCGTTCTCTTGAACACAGGACACAGACTCAGGACGAGTGCGTTATGATCACTTGCTGGATTAACCTGGATTTGAAAATCATTAATGAGATGAATGTATTTTCTGGAGACTAGTGCAAAATCTATAACACTCGTCTGGCCTCCCACGCCATGGAAGGTAGGAATACTCACAGGTCTTGAGAAGCTGGGCATATCTAGAACGCAAATGTCATTAATAATTATAATATTATTTAGGGCCTCCCCTTGCTTTGAATGCTTAAAATGTGCAAACGGTTGTTCGTTTAAATCTGCCAGGCCACAGACTCGCGAACCACTAAACTTACACAAACAACAATTAAAATCGCCTACCCACATCATGAAAAGAGGAGATATACTATTTGTTATTTTGATAATCTCATCCTCTAGTTTTTGTATAACCACTGTGATTTGAGGGGCAAATATATTGTAATACCAATTAATTAACAGCAAGGGGATCTAGAATAAATCCTTAATTATTAGTAATTGGAACCAAGGGCACGACACCAATGTATCAGTTTTTAAGCTATCATGTTTTACAGAGATGGCTGTCATAAGGCCACCCTTAGCTTTTCCGGATTGTGAGGGTTCTGCTACAACATTAAAAGATCGGTAACCATCCAAACCAGGGGACCCCCTGCTCCATGTCTCCTGGAAACAGGCTATATCGAAGGATTCCACAAATTTTAACCATGCCGGGTCCTCTAGTCTCCGTGAGAGACCAACTATATTCCACGAAATCAGGCGGAATAAGTGGCCATCAATCATGCTACCCGGATCCTCCGTATGTGTAGTAGTTTGTGACTGAATTGCCTCAACATCTCTTAGGGTTGCTGCTAGTGAATTACTACCTAAACCCAATTGGGTAGATTCTATCTGGCGGGGACTATTTCTTTCACCCCGTGGTGAAATACCCGCACTCTGAATCCAAACATCTGTCTGACACCCTTTTGGAGTTGGTGGTCAATCCACAATCTCCAAACAACTATATCTGTTCAAAGTAGGAATTCCTCTTCAGTGGTCCCTAAAGGAAGATTCCTGTGTGGGATATCTATTGGGGTTACCTCCCCAATCTGCCCTAGTAGTGTGTCTAATGGGATTACTGCCCCAAAACCTCCCACTCTCTATCCACAGCTCGATGGCCTACTCTTTGCCAGTTTTGTTTGTAGCCTAAGTCGTTATGAGTCCCAGGGGGATAGAAGAAGGAGAGACGTTTTGTGTCTATCCCTTCAATGGTAAATCGGGGACCCCATGAGCAAATATGGTTCACTGTACGAGGGTCCTTAAAATTAACTAGTATGCAATCTCCCTCTATCAATTTCTTACCGTGGCCCACCCAAGGGACTCTATGAACTGTTAAAATCTGGCTAGACCAGTAAGATGGTAAAGGACGATTCTTATTGAGCCAGTGTTGAACTTTATTCATTAATGCCCAAGGAGGTTCATCTGTGGTATCTGACAATTCCGGGACACCGGTCAGCACTACCACAAAAGGACTAGCCTCAGGGGGAAGATTAGTGGGAAATCTATTATAAAGCGTTTTCCTATGATGGCCCCTATTATCATCTTTCCTGGGTGCTGTCGGGGTATTGCTAATCACCTTATCCTGAGCAACCGGGTCTTTGGGGTTTTCAGTAGTTTTCTTCTCTGCTACTGCTACTGTAGCAGGAGACTTCGATATTGTTTGCCCTGCGCCACTACTTTTATTACCTGTGGAACAGCAGGTTTATTTGTTGACAATTTAGTTCCCCCTGGTTTTGATGTCCCCGATATCAGTGGGTCTTTTCTTTTAGAGACACTAAATAATTCGACTAGTTGTTTTTCAATACGTAGCAGACTAGCCTTCTAACGGAGAGAGGTAGGATTTGATTAACTCACCCACTCTTGTTAAAAGTTGGTTATCTACCCCTCTTTCAATTTCGTTTTCCTTTTCCTTTTCACCCCCTACCTGGATAGTCAAAATATCAGTAGACGTATTTCCCGGTGACTCATATATAGCAGGATTTAGTACGTTTTTATTTCTGTTACCCCCCTTCTTCTGTACAAAGTTATTTAGATTATTTCCCTGGTGCTTAGCTGACTCATGTGTCTTTTTTGCCCTTTTAATTTTCTGCTGATTCCTTCTTTTCTTAACGGCCTCCTCCCTCTTTCCTCTCAGCTGTCTAGTTGCATCTGGTGTAGAATGAAATGATAAGTCTGGTGATTTTTCCAGCTCCAAGCTAATTTGGGAGTCTGACAGGCATACCGACGCCGATAGGTCCACCACATTTGGTAGACTATGTACATCCGCACGTACCTCTATCAGAGAGGACTTTCTAGTCCGATCAGGGGTTTTGGCTAAGCATGGGCGGATTTTGCGAATTGGCAATCCGCTAACTTGCGTATTTACGGATTCGCAATCCGCAAAATCCGCGAACTCTCGCGAAATTGCGGATTTTTTTTTGTGTTCGCAAGGGTTTCTGCCAGTTCGCGAGGGTTGTGTACCAGTTCGCAATTGCGAACTTACTTGTTGGCTCGCAACGGCCGCGACTATGTTGTTTCTACGTCTGGTTCATCATCACAGGTTCACAGCACCCTTTGTTTCACCACTGCCACCCTCTGGTACACCCATGCCACCCTCTGGTACATCACTGCCACCCTCTGGTTGATTTATCACTGTAGATTATGGGGGTGAAAAAAAGCAAGCACACCTGTCCTGCTTCAACTGACATGAATTAATTTGGGGTTGATTAATGTGTCACTGAATTTAAACTTCCAGTCTGGCTGGCACCTGCTTCCTTATCTGTAATTTGCTTTCTGTTGCAGTGCAATTTTTTTCACAGGACCTTTGTGGCCTACTTGTAGCTATTCTCTGAGCCTGCTGTGAGGGTCAGAGCAGGGTCATAGAATAGTTGTAAGTAGGCAACTGAACTCTGAAGGGGCCCCTCAGGAAGCACTACAGGGAATGGTTACTAATGATAAGATTGAACTTTTGCACCTGCTGAGTGCTTTCAGTTTTGTCTGTAATTGCTTTCTGTTGCAGTGTAATTTTTTTAACAGGACCTTTGTTGTATACTTGTAGCTATTCTCTGAGCCTGCTGTGAGGGTCAGAGCAGGGTCATAGAATAGTTGCAAGTAGGCAAATGAACTCTGAAGGGGCCCCTCAGGAAGCACTACAGGGAATGGTTACTAATGATAAGAATGAACTTTTGCACCTGCTGAGTGCTTTCAGTTTTGCAAAAATCCAAATATCCAGCAGCATCCACAAAAAGTAATCCTTCCAGGTTAAGATCCAAATCAAAGTGACCAGCACATGAAGAAAGCACTGGGAGGAGCCTGCTGGACAGGAACAGGAAGTTGGAGACTGTGGTGCACTTCCTTCCTCCCACCCCCCCAAAATGGACTTCTTGCAAAGAAAAAGTGCAGGCAAATGTCAACCTGAGGAGTTATTCTGATAAAAATCATAATTTTCAAGGTTTATGCTGCCTGCTGGTGGATTTCTTGTGCGAAATTGCAAATTTTGCAATCTCGCAATTGCGAGATTGTCGCTGCCTGCCGCATCTACGTGTTCGCAAGTGTTTACTCCCGCGAAATTGTATAGTATTCTAGTTGGCAAGTGCGACCAAGCAAAAAATCCGCTTCGCACGGATTTTACGAATTTTCGGCAAGTTCGCGAGAGTTCGCGGATTGCGAATTTACCGAAAATCCGCAAAATCCGCGAGCGGAACGGATTTTACGCCCATGCTTAGTTTTGGCAGTAGCTAGGTTGCCCAAGGAAGATCGTTTTTGGTAGGCAGCAGCTAGATCTTGGGAAACTCTGCGTTCAAGATCAGCGATGCCTTGATCAATAAAGGAGTTCGCCTTTATTAGAAAATTAGCTATGGGTCCAACTATCTGACCCCCTTCCACCGCAGTTTTACTCCGGCTTCCTCCTGTGGTCATTGTTACAAGAGAGAAGATACTGAACCAACCAGCTAACTATATAAAGGCAGTATACAAAAATGTTGTACTAAAAATGGGAAGACGTACACACAAGACCTTAAAACACAGAGACAAGGGACTTAGGGGGGGCCCGGTCCAGTCTTACGCGGTCTCTAACGGGCTCAAACGGGCCCGCCCTTGGCCCGGGCTTAGTCCCGCGCGCGTCCCGCGATGCGCGTTGGGATCAAGGCTAAGTACAAAGATGGAGGCGGGGCTAGCCCGGGAAGAGGCACCAGCTGTGGGTAGTAGGTGGAATGCTGGTCCTCGCAGTCCCGGGCTCCCGCACAAACTCTTCGTACTCAGGCAAATTACACACAGCCTCCCATTAACCAGGGTAAAACAGTTCAGCAAAGGGTTCCAAAAAGCGCATGGCAGGGGAGAAAAACGCCGATGTCCAGAGTCCTGCTGCGAGCGGTCCCCGCGAAGCGGGGGCCGCCAGCAGTTAAGAGGCGGTGTGAGAAGGCGGGGCAGGCCCGGGAAGAGGCACCATCTGTGGGTAGTAGGTGGAATGCTGGTCCTCGCAGTCCCGGGCTCCCGCACAAACTCCTCGTACTCAGGCAAATTACACACAGCCTCCCATTAACCAGGGTAAAACAGTTCAGCAAAGGGTTCCAAAAAGCGCCAGTCAGGGGAGAAACACGCCGATGTCCAGAGTCCTGCTGCGAGCGGCTCCCGCGAAGCGGGGGCCGCGAGCAGTTAAGAGTCGGTGTGAGAAGGCGGGGCAGGCCCGGGAAGAGGCACCAGCTGTGGGTAGTAGGTGGAATGCTGGTCCTCGCAGTCCCGGGCTCCCGCACAAACTCCTCGTACTCAGGCAAATTACACACAGCCTCCCATTAACCAGCGTAAAACAGTTCAGCAAAGGGTTCCAAAAAGCGCAAGGCAGGGGAGAAACATGCCGATGTCCAGAGTCCTGCTGCGAGCGGCTCCCACGAAGCGGGGGCCGCGAGCAGTTAAGAGTCGGTGTGAGAAGGCGGGGCAGGCCCGGGAAGAGGCACCAGCTGTGGGTAGTAGGTGGAATGCTGGTCCTCGCAGTCCCGGGCTCCCACACAAACTCCTCATACTCAGGCAAATTACACACAGCCTCCCATTAACCAGGGTAAAACAGTTCAGCAAAGGGTTCCAAAAAGCGCAAGGCAGGGGAGAAACACGCCGATGTCCAGAGTCCTGCTGCGAGCGGCACTCTCTCAGGAGAGAGTCATATCTACAGAGATATGTCTTCCATACTCTCTAGAGCCGGCACAGAATTTGCTGCCTAGCATCAAGCACATATTCCTTTAGCCATAGTGCAAGTGTGTGAGTCTAGCATACGTTTTGTACTAGAAGGGTGCCTGTCCATTTCAAAATACTATGCCTAGACAACTTTTAAAATATTTCTGACTTTGCATTTGTGCTGTACAGTGCAACACACAGGCAAAGTTGAAAAAGAAAGGAGAAATTAAAACATTTCTCCCTTAAACACTTGCTTCCAAATGATGGTAATTTTTTACTCAAAAACCCTGTCACAAATCTTTGGTAGATAGCTTTTTGCATCAAAAAGCATGGGTAATTGCATTGGAACGCCCATGTACCACCCATGAAACCGGTCCTTTTCAGCTGCTTTTGGTTAATTTTAGGCAATTTTCAAGCTTAAAACAAGGTTTAAACTGGAAAGACAATAACAGAATAATGCATTTTAAACCCAGAGCAAAATGTTAGTAAGTTTACCCCTGAGTCCAATTGTAGAAGTCTTCATCATGGTTTCAATCCAAGTCTCCACAATGATGGCACTCCCTCCTTTGAAACTGCCTGCAGCTGTGCCCCTCTGAAATTTAACTTCTCAGAACACTTTTTCTTAAAATTTCTACTACCTCCGAAGGTTTGCGCTGACTAGGGGTGGGCAGAAAACTCCGCTCTGACAGCGTAGTGGATGAAGCCAGCCACACCTACTCCCCTGGCCCGGTCCCACCTTCCGAACCCTAGCCAGGCCAGGGAGAGCCTCCCCGGGCCCCGTGGAGCCCCATCCCCAGCACCCAGACCCTCTGCTGGCTTGCGGGACGGGGGGCTCGCTCACCCCGGGGCCAGCCGGATGGAGCTCAAGCCCCGGGCCCGGTCCCACCTTCGGAACCCTAGCCAGGCCGGGGAGAGCCTCCCCGGGCCCCGGTGGAGCCCCGTCCCCAGCGTCCGGACCCTCTGCTGGCTTGCGGGACGGGGGGGCTCGCACACCCCGGGGCCGGCCGGACGGAGCTCAAGCCCCGGGCCCGGTCCCACCTTCTGAACCCTAGCCAGGCTGAGGAGAGCCTCCCCGGGCCCCGGTGGAGTCCCGTCCCCAGCACCCGGACCCTCTGCTGGCTTGCGGGACGGGGGGCTCGCGCACCCCAAGGCCGGCCGGCCGGAGCTCAAGCCCCGGGCCCGGTCCCACCTTCCGAACCCTAGCCAGGCCAGGAAGAGCCTCCCCGGGCCCCAATGGAGCCCCGTCCCCGGTGCCCGGACCCTCTGCTGGCCCTGGACGGAGCTCCTGAACCCGGTCAAGCACGGGGAGGCTCCCGGGGCACCACGGAACCCCGTCCCGGGCCTTTGGCAGTGCGACAGGCCGGGGGACAGGGCCCAGGGCCCTAGCACCCGACCCGGGCCCCCCGGGGCCACTGGACCCAGCCGTGGCTCCCAGGGCCCGGAGGCGCAGGGGGAAGCCTTCCCCGGGCCCTCCGGACCCCGTCCCAAGCACCCTGCCATGCGGCAGTCCCAGGGACGGACCCAGGTCTGGGGCGGCATCCTGGCCCGCCTAGCTGCCGGCTGATGACCGCTAGGCCGAGAGGGGTCACAGAGGACCTTGTCCCTAGTAATCCAGAGGAAGGCTACCCCTCTTTCTGGGAACAAGTGCGCACAGCGAGGCTCGGGGGACCCTAGGCGCGAACGTGCCCGACCTCCTGGAGCACTGGCTGGGATCTGGGAGGCGAATGGCACCTCATCGGGACTTCCAGGGAAACCCGGCCATCTGGTCGCCCCATAGGAAAGCATTGGGCGCGACCAGATGGCAGTGGCGAGAGGGGCGACCAGTTGGCCGGGACCGAAATGACACCAATCTGCCTGCCCCGAGCCTCCGCGGGAGGGTTCCCGTCTGCCCTTCCAGGGCTCTGGGGCTGCAGGGCTCTGAGGCTCCAGGGCTCCAGGGCTCCAGGGCTCCAGGGCTCCAGGGCTCCAGGTCTCCAGGGCTCCAGGGTTCCAGGGCCCCAGGGCTCCAGGGCTCCAGGGCTCCAGGGCTCCAGGGCTCCAGGGATCCAGGGCGCCAGGGCTCCAGGGCACCAGGGCTCCAGGGCTCCAGGGCTCCAGGGCGCCAGGACTCCAGGGCTCGGGGGTTGCAGGGCTCCGGGTGTTTCAGGGCTCCGGGGTTGCAGGGCCCAGGACCCATGGAGCCCTTCCCGGGTACTTTCCCACGCCGCGGGCCGGAGGAGGGAGCCCCGGACGCCTGGGAGGTGTTGCCTGGGAACACAGCCCATCTGGTCCCCGGCAGGGAACCGCCGGCCCAGGAGGTGTCCCAGAGTACCTTGTCCCTAGTAATCCGGAGGAAGGCTACCCCTCTTTCTGGGAACAAGTGCGCACTTCTTCTCCAAGAGACCCATGGGTTAGGGACTAATTGTAATTTCCAATGCCATTATGGCTGCAATTAGGGCTACAATGCGGAATTTGTGCGTGGATCATGTTGGCTTGCTATTCTGTTGCACAATTAATTTCCCATGGTAATTTCAGAGGTGGGGGCTGACAGATTGGGAAGGTATGTTACAATTTCGAACAAAATGGAGAGGCAGATCTGCACTGTAAAAGGATTAAAAGGTATACAGTGGGAAATTTAAAAAGAATTGCAACAGTATACAAGTTACATAATGCATATGTAAAAATACATAGCAACATTATAAAGAAGAAGAATCCAATAGACAGTAGGACATGCAAACTCATCAGTTCTGATGAGGGAGATGTGAGGGAGGGGAGAGTAGATGCATAGATATCCACCGAGGTAGACAAAAAAACATGTCATCTTAGCGCTCATATTCATGACATCTTAGTGCTATATAGAATAAGCACTTCAGCAATAGCATGAGGTATATAGAGAGTAGATAAAAATATATAGCAACAGTAAAAAAGAGTAAACAAAATACAGTGGGAAATGTAAACAGAAACACAGCAGGTACCTGTGTTACATACAGTGCAATTTAAAATACATAACGAAAGTAAATCAAAGAAGAATACGATAGACAGTGAATACAGGTTCTGAGGTAGTTGTGATAGGGAGGAGTATGAGTGGGGAGAGTAGATGCACAGTTGTCCCCAAAGTAGTGCTGCATAGATTTACTTGAGGGGTGTACTGTAACATGGCCCAAAACTAAGGCATGTTACGGAGTGACAAGAGGCAGTAGACAAAAGGAGGTCTGGTCTAGACAGGGAACAGGGCATGGCTGAGTCCTCAGTGAGAGAGGAATTTGTACGCAAAGGAGCAATTTTTTTTTAATTCTTCCCTGAAGAGGGATATGTATAGGTTGCATCTGATCTCAGAAGGGAGGGAGTTTCAAATATGCGGGGCCATTCCAGAGAAGGATCAGTTGTAGGTGTTTTTTTTCTTGAATTTTTTGCGGAAGGATGTGCAACTGATGGTTAGCTCTTCTAGTGATGGTGCTGATGTGTTTTGGCATGAAGAGATCTTCGTCTAAAGTAATACCTAGGGATTTGGCAGAATCAATGATATGTGGGGTGCAATTCAATGCAGAGAGAAGGGGGAGCCAGTCATTGATGTTAGAGTAGGTAGTGGGATGTGCAATTAGTTAGAATTCAGTTTTAAGGGCAGTGAAGTTGAGGTGAATGCAAGTAAGCCATTGTTGTGTTAATGTTAGTGTGTTATTGAGGATGTGGGTATCGTTGAGGGAGGTTATTCTCATGTAGAGTTGGGTGTCATCAGCATTTATATAGTAGGAGATGTGGGACCATTTGAGGATATTGGTTAGGGGCTCCATGTGGATGTTGAGTAATGTCAGGGAGAGCATTGAGCCTTGGGGGATGCCCAGCAATAGAGCAGCCTGCTTGGATTGATTAGGGCGCGCTTTGACCTTCTGTGAAGAAAGATGGATAACCATTTTAGCACCGTGCCTCAGAGGCACATCCTATGTTCTAGAAGGTCGAGCAGGGTAGCATGGTTGATGGTTTTAAAGTTTTCTGAAAGATCCAGTAGGATCAAGAGGCAAAGTTCATTCAGGTCAAGCGAGCGTAGATGCAAGATTGGAACTGTTCAATATAATTGTGGAGTTGTAGGTGCACACATTTTTCTCGGAGTTTGGCTAGATTAGGGCTGTTCGGGATGGGGCTGTAGTTGTTGGGGTCGGACTGGTCAGAGTTGGGTTTCCTTAGGATAAGGGTGACATGGCCAAGTTTGAGGCAGTCAGGTAGGTAGCCTTGAGGAAGGGAGGCATTGATTATATTAGTCGACAGTGGGAGTAGGAGTTGAATTGATTCATTTAGGAGTCTGGAGGGGGGTGATCATTAAAGTGGTTAGAATATTTCAAGGTTGTCAAAACATGTAGAGTGCCAATCTCATCGAGAGTTATGAAGCTGAACAAGGCGGAGTTATTTTTGAGAGAGATGAGGCAGTTTTACGGGTGAGCTACGTGGTCCATTGTGGAGGGGTGAAGGAGAGGATGGGGTGAAAGAAGATTGAGAGCAGTCTGGATATTGTTAGGGATTAACAACGTTTCTTGGGTAAAATAGGAGGCAAAGGTTTCACAGTTTGGGGGTGCTTTGTTGTTTGTGGAGGTAGGATCGCTTTTGCAGGTAGATTGGTTTCTGATCTATTCTAACAGTTTCTTAGGTCTATTAGTAGCAGTGCCTATTTGATTTTGAAAGAAGGCAGCTTTGGAATACCTAATTAGCCCATTGTATGCAATGCATCTTTGACGTAGGAGTTTGAGGTTGGCCAAGGACAGGGTGTGTCTCCATGCTCTTTCAGCAAATCAAAGAAGTCGCCGTTCTTTATTAAGATCACTGTTGAACCAGGGGTTGGAACGCTTGAACAGATATTTTTTCAGTTGTTTAGAGGCTATGGTGCCCATGATTTTTCACATGGGTTTAAAATAGTAATCAGTGAGGTCTTGGGCATCGATCATAGTGGAAGGTAGGAGCAAGGTTTCCTAACTAACATTAGATAGAGAAATTGAGTTAATGTTACGAGTGTTGCAGATCCAGTGTTTGGCTTTCTTTGGTTGGCCCTTGCCCATTATTGCTTTTATATTTAAGGAGAAAGTGACACAGTGGTGGTCAGTCAACTTGTAAGGTGTTCTAGTTGGCAATGATTAGGTCTAGGTTGGCTCCTTTCTTATGGGTTGGACAGTTGCAGGCTTGGATTAGGTTGAGGTCCTGGAGAAAGGCATTGAAACATTTTACGAGCAGGTCACTGGTCCCCACCCTGAATGACATCACCCTTAGTGACTTATCCAAGCTACTCTTGGTGTCCCCTAAGAGCTGAATGATCATAGGTGGGGGACTTCAACTCCTTGATGGACCCCATTCAGGATTCTAAGGATGGGGTGTGAACTGGAGTAGTGTGGTACAGCGTGCAGAGCCTTCAGGTCGTGGTGCAGGCAGTGACTTGGTGAGACCGGGCAGTGGTGCAAATTGAGGCGGTGCTTGTTGCAGTGCTGACAGATCACTGTACATGTGTGGTTGCCGGTCGATGGGAGTTAGTGTCAGTGGCTCCAGGCTGCGGTGTGGGACAGGGTGGTGCATGGTGTGGCTCGTGGCAGCGATTATCGGTGAGACCGGGGTTGAGGTGCGAAGTGCGGCGATGCCCTCTGCAGAGTGTCTAGAGATCGTTGAGATGGCATTGGTGTTTGTGATAGCGTGGGACTACGGTTTCCCTCTGTGGCAACTGGAACGCATGGGCCCAGAGGCAGTACCCAGGGGAAGGTGAAATCTTTGCTGTTCCGGAGACTTCCTGAACAGGGATAAAGCTCTACTTCAGCCCTTGAAGACGCTCAGCAGAAAAAGTTACAGAAAGTTCAGTCCAGTCATTTCTCTGCCCAAGACAAAAGCAGCTACTGCAGGCCAACACTGCAAAGTGGTAGTCTCTCCTCACAACTTCCCCGGCTCTTCTGCTTTGCAGGTTCCTTGATCCTAGCAAGTTCTAAAATTCTGGGATCAAGGACAGAGTATTTATACTCAAGTTCTCTTTGTTATCTTGTGGTAGAGAGACTCTGTGATCAGTTCAAACCAGTTATGTCTTCTCTGGTCCAGCTTCTTGACAGGAGGTGGAGACAGCATTGTGTAAGGCAGACCAGGCCTATTCAGGTGCAAGGAAATCTCCTTCCCTTAATATAAATGCAACCCAGGTCTATTCAGCCCAGCCCTGACAGATCCAGGAAGGGCAGGACACACCTCACCCCCCCGCCCCCAAGTGGCTGTCTGAAGAGAATGCACATCCCCAGCCCCTGTCACTTCAAAGTCAGACAGTAAAAACAATAAGCAAGAAAATACCCACTTTTCAAAAGTGGTATTTTCAAACACACAATATAAAAATCATCTTTACCAAAATATGCATTTTTATATTCTGAGTTCAGGCATACTAAACTCCATCTTTCTACCTTGCCCCAATGGAAATTTATACTGATAAGATGTTATAAATAATCTCCCATCCTATCCTATTGGACAGATAGCCTTTCCATAGTGAAAAAGAAATACACTGTATTTCACTTTCAGGACATTTCACACACACCAGTACATGTCCTACCTTTCATATACACCACACACTGCCCATAGGGTTGCCTGTGCCTACCTTAAAGGTGACTTACATATCATAAAAGGGATGGCTAGGGCTTTGCAAATAGGTGTACTTGCCAATTTGACATGGTAGTGAAAACTGCTCACAGACCCTGCAGTTGCATGTCTGAGACCCCCTTTGAAAGTCTGCTTGTTTGGGTGGCGCAATCAGTTCTGCAGGACCACTAGTAGCATTTGACTTCAGGTCCTGGGCACCCACACTGCACTGTACTAGGGGCTTAGTAGTAAGTCAAACACGTTAATCATGGAAACACCAATCCATATGCGCAATTTCAATAGGGAGCATTTACACTTTGGCACTGATCAGCAGTGCCAAAGTGCCCAAATCATCTGGACCAGCAATAATGAAATCCAGCACAAGGCAAAAATATACGAGTAAGAGACAATAAATACATGCCAAGGATGCCAGGTCTAACACTGCCCTACCAGACTTGAAGCCTCCAGAGTCTAATATCATCAAGGAAAAGTTAATAGATAAGGTGGTCTCATCGTTCTAGAAAGCACTGGTAATAAACACACCTACCCCTACACGGCTTTGTGGGAAAAGTTGGTGCATGACCTAGAAGATCTGTTAGAGGACGAATGGGTTGAGGCAAACAATGCTGCCTGTTTTCTAGTGGTCCTCAACCACCGTATCCAGTTTAAGTATTTCCACAGGGTCTACATCATGCCTTAGAAACTAAGGAACATAAACTGTTGCCTAAACCCTACCTGCCTAAGCTGCAGTTCTGATAGGGTCACCTTAATGCATGCTATTTGGGAGTGTACAGCCATTGCAATATACTGACCCTGTATCTTCGATACGTTAAATGCAGTGGTTTGTTTCCTACTTAAAAAAGATCCTCAAATGGTACTGCTGTAGGTGTTTTCAGGATGGGATGGTCATAAAGGGGCAAATATTATTAATGTGTATTAGATGTAGAGTGGCTAAAATGAACATAACACTTCATTGGCAGTCTATAGAGGTTTCCTCCTTCTTGGAATGGTTGGGAGGTATGGATTACTGCTTCCTTGATGATGAATCAGTTCATAATGCAAGGGATTACCCCAAAAAACATTCAAGGATCTGTGGAGCTTGGTAGGAAAACTTTGATATAGCTAGGCCAGGAAAAGGCCTACAACGGACCTAACATGGACTAACCTTTGTAAGTGAATTCATGTAATATCTTTTGAGACCATTGCATGCATTACCGTAATGAACTGGAAACGTGTATCTGTAATGTTTTGTCTACCGCATAATGTAGTTGTGCACAATTACTACAAATGGGGGGGTGGGGGGTTGTATATGATTCAATTTGTCTTTCCATTCAATCTGGAAAAATATGATTTACATACAACCAATAAAAAGATATTTAAAAAACAATAATAATGTGACATGACAAGTACACTTTATGACCACACATAAGTACTTGCCAATTATTCATGATGCAATGAAGTCCTTTTATTATTGGTAATTCCTTCTTCAGTTCCCAATGCCCATGCTCGGCGTGGGCTTGTCTCCCCACAGGGGGTTGGACGCAGGGTCTGGCCACACAGCCTAAGGCCGTGCATGCCTGAGGTTGGAGTTAATTGTGCTAATAAAATATTACTTTATGTTGAAAAAACTGAGAAATTCAGTGGAAAGAATTGAGGTTAAAGGGACATTAAAATTAGGTATGGCAATATGTTACTTTGAATTGTTTTTAAAACCATTTAAAATTACTGAAGAAACAAAGATTAAGAGGACGTTTTAGTTAGGTGAAAATGTCAGTTTGAACATGATATTTTCATTGGAAAAACCACGGAAATTCACGAGTTATTTATATCTCAAGCAACGGTAACGTGTGACCTAAAGCAACTATAACTGGCGCCCACGCCATGCTAAATTAAATACATCAGCATTAATCACATATTACCTCACTGATGACATCTATGTTCTATGACATCATTGATAACATCACTGGAAAATCGGATGTGACATCATTGATGGCAACACTGTGAATGGCAGGGCTTGAGATATTGTTACCTTAGGGCAGGAGTTACAGTTACTTGAGATAACTATAACTACTGAATTTCAGTGGCATTGTTTGTTGAAAATGATTTGTTTTAACTGGCATTTTCATCTAACTATAAAGTTCTCGAATGTGCATATTTATGTTCTACACTGGCGTGCAACGCTCATTGGGCTCAGAGGGCTTCAACTCCCCCCCCATTGTGTGTGTCAGCCTGGCTGAGACACCTTCCCGGGAACACACACAGCCACACCCGAGTACTTCACCGGTCTTTAAAAGACCATTTACTTGCTAACGAGGCTTTGTTGTGTTTTCACCCCTTCTTAGAGCCCCTGCATCTCCACTCTGCATATTGCTGGAAGAATCAGCCCCCATGAAGTTTGTAGTAGCCCCCTCCCCGAAATTTGGCTCTAGTTGTGCCTCTGGTTCTGCAAAATGTGATATTGTGCCTTCTTAAATTCATATTATACTTTTCAGAGCATACTTGTGTTGGATAAAATATTTGACATCTTCTCCCATTACAAGAACAATAGAGTTAATTCTCTATTAGATTACCATCAGAGGATTTACAGACATAGCCACAGACAAAAAATCTTTCATGCTTAACATCAAGCCTCCCAGATGTTCACAACTTTAGGGCAGGACTAGTCGTCCCTTAGTTTAAAAATCGAGGCTAAGACACATTCACACTTTTTGGGAAATTCTTTTCAATCTATAAACCCAGAGGGATTCCACTGTATGATGCCACATGAAAGAGCCTCACTGGCCGCTTTGTCGGAATATGTGAAGGGCATGAATATGCAAAACATGCTAAAGACGGGAAATACGCAGCGGCACATTCCATAAACAATTTCTTTGGTTAATATTTGGTGCCAGTGGCTTCATTACTATTCAGGACAGTGCCCCTCCATATAGTGTCAGTCAGCAGAACTCTCCTTTGGCACTTGGCCATTCATAAATCTGTTGCAACGTCATGAGCCACCTCATGAATATTAAATAGGCAAAGCCACCGCGATTCCCGCAATGTGACTGTTTTACCTTGTGACGGCTTTGTGCATTCAATGCTGAGCTACTAGTGAGAGAAAATGCAAGCAACACAGTGAGATGTAACACGTTGACCCGGACAGTGTTTCTGTTATGTGGCATATATGAGTATGTTTTAAAAAATAAAATATGCCTCAAATCAGTGACACTTTCTAACTAATGTAAGCCTGCATTCAGGTGTCACCAGATTGCACTGGTGGTGTTGTTGACAATGGACTTCACATCGCATGGGCGTTATTCAAATTGTCATGAAGCAAACCTCAGACCGGGTGCCTTCATCAGTCGATTTTTGTTCTGTCTGGAATTCAAGGAGCTCAAGGCTGTCACTATGACAAGTACTGTTAAATTGGGTTTCTGGTTGGCAGAGGTATGCACACACAATCCTAGTCATGGAAAGTCAGATACACACCCTAAATTACCCTAATAAACCTGACTTCCTATGTCTCCAGGTGACCTGGTCAGTAGGAATAACTACATTGCCAGGCTACTATGAATTTCACTTCCCAGCAATGAAATGTAACATCTTCGGCCCTCCGTCAGGAGGTCTTTTAATTTACGTTAAACATGATTGAAAAATAGAGGTTTCTGCCATAACCACTAACTCACACACGTTGCAAGCTCTGCTCATCAAAGGACTAAATTGCAATCTAGAAACACACTCTCTGCTGCTAATAAACTGCTACATCAATGCTGCACAGCATCAGAAAATACAAGCATTACAAGCCCGTAAGGGAAGTGTTGCTAGAAAATGCTACTCTCACATGTTAATCATGGATGGGGCTCGTCCAGCACTCTCGCAGTGCTGGACGAGCTGAGAGTCAGTGCCGACCGTGTATCTATTCGGGCACTTGTACTTCTCGATCTTTGAGGCCCTCTTTTTCAAGAGCCTCCTCAACAGCCCCTTGCTAGCCTTCTTTCAAATTCTAAAAGAAACAAAGGACCTGCAACGGACATCCTTCCCACATTCACAAACATATAGACTATTGAGTACATTTTCATCAGTGAAGCATTGACACCCAAATTCGACACCTTTGAGGTAAACGACTGGGCAGAAAGTGACCACGATTTGTCGTGTTGTTCCTATAAACCTATATAGGATCTGAGCATTTAGACAACATAGTCCGTGGGATTGATGTCGAGACTGATGCCAGACACCCCCACCAGGTATGTTTGACTGTATACCAGCTAGCTCACAGTAAACACCTCTTATCAAGGAGAGAATAGTTCTTGGCAACTATCGAACAAGACAACTCTGTCCCACCGGGGAACGTGGAAACAGTGCGATGCTTTTCGCTCAGTCACTCTTGCTTACTGTGTCTCAGAGAGATACACAGCATAAACAGTGGGGACATTTTCAATAAGCATTTATTGAACCTGCATCATTGTAGTGTAAAATAGGTGTTCTGAAACAACCATTAGATAGAAACAGATATAACTGAATATAAGCACCAACAGAGCAAAAGGATGATAGGTAGCTACCATAATGCTAAAACAATGAATACAGGCAGGTATAAAAAGGTAGGTATAAAAATACTTGACAGTCATAATGCGTACTCAATGATGCAACCCTAACTAGATGTACCTAAGTATACCTAGCTTGTATGTAGCTTACCTGATGTGAGAGACCGTGGGACCCGTTCTTGTTCTCTAGAAGGACACCCCGTAAGGGGTGTCAGAGCACTACAAGCTGGAGCGTCTGCGTGCAGGAACCTCAGCGTCTTGCGTCAGTGTGTCAGCAGGGAAGTCCTTTTCCTCCTCTCCCTGCGTCAGCAAAGATATGGTGTTTATATACCCAAAGTGGTATTCTCAGGATATCTACCTTGCTGTGTCATGTCGGACTTCGGATGACGGAAGGAATGACCCTTTTGCATAGTTATTATGCAGGAGATGGTAGTTCTGCTGAGAGTCCAAGAATCCTCATGAATAATGAATGAGGCTAGTTTTCAGGAAAAACCCCATGTCCCATAAGCAGTGCCGTAACTAGGTAAATAGGTCAGTACCAGGAACTGTTATATAGTGTAATGGCAGGGGAAACATAGGTGAAAGGTTTGGTTACTACATGAGCCTACATTGGAGTACCTGTATGAAACATAACATCCACTCCTCATCCTACTGGACGACATACTAAAAGGTCTAAATGTACTTCTAGAATACGCAAACAACTAATAAGTCCCCCAAAAAATAATACATTAAAATTTTTGAAAAATACAAAAATGGTATTTTAAGCGATAGAAGTCTTGTGATGTGTTTCCTATGGGAACTGTATCGATATTCCTATTTCTGACCCTTGTCCGGTTAATAAATCAATAGTGGCCATACAACGGCACAGAAACCCGTTTTCTGATTAGGTCATAGCGCATGCTACCACGTTAGGCAAGCACTATTCCCCCAGCCCCCATAGAAAGCATACCGAGTTCTCAAAACAAATCAAACCTCCAGCAACCTGGGAAATCCCCCACAGCTATTGTTTTGATTTAACCAAGAACCCCAGTAAAGAATGTACGAACGACCAGTTCTTATGACATCCTTATTGACGTATTTATGTCCATCCTTACGTCAATCTCGGCACCTTTCAGGTATAAATATTACCGACATTGCCCTAAGCAAACACACGGTGGTGACGAGATTGGAGCAGCGATACTTGCCGAGGAGCCCAGCAGATGCAGGAAGCCCATGGACGCTGCCCCTCCCTTTTGACGCGCTGAGAGAGAGACGCTGCCTTTTCTCTTGCCGAGAAATCCAGCCCCGGCATTTCCAGCCGCCCTTGCGGGCAACTGGGATATCGAGTCCTGAGATTGAGATACCAGCCCTCCAGCCTTCTAAATCCCAGGTACTGAACTGAATAACCCCTGACAGAGAATTCTTGAATCAGATCCTTGGCAAAGCAAACTTAACTTAAACTGCTACTTATCTACTCCCGCTCACGTATTAGGCTTAGGTCAGGTACACTGGGGTAGGCGTGGCTAGAAGCACCAGTTGAGTACGATTAGTCAATGTATATATGTATATAACTTTTATCAATTTTAAGTATCATATGGCTAAGAAACCATATCAATGCTTTTACAGTATTATTTTATAATTCTGTTTTTACTGTATGCACTTTACTTAACTATAAGTATTGCAATAATAGCGATTCATTTCTCTTGTATGAGAAAGGAGACTGATCAATAAATAACACCCTTTTATTGAACACGCCCGTCTCTTCCTTTTCTCTACAATCTGGTGAAACTAAGAATGCACGTACTGACTGAGTAAAATAAGTTGTCTTTTGTTTTCACACGACTCTAGAGATATACTCTTGATTAGGGTGTGAAAAAGTAAATTTTGTCATGTTCTATGTCCCTACGTGTCATCCATCATATGTTATGTGTGCATGACCAATATGCATATGTTATTCCCCATGTCCGATTCAAGACGCAATTATAGTTGTGTCCACCTCTGGTATGTCATTTCCCAGTTCTCATGAGTAATATGAGTGTCAGGCCTATGTAAAGTTATGTTGCCACGTTTCTCAGTGTGCACGTTATTTCATTATAAAGTCCCCGTTTCTAGGCCTCAACAGGGCCCGGACATCAGATTCAGCTCCTGTCTCCTGAACCCTCGCTGAGGAGCGATCCAGCCCCCACCTGTATCCTCGACCTTTCACTTACTTCCTGCCTCGCAGTGCCCGGCCCAGCCTGGCTCAGTCTCTGAGTCTGCCAAGAATATGTTATGAGCCCAGTTATCAGTTCAGTCCTCCTTCTCTGCATTCCCAAGCTACTGAACTGCATCAATAGTTTCCGTCATTGTCTAGCCTATTCGGCCCCATGTTAAGAGAAATACTGTATTTAATGGTCATTTAATATTCTTCATCACGCACTACATGTAGAATAAATGCATGCTCTAGCCTTAGAGTCTGTTAGCTTTCCCCCTCATGACTTCTAGTTTATATCAACATGTTCCCTAAACATTAGATACCAGATAGGGTTTAGATACATGTCGCTCCGACCCTCCAGACTTTAGTCTCTGCTCCTAGCACAGAGTTCATAGCCCCCAGCTTCTCCTAGTAACACGTCATTGCCAGTTTGCGCGCACCATCAGGTTAGAGGTCCCGGCTCCTTAGGTAGCCCCCTCCAATGTTTCCGCCCATTCATGACATATTCTGTTACATTTGCATCACATGTCTATGTGCACACCCAGTTACACCCTCTTTAGCCCTTATCTTTCGCGACTGTTTCGCGTCATGCCTCTTGCTCCACCCACTGCTACGCCCATTGCAATGTAATGCTATGTGTTGGCGTTATGTATATATGCTCATGTATTGTTATTAAAAAGTGTTCCCAGTTCCGATCCTGTTGGTGAGCCATTCTAGACCCTGACCACGGCAGCGCTGCCAGGCTTGCCATCCTATTCCGTGCAGGTTGTCCTGTTCCTGTCCTTATGCTGTAATAAACCTGCAAAACTCCTACTACCTCGAATTTTGACTCTTATTTATTGAGCTATCTGTTATTCATTCATTCATTCAAAAATAGATCCGGTATTATTTATTTATATACCACATAATGGCGCCCGAATAGGGACTTGCCCTTTCCCCACGCGTCGGTGAAGCCACGCCGACCCCCTGACCCTCTGCAGTCGTGACGGAACTCTTCTGCGCAGTGGCAGATATTTCTGCTCAAGTATCCCTCAGGCCCACGGAGAAGACGGAGGAGGCGGTCCAGCATCCAAACGAGACGGTGGAGGAACGCGGCGAGTCCCGACCAGAGCCCAAGCCAAGAGTACAAGGTCCGAGGTATCCGGAGGTCCACCCGTAACTGAAGTCCGAAGTTCGTCGTCATCGTCGTAGCAGTGCAGTCCAGTCCGAGGCTTTCCGTTCTTGCTGCCCGGTGAGTACCGTTACTGGGGTGGTATCTAGACAGGGTCAATTTAATTGACTCTGGTCTGTGGGTTGGTGGTACACAGTCCCACAAACGAAGTGTTCACTTCGGTGGATACGGGTCCTGACGTGTCTCTTTAAGAGACCGGTAAGTTTCGTACTGTTTCAGCAGTGCATCTAGTTTCTGTTCTAGTCAGTTCTGTTCTCGAGAAATTTCAAGTGTTCTGTTCGCAGTATTTCCAGGTAGTATTCTGTTCGAACTGTTATTTTAAATGTCCTTCATGTATTTTAATGTCGTGGTATGAATGGGAAATAAGTATCGTGTTTATTGTGTATTGTATTGTGTCCAGATTATAGTCCAGTCATGCCGCTCTTCTCAAAATTACGTCAGTTAAAGACTAGAAAGGGTCTGCTGGAAGCAGCAGTTCCCGTCCCGCCTAGGGACAGTCCAGGTCACTTTATGTATCAGAAACATGGCATAAGTGCCATATTGTATCTAGATTTATGGGTAGAGTATACCAAACAGTTAGAAGAAAAGTATAGATGGCCCGTATCGGGTACATGGGATGCCGAATGCATCATGCGAGTAGAAGAAGCATTATGGAAAAAGAAAGCCAGACAATCACAGAAAGATGCCATCGAGCTATGGCGCAAAGAAGCTCATAAAAGAACCGAAAAAGAAATCAGAAAGTCAGAACTAAGTAGAGAATCCCAAGAACGAGCCCAAGAAAGAGAATTAATCGAGATAGGTGAACAAGTCAAAACTGAACAGAGAGACAGACAGAGGAATGCCCTTATTAAGGGTATGTATCCTCTTCTTGCCGAGGGCTTGCCAAAAGCGACCCCGGAGGCATCCAGTAATTTCCCGCCACCGTTAGTTCCGACCAAGCTACGTCACAAACCGACCGCAGCTGATATTTTCATCTCGTCCTATTTGGACGACACAGTCCCTGAATATGTAAATCCTGTCCGCGCTCCGCCAGTCCCTGTAAATCAGGTAATTCCTACTCCCCCAGACACCGGGGTGCCCTTAACAGCCCCCCCGGGTCAGCCCGCCATACAAGTCCAGCCCACGTTACAATTACCCACCCTGCCAGGACGAAAAGCATCAGTTGATGATTCTAGTTTATGGGCTGCAGGAGGAGGTCTTCCTCAAACCCCGCCGCCATACAAGCGTTTATCAGCACTCGAATTACATGCTCAAGCATCACAGCGTACTCCTAAAAGTAATACGTCTGTTGCAGAGATCAGGCAAACCCTTGGCGAATGTGTCTATGACCCAGTTCCAGGCGAGTTTAATATGGTTTTATATTCCGTACGCGTAAGGAGAGTGACCGAGTATCTAGTCACCCTGCCGAATATGAAAGAAGATCTAGACAGGATATATCGTTTCATCCGTACAGGGGATGACCCACAAAGTATTAGTGATGCCATGTCTCAAAGGAAAGCCGAGATTCAGCGCATGATATTAAAGTTCTTAATTAACTGTCTAATAAGAGAACAGGATCATCCGTCTAAAGACCCGGAAGAAATGAAAACTCTAACAAAGTGGAGTGATAATATAGCCGAAGGAAAGCACAATACCATTGGTGCCATGGAAAGTATGTACAAGAAAATCCGTAGAGAGATAATAAAGATACACGAACAGCGTAAAGCAGCACAAGTAAGCGAGAAAGAAAGTACCTCTGATCCTGAAGAGGAAGACGATGAGAATACCGCCAGAATAGCGTATGTAGGAAAACCTAGATTTCCAGATCACCATTTACGTCTAGAACACAAGCCAATTTCCCATCATTCAGCACCAGAACAAGGTTCCCTAGAACAAGTATTCCAAGCTACCGATCACATTCTGAAATCACGAATCGGTTATAGTGAGTTAAGTACTATGCATGAACAAGAAATAGTTCGGTCAGCAGTCCGATGGATTACTGATTCTACCACTTTTCCAGACGAAATAGTGGCACAAATGTTTCTGAAAATGCCCCCAGCCGAGCAGCGACTGGTGGGTATGTATATGATTCAGCACCTCATTACTCTGTATGAGGGTCAACATTCTGATCCAGGCCCGTTACATGATATCCTGAACGAGTTACTCCAGTACAGATGGAGAGGTCTAGGTACCGATTTAATTAGTGTCATTCTAGAACAACGCCATAAATATAGAATGTTCTTGAACCCGCATTTCGTTCATGTCTCACCCCCAGAAAGTAAATCATTCTACATAGACAGACAGAATCCCTTACGAGAAGACCACCCAGTCAGAGGAGTTGGTGGCGAAATGCAGCGAGTGTTTGTATACACTCCGATCACAAAGATGGAACTTCTAGAGATGAAGAAATTAATTCCCTGTCATGACAAAGATCCAGCAGGGTACCATAGAGAATTAAAAGACATGCTCCGTATGGGAGAATACACATACCCGGATATAATTAAAATGTTAAAGGTTCTGTTGCCCGCCGGGGTGTATGAAAAGCTCAAAGAGAAAGAATGGGAGGTGGGAGAGAAAAAGATAGATTGGGCAGTCCTAGAAGCAGAAGATAAGATACGTGTACCAGGTACTGGTCTAGGAGAGAAATGTAAAGAATTACCAGAATTATTAATTCAAGTTTTACCCAGATTATTAACAACGAAAAAGGAAGACTGGGATGCAATCTCAGCCTGTAAACAGAAACAAGATGAAGATATTAGTGATTTTTATTCTAGGTTTGAAAAGTGCTTTAGTATCAACAGTGGTCTCAAGACAAGTAGTGAGTCATACCCTCATCTTTTTGTTACTAAATTAGTCGAGAATTCAAGTCCACCAATTAAAAATCGAGTTCTGAAAGTCGAAAGTACCTGGCAAGCTAATACTCCGTCCCAGATGCTCCAGATGCTCCAGTATCACCAGAATAGAATCAGAGAAGAACAAGAACACGAAAGAAAACGTATGAAAGACACAAAAATGAAAGTGCTAGTTGCACAATCTGTTCCTCACGACAGTCAGAAGAGGGGTCCGAATCAAGCCAGTCATCCTGCAGCACCCGTTAAAGGGAACTGCAATTATTGTAAACAGCCAGGTCATTTCATAAACGAGTGTACAGTTCTGAAACATAACATAGCTACTGGTAAGACTAAAGAAAGACCACGTCCGCCTAGACAAGAACAAGTTTCACAGACTCCTCAGTCACAGAATGCACCACAGACAGTTACAGCACCGCAGCCTATTGCTGCAACACAGCATGTTACATCGCAGATGTACCAGTATGCACAGTCTGAGTATCCAGAGTATCAGCAGTATTCATGAAACAGCCTAGAGAGGGAGGTAGGCTTGCCTCTCATCGAGATACCTGTAGATCAAGAGGGTCCCTATGTTCACAGTCAAGTATTAGGGAAAGACAGAAAGTTTTTGATTGATACAGGGGCAAGTAGGACCACAATTAGTCACGCCGAAGTTCCAGGGGCTCCGCTCTCAGGCTCTAGAAATGTTTCCCTTGGATTTTCAGGAAAGCCTATCGTAAATGAGATTTCAAAGCCAGTTACTCTAGAAGTAGGTCCATTGTCCCGTACTACTGATCTGCTACTTACTAAGTCATGTCCAGAAAATCTGTTAGGCATTAAGACATTGAAAGCGTTAGGTGCAGTTATATGTTGTTCCCCAGAGGGAATACGTTTGTTCCTACGTGACTTTAAGGGTCACTATGTATTACGAGATTTTGATTCAAGACTGTCTAATGTTCCACAGCATTTATGGGCGCAAGGTCCAACTGATGTAGGTTATATGCAAATCACACCCCATCGTGTGACTCTCAAACCAGGTGTAGTGTTACCACGAATCAGGCAGTATAGATTGCCACCTGAGGCTGTAGCAGCCTTATCCAAAATTATTGACGAGCTCATCGCTCAAGGAGTAGTTGTAGAAACTGACTCCAACGTATGCAATTCTCCGATCATTCCAGTCATGAAACGTACTGATCCAAATGCACCCCCAGTATATCGATTAGTGATCGACCTACGAGAGCTTAATAAATGTATTATTCTGCAGTACCCAGTTGTCCCAGACATCTCTTCCCTATTGACAGCCATTGATTCCGAAGCCACGTTCTTTACAGTAATAGACCTCAAGAACGCATTTTTTAGT
Source organism: Lissotriton helveticus (assembly GCF_964261635.1). Classification (NCBI taxonomy): domain Eukaryota; kingdom Metazoa; phylum Chordata; class Amphibia; order Caudata; family Salamandridae; genus Lissotriton; species Lissotriton helveticus. Next base: position 2,094,977,020 of record NC_136063.1, read on the forward strand.
GTTCCAATTCATCCAGACAGCCAGTTTCTTTTCGGATTCTGTTTAAATGGAAGGAGCTATATGTTTACACGAGCTCCTCAAGGTTTCACAGAAAGTCCTAGTATTTACAGTCAAGCACTTAAGAGACAACTAGACAACATTCACATGCCAACTGACACTGCCCTGCTCCAGTATGTCGATGATCTACTGATCACAGCCCGTTCCGAACGTGCTTGCGAGCGAGCATCCCTTACAGTCTTATATTTCCTAGCCGAGATGGGGCACAAGGTGTCCCCTTCGAAGCTTCAATTCTGTGTCCAGCAAGTGGTATACTTAGGACACTTACTGTCCAAGAGGGGTAGGCAGTTGACACCAGACCGCATCCAGTTGATAGCGAGTCTTCCTCAGCCCAGGACCCAGAAGGAGGTACGTGCCTTTATTGGCCTTACTTCTTATTCTAGACAATGGATTCCTCAGTATGCATTTCTAGCCAAGCCACTGATACAGTTAACGACACAGGAGGCAGCCGCATCGACTGTTCTCCCTTGGACATCTGAACATACACTTAGTTTCAACGAGTTAAAGAAAGCTTTATGCCAAGCTCCAGTTCTAGCGACACCGAACTACAGTAAGCCTTTTACACTTTTCGTCACAGAACGCGAAGGTACAGCATTATCTGTTCTCACACAAGATCAAGCAGGACAATACAAGCCCTGTGCTTATTTTTCGAGCACACTAGATCCAGTCGCCCAGGCTCTGCCTGCGTGCCTCAAGTCAGTTGCAGCCACAGCACTAGCTATCAGACAAAGTGATTCCATAGTTTTAGGACATTCCCTGACAGTACAAGTTCCACACTCCGTGGAAGTTCTTTTAAATAGAACACAAACTCAGCACTTGACAATTGCACGTTTAACGGGTTATGAATTGACACTGTTCCAGCCACACATAGAAATCAGACGCTGCAACATCCTGAATCCTGCTACACTGTTGCCATCAGCTAGTTCAAATTCTGCCGCACACAATTGTGTGGAAGTAGTCAACATTACGACAAAGCCAAGACAAGACCTGACAGACATTCCGTTACTAGATCCCGACCTGACACTTTATGTGGATGGGTCATGTATGAGAACTAGTACAGGAGATTTAGTTGCCGCGTATGCAGTGACTACTGACACTGAAGTTATTGAGACACACCGCATTGACACTCTGTCCGCTCAAGCAGCAGAGCTAGTTGCTCTGACACAAGCCTGTATACACGCCAAGGAAAAGAAAGTTAATATTTACACAGATTCACGCTACGCATTTGGAGTCGTTCACGACTTTGGAGTGCTCTGGCAGGAGAGAGGTTTCATGACTTCTCATGGAACCAAAATTCAGCATGGTCTCCTTATTCAAGCTCTGTTAGATGCAATACATTTACCGACATCCATTGCTATCATGAAATGCAAAGCACATACGAAAGTTACTGACATTATTTCCCAAGGTAATGATCTAGCAGATCGCACAGCCAAGCTTACAGCACAGACTCCAGACATTCAAGTTAATCCGACACAGACACAAACTCCAGATCTGACTACATGTATGACAGTTAAGGACCCCACCCAGGATGTCATAGATATCCAGTTACATGCTACTCCCGATGAAATCAAGAAATGGTCTGAACAAGGAGGGGTCCAGACAGATCAAGGATGGGTGACGAAGGGAAGAACCACATGGTTTCTCCCCGACTCTATGGTTCAAGTCATTATCAATACCGCACATAGTCCAGCACATTTAGGAGAAAAAGCTATGTTAGACAGTATCCAGAACATTTGGTTCAACAAGCATTTACGAGCTGCAGCCAAGCAGAAAGTCCGTACCTGTATGATATGTTGTCAGTTTAATCCAGGTAAAAGTGTCCCGGTGGAACAAGGGGGATTCCAGCCTCCTGACCACCCTTTTGAGGTCCTCCAGATGGATTATATTCAGATGGAGCGATGTCGAGGTTTCAAGTATGTTCTTGTAGTTGTATGCGCTTTGTCCAGATGGACAGAAGCATATCCAGTCCCAGATTACACAGCCGCGACCACTGCCAAGCAGTTGGTTCGTGAATTCTTCCCTCGATATGGACTCCCTAGAGTCGTATATTCTGATAACGGTCAGCCATTCTCATCTGAACTCATGAAGCACGTTTCCCTGTTGTTAGGGTACCAGTGGAAGTTTCATTGTGTGCGCCATCCTGAAGCAGCTGGTCTGGTCGAGAGACATAATCAGACTCTGAAAATCCGAATTGCCAAAATATGTAAAGAGAAAGGTGTGGACTGGCTAGTAGCTCTGCCAGTTGCTTTGTTTTATATGCGCATGGTCGCACATTCCAGATCAGGTCTGTCCCCGTATGAGGTCGTATTCGGCCGCCCCCCTAACATGTGGGGTACTCCTAGACCCCGAAGTATTACTGATGTTTCATGTAATATGCTGACAGATTACCTAGCTTCCTTGATGTCTGCCCTCAACTCATGTCGTTCACAGGTTGCCGCCGCATTTCCAGACAATACCGAGGTGGCCCCGCATGAAATCGTTCCAGGTTCAATGGTCCTCGTACGTAACTTCGACAGATCAAGTCCGCTGGAGCCACGTTGGAAGGAGCCCCGTCAGGTCCTCCTCACCACCCGTACAGCCGTGAAATTGGAAGGACGCCGCGGCTGGGTACACCTTTCGCACGTCAAGAAATTCTACGGATTAAAGCCGGTCTCCAAGAACATTTCCCAGGATTTAAAAACTTGTCAAAACATTATTCCTAAGGACTGTCCCGCAAATGACATTGACACAACCCCTCCCCTGTTAGAGAAAACTCCGCAGCAGGAGTATAAGCAAAAGCTACGGTCTAGTAAAATAAGTCAGCCAGTTTGATTGTATAAGTCCTCCCCTAGGTGAAACGGTTAGACTGTTTCTGACATGTATAAAATAGACCCCCATAGTGAGAGAGTTAGTCAAAACTCAATCCGATGTATCGTTTTTCTAAGTTTCATATTATTTCTCAGTCTTTTGACTTCCTGCACTAGTTACGCATTTTATCTGTGTTTTCCAGTTCCTCATGTAAATGAGCATTCTAATATTACAGTAGAGCACACGTTTAGTGATCTGCCTCCTCATGAATATTCTTACCGCCTCGCTATGCGTAATAACTCCTTTATCCGCATGTTACATTATTCACACCAGACCAGCAATGCCACTAATTGTTGGGTGTGTGGTCGACTCCCCCCTTTCCAGACGTCAAAGGGAGTTCTGCCACTTTTTCCTTATCCTTTTTCCCATAATGGTTCGTGTGGAGCATGGTCCACGTTAACGTCATCCTCAACAGATATGTCTTTTCTTAACAGCACATGTTTCCCAGACAAGCATGGTCTCCCCCACAGAACAGGTTTAGATCTAGAAAATGAAGTGTACAATTTAGGTAACTATTCGTCGAATTTTATGGTCCTGAATGTTCAGTCTGATACTACTCCAGACTTACCTGCTATTTCAATACTACCAGTCAAAGGCGAATTATGTGTCCGAAATAATGGTTCCATACATGTAGGACATAGTGATTGTACTACTATTGTCAAGTATAGTGACAGTGGGAAATCTATTTTTAAAGCTTCACGTCATTCTTATTTTGTTTGTGGTCAAACTGCATATGTTCGTCTGCCCCTCGATTGGGAGGGAACCTGTTACATTGCCTTCCTACTGCCACCTGTTTTTCTAGCCCCACCTGACTACCATAGGAATTCCTACCTAGTACATACTAGACACAAGAGAAATCTCCCGATTGTCGACTATACTGAAACTGCTGCAGAGCAATTCATTGATATTGATAAAGGTGTTTTCCCTTATTTAGGTACAGTTGTAAATAGTAAGCTAATCCGTAGGTTAACAAGAACCCTTGAAGCTGTAGTAGATGAGACTGCCTCCGCTCTAGGTAACTTAACCGAAGAGCAATCCTTTATGAGAATTGTTGTGCTCCAGAATCGTCTCGTCCTTGACGTCATACTGGCCGATAGGGGCGGGGCCTGTAGACTCATCGGATCCAGTTGCTGCATTTTCATTCCAAATAACGCGCCGTCTGTTTATTCAGCTATAACCAGACTTCATAAAATTGCCCATCTGTTACACCAAGATCCAGGCACCTGGACATGGTCCGGTTGGTTCTGGAATATAATTTCCGCCTGGGGATGGAAAGTCTTGTCCTTTCTAGGTATCGCAGTAGCGATCATATTCAGCTGCTGCCTCTGTATACAATGTGGCCCTGCGATTTGCGGCATGTGTGCTACCTCTTGTATTCCTAGTCCCAAGCCCCGTTCTAAATCTCGTTCCAAGACAATTCGAGATGAACAAATGGTACTGTATGAAATGATAGATGGTATCATGAATATTGATGTTTCCTGATGGAAACGTAGTGACAAGGAGGGAATGTGAAAAAGTAAATTTTGTCATGTTCTATGTCCCTACGTGTCATCCATCATATGTTATGTGTGCATGACCAATATGCATATGTTATTCCCCATGTCCGATTCAAGACGCAATTATAGTTGTGTCCACCTCTGGTATGTCATTTCCCAGTTCTCATGAGTAATATGAGTGTCAGGCCTATGTAAAGTTATGTTGCCACGTTTCTCAGTGTGCACGTTATTTCATTATAAAGTCCCCGTTTCTAGGCCTCAACAGGGCCCGGACATCAGATTCAGCTCCTGTCTCCTGAACCCTCGCTGAGGAGCGATCCAGCCCCCACCTGTATCCTCGACCTTTCACTTACTTCCTGCCTCGCAGTGCCCGGCCCAGCCTGGCTCAGTCTCTGAGTCTGCCAAGAATATGTTATGAGCCCAGTTATCAGTTCAGTCCTCCTTCTCTGCATTCCCAAGCTACTGAACTGCATCAATAGTTTCCGTCATTGTCTAGCCTATTCGGCCCCATGTTAAGAGAAATACTGTATTTAATGGTCATTTAATATTCTTCATCACGCACTACATGTAGAATAAATGCATGCTCTAGCCTTAGAGTCTGTTAGCTTTCCCCCTCATGACTTCTAGTTTATATCAACATGTTCCCTAAACATTAGATACCAGATAGGGTTTAGATACATGTCGCTCCGACCCTCCAGACTTTAGTCTCTGCTCCTAGCACAGAGTTCATAGCCCCCAGCTTCTCCTAGTAACACGTCATTGCCAGTTTGCGCGCACCATCAGGTTAGAGGTCCCGGCTCCTTAGGTAGCCCCCTCCAATGTTTCCGCCCATTCATGACATATTCTGTTACATTTGCATCACATGTCTATGTGCACACCCAGTTACACCCTCTTTAGCCCTTATCTTTCGCGACTGTTTCGCGTCATGCCTCTTGCTCCACCCACTGCTACGCCCATTGCAATGTAATGCTATGTGTTGGCGTTATGTATATATGCTCATGTATTGTTATTAAAAAGTGTTCCCAGTTCCGATCCTGTTGGTGAGCCATTCTAGACCCTGACCACGGCAGCGCTGCCAGGCTTGCCATCCTATTCCGTGCAGGTTGTCCTGTTCCTGTCCTTATGCTGTAATAAACCTGCAAAACTCCTACTACCTCGAATTTTGACTCTTATTTATTGAGCTATCTGTTATTCATTCATTCATTCAAAAATAGATCCGGTATTATTTATTTATATACCACAAGGGGAGAGCAAAGTTGTCATGTTCTATGGTTGTCAGAAACTAAATCCCTTCTTGTCTATCCAGGGAGGTTAAACTCCTCCTTGCCTATTCGAGAAAGTTTCTAGTGAACTCTGAGCTAGCTGGCACACACATAACTTTAAGTCTAATATCGTCAGTAGAAGACCTAGTTAACCACAGTCCTACGTCTGTACTATTGAAGATATTATTCCAATGCGCAGAGCCTATTGGGATAATAGGAACTACATTACATGGCGCCAACGTGTTTGGATAGGCGATAAATCTAACGTAAGACATTAGAGTAACTCAGTCGTGCTTTTTCACACAGACCCCTTTTCCCATAATACTCCAAAGACGTCTGGAGTGGGTGAAAGGTTAAATCCGCCAAACTTCGTAGGAGGAGACTCCTATGTATGGTTCTTGGTTTATTCAACGTTGAAGGATACACTGTTCCAAAATATTGTGCATCTAATCTTTGTTTCCATAGAAACCTGATCTGCAAATAAACAAAATAACCGTCCTGACGGTAAAATGTCAGACAGTGAAGAAGGAAGGGAGACAGCTAGAATAGCAGCTCAACTCCTAGCGGATGACAATAGTCTCCTACAGCAAGACCCGGAGGCAATACTCATCCCGGTCAACATAAGAAAAACTATAACCTTAAAACTTATAGAAAATGGACTAACACCGAGAGGTGGTACAGTCATATTCGTAATTGAGGCACACGAATATCGGCAGACAGAGGTATTCTACTCATGGATAAACTTTCCAGCAGCAAACGCTGTAACAAAAGAGTTCCACTATTATAAGATAGAGGAACCACCGGATATCTACACTCCTTTCGAGGAAGTGGAGATATCACGCAAATACCAAGAGCACCTGCTCTGGTTTAAAGGCGCCCTAAAACATAATAATCACACCACAGAACATACAGTCCTGTCTAGGGAGAGTACCCGCAAAACGGGAACAAATCCCATTCTGGTTAGCACAAAAAATCACTCAAATAGAGGCGGTATTTCCGGATACCACCCCGGTTGAGAAACACAGGATTCTGACTATCTGTCTTCCAATGGGAATCACACCACATGTGGAGGACTGTGACACTTGGGGTACAGTCTTTGCTTCCGTTTACACAAAAACACATGGTGTTCCATCCATGTCAGTAATACCAGATGTGCTAAAACAAATACAAGATGAATACGGTCCAGAACTGGCCCTAACTCTGGTTATGAAATTACTAAAAGACTTCAAGCAGGTCTCGGCAATATTACTAGCCAACAAAAAGGGAGAAGCAGAAAATGTGGCGATCCGCCAGAGGTTGAAAGAGACAGATATAGCAGACCAACCATTTGAAATTGCCTGAATCATAGAAAAATCCTTTGAAGAACTAGGAAGAGATAGTTTGGGTGGAATACCTGTGAAACCCCAACTAATTGAAAATCCTGAAAAGGTATTTATTAAAAATAATCTAAACACTCAAAAAAAGAGCTGGGATGGAAATAAACAATCCACCCCTAAAGAAAAAAGATTCCAAACCAGAGGAAGGTCTCCTCGGCAGAGAGAAAGATCTCCGGACCAAGGACGCAAGTCTCCCCAAAGGGAGCCCTCTGTGAAAAAATACAACCTTAGAAATAGAGATAATATAAAGAAACCTGACAGATATCAAGATATTGATACACGTCCCTCTCAATCTTTTCAGACTTCCTCGCAGAAAGCGGAAAGAAGAGGACGATCAGAACACAGGGAAGAGCACTGTAATAAAGAGGTTGAAAATCCAAGATAATTCCAAGTAAAATCCAAGGTTTATTGAACTGCAGCACAGTACATCCACTCTCCAAGTTACCAGTCCTTTTTCTCCACCCCAATCCATTTCAGACCATAACAATTCTAAATGGAATCCATAACACAATGTGCATGAGCAGCTATGAAGAGACATTCTATTTAAAAGGGAAATATGTACAACATTGGAATTTGTATTAAAAGGGAAATATCTGTAAACAAGAATACTACACATTTTCCCCCTAAAGAAAATTAAGTGACTACGTAAACATTTAAAAAAACATATCCTTACACATAAAAGAAACTACTGGTTATAACAGAAAATTTAAGACACACATTTGGATACTCTTCTAACATTCCATCTTTTGCCATCTTGTGTGACAACACTATTGTGATAAACTTTCACAACCTTCATAGGTTTGCCAAACTTTGTCTCACCTTTGGTAATATAACCAGGTTTACGAATCCTAACCACATCACCTACCATAAAAGCAGGTTGTTTGACTTTCATCCTAGTATCATAATCACTTTTGTGTTTGCACTGTTTGAGTTCCACTTTCTCAGCTACATCCTTGACATTCACATCAACCATGCGATAACCAGCACTTTTCTTAAACCACCAAGGACATAGGTTAGATACAGGATCTCTACCCTTTAGTAGGCGGAAAGGAGAAACTTCTGTAGTGGCATGAGGCGTTATACGGTACAGCCATACCTTTTCTCTCAATTTCTCCTTCCACATTCCCCCAAACTTCCGAGCCCATAGGATATCTTGTTTGAGAACCCTGTTATATCTCTCCACTAGCCCATTTCCTTGTGGTTCATACAGAGCAGTGGTGCAATGTGTGGTAAATGCTTTCTATATCTTTTCCCCTTTACCAATGCATCAGAATGTCCTGTGACATCATGGAATGTTAGAGTCCCTTTCTGTGGCTAGAAAGTCAGTTGGTCATCTGAGGCTGAGGAGCTGGTAGCTCGCTCCTGGTGGGGTTTTCTACTTGTATCTTATTATCCTGTAACCTACCACCTACCTACCTGCTAATAAAGAGGAATCTTATACTACAACTGGACTACGCATCCTTGTTTATGTACAACAATTTGGCGACGTTTTGAAGCTGATGAATCTACGTGTGTCAACTAAGGACAAGTGTCTACTAAAGAACCAAGAAGGAACCTAAACAAACTAAAAGGTAACGCCCAGCTAACCCCACCAGTGTCCGTTTCAACTTGGACAGCCTACACCCTGGGCGTCTGTGTTGTGAGTGAGCTAACTGCCTTTCGCTGTCATCTAGAGTCTGTCTGTTTCCAGCTAAAAGAACCACTGCCTCAGCGGGCCTGATCACCCTGTTGTGCCTTTCGGTTTACCTGTGTACAATGACAGTTCGCTTTCTATATAATCACTGTGTGTATAAGGTATTTTCACACAGTGTGAACTATAAAAGTGCCCTGGCGCTAGCAGTTCACTCACAATTACAGCAAACATCATTTATAAAGTCACGTCTTTTATAAGTCACAACAGACACCCATCATCTATTTTGTCAAACTTAGTCCTAGACTTTCGGTTTTGAGTGCGTTCTCTGTAGTGTTTCCTCTGCTTTCACAACTTGGAGCCATTCAGCATGTGGAGGCAGCGTGTGAAAAATTGGAAACTTATTTGTAATTTTACTGCGAGTGGAGAACATTTTTGAGACGTTTTGTGCACATTTCCAGTACAATTTGCTTTGAGGCGGTTGAGCCTTCACATCATGCGCATACCAACTGCCATCACGAGCACACAATCTTACCCGCCTTGTGGAGCCTGCATCTTGTCCTGTGTGACGTCTGCCTCTCCGTCACTGCTGTCTTCATTGCCAGTCCGATCTGCACATCTTCACCGTGAGCCTTCCGGCGCTCACGTGATGACGTTCCTTCTTCTTCTATATTTTCATTGCGCAAGTCTGAACTGGTCCGTCTCTTCCTGCCACTGGTCTGTCAGCTTTCCTGTTATTTCATGGTCCGCTCCAACCTGCCTTTCTGTGCAAGTCCAATTTCTACTTCATGGGAAAATGGAATATCAACAGTTTTTGTCTTCGGAGCTTTACCGACAATGGTCCCATTTCGTGACTATCATGACATCATTCAGCACTTTCTGTCGGATGATTTCAAGTTTGGCGCATTTAGGACTTGCCACTTCCAGGAGGAGCTACTTACAGGAACCCGGGTGAAAGATTGCTCACCGGAGCTATCGACTCTTGTTAATTCAATTGTTTATTTTAGAATACCTTTACATCTCTGTGATTGGCTTTATAAAGTGATATATTAACCTACTGCTTCAATATAACTGTGCACTCCAATGTGTCTTGTAGGTTATACTGTTTTGTTTTCATAAAGCGACATGTTCACCCAATAGTGTACCCTTACTTAGTGGAAGTTGTGGTACTAGCTTATACCTATTTTTAATTCCTAGGGTCATGTTACTTCATGGTGAACCCTATATTTATTCATAGGGAATGTTGCTGTTTTACCTTTTCAAGGGATGCTTTCTGAATTTAATCCTACTTCGTCGGTGTTTGTGGTAATCATTCTTCTACTTGTGATATTTTCTCAGTACGAATAGTGCGTGAGCGTGTATATCTTTTATGGTATCCTCTGTATACAATTTTAAGTTGTTGCAGTTTTTGGTCTCACAGCGTGTTTATCCTGTGCTTCACCCTGCTTGGACAGCTGGGGTGTTTGTATATAATCTATACCCCATTCACGTTCTAGGGGTCAGTACCCTACGGTGTACCCTTACTTAGGGGAAGTTATGGTGCCAGCCTAACCCGAATTTTTGTTCCTAGGGTCATGTTATCTTATGGTATACCCTGTATACATATATAGGGGATGTTGTAGTTTTAGTCTCACAGGCTGTGTATCCTGTGTTTCACCCTGCTTGGACAGCTAGGGTGGTTGTGTCTAAATTAATTCTCCATTCATATTCTAAAGGTTAGTACCCTATGGTGTACCCTTAGTTAAGGGAGGTTGTGGGGAAGTTTTGGTGCCAGTCAGTACCAAATTTTTGTTTCATAGGGTCATGTTCTAACCCTCTGGAGAAGTTACGTTGCTCACTTTTAACGTGGTGTACCCTTTCATTAGGGGAGGATGTCAGCATGTAACTACTATGTTTGGAGTTTCAAGGATTAGTATCCTATGTGTACCTTTTATGGGGAAGGTGGTGTGCGTTGCCAGCGCCGCCATTAAGTGATGTTGCGTGGAACAATTTCTAAATTGTTCAATTGTGTACCCTTTTGTTAGGGGAGGTTGTATATGTTGGTCTTAATTGCATCACTCTATGTAAGTAGTCGAGGTGCTTTGTCAGCGCTACCTCGTGGTGTAGTTGCGCCACTATTGTCAGTGTATAGCTAACATGTACTTTGTTCCAGGGGTGTTATTTACCTCTTGTCTACCCTTTTTTGGGTAGTTGTTTTGTTCCACAGATTAAAGGTTGCCTTCTGAGTGTACCTTTAGAGGGGAGGTTGTTAGTGCATGTCATGTGCTAGTCTTTATTATAAAGCATACCTTTTTCTGTGTAGGTTACCATTTTATCTTATTGTGCTTTCTTCCATCTGCACACAATTTGTCATTTAGTTGATACACCCTACTTAGTTTACCGGGATCGCTACCTTGTTTTATTAAGGAGGGTGAATGGGCATGTTATATAATTTGCATTCTTGTGTTTTATTCAACCATGACCATTTGTGCATCTTATAAATACACTCTACATGCCTCTTTTAATTTTCTTTTGTTTCTGCTTTCACTCTTGTGTTTCCTGCTTTTCAAATTGTCTCTTTGACTTGTTCTTATGTCTACAATCTCCTCTGGATTCTTCTACTCTGTCTTAACTTATTATTTGCTGTTGTTCTCTAACGGAAGAGGATGTGTGGTAAATGCTTTCTATATCTTTTCCCCTTTACCACTGCATCAGAATGTCCTGTGACATCATGGAATGTTAGAGTCCCTTTCTGTGGCTAGAAAGTCAGTTGGTCATCTGAGGCTGAGGAGCTGGTAGCTCGCTCCTGGCGGGGTTTTCTACTTGTATCTTATTATCCTGTAACCTACCACCTACCTACCTGCTAATAAAGAGGAATCTTATACTACAACTGGACTACCCATCCTTGTTTATGTCCAACACAATGCTTTATACCATAAGTACTCAAAAACTCCAACATCTCTGAAGATTTGAACTGTACCCCATTATCTGATACAATGCTTTCTGGGAATCCTTCTCTTGAAAATATCTCTCTCAAAAATAAAATAACACTTTCAGTGTTAGGATGAGGTACCAGTTTGACCTCAGGCCATTTGGAGTGATAATCCACAACAACTATAGCGAATCTACACTCCTGTGGTAAAAAATTGAATGGGCCAGCAATATCGATCTCTAATTTCTGCCATGGATGATCTGGCCACTTCACAGGAGTCAAAGGTGCCGGATCACATTTGCACGTCTTATCACTTTCAATGCACTCAGGACACTCTCTAACAAATTTATCTACAAACCTATCCACTCCTGGCCACCAGAAATTTGACCTAATTAATCTTTTCATGGACGACATGCCCATGTGACATTCATGACTCATTTGCAAAATAACATCTCTTACCGCAAAAGGTGGAATACATTTTCCAGCTCTGAATAGTAGATTTCCCTCTATGGCCAACTCATCAGCAACATTGTAAAATGGTATAACTTCAGCTGGAATTAATTCCTTAGAAGGCCAACCCACACTCACATAATCTCTCACTTTGCACAAGACATCATCCTCACTCATGCTTTTCATCCATAAATCTTCTGAAATGATACTGAATTTCTCAGACAATAATTCTGAAATGCTAGTTACGACTTCAGTATCTTCATCATCACTGACACTGGGATATGGTAATCTTGACAAACAATCTGCAGTCACATTGAGTTTCCCAGGCACATATTCTATGTCAAAACTATATTCTTGTAATCGTGACATCAATCTAGCAATACGAGCAGTCGCACTTAAACCTCCACCGGGTGAAAGAATACCCACCAAAGGCTTATGATCAGTACGTATCAAAAATCTTGCACCCCAAATATAATTCCGGAAATGTTCAACAGCCCAGACACATCCTAATAATTCCTTTTCGATTACAGCATATCGTTTTTCAGTGTTATTTAGAGATCTAGACGCGAATGCAACATTCCAGTCCTCCTTACCCGAACGTTGCGAAAGCACGCAACCCAGGCCATAAAGGCTAGCATCCACTGTCAAAACACAAAGTTTGTTCAAACAAAACGGTCTAAGTGTAGGAGCTAACACCATGTCAAGTTTAATACTGTCAAAAGCGTTTTGTTGTTTAGTTCCCCACAAAAATTCAACATCTTTCCTGGTTAGTTCTCTTAACGGCTCCACTTTAGTTGCGAAACCAACTATAAACTTACTGTAATATTCACAGAGTCCTAAAAATGATAACAATTTATCTTTGCAATCGGGTGCAGGAGCTTTCAGGATTGCATCAACTAACGATTTCTTAGGAGCAACACCATTCCCAGAAATAGTATGCCCTAAATATTCTATCTTCTTTTGAAATAACTTGCACTTTTTACTCTTAATGGTAAGACCAAACTTACTTAACATTTTACACACATTACTCAGGTGTTCCATATGTACTTCATCACTCTTAGAAAATACTAAAATGTCATCCTGAAAACACTTCACATAGTCACTCATGTCTTTAAAAATATGATACATCGATCTCTGAAAAACTGAGGCTGCCGATGCCAAACCAAATGGCATCCGTTTGAATTGATATAATCCCTGAGGTGTAATAAATGCTGTGAGATGACGTGATTCCTCTGCTAACACTACCTGATGATACGCAGATCTCAAATCTAAGGTAGAAAAAACTACAGCCTCACCAATCATGCTCACTACTTCATTGATATTCGGCAGAGGATGACAATCTACTACTATATTAGCATTAAGTGCTCTCAAATCTATGCAAAGTCTCAGAGATTTATCAGGTTTGCGTGCCAAAACTACTGGCGAAACCCATTCTGACGATTCTATCTCCTCTATGACATCATTTTTAACATATCTTTTAGAGTATCACTTAACTCTTCTCTAACATTGAGTGGTACAGGTCTAAGCTTTTGCACAACTGGTTCAGCTCGTTGTTTGAGCTGGATGACATGAGTGAACCCACTTAGCTTACCTAACTTGTCTGAAAAAACTCCAGGAAACTCACACGAAAGTAACTTCCAAGCATTACTCTCTTCTACAAACATAACTCTTTTATTTAACTCATCTCTATCCTTTAACACCATGACTGGATCTTTGCTGCGTGGATTCAACGTAATGTTAAGTTTGAATTGATCGCGCCAACCCAGAACATTCACACCCTTTACTACAACATATAATTTGATGTACGCAGATTGATCCTTAAAATATATGGTGGAAGCAATATAACCAATGAAATCAATGTATGAACCATTGAAACCTTTTGCCATTACATCAGGAGGGCACAAATCACTCTTAGCAATCTTAGATTCATACATTTCATGAAAGTATTCTTCCGTTATGATGGTCCAAGGAGACCCAGAATCAGCCATTAGCTCTAGTTCAACACCCATAAATTTAACCACACACTTAGGAGAGTCCAACACATCCTCTTCAAGCAACCCTAAACTCACTAATGATACAATCATTCCTCTTTCTTTAAGGGATTCATCAGACACGACATGCTCACATCTTGACAAATTTGATCCCAAATCAGTGTCATCTCTCACACAAGAGACTTCCCCTTTTTTTAAATAATTACTTTTGTCCCCAATTTTCTTTTTGTCTTCCCTACAGGACTTGGAAAAATGACCAACTCTACCACATTTGTTGCACTCTTTTCCCAAGGCAGGACAAAACTTTAAGGAAGCTACATGATTGTAACTCCCACATCTAAAACATACAATGCGGTTACGTGATATATTCCTATAGTTTTGAAAACCTTTTGTAACATTGTTCATAGCTCATACTTCTTCACTTAGTTTATCATTCTTGCTACCCCTAGTGCTCGTTTCTTCAATAGTTTTCATCCATTTGCTAGATTGTTCAAAAGCCTTGGCAGTGGACATGCTTTCTAATAAAGTGGGATTACCTAATATCCACAATTGTTCCTGTGTTTTCTTACATTTAACATTGACAATTATCTGATCTCTGATCATTTCGTCTGTCATTGCACCAAAATTACATGAAACCACCAAAGCTCTCAAACCTGTTAAAAATCATCAAAAGATTAATTTTCTTTCTGTGCCTTCGTATAAAACTTGTAACGATTCAGAGCAATACTGGTTGTGGGTTTGAAACGTGTTTCTACACGAAGCATTGCTTCATCAAATACACCAGAGTCACCAGGAACAGGTGGTAAATTTCTAAAAATAGCTTGCCCTTCGGATCCTAAACAATGAAGAAAAATATTCTTTTTTCTTTCATTTCCCATCCTTTCCCCATCAATAGCCTTTAAATAAGTTAAAAACTCCTCCTTCCATCTGTTCCAGGGGATGGGAGGATCACCCTTACATTGTAAAAATTTCGAAGGAGGGTCAAACTGCATGGTGAAAATGCTAATAGTACAAAATAAATAGTGAACAAAATGAAGCAATATGATATTATTACCGTTGAAAGAAAATAAAATGCAAAGTAAATAAACACAAATTCAATCCTTGAGTACACCAGCTGTGTACATCAGCGCTGTAATGTCCTACACAGCAGTTGTAGATTATAGTGCAAAAGTCTAGCACTAGCTCGAAATTTCCAGCAATAATGCACACGATGTGAAAATGTTGTTAAACAGATAGTTGTGAAGTTCGTCGTGCGGCGTGGCTTATTTGATCAATATATTCCAAAATGTGAAACAGTACCTTTATTTCACGAGCACACCCGAGTCACTACTTGGAAACCATGGTAACTGCACGCTCCAACACGGCGCATGGAGATTTGTTACACGGGAAGACTCAGTCCTTCGCGTGTTGCCCGTTGAAACCACATTCAAAGGAAAACATTTGCTTATTTCGTTTAAAATTGTGAAACTTTCGCGCAAACACCCATAAATTTCGTAGTTTACGGTAAACACAGCGTCCTCAACCGTGCAGTCTCCAAGATGAAAAGCGTTACCAATAGAATATTGTACACCAGTGAGAGCAGGTGTAAATAGTATTCCAAGTAAAATAAAGTTTTAAATCCTTAAGTCCTTAAGTAGGATAGTTGATAGCAACGTCTTCTATGTAGGAATGAACCAAGCTCCAATCTTCAAAAGTTTATAAAATCCAAACTAGGTTAAGATCAGATAAAAATCCAAAATCCTTTCAAAATCAGGTGTACCACACCTGTGCTGCTGTAGTAGTAGGTACTAGACACCCTCGTCGCCAATTTTGTAATAAAGAGGTTGAAAATCCAAGATAATTCCAAGTAAAATCCAAGGTTTATTGAACTGCAGCACAGTACATCCACTCTCCAAGTTACCAGTCCTTTTTCTCCACCCCAATCCATTTCAGACCATAACAATTCTAAATGGAATCCATAACACAATGTGCATGAGCAGCTATGAAGAGACATTCTATTTAAAAGGGAAATATGTACAACATTGGAATTTGCATTAAAAGGGAAATATCTGTAAACAAGAATACTACAAGCACGTCAAGTCCAAATACAAGGAACCTGCTCATCAAAATAAAAAATTACAATTTCCAAAGAAGAAGGTAGCCAGTATTAAAGTAATCAACCATGCCGAGAATACTGAGGACACAGCTGAAAAACGGAGAATGGGCTCAGACAATGCTAGACAGCGCAGCAGAAGTGAGCATAGCTCGCAAGATCCTGATGAATCATCTGGAGACAGTGGACACGAATGAATACATTCAGGTGGAAACTGCAGACACCAGAGTTAGCAAACCTCATAAAATATATGAAATAACATTGCGTATAGAAGGGGATAAGACTAGGAAGATAAGGAGTCTGTTTTGGGATAATCTCTCTAAAGGCTATGACATCCTTCTAGCTGAAAAAGACTGGCCACCAGAGTTTGTCAGGGAGTGCCCTCATGGCGAAGAAATAATTATGCCTGCCTTCTCTGATAATATTCCAATACATAAAATGTATACACTTGCAAGAAAGTAGGCAGTAGCCCAAGCTCCTGCATTATATAAAAATCATGTGGGATGGGATTAGGACTCTCCTCCTCACAAAATCCAGTTAAAATCACAACCTACTGCACAGAGGCAGTACCCAATAAAGCAAGAAGCTAAAAAACAGGTAAAAGAGATCCTAGATCGACTTGAATACCAGGGGTTGATTGAAAATTGCCCCTCACAAATGAACAATCCTTTGTTTCCTGTCTCCAAACCAGATAATTCATATCGTCTTGTTTTGGACTACAGACACTTGAACTCATGTTGCAAAACTTTTGCAGTGCAAAACTCACACAGTGCAGCACTAATGAATAACATAGTGCGCAAAAAATACAAAACCACATTAGACATCTCTAATGGATTCTTTTGTCAAAATATAGCACCAGAAAGCAGATATTTGACCGCGTTTTAAATAAATGGCGCACAAAAAAAATTCTGTCGTTTACCACAGGGGTTCAAGAACAGCCCAGGATTATTCTCAGCAAGAGTAACAGAGTTACTACAAATATATGATGACGAGGCATTATCTTATGTCGATGACATCTATCTAACAGACGATGACTTGGATACTCACTTGAAAAGAGTGAACACCATAATACTTGGGTTTGCAGCAGAGGGTTACAAATTCAACTTTAAAAAGTCAAGAATTGCCCATCTAACTGTCCTGTTTTTGGGATATGAATTATCAAGTGAAGGCAAAAGCCTGGCTGACAATTTCCTAGAGAAATGTGCGGTAATCCAAGCACCTAAAACACTAAGGCCCAGATGTAGGTAAATGCCATTTACCGATTCATAAATATCGACTCATACCGAATCGGTATTCCTGAATCGGTAAATGGTATGTAGGTAAAAAATCGGTAAAAGATACCGACTCGGTCTGAGTCGGAAACCCAAATCGGCAACCACCGAATCGGAAAAATCCGAATCGGTAAATACCGAGTCGGTGATACGCATGCACCCCTATGGGCCACATGGCCCATAGGAATGAATGGGAGTCACCGAATCGGAGAAATCCGAGGCTGAAAAAACCAACTCGGTATTTACCAAATCGGTATTTACCGACTCGGGATTTTGAAAAATGCCATGTGAGCCTGCCAACCAATCAGGGACAGCCTACACACCCCACAACCAAGGCCCTGTGATTCCAACCAATGAGAGTGAAGCACCCCACCCCAGCACCTGGGTGTGGCCACACCCTTGCAGGTGGAAACCAACAGAACAAACAAATCTTCAGAGGTGAGAGGAGCACAGCATCCAGAGGCAAGCAGTGTGACAGAATGGAGGTACAGGAAGGCCAAAAGGAAGGTTGTGAGCGAAAAAGGAAGACAAAGTTCAGCCAAGAGGAACTACAGGTGGCTGTGGAAGAGATAGTAGCCCACTATCCAAACATATTTGGGAGGCAGTCTCTGCATGTTGCAGAGACTGTGAAAAGGAACACTTGGATTGCAATTCAGGCAAAAGTCAATGCCATAGGTGTCACCCACCGGGATATAGAGGACATCAAGAAGAGGTGGTACGACCTGCGAATTGTGACAAAGAAGAAGATTGCTGGCCAGAAAAAGGATGCTGGTCTGACTGGAGGTGGCAGGAGCAAAGCTCCCAAACTTACACCGATAGAGGAGCTAGTGGAAAGCACCATGGAGGCAGAATGCATCCATGGGATTGGAGACCTGGATAGCACAGCGAAAGCAACCAAAAAACAAGGTAAGAGGCATGTTCTCACATCCACCCCCACCAACCCCAACCCCTACCCCACTGTGTACACTCATCACACTGCAGATGAGCTCATACTCACTGACAGCAATGCATCATGGTAGACGTAGTCATGTAAACAGAGATGCAAGGTGTGCAGACTATTTTATTGAGAGACACACACACATGAACAACAACATTGACCCTATGTCAATTTGTTTCTACAGGAGAGTCCTCACGCAGTTCTGTTCCACCGAGGGAGGAGAGTGCAGCACCAACTAAGAAAGGGGATAAAGCAAAGAGGAAAAGTTGTGAGAGTGCAGTTGAAGGAGGAAACAATCACACCCAGGAGCCATCAACTCCTGTCCGAGCCACAACACCTGTCCCACTGTCCCCTCTGTTGTTCGGATCACCTGAGCTCACAAACACACCCATACCAATGTCCAGAGGGTCCTTGCCGGGAGGGGAAAGTAGGCATGCGGAGCCCCCGCATAGGATCCTGCAGACCTCTGAATCAGAGGATGAGGAAGATGTGCCCCAAACTAGTGCAGCAGTGGCTGACAGGCCAAGACCAACAATTCCAGCAGCAGGCGCTGCACACACCAGTGTCCTTGGCAGGAGGGCACGTGAGGGTGGGGAGGGCCAGGAAGGGGGGAGCGTCTTCTGCGGCCTGGAGGGCACAATGGTAAAAGTGCAGCGCCAGCAGGCCAAATCAATGCAAGCCATGCATAGGCAGGTCCGTTGTATCAACACCAAAATGTCCAACATGGACAAGGGCATAAGCCAAATGGCATCTAGCCTCGAGCAAATGGCAGAAGGGATCACAGACATTTCGACATACTTGGGAGTCCTGTCGGACAAGTTAGACAGGGATCATCTCCAGCGTGCCAAGGAATATCAGTACATGCGCCAACATACTAAGGCCATGAACAGGTTTGCTAACAATACAGCTCTCCTCTGCAGACGCTCAATTTCTATGCAGGAAGCATTAGTGCACTGCTGCACTGACTTAACACGGGGCATGGGTAGAGTGACCTCTGCGGTGGAGCAGATGCTGAACTCCAACACAGTCAATGCTGGTGACACGGGTGTGGAGGAGACTGAGGGGTCAACCAGCAGGAGTGGCTGTAGTACACCTGTACAGGAGGTGCGCAGGAGCGGGAGGAACAACCAAGCTGAGTCAGGCACCAGCAGGGAATTGGAAGGTCAGGCACCAAAATCCCGCAATGTAGTGCGAGGACGCAAGCACTGACCTATGTGGAAGATTGACTCTACTGCACACAGTGACTGGAACTGAGAAGGTGCAGCCAGTGACATTCACGTACATTCATGGATCCTCTTCAGTTGTTACAATGATGATGTAGTGCTGATTAAACTACACATGTCATGTAGTAAACCTGTGTATGTGTCATACTTTACCTAGAAATAGCGTTGTGTTATATCTGTCCGTCTCATTCTACCATCTAGTGCTGCTGGTCCTGTTGCCTGGGGCTCAGCACGTTCTTGGTCGTCATCTATGTCCTCATGATGGGTCATCTCAACCTCTGTGCCTTCCTTGGTAGCAAGATTATGCAAGATGGCACAGGTCACTATTATTTTGCAACACAGGATGGGGGTGTACTGTCGCGCACCTCCACTTTTGTGGAGGCACCAGAACCTGCTCTTCAGGAGTCCAAAGGTTCTCTCCACTACATTGGGGGTGGACCTGTGTGCCACATTGTATCGCCTTTCTGGTCTGGTGGTTGGGTTCAGGTACGGTGTCAGCACAAAGGAACGCAGGGCATATGCACTGTCACCTGGGAGAGAACAAGAGGTACATGAGTTACATTCACATTGCACATTTAGATGAGGTCTACTTGAGGGTGTGTACAACTTTTTTACCTAGCAGATATCCATCTCCAAAATCTCCATTCAATAGCCTGGTGTATATTCCGCTGTTCTGGAATATGTAGGAGTCATGCGTGCTGCCAGGGAATTTGGCAACTATGTCTGTGATGATGTTCCCTGCATTGCATATCACCTGCACGTTGATGGAGTGCGTCATCTTACGGTTTCGGTATATGTGTTCGGTGGCTGCAGGTGGGCATAGGGGAATGTGGGTGCCATCGATGCAGCCTATCACATGCGGGAAGTGTGCCAGTACATAGAAGTCTGTTTTAGTTTTGGCAAGTTCCGCAGGTGTGTCAGGGAACTGTATGTAATGTCCCATTCTCTGAGTCATGACATCCAGGAATTTCCTGAAGAAACGGGACAGACAGCTCTGGGATACACCTCCTACTGCAGCTATCACACTCTGGTAGCTCCCAGAGGCAAGCAGGTGTATGCTACACAGCACATGGACATGGGGAGGGATGGCATGGGCCCTGGGTGTTGGATGATCCAGGTATGGGTGGAGATCCCTTATTAGGGCCATGATGGTCCTGGGGTGCAGCCTGTACCTCTGGAGTATCTCAGGCTCAGTCAATTGGAACAGAGTGATCCTCTGCCTGTAAACCTGCTCCTCCCTTTGCCATACCCTCTGACCTGCAGCCTGTAGCCTTCACCTCCTCGCAATCCCATAGAGTGCCGCCATTTTGCCAACAGTGTTGCATTTTGGGCCCTTTTTATAGCCTGCACCTGGTTACCACCTGCTTTCAGTCCATGGTAATTACCGACTCTTAAATACCGATTTTTGTTGAAATCGGTATTTTTTTCCTTTCCTACATCTCGATGGGCATTTTTTTCCGATTTCTTATTTACCGATTCGGTAAATAAGGACTCGGTAAATAAGGTGTCGGGGAATACCGACTCGGTAAATATGTTATCGGTAAATACAGATTCGGTATTTTACCGACTCATATTTTCCGATTCGGTACATTTTACACACCTACATCCCATTTTCTAATTACCGGTCGGTAACGGCCGATTTTACCGATTTTGGGCCGTTACCGACCGGTATTCGCCTACCTACATCTGGCCCTAAAAAACTTACAATCAATTTTAGGTTTTCTGAATTTCGGAGGAACTTATATTATAAATTACGCAGAGAGGGTTAAACCTCTCTATGATTTAATAAAAACAGATTTTAAAAGAATCAACTGGACTCAAAAACACACAGAAATTTTGAGATCTTTACAAACAGACATGTTAGTTAAAACAAAATTACAAACACGTGACAACACACGCAATCTTGTGATTCGAGTCATCCCAGGAAGATGCGGATTCACATAACTGACCTCTAATGAAGGAGAAAAGGTACCAATAGCATACAAATCACACTTGTACACAGAAGCTGAAAAGAGGTTCAGCATTAAAGAAAACATTGTTCATACGGTTCAAACGGCTGTAGCAAGGGAAAAATACCAAGCTGACGGTAGACGTATTACAGTCAGAACAGCAGAATCAGCTTTTGAGGCATTAACAACCCCATGTAACTTACCAACAACGGCACTGGATCCAGAATGGATACAGTGGGTAAATTCTGTTGCTACAGACAAAGTGAAATACTATTTTGATCCAGAAATGAATGAATTAAAATCTCTAGAATATGAAAGAGAATATCCTCTGCCAATCGACATTCTGCCTTTACGACAGTACGCCTGTGTAATCTATACAGACGGACATGCTCAACCCTCAGTATGGGGAGAGCAAGCATACAACGCCACATGCGAGATTGTAAAAGACGTGTGGCGCGGAGGTAAACTGAGACCTCTATTTACAAAAACACACTCAGTAGAAAATAACTCAGAACAACAAACGTAAATAATAGCGTTAAAAATGGCGCTAGATAATGCCGATCGCGAATTCCCGACACTTATAGCGTGCGATTCGTATTACTGCGTCAAATCATACAATAACGATTTACAGAAATGGATTCAAAACGGTTACAAAGATGACACAGGTGCAACAATAAAGCAAAAATCACTTTGGGAACAAGTAGTTCTTTTACAGAAAGAACTACCAAAAACTCACGTGATACATTCACTGAGTCATCAACGTGATGGCGTTCACGTTGCAGGGAATTCATTGGCTGAGACAGCCACAGCGGTAGCAACTAAATCGGCTTCCGTACCTACAAAAAAGCGTTCAGTAAAATACATTGACGGTGAAACAATGCTGGCGGTGAAAACGTCATCAAAAGGCGACTGCTCAGCTTTACCGATCAACTATCCACTCAATTATACATACATAATCGATGCAAACTCCGTTCCTTTTGCTCGAATCCCTGGAGTGGGGGATAGAGTGATTCCAAACATGAACAGGAGAGTCTTGTTAATAGTAGACGCACATATTGGCGAGGGTCTTAGACATCACACAATTAAGGATTCTCTAGCAGAATTACAATCGACATACTGGTGGCCAGGAATGAGTCTGGACCAACACCTATTCGCGAGAAACTGTTCAAACTGCAACAGAGATCGCAGTGGTGAACGAAACGGTGTATTCCCACGGCTTTTTGCTCAATAAGGACTATGCTAACAACATAAACTCACCCAGTATGAATAATGCGTCTTATTAACATGTAGAGACTATTTTTCACTTGTAATGTAGACCTCAACTTTCGGCTGACGTCTGAACTGTTATAAAAGATTTGCGAGTCTTTATCGGCACATACGCAATTGGCATGCTGCATTCTGACCATGGTCCTGCTTTTAGCTCTCGGGCTTATAAGGAGGCCATGACCAGCATGGGCATTGCATTGCGGTACTCTTGTCCCTTTCATCCTGAGGGAAACGGAATCGTGGAAAGAAAAAACCGTGACATAAAGCAATCTATAACAGCAAAGGTATTAGGTTCGGGAGCTGGGTGGGTCAAACATTTAATAAGTGTCCAACGTAGTCTTAATAATCTGCCAAGAAATTCTCTGAGAGGTCTCAGTCCGTACGAACTGTTGTTTGGGACTAGAATGTTAGTCCAGGACTTAGATAGTCAGACTTCAGTGGTTAAAGAAAAATGCTTTGATATCAAAGATTGCTTGGCTATTTTACAGGACTTAAATGAAACAAGAAGAGACCTGAGCAACATAAAGTTGAAACAACAGCCAACAACCACTGAAGAGAAACACCTGTCCCAGCAAGGCCTGTCTGGATTCCAAAAATCGGGGATCTGGTCAGAGAGAAGATCGCGGTAAAGAAGGAATTTGGGCCTTCTTACAAAAAAGCAGTTCCTGTCTTGTCTGTCAACGGGACAAGATCAGTAGTACTACCGCCCCTTGCTGGTAAAAAGGAGAACCGAGTTGTATCCATCGACCTGGTTAAACCACAATCATATGGCCGATAACAAGTAGTAGGCCAAGTGGACTCCCAAGAAGTAGCAGAACACCAAAGTTTGCTACATCAACAGAGGTTCAAACTGAAAGACTAATCACATTTGAAAAATCTACAGTGAATCAACAAGGACTATGCAACAAAGCAATAGAACTTGAACCTCTTAAAACCCAAATCAAAACTTTACATCAAGAAACTCCACTCTACAGTGATGTAACCATGGAATATGCTAATGAAACAAAGCAAATCCTAAAAACAAAAAGTAATCCAGATGCAATTGAAACAATTGACAGAACAGCATCCGGCTACTTCATCAACTTTGATGATTTTTCTGAAGATCTGAATGAACCTGACGATCATCCGACGAAAAGAACTTTTAAAGACAAAGCAAAGAAACTTTTTCATCAACTAAAAGAAACCGATCTGATTTCTCCATGGATTGAAATTTGGGTGGCATTTGGCGCATTTATCCTCATACTTTGGCTCATCATGGTAGTATGCTTGGGACATTTCATTGAGGGAAGATATGCTAAAATGGACACAGCAAGCCAGAATATCAACTTGGTCCTTAAACCACACACATCTTCACACGTCGAGAAAAGAGAACTTTCTTCTGTCAACTTCATAGCCAATCCTATACCCGGCGGGGTAGCATGGGACAAAACTGAATATGAAATATATGGTCCGATTGAACTCCTGAAGTATCCACACCAATTTAAGATTTCATTAAGTGACTTTGTAAAACCAAGCACATTCGCTGATGATTGGGATTTTGAAAGTATTAATGATATGATGTCTGATCTAGTGATGTCAGCTAAATTTACAGAACATGATTATTTACAAGGTTCATCTAATTACGATCAAATGTTTTGCTATAACCATTATGGTAACCATTATCTGCATAAATCAACTCCACCAAAAGGCAGTTCAAAAACATTTTATGATAAATATTCATACTTTTCAGGGTTTAACACAAGTAATGCAGAAACATTCTACTTCAAATTGTTAAATAAGACAGGAGTGAAAACCATGCTTACAAACACAAAATTGATATATTCAGACTCCTTTTTTGAAAAAATGAATACATTTGGTTTTGATTTCTGGAATGATAACATTGAAACGAAAACGATCTGGGGCACAAAAGATTGGCAAGTACAAGGTATAGAATCATTATTTAGAGCCTGCATGATCCCAGAACAAATTATATTTTTAAATGACACAATTCAGCAGACCACCTGTCTTGGTCTAGCCAAAATCAAAGACTTAAACAAGCCGTCTATTCCAAAACCAACAATGGATAGTAATAGCACCTCTGATGTTGAGATAGACGTAACCAGTATTTTAAACCAAAACAGAACACATCATGAATGGAAACAATGGTTGATCTGGCCCACAGACACACATAACTGTCAAGACAGATTCCTGAACAAAATACAGGGGTTCACATTGACCAGGCCAGACCCAAGATACTCCCAGAGACAACATCCAGGGATTGTAACTACTTACAGTGTGGGAAAGCTCTGCCTTCAGTGGCAACATACATCCACACTGGCGGAAATTAAGCAACACCTGACTTTACTTAAAGAAGGTGCTGACTTTCGCGATTTCATTATGGGACCACGCAAACAGCATCAAAAACGTTTCATAGCGGCCTCTATATATGCAGCTTATAACGAAGCTTGGAAAGAAACTCAAATTGAGACAGCAGAAAAAATACGGGAAATTGACCGTGTTAATTTGGAAAAATCACTTTCTGTTGTGGACAATGGGTTAATGACTCTGTCTTCCAGAATATATTCACTGGACAGTATTGTGTCTTCAGCAATCGATATATTAGAGCAAGTCTTACTGATGTTACAACACGGTCAATCTCAATTACGTTCTATTGTACAGCTTGGCTGGAGGTTGCAAAATCTGCGTTCAGGCTATGTGCCTTGGCGTTTAATCAACACAACGTCAATATTTAATATCTTTAACCTTACTGATAAACAAATCAGTTTGGCACAGAAGGGTGCTGACTATACAATTCTGAGCATTGAAAAACTTGAGAGATTACCATTGACAATGTCAGAACGACCTGTCATTGAATGGATAATACATGGGATAATAAATATTCCAATAACTACTTTCCAGTTTCAATACTGCCAAAAATATATACAGGCAGGCCAGTATGAAAGGTTGGGTAAAGGATACATTAAGTCGACATGGGAATTGCCCTATACACACACATGTGTTAGTAATAAAGGACAGAGTGTATTTCTTAGTGGCAATAATTGTGCAAAATCACTAAGTGGTATACTTCTGTGTCAGAGTTTAAGTTTGCATGGGGCCTGCGAAGGGACTTCAAATAACCTTTCATGTCACCAGCTAGGCACACCTGCAACACGAATAGAACCATTCTTTAGGAGACTCTCGAACGGGAGTTACATTCTAATTGTAGATCGCAGATGTTGCAGCCTAATGCCCGGAAAACCTTATCTCGTAAGCGTGACTAACAGGGTCATGTGCTGTGAAAGAGTATTGTTCCCAAACGATACTCCAGACAGGGAGGCAAGGTTATGGCCCAGTTTTAATTTCTCTTCTATTCGAATTGATACTTTAAGCAGAATGAAGACTGTGCTCCTACAGACGCCAACCAGGTTGACGTCATCAAAAGAAACGTATGATCTCCAAGTTGCAAGGACAACGGCAGAGATTCATTCACTGCTATCAACGAATAGCCCCCTACACTTCGCAGAAATGTTGAACGAAATCTTAAATATTTCTGATACAAGTGGTATCGCCAGTGTATTTAAGACAGTTTTTTCAGGCGCTTTAACACCATTCAAAGCGATCCTGGGTATTTTTCCAAACTTCGTCCATTCCCTCTTTGGCGGACTACCTCTCCTGTTGGGACTAGTAGCAGGCGTCCTATTTTTGCTACTTTTGCTTCGATATGGCAAACCGTGTCACAGACATGACTCCAACAACAATGGAAGAAACGATCCTAGCTATCCGGTACCGGGACCGCATAACTAAAGTCCTTGGATTAGCACGGCTACGAGATTTAAATATGACTTGGTTTCTTTCATTCAGACCCTTGTGGCAGACCTGTGTTATGCCTGTATTAAGGTGCTTGCTATGCGGCGAAGAATGCGTGTTGGACACCTGTCTCACACTACAATCAGAAGTGCCATTGGATGCAGAGACTTTGTTGAGTCCAGTAAAGGCTCATGCATTGTGCTGTCCCCAGTGGCTACCAATCCTGATGACGGCATTCGTGGAGACTTCACCACTGCGAATGAAGGGTAGTGAAGTACAAGATGAAAGCAGCATCGATCAGGTACGACCATCTGTCAGCTATGCTGATCAAACCATCACTGAAAGCAATCATGCTCATGACTGCATGGTAGCGTCATTTTCCAACCTTGTCGAACTCTCACCAGAAGCTGTTGACTGTTTTTTCGAACATCTAAATGATATGATGTTTTCACCAGAACAGAAAGAATGACTTTGAGCAAACGTGCACACAGCGTTCCCTGAAATCTGAATTTGGCCTTCAAATTTCAAAATAAAGCCACTAAGAATTCTTCGAGTCTGCTCCTGCAAACAGGAACGTTCTCCAAACATCCAAAATATTTACCTTTCAGGCACATATCTTCTGCTTAAAGTAAACTATTCTTAGAGAACAGACACTTCTATTTTTAGGTACCTCTAGGAGACATTACCTCAAACTCTAGGTTATTTACACATGCGATTGTATTTCTATGTGATGAAATGGACTCGCACTTTTTCTTCTGTACTAAGAGCCATTTCATGTGTTATTTTCGCAAATCATTCGTGCAGATATAAAATGTGCATCCTCTCTGAATGATTACACTGCTTAAATGCATACAGTAACTATATTCATTTTTCATGTGTTACGCAAATCCAAAGTTAATGCAAAATTAATGTATTTTGGGGCGGGTTTTTGAATACACATACAATATTAGTTATGTTTACTATGCTTAGGTGAGTAAATATGGACATAGATTCCGTGGAGTGGGTGTGATGTGTTTCCTATGGGAACTGTATCGATATTCCTATTTCTGACCCTTGTCCGGTTAATAAATCAATAGTGGCCATACAACGGCACAGAAACCCGTTTTCTGATTAGGTCATAGCGCATGCTACCACGTTAGGCAAGCACTATTCCCCCAGCCCCCATAGAAAGCATACCGAGTTCTCAAAACAAATCAAACCTCCAGCAACCTGGGAAATCCCCCGCAGGTATTGTTTTGATTTAACCAAGAACTCCAGTAAAGAATGTACGAACGACCAGTTCTTATGACATCCTTATTGACGTATTTATGTCCATCCTTACGTCAATCTCGGCACCTTTCAGGTATAAATATTACCGACATTGCCCTAAGCAAACACACGGTGGTGACGAGATTGGAGCAGCGATACTTGCCGAGGAGCCCAGCAGATGCAGGAAGCCCACGGACGCTGCCCCTCCCTTTTGACGCGCTGAGAGAGAGACGCTGCCTTTTCTCTTGCCGAGAAATCCAGCCCCGGCGTTTCCAGCCGCCCTTGCGGGCAACTGGGATATCGAGTCATGAGATTGAGATACCAGCCCTCCAGCCTTCTAAATCCCAGGTACTGAACTGAATAACCCCTCACAGAGAATTCTTGAATCAGATCCTTGGAAAAGAAAACTTAACTTAAACTGCTACTTATCTACTCCCGCCCACTTATTAGGCTTAGGTCAGGTACACTGGGGTAGGTGTAGCTAGAAGCACCATTTGAGTACGATTAGTCAATGTATATATGTATATAACTTTTATCCATTTTAAGTATCATATGGCTAAGAAACCATATCAATGCTTTTACAGTATTATTTTATAATTCTGTTTTTACTGTATGCACTTTACTTAACTATAAGTATTGCAATAATAGCGATTCATTTCTCTTGTATGAGAAAGGAGACTGATCAATAAATAACACCCTTTTATTGAACACGCCCGTCTCTTCCTTTTCTCTACAATCTGGTGAAACTAAGAATGCACGTACTGACTGAGTAAAATAAGTTGTCTTTTGTTTTCACACGACTCTAGAGATATACTCTTGATTAGGGGAGAGCAAAGTTGTCATGTTCTATGGTTGTCAGAAACTAAATCCCTTCTTGTCTATCCAGGGAGGTTAAACTCCTCCTTGCCTATTCGAGAAAGTTTCTAGTGAACTCTGAGCTAGCTGGCACACACATAACTTTAAGTCTAATATCGTCAGTAGAAGACCTAGTTAACCACAGTCCTACTTCTATACTATTGAAGATATTATTCCAATGTGCAGAGCCTATTGGGATAATAGGAACTACACTACAGTCTTACTAAAATATGTTCGTATATATAGTTCAAACAACTATGAGTGTCTGAAAGCCATGCTGTTCAGCAACAAGAATAGTGTTAGTTGTTGTAAATTCCAAATTTGGTTGTTTTGAAGTAGGTGAAATTTTCCCAGCACACGATGAGCCAAATGTTTATGGGTCCTGGCTGGGAAACGCAACATCACTGTTGCTTGATATCGCACACGACGGTCCTTGCAACACTTAACAGATCAGGTCAATTGAGCACAGATGATCTCCTGTATTGCTCACAGCTGATGTTGGGGAAGCGTATATGACATCCAAGGCCTTAGTGTTTGTAGAGGAGCCGGTATCCATTCCAACAGGAGCTGAAGCTTCCTGGGGTGGCTGTAAGAATGCAGACATCAACATGGGACTACGCTGAGGACACAGCTGTACATGGGCCATTCTCAGGTCGAGTAAAGCCTCCATTTCCGGGTGCGCAACTGATGGAAGTGTTAGACAGAGATCCAACACACATTCCTGTCTGCAGAACAGGCATCGGAGGACAGGCAGAACAAAGTTGATCCAATCTGGTCTAAATGACAGGAACTAAGACTCGCTCAGTTCACGAAGGCGAGGCGTGCCCAGATGGCATACCAATCAGATCACGGTATCGGCACTCTAGGAGCGTTTTTTCCATCTCCTTGGTGACTGGGACATCTATTGGGTAGCAGAAAAAATACAATCATGATTCCTGCTATTAGTAACAGGATTTGCGGAAGTCCTCCAAAAATGCTTCCGAATACGGAGTGTATGAAGGCTGGAATCACTCCAAAGACCATCTTTAAGATGCTTAACAGTCCAGAACCTATGGTCTTAAATAGGTGTACTACAACCTTCATATCAAACATGTTAAAGATATGTTGTACCATTTCTGTGAAATGGAAAGGGCAGTTCATTCGTACAAGTGCCTTTATCTCAGCTGAGGACCTTGTGACCTGAAGATCAAAAGTCTATTGGGCAGAGGTTAAGGGCATAGTTTTCTGTAAAAGCATGGCTTTCATTCAGACCAGAGTATCAAAACGTATAAAGGAAACATTCAACGAAGGCCATAACGGCACCTTCCCGACTGTGTCTCCCCTTGTTTGTGGTCTGACCATTACTTGGTCTCTTTTTCTCTTCTATTAAAACCTGTGACGAGTTCCCGTCTACCCATCAATGTTAAATTGAGAAACTGGGGTCGAGTTAATATTGAATCTCTCTGCTCCTCGCTTTCCACCCTCAGCCCGGCTTATGCTGATAACCCAGACTCCTGTCTCCACGACCTGGCTCTGGCCATTAACTCTTGGCTCCTTTCATCCTGTGATGAACTGGTCCTATGGAGATCGATTCGGCTTAAGCATCCTCATGATGCACAAAGCTGGTTTACCTCCTCTCTACAAGCCAAGAAACTTCAGCTTAGACATGCTGAACGAAAGTGGCGCCGGCACTATGACCCCACTGATAAAACCATCTATTCCACCATTCTTAGGGAATATAAAAACGACATCCTTACTGCTAAAACCCAATATTTTTCCGCAATGATTTTATCATCCCCTAATAAGCCTAAGAAAATTTTCTCCATTCTCAACAGCCTTTCTAAACTCGATCGAGTAACCGCTAAACCTCTTCCCTCTCAGGATTTGTGTGATTCCCTCCATGATAATTTTTTTACCAAAATTTCCAGTATTCAATCCCATATTTCTCTTCCGTCCCCCTTTTTCGTTTTTCCCTCTCCCCCTCCTAGTATACATTCCCACTCACACTTTCCGCCCATACTGACAGAGAATTTTCTCAGTTTGGGGCGCTCCACTAAATCTGGCTCCCCTACTGATAGTTGTCCTTCCCATATCCTCCGTAAGATCCTTTTGATCTGTGTCAATCCACCACTTACTCTCCTTAATAAATCTCAGGCCTTGGGCGTCATCCCTAATCTTTTTTAATCAGCCATGATCGTTCCAGTGTTGAAAAAGGTGGGAGATGATCCGACTATTTCTTCCAACTTTCGACCCATCTCCCTACTTCCCTTTTTGGGTAAGGTCTTGGAGAAACATGTCACCAACTGCCTTAGCTCTTTTATAGAGGCCTCTGACTCCTTAAACCCTTATCAGGCTGGTTTCTGTCCCACTCACTCTACGGAAACGGTCACTCTCGCAGTGCTGGACGAGCTGTAAGTCAGTGCCGACCGTGTATCTACTCGGGCACTTGTACTTCTCGATCTCTCGCCGGCCTTTGACACGGTTGACCATCATTTTTTGGTCGGCCGTGTCCAGGCAGCTGGCATCTCCGATGTGGCCTTGAGCTGGGTTTCTTCATTCCTGGAGAACCGCCAGCAGGCGGTTCAGCATTCCTCTTTTTCGTCTACTTTTCACACAGTTATCGGGAGGTCACAGTGTTTAATTACGCTGATGAACTTATTTTTTCCTTTTCTTCCTCTCCTCACTCTATTTCCCATTTTCAAAACACAATGATTTTTATCCAGGACTCGATGGGCTTAAACCATCTAAAGTTAAATCCCGACAAGACTGAGTTAGTCTTGTTCGAAGGCTCATGCAATCCCTGGTCTTCTAATTTTTGGCCCCCTTCCCTTGGACCTGCCCCCTCTCCTGTTAAGTCGGTGAAGAGTCTGGGCTTTTTATGCCTCCGCACTATTCGCAAGGTCTCCCGTGTTTTCACCATTGAGGCTCTTAAGGCTATCCTTCTCGCCCTGGTTATTTCCCGGGTCGATTATGCCAATTCTCTCTATGTTGGTTTTCCGGCCTATGACCTATGCCGACTCCAGCTCATTCAAAATCAGGCGGCTAGGCTGATTTATAACCGGTTCAGATTCCATCATGCCCTCCCACTGTTGAGGCAACTGCATTGGCTACTAATCATTAGCGGGCTTAGCTCCCTTCTATGTTGCTTCTAGGCTTTTAGCCTATTCCCCTTCTAGGAATTTACGGTCTTCCTCCAAGAATCTCTTGGTTGTCCCTCGTTTTGTTAGGAACAAACACGGGGGTTCGAGTTTCTCCTTTCAGGCTCCCAGATTTTGGAACTCTCTCCCTGACAATCTTCGACTTTCTCAATTTATTTATCTATTTTTGAGATTTATAAAGCGCGAACGTTTGCCCAAGGGCGTCTTGGCGCTGAAGACTCAACTTGTGTCTCATACAATGTAAACCCAAACTAATTTACTGTGTGAATAGCCATGTCTTTAGATTTTTGCGAAACATATAAAGGGAGTGATTTAATCTGATTGGGAGCGGGAGTGCACTCCACAATCTGGCAGCTGTAACTGAAAAACGTCTGTCACCCCATGAAAGAGTCTTAGTACGGGGTACTGTTAATTGGTGCAAAGTCACTGATCTTAATTGCCTGGTTGGGAGATATGTATAAGCTGGTTTCTCAGGAATTGAGGGCCACAATGATTCAGTGCTTTGAATACCAGACAGAGCGTTTTGAATTCTATCCACTTTTTTATTGGTAGCCAATGGTATTTGCGGATGGTATGGGCAATAGGTTTAAATTTGGGGTTTTTTGATATTAATCTGGCCGCGGCATTTTGCACCAATTGCATTTTATTAATGACCCGAGCTTGGGCATTGGCCAGAATGCCGTTGCAGTAGTCGAGAGAAGAAAGAATAAGCGTGCTAACCAGAGTTTTGCCTGCAATGTCGGGTAGAAACTGAAGAATTTTTTTGATCAGTTTTAGTTTGAAAAAAGCTGATGCTGCTGTCTGATTAGCATGCGCGGCAAAATTAAGATGGTCGTCAA
The DNA here is from genome assembly GCF_964261635.1 of Lissotriton helveticus. Taxonomy (NCBI): domain Eukaryota; kingdom Metazoa; phylum Chordata; class Amphibia; order Caudata; family Salamandridae; genus Lissotriton; species Lissotriton helveticus. The sequence goes on from NC_136063.1 coordinate 2,095,009,643, forward strand.
ACACTACTCCTAGATTTCTAACCTTTGTAACCGGCTTGGGCGCAGTTCCAAATGAAGTTGGCCACCGGATAGATGACCACAATGGTGAGATTTTTCCAAAGATGACCACCTCGGTCTTCTCGGAGTTTCGCTTAAGGCAGCTTGAGGACATCCAGTCTCCAATTGCTTGCATGCCCTCTTGGAATCGCTTCGCAACCTCATCTCCGTTGTTGTTAATGGCGAGGACTAGCTGGGTGTCATCTGCGTAGGAGGTAAGGCCCATTGCATATTGTTTGATGACTCTGGCAAGGTCCGACACGTAGATATTAAAAAGTGTCGGACTCAGGGATGAGCCTTGAGGAACCCCACAAGGTAGAGAAAGCTCTGCTGATTGAAATGGGCCCAGAGTAACTGTCTGAGTTCTTTCAGAAAAGAGGCTAGAAGATGTTTTGCTCTCTGTTGTACGCCCATCCGTCCGACACGGTCGATCAAGATGGAGTGATCGACCGTGTCGAAAGCCGCAGAGAGGTCCAGCAGTATGAGCACTGCTGTGCCCCCTTGATCTTTGATGAGCCTAATGTCATCAGCGGCCTTTATGAGGGCGGTTTCAGTACCGTGGAATTTGCGGAAACCGAACTGAGTACTGTCCAACAGTTGATGATCCTCTAAGTACTCAGACAGCTGCTGGTTCATGGCTTTTACTACCACCTACTACTAAAAAAGGAAGACTGGCTATTGGTCTAAAGTTTTTTGGATCAGTCATAGTCAGATGCTGTTTCTTGAGGAGAGGTTTTAAGAGAGTACTCTTCAGAGCATTGGGGTATAACCCTGACGTGAACATGGTGTTACATAATTGCATAACTACTGGTGCAATTAAGTCTAGAACCGACTGAAGAATTTTTCGGGTACAAGGATCTAGAGCCGATCCTGTTTTTATATTATTAATTAGGTCCCTAGTTTGTTGCTCAGTGATTTGATTAAAATGAGGAAAGGAAATTTCAGAGGAAGGGCCATGAGTAGGGAGTGTAGAGGAGTTATCTTTGGCGGAGAAAGCTGTGTAAATGTTGTTGACTTTGGTATAAAAGAAATTAGCCAACGCATCGCAGAATGCTTGGGAGGGTGGTGGAGTCAAGGCAGGGGTGTTTCCCGCTAATTGTTTAACTATCTCATATAGCTGTTTGTTCTCGTTTTTAGCGTTCTCAATTTGAGTGCTAAAATACAATCTTTTTGCCTCAATAATCATTTATTTATAGATTGGCAGAGCCTCCTTATAACGAGATTTATCTTCGGCGTCATAAAGTCTGCGCCAGGTCCTCTCCCTATTCCTGCAGATTTGTTTTCCGAAAACCACGGGGCAGACGGAGTAGACCTGTTTCCAGCTTCTGTATAGCATTGCCTAGCCAGTCTGTGTATTGAGATGAAGCAGAGTAAGGATCATCTGGAAAAACTGGGCAGGTGGTGATCAGTGATTGTCTGAAATCTGCATTGTTTAGATCACTCCACGCCTTAAAAGTGGTCTTAGGGGGATTAATGGGCCTACCTAAAGAAACATTATTGGAGAGAATGTCACACAGCACAGCATGGTGGTCGGACCAAATGAGCGGAAGAATGTCCGTTAAAAGTAACCCTTTAGGACTGGAAAAAATGCCATCTAGCGTATGGCCTGCCTCGTGTGTAGTCAAGTCAAGTCAAGTCAGAGAATTTATATAGCGCGCTACATACCCAGAGGGTCTCAAGGCGCTTGAGGAGGGGTGGGGAATTACTTGTCAAATATCCACGTTTTAAGTTGCTTTCTGAATGCTAGGTGGTTCTGGGTAAGGCGAAGGTAAGTGGGAAGTGAGTTCCAGGTTTTAGCTGCCAGGTAGGAGAAGGATCTACCTCCCATGGTGGTTTTGTTGATGCGAGGTACAGTGGCAAGGGCTTGGTTGGATGATCGTAGCTGGCGGGAGGGGGTGTAGAAGGACAGTCGTGTGTTGAGGCATTCTGGTCCGATTTCGTAGAGTGCTTTGTGTGCGTGGGTTAGGAGCCGGAAAGTGATCCTCTTATTGACGGGAAGCCAGTGGAGGTTTTTCAGGTGACCAGAGATATGTTCTTTACGCGGGATGTCCAATATGAGCCTGGCTGAGGCGTTTTGGATTCGTTGGAGTTTTTTCTGGAGTTTAGCGGTAGTACCGGCGTAGAGGGTGTTTCCATAGTCCAGTCGGCTCGTGACTAGAGCGTGGGTGACCGTTTTCCTAGTTTCGGTGGGGATCCAACGAAATGTTTTTTTGAGCATGCGAAGAATGTTGAAGCAAGATGAAGAAACGGCGTTGACTTGTCTGTTCATCGAAAGGGAGGAATCCAGGATGACGCCCAGGTTCCGTGCGTGGTCTGTCGGGATGGGTGCTTTTCCAAGGGCTTCTGGCCACCAAGAGTCGTCCCATGCAGAGGGGGAGGTACCTAAAATGAGGACTTCTGTTTTATCTGAGTTCAGTTTCAGCCGGCTGTGTTTCATCCATTCGGCTACTTCTTTCATTCCTTCGTGTAGGTTAGTTTTGGCGGTGCTAGGGTCATTGGTGAGTGATAGGATCAGTTGAGTGTCATCCGCGTAGGAGATGATGTTGAGGTTGTGTTGGCGGGCGATGGCCGCGAGGGGGCTCATGTATACGTTGAAAAGGGTGGGGCTGAGTGAAGATCCTTGTGGTACGCCGCAGATGACTTCAGTGGCCTCTGACTTGAATGGTGGAAGGCGGACTCTCTGGGTTCTTCCGGTGAGGAACGAGGTGATCCATTCTAGTGCTTTTCCTTGGATTCCGATGTTTCTGAGGCGCTGTAGAAGGGTGCTATGGCAGACTGTGTCGAAGGCTGCGGAGAGGTCGAGGAGGATGAGGGCGACTGTGTCTCCATTGTCCAGTAGAGTTCGAATGTCGTCTGTTGCTGCGATGAGGGCGGTCTCAGTGCTGTGTTTTGCTCGGAAGCCGGACTGTGAGGAGTCGAGGGATTTGTTGGCTTCGAGGAAGGCGGCGAGCTGGTTGTTGACAGCTTTCTCGATGACTTTGGCCGGGAATGGAAGGAGCGAGATGGGGCGGTAGTTTTTGAGTTCGGTGGGGTCCGCTGTGGGTTTTTTCAGAAGGGCGCTGAGTTCAGCGTGTTTCCAGCTTTCCGGGAAGGTGGCGGAGTTGAAGGAGCAGTTGATGACGTCTTGGAGGTGCGGTGCTATGATGGAGTCTGCTTTGTTGAAGATGTGGTGAGGGCATGGGTCTGTGGGGGATCCTGAGTGGATGGAGTTCATCAGGCGGATGGTGTCCTCAATAGAGATTGGGTTCCAGTCATTAAGGATGTTCGAGGGGGGTGAAGGTCCAGCAGATGGTTGGGTGGGTTGGTCTCCGGGTTGGTTGTCGAAGCTGTTGTGGATGTCTGCAATTTTGTTGTGGAAGAATGAGGCTAGGGATTCGCAGAGGGCTTGAGAGGGGGTGATGTCGTTAGAGTTGGCCGAGGGATTGGTAAATTCCTTGACGATGTTGAAAAGTTCCTTGCTGTTGTGGGCGTTGTTATCTAGTCGGTCCTTGAAGGCGGTTTTCTTGGCCTTTCGGATCAGTTGGTGGTGTATGCGGGTGGCGTTTTTGAAGGCGTCCTTGGTGCTGGTGGTTGGGTCTTTTTTCCAGGCCTTCTCAAGGGAGCGGCAGAGTTTCTTGGATTTCTTAAGATCATCGTTGAACCAGGAGGCCTTCTTGCTGCCAAGTTTGCTTTGTCGTTTTTTCAGTGGTGCTAGGATGTCGGCGCTGTTGGATAACCATAGGGTGAGGTTGGTGGCGGCTTGGTCGGGGTTTGAGGAGTGGGCTGGGGGGTTTAGAAGAAGCGATGAGGAGATCTGGTCGACGGTGATTTTGTTCCAGTTTCTTTGCAGAGTTGGTTGGAGGTGGTTGTTGGGTTTGGGCTTGTTGTAGGTAAAGTGAACACAGCTGTGGTCAGTCCAGAGGAGAGCCGTAGTGTGGCTGAAGGAGACATGATTGCTGGAGGTGAAGATAGGGTCGAGAGTGTGACCTGCGATGTGGGTGGGGGAAGTGACCAGTTGTTTAAGTCCGAGGTTGGCGAGGTTGTCCAAAAGGGTGGTGGAGTTGTGGTCGTTGTTCTTTTCAAGGTGAAAATTGAGGTCTCCCAGAAGGATGTAATCTTTGGAGGGGAGCGCGTGTGGAGTGATGAAGTCCGAGATGTCCTCACTAAATTGTGCGCGGGGTCCTAGAGGTCTGTAAAGGAGTGTGCCTCTGAGTGTGGTCTTGGGGTCGATGTGGATCTGGAAGTGAAGGTGTTCAGAGTTGGTGAGATTGACGTCAGAGCTGGTTGAGATGTGGATGGATTTTTTATGGACGATAGCGATTCCTCCTCCTGTGTGGCCGGTACGGTCCTTGCGTATGATCTTATAATCTTTTGGGATGGCAATGGTGATGTCTGGGGCGGAAGAGGCGTTCATCCATGTTTCTGTTAGGAAGGCGACGTCCGGAGAGATGGTGTCTAGTATAATCCATAGGTCAGTGGCGTGCCTGTGGACCGATCGGGTGTTGAGCAAGATGCATTGTAGGTGGTTAGGGTCGGGAATCTGTGGTGTGAACGTAGCGGAGTTGTTGTCGGTGCCGATGAATTTGCAGGAGTAGCATGAGAAAGGACCATGGGTGTGTCCAGGAGCGGCTTGGACGCAGTTGGGGGAGCGGCCGGGGTTAAGGGCAAGGAGGTCGGTGGCATCGTAGGTAATGCGGGAGGGCTGGGCAATGCGAGGATCAGGGGGACTGGCGCTGGGCGCGGTCCAGGCGTGGACGGGCGTAGACGGGCTTACCTTTGGCGCACCTTCGGCGCGGATTGGGCGCGGTCGCTGCGCGTGGACGCTGCGCGTTAAAGCTACTGTCATATATAGATAGTGGAGGGGGCGGAGCGTGGGAGGGGCTGCTGGGAGGCGGGGAGCGGGGAGGAGACACGGTCCACGAGTGACCAACACAAAATGGACGGGCGAAAACGAAACTGTGACTACAGTCAAAGCGTCAGTAAAGTAAATAAATAAACAATCAATGCTGCGCAAAATACAATGGAAAGATTCTCATAAAAAACGATACCAGGCGCTATGTTCCCCTCTAGGCACTCAGGTAATGCAGGCGACGTCAGAGCGCGCTCACCCAGGCAGGCAAAGGGTGTTAGGAGCAGTGGCTGGGGCAGGCAGAGAAACCAGGGGGGATAGCCCCAGCATTTCCATATCGGACAGTAAGGTGTGTGTTTCGGTGTCGTCAGATTTTTCTAAGTAAAAGTTAAAATCGCCTAGGATCGTAAAACCATCCTCCATTGCAAGTGAGTCAGAAAGTTGGTCAAAATTTGACAAAAATTGAATCCTACTTGGAGTTCCGCAAAGGTTTGAAGACTTGGTTATTCACTAGTGCTTTTGAGGTCAAATTGTCACCCTGTCTGCTGCCGACTGCCTTAGCGCCATGAAACCTTTTTGGTATACATGCGCTCTATAAATTTCCCTAACTTCAACTTCAACTTCAACTGGGTCATTGGAAACAATACTCACATACAACAAGTAACCATGGAGTTTACAGGGACAAGATATGCGATGTTCGGAACCATCCCACAACAGCCTTCATCATTCAGCATCAAGTAAATCCCATTTGAGAGCAACTTGAACACCGGATTAATCACGGCAGCCTTGGGAACCTTTCAAATGACAGGATAGGTTTGCAACTGAACAGTGAAGCAGGATATCCTGGTAGATGAGAGATCCACTTAAAGAGTTTTCTCAGTTTGTACCACTTAGAAACACTTCCATGACCCCACTCCTGCATCAAAATGTGTATGGCAATTCCCAAGATTTCTTGATGAATTCCCTTCCCATCACTTCATAAGTGCCTGCCTGTTGTTGTTCTGGCAATACTGAAACTGGAAAGATGTGACCAGTAATGTTATATGGTCATGAATTACCATTCTGTGGATGGTGACTCTGCCACAGTGAAAGGTGACTGGTCCAGTTTTTCAATACACATTATTGTATATTGTACTCTCCTTTGTGCTGTAGTTATCTGTTTTAGTTAGATTGTATGCAGAGAACAAGGAAATACTGTTAACCCCTTCCATGCTTATGACGAGCTCAGCTCGTCATGGCATATACCTCTCAAGTGCTCATGACGAGCTGAGCTCGTCATGACTACACCCGTTTTCGTTGCTGTCCAGCACAGCAGGGGCAACTCTTAAGCAGCGATGTGGTTAATAAATCGCCATGGCACATAACCAGCTTAAAAAACATAATAGAACGTAGCTGAGCTGTAGTGTGGACAAATCCTGTTCTAGTACATCTATTGCAGAAGATACAATGTTGCCCAGTGAATAAATCCTGGTTGTTAATGTGGTCATACCGTTCTCAACTACAGCTAATGCTTTTTCTAGCTTAATTCTATCAATTTCACAAAGTCTTCTTGTTAAGAGATATTCCAGATTTCATTATAAACAGCGTATAAGAAACTTTTCTGATGTGGCTCTTGGGGGCATAATAAAAGTCTTGTAGATCCATGTCTTCTGATAGTAAGGATAAGTGTTGTTTTACCTGGGACAGTGTCGACGTTTTGAGCCAATCGAGGCATAACTTCCCAACACTGAATGATGTTACCATCCGGATGTTCTCTTTGAACATGGCGTTGGTCTGGCCTATGGATACTAAACCCTTCAGAAGCACCCCTGAATCGTGTTTGGCATCTATTTGTGCTGTGGGCTAAACTAACCATCCCTTCCAATTGGGGTCTGCTGAATTATAATGTATGATGTTATCTTTTGTATTCCCACCATGTGTTGTAAAGTTTTGCCACCCCTCAAAGTGTGATGGTGATGGAATCCATGGTGTGTTCAAGTCTTAGGTCCTGGCTATTCCAAGACGAGAAGTCTGTTGCATAGTGTCTTTCAGAAATGTGATGTGGTGTGAAATCAGGCACACTCAAAATAGTGCTTCTGTTCTCTAAACTTGCCATTCATTGAACCTCAGACTGATTTTATGTCTATAGTGCCCTCACAGAAGTTGAAACCCTATTCAGGCAGTTGGGAAATAAAGGATGCAGAGTAAATCTGTTGGGTATTAATTAGCGTTTTTTTCTCTGTAAGCGTTGGTGCAACCTTATAGTAATATGAGGTCGGGTCAGAAGTGTTAAACCGTGAAAAATAAGAACATTTCTGTGCAAATGTTCTTCAACTACCTTTTGCTGGTGTTGAGCATTGTTCCCATTGGGGCTATGTAAAAACATTTAGTGGGATACTGGATTTATGTAAAAAATAATGACCATAAATTGTGTTGTAATCAGTTGCGTCCTCTAGCATTTCAATGCTTGAAAATGCAGCATATTGTTCTAAATCAGACAATATATTATTGACAGTTTCAAAATCCCAATCGTCAGAAAATGTACTGGAGGAACTGATATCATTTAAATGAATCTTTAATAAATTAGGTATTTTCAAAAGTTCTGTAGGAACAAATACATCATATGAAACTCTGTCCCAAACTTTACCATCAGGACTTGGAACACGAAGGACAGGTCTCTTTGTTCAGAATGAGATGACATAAGAAGTTTCAAGACCAAGTTCACATTTGATACTGCCGAGCATTCTGGGAGATAGTTTCCATTCATGAGTAAGCAAAAGACAGTCACTTGGTCCAATGCAGAATAGAATTACAATATTCCAGTTATTATCCAGAGCTGTAGACATAGTGAAACTAGCTAAGTCTGTTTCAGATAAATGTAGAAGTCATGAAGTTATTATTACGGGAAACTTGAGCTTGCATTGTTTCAGGTTCACTTGGATCCAGAGAGAAGGTATCAAAATCGATGAAGTAGATAGATGCAGTTCAAACTGTTTTTGGTAGCTCAGCAGGTTTTGTTGAACTGGCAGACATCTCTTGTAGAGGAGGATTGATGTAGATATTGGTGTAAGGCTAAATTGATATTTGTCTTTCATTTGTTTTTTGATGTTCTGTTTCAACAGGAACGAGTTCCATTTTATTGTTGGAGAGCCCATTACTTTGAATTGATGACTCTTTAAAAGTTATGAGTCTTTCTGTCTGCACTTCCTGTATGGTAGCGAGAAAAGAGAGCGCCGGCTACCCAGGAGCCAAAGGGGCCTACTATTCAGTATTGGCCACATAGAGTGAGTTGATCAGTTTGATGGGGACACATCTCTTTTCTTTTTTTCCAGCAAGAGGTGGAAGAAGTACTGTTCTTGTTCCTTCAACAGCCAGGACAGGTACATGCTTTCTGTATGATGGCCCAAATCATTTCTTGTCCACATTTCTTTTCTCTGACCCAATCCATGACTTTAGGGATCCAGGCAGGTCTTGCCGTGACTGATTTGACTTCGCCAGCCATGGTGCATTTAAGTTGTACGCTGCTTTGTAGTGCCTGGCATTCATTGAGATCTTGTTAAACAGCCAAACATTTATTGATGTCAAATGTTTTTTTATCCGCCACTGTGCTATCATAGTCGAGATCAGGTACACTCATTATCGTTCCAAATTGGAGTTTGCAAGGAGTGACACCTCCTAGGGAACTTCTTGGAATATTGTTAACGGTTCTCTGGACCCCATATAGGTGATTGGCCCAACTACCACCCAAACCTAATACCCTTACTGTTAAAGACTGCTTTAAGTCTCGTTTTTTCCTCTCCATGACCAAATTTCTCTTGGGATGGTATGGAAAGGAGTACTGCAGTGCAACAACCAAAGTTCCCATGTCTTCCTTGTAAGCCCTAGAGCTAAACGTGGGACAGCGGTCAGAATGTAATGTGCCAACTGTGTATGTCCCTATGAAGACATGTAAATCTTTTATAGCAGTTAAAGCATCAGCCGAGCCCTATGGCCAAACCCACAGGAATCTGGAGCATGAATCCACTGCAATCAAGTTATACTTATAAGCTCCATTGGATTGTAAGGGGCCAAAGTTGTCTAAATAGACACAGGTAAGGGGTTAGTCCGATATTAGTAATAGTGTCTGCGCCGGACGCGCCACGGTGGAATCCTTCATCTGCTGACAAATGTAACACTTTAAGAAAATATTATTTGTCTGTTTAGTAAGTCTGGGTCAGCAATAGCGTTATTTCAGTAAATAAAGGGTCGCAGTTACTCCTGCGTGTGCAAAACCTAGACCCTCATGTGCAGCTAGAATTAAGCCTAATTTGCGATTCATGTTTGGTATTACTCGATCCCCCACTCCTGGAATTTGAGCTTACGTAATATTTTTTGCAGCTAATTTGTAGGAGTGCTTGAGTGGAAAACCATTTGGTAAGGCTGTGTGTTTTTGCATGAAGCAATGACAGATGCCATTATTTATTCATCTATTCTCGTGCTAGAAGGAGTGATTGCAGCTACGGCAGCAGTTCGTACTGCCTCTTTTGCGGCATTGTCGGCCAATGAAATCTCTTCAGCGTGAACGTGATCACATTGATGACTCAGCGTGTATATCACGTGAGCATTCTGTAGTTCGTTTTTCAACTCAGCTTCCAAAAGTTACCAAAAACTCTGTGCTCTGCACCGCAGCTGAGATTTATGTGTTTGCGCGCTCAAAGTGCAGTCTCACGCATGCCGATGAGATTTCCCATCCATTTGTGAGCACCACGAGATTTGGTAGCCGGCCACACGGTCCCGCCATTGTGTGCGATCGCGAACCTGTAATTTTTGGCGCGCCATTAGACTTCTGGCTGACGTTTTGTGAAAAACTCGATCCCGAGCTTGCAGAATTTGCGATCTGGAGAAGAATCTCTCTGGAGCAGCATCAAAACTGTCTCAAGATAATGATTTGGCTTAAAAAAAACTCCTCAGATTGACAGTTGGCTGTACTTTTTTGTGAAAGGAGTAATTTTTCTTTTTTTACTTTTTTTAAGAGAAAGGAAGTGCCCCAGTGTCTAAAACTCCCTGCTCCTGTCTAGCAGGCTCCTCCCAGTGCTTTGTCCATCTAGTGTTCACTTTTCATTTGGATTTGGAGCTGAGAGGATCCCTCTTTGTGTCTGCTAAATCATATATCATTTAATTTGAGGACTTTTGAATCTTAGATTTCACAAGTAAGTTGAAAAATTGGTGTTGTTTGTTTGATTGGGGCATTGCACCTACATTATTTCTGTACTTTTCATAGTTGTTTAAATACATTTATTGTGGTGTGTGGCCTGTATTTCAGTAGGAGCCTAGTTGTATCTTTGTAAGTAATTGTTCATCTTTTATAAAGGAAACACTGTGCACAGTTCACTGCATTTTCTCCAAATTTTGAAATTAATTAATTTGCAATATTTATTTAATTCACTATCCCAGTAGTCTGCTAATACTATAGGCCTTTCAGCCAGTAGGCCCAGAGCTACTAATGGGTGCATCAACCAACTGTTTCTGTGGTGTCTGTTGAATTTAAACATCATTTAGGGCATGGATGGAATTGGATTGAATAGCAAAATGTTATTTTGGGGGGTATTTCACTTTTTTCATGGTTTCAATAAATGCATGTGTTGGATGTGTGTGGTATGGTTGTTGTGTAACTTGCAAACCATTGTTGTTGCATTAAAGCTGTGTTGTTTAGCATGCCCCTTTGTCTGGTCATATGGGGCCTGCTTGAGTTCATTGTTTTCCAGGCCTCCTGCTTGTTGTGAGTGACCATGTGGCTGGTGGCCATGTTGTACAGGCAGCCAGTGTGCTTTTGCCATAGGCCTGCATTGGCTGTCTTCCCTTTCTTGTTGTTGTGGCCTGACCATGCGAATGATGACCATTTTGTGAAGGCAGTCAGGGTGCTTTTGCCATAGGCTTGCATTGCCTGTCTCCCCTATTTTGTTGTTGTGATGGCCTGGCCATGAGGCTGGCAGCCATTTTGTGAAGGCAGGCAGTGTGCTTCTGAATTAGGCCTGCTGGCCTTCCTTGTGGTGTCCATGCCTTGTTGTTGATTTGCATGCAATTTTCCTCCTTTTCCCCGCAACAAATGCATCACCATTCTATACATGTTCTAATACAATTGCAATATTTTTGCTTTGAATTGATTCACTATATGGCCTTGTCTGCCAATTGGGTTTTTTCGGGGTATTTCATTTTTTTCATGTGTGTTCAATAAATGCCTCTGTTGGAAGTGTGTGGTGTGGTTGTTGTGTAACTTGCAAACCTTTTTTTGCCCTGTGTTTTTTTGTTTTTGCATTGTTGCATTAAAGCTGTTTAGCAAGCCTCCTTTGTCTGGCCATATGGGGCCTGCTCGAGTTAATTGTTTTCCAAGCCCCCTGCTTGTTGTGACTGTGAGTGACCATGTGGCTGGTGGCCAATTTGTGGTGGTACTACTAGTAAATGTGCCACTTTTGCCATAGGTCTGCATGTCTTTCCTTTGTTCCTCTTGGCTGACTGCTTCCATCCCCATTGACAGCTGCAGCTCAATGATTTCTGCATCCCACGTGATGCACAATTCCAAACAGGTTCCATTACATTTTTATTTTATTTTTTGTTCTTCTTCTTTCCTATCCTTTCTGACTGTACACAGTACACCATGAAAGCCCTTGTTGTCAAGGTCTCACAAATGGCTACACTGTTGTTATGTTTTGTTAAAAAACTTAGTTAATCAAATTTAATAATATTAATAAGAATACTGACAAGTGTGACCACACACTAAGTTATATATTATTATATTTGTTTGTTTGTACTAGTAGGAATTGAACCACAACAACAATCCCATGTTTCCCTGATGTTCTTCTGGCTTCTTTGCTTTTAGGTGCACAAAAAACTGAGGAGGAGGTGTCATCATCACCCGTTGAACTGCCAGCCAGAAGTCCTACTGCGCACGACATCACATGATGTGTGACCACAGACATCTCTTCAACTTGTGCCACAGTGTCCTGCTGACACCTGAAGAAGATGGCCCCAAAGAAGGGTACCAGGTCCTCCAGTACCAAGAAAGTTTACGGTGAGAAGAAGGAACTGCCACTTACAAGACTGGTGTGCCGCTCAAGATGTTTTTTGGGAAACAAACAACTGCGCCTGCAGCAGCGGTGTCCAGGGAGCAAGCTGGGAGCAGCATCCCCATATCAGTGGACCCATCCCTTAAACCTAGGACCAAGCCCATGTCTGTCGCAGAGGTAGCCAGTCTAAACACGACAATGCCAACAAGCTGAGATGTTGAAATTGACTAATCGTTATCGCAAAGTAGTACCCAATCAACACAGGAAACTCAGATAAGTGGACAACAACAACTGCAACCACCGCCCACAATACTAGTTGTTCCTCCCGAAGTAGGGGCAGTTCAGAAGATAGATCTTCCTACAGAGGAAAAAGAGCAAGTCACTCTTTCAGAAGATCCATTGTCTACCAGATCCCTAGCAAGGAGGAGGGTTAGTCTATTGAGTACTTCTGTAAACGCCCCTTCTGATGATCTAGATTCCAATTGGATCCCACCACCTGACAGTGAGACACGCCACAAGAGAAGGCTAAGGAAAAGGAAGGTTCCAGAAAGCGTTAGGGTTATGGAGATAGATGTAGAAGAAATGGATGAAGATGAGCCAGTCATCATGGGCATTAGTCCTGCCCCAGTGGAGACCGACATTATTACCCCATCCCAAATTGCTGTGAGGGATGTGGCATGGATATCACCAACACAGATAACACCAACACCACCAGCAGCTTCCATATTTGCATTTGCAAAGGCCCAGCATGGACCTACCTCCAGCACAACTACCTCAGTAAAAGTAGGTACTGCGTCTGTAGAGAGTCAAACTCCATCACGCCCACCTTCCAGTTCATCCGGCATTGCACGTGGCACCTCCAGCAGCACTAGAAAGTTCACCTCCCCAGTTTGGGACTTCTTTTCGGTTAGCAGTAAAGAGGAGAACATTGCTATATGTGCCATTTGTGGACAACGTGTTAGTCGGAGTAAACTTGGTGCAAACTATGGAACCGGAGGCCAAACAACCCATTTGAAAAAACACCACTTGATCCAGTGGAAGGCGTACCTTAAAGTCCAAAAAACTGTATCCATTGCTGTTGGTGGTGATGAAGAAGTAGAAGATACGATCGGGGTAGAAGGTGAACAAGAGGGAGACATTTTCTCTGGAACACAAAGTAGCCTTGTCCCCAGCAGTGCAGTGGTACCACCCACATCCCCATCCGCCTAAGCAACATCTCAGTGGCACAAGAGTAAGAGTCAGGCTGAGACACTAAGGCAAGAGAGTACTGCAAGGAAAAAACGTGCAGCATTGAGCCTAACAACATCTGGCGCCAAGAAGTCACCTGCATCAGTGGCACCAGAAAAGAAAAAATTCTAGCCTACCATTCTCAGAATGTTTAGGTCGGAGGGGCAGTACGAACGCAACCACCCAACGGCACTTTTGTACAATGCAATGTTCGCTAAAATGTTAGCGCTGGACCTCCTCCCTTTTTCTTTTGTGGAAGGGGTAGATTTTCTTGAAATTGTGACAGCCATCTGCCCAAAATGGAAGGTTCCCAGCTGGTCCTATTTTGTAAGAGTTGTTGTTCCAGCACTACATCACAACATGCTGGAATTGCTTGGACAAGCTTTGCAGCAGAGTGCTGTTCACACTATCCACCCGATAACAGCCACTGATTACATGTACATCATAGCACACTGGATCTCTTTTGTGGGGGTTAGAGAAAAGATATCTGCAGGTGTTGACACTGCTGAGATTTGTAATGCCACTCGGAAACATGCAACTGTAGCCATGTTCGCCATGGAGAAATCTCGTATCGCTGCAAACATTTTGGAAGAGTTTAACGGCAAGGTCTTTGAATGGCTGCTCCCAAGAGGGCTTAACATTGGTTTTGTTGCCACGGACAATGGCAGTAATATAGTTAGGGCCATGTACTATGGTGGCTATTGCAGGGTCCTGTGTTTGGCGCACAGCAATAACATTATTGTTCAAGACTCTCTGATAAAAGAACAGTAGCTTACTGACCACCTGCAGATTAATCTGCACACATTTCAGCCATTCTTTTAAAGCCCAGAAGCAGCTGAGGATCATTCAACGTGAGCATAGAGTACAAGTTAAAGCACTCATCCAGGAGGTGCCCACACATTGGAACTCAACTTATTACATGCTTGAACGTCTGTTTGAGGAGTAAAGTCCAATCAATGAATATGTCATTCAAAGAGGGGATGTTACTGTGAAAGGCATGACCGTTGAGCTGGACCAATGGGGCCTCGTTAAATGCATGACAGAAATGGGACTTCCTTTTCAGCTCTTCACACTTGAAGTCAGCAAGGAGGACTGTACTATGGGCCAAGCTATCCCATTGTTGCATATGCTACAGGAACAGCTGAAGGGGGTGTCTGCAATGTACGCAGGTGTGGAGGAAAAAAGATGCATATAAGTTGGTGGAGAGCTTTATTCTTCGCTTATCTGAAAGTACAAGGGTGCCAAAAGAAATTGTGTCATCCAACCATTACATTTCTTCCACAATTCTGGATCCACGGTACGAAGCAGTACTGAACACTAACACATTGATTCCTTTTTCAGAAGTTGATGTTGCCAAGTACAAAACTTGGATAACTGCGGAAGCCAGTCGCTTAGAAAAGAGCAGTTGAGAATTAGAGGCCCGCTACTCCAGGCCACAACAAGTACTGCAGAGCAGCCGGCGACAAGTTCAACTGCAAATCCAGAGGGCAGTGCAGTTGACTCACAGCAGCCAAAACCACCAACAAGGTACAGGAATGGATTCTACAGCAAGGGCTTGGAAGGTCCAGTGCTGAAGCTAAGGCAAAAGAGGCCGAGTAAAGCAGAGCATGTCTTACCATTGAGCGGACGGTCCAGGCCTATCTGGATGACCCAACAGAGGACTACATTAATCAAAACCCATTGCTGTATTGGTATGGGAAAAGGCACCACTGGCCAGTGCTCAGCATGCTTACGATAAACTATCTGGCTTGCCCTGTCCCAAGTGTCTCTTCTGAGCGTGTTTTCAGTGCTGCAGGACTGTTTTGACAGTGCAAAGGACCAGTCTCTTGTCCTAAAATGTGGAGAGGTTAACCATGATCAATATGAATCAGCACTTTATACCACCGGATTACACTATACCTGAAGTAGCACAGCAGGAAGATGATGATTGCGACTTAGGTCATGATGGAATTAGTGTGTTAGATGACCTACACCTGGGTGAACCACCTGAGTTTGAGGACGAGCTCTGCTTCCCTGACAACTAGGCTTTTGACTAGTTACTTTCTTTCTTGCCTTGACACCCCAAAAAAAGCCCCCCAAAAAGATACAGCTAAGGAATATTATTTACTTTTATTATTTGTATGTGTCACTGTCTTTCTTGTTCAAATCTCAACAAATCCATCACCACCATCTACTGTTTTATTGCCGGATTGGGGTTGCAACTGTGTGCAGTCAGTCAAGAAGTAAGTCCACTCCCCAGAGACCTGCTCCAGTCCTGACTCACCCTAAATTCATTTCTCTCAAGGCAGACATTGGATGGAGAATAGCACAAGAGAAATTAAATGTGTGCCTGCCTCCGCGAGTCCCTCCAAAGAATCTGACTATAGCTATCCTCCTTTGCGGGCCTAGATGGACTGCCCCGTAAGAACAGGTAAATGATGGGCATGCATTGGATGCTGACTCTGAGTGATTGGTGTTCGTGTTGTTGTTGTTGTTCATGATGTCTTGTCTACTAGTATTTAATCAACACACAAAAAGTGACTCAAGTCAATATTTCCCTTCTTGTTGTTCAATAACAAATGTGTGCTACTGCAGGCCCATCCATTGCATTTTTGATTCTGGACTCACTCGGTACACTACATAGTGGACACCATGATGATCATACCATACTCGCAGCCAGTCAGTAGGATCAGAGATGATTGTTGGAATAACTTGGCGTTTCATGAAGTGGTCTAAAATGTAATCAAGTCAACAACAACACCAGACCTACATGTCTGTGTAGTGGTGGAGGCGTGTGTAGTGGTATGACTGACAGCGGTGCATTGATTTAGTTACTTAATTTGGAAAATGCTATGTTGCTGTGTAAGTGTGCTCAATGCTGTGTGGCTCAAACTCTAAGCTAAGTAGAGTTTGGGAGGGTGCCGCTGGCCTGCTCCTGTTTTTGTTTTAGATGCTGGAAACAGATTAAAAATGATTTGGCCATGCCGCCTTTGGAGGTTTTATTGTTGCACTCCTTAATTTATGCAGTTTAACTTTAATTTTCTCCTTGATTTTTCAATATCCCTTTTGTTTTTCCATCTACACTTACAGGCCGGCCTTTACCCTTTGCTATACTGGGAAAACAACTCACACTTCCTTTACCAATCTGTATCTGCCAGGCAGGCAGCCAAGGTTGACCGACAGACCGTCCATGGAAGGAAGGACCAAGAGGAATGCTGAATGCCGAGATGCAACTCTCAATTTGACCATAACATAGTTATAGAATCATCTTTTCATTTGATTCATTTTTTCTTTTCAATCATTACGACTGTGTGTGTTATTGTTTATTATGTTTGCTCATATTTGACTCCTACAGATATTTTTTTATTTTCTTTGCTAGCTTTAAAAGGAAGCCCAGTACAAGAGAATATAAAATGTATTTAACTTGGGTTTCTCTGGGGGAAGACAGGCAAGGCAATTGCATAATAATAATATTTAATAATATGTTGTTGCCCTGTACTACTACTAGTCTAGTACTACTCATCATCAAGTCATCATCATACATGCATTTCCTTTTCTCCCTTAACAGATTTATGATGGGCGTTTGCCAAGATTGTGTGTTGTCCATGTATATTGTTTGTCCTTGTCAAACCTTTCCCTCAAATACCCCTACCCAACCATTCATCAAACCCTAGCCCTCTTCCCCGGGGCTGTGTGATTTATATTGAGGAATGACTAAATTATAAATGTACACCAAAAATCGATCACACACTTGCTGGGGCGGATGCGGTGAAAGCAACACTAACTCAAGGCAGGGCGAGAATCTTCTTCTGCTGAAGGTATATAAAGCCCATACTGGCAACATATAGATTAGATTGCCCACCCATGGTCAGTATTCACTATTCATTTTTTTTTTCCAGAGGAGCATAATCCATCATAATTAATATTTGCCGACATCAATTTATCATTCTTCCAGCACTAAAGATTATGCTTGTCCACTTCATAGGTCGAGTCAACTTCAGTTTGTAACTTGTATTAGGCTATCCCTGCCACCATTATTTACTTCAGCATTGCAAATGCAACTGTCTACTACTGCTACCACCACCTACCATGGCACCTTGGGAAACCAAACCATCACCATGCAGCCACCGCTTCGTCTACACATCAATCACTGGTAAGAGAAGTAGTGTAGGGGAGGCAATAATGTATGTACTATGGAAATTAATTAAGTCACACATCCACATCCTTCAGAGTACATACTACATAGGGTGTTTAGTTGCAGAATGCATAGACTAGGAGGAGAGACTGACAGTAGTAGGACAAGTGAGAGTACCGCATCTATCTGATGCGTTACACTGTTGGCAGATTTCAAAAACTGGCTGCAGCCCTGCAGCAAAGAAGGAAACAAAAAATGCAGCATAAAAGAGGAACCCCCCAGAAAAGATTTACATCGTACATCATATGCTTTGTAAAACTATAAATAATGTATTACCCTAATAAATAAACTTGAAGAGACCCATAAGACATGACCCACCCCTCTCCCTAACCCCAACCAATGTCCAGTAAATTAAATATCCATAATTTTCCACTACAAAATGTCACTCCAAGGAGTCCAAAATAAATGTCCAAGAACAACACCCAAAGTTTCCCCAACTCCCAGCAGCCAACCCAACAAAAAAAAGATTAAAAAGGGGGCAAGGGTAAAGAAGACTGAGATCTAGCTACAGGCGTGCTGCCAGTGCACTCCAGGACCTCCTCCAGCCTGGATCTAGGTGCTCCATCCGGAGGAGCATGTGATGCCGAAAGTTCCTGCAGGAACAACAGGGGTGGGCAGCAGTGGATGATAATGACGAGGTGTGGCGGATGGCTGCCAGAACACGGCATCGTACCACCGGAGACACAGGGGACCTGGCTGGGCCTGAGGAACCTGCAGCTGCCACTGCCTCCTCCTCCTCCACCAGGACAACCAGCTGGCAATATTTGTCCCGGATAGCCTCCAGCTTGCATTGCCATGCCCTTCCTGTGAACTCCTGCCTGTTGGGTTGGGAAGGAGTAGCTATATCAAGAAAGAAAAAAGACAATTGTAACCAGTTAATCCCCAGAACCACTAGTCCCCTTATGAGGCACTGTGACAAATAGGGAGGCCCATTACTTCACATACACCCTTTGTAGATCCCTTTCCACTCCAACCCCCTAACTATTTGACCTTCTCACAACCCCCCCTAACAATCTGATCATATACTATGGAGCCCAAGGGCCAACACACCTACTACATCAAATACCCCCCAACCCTCTCAAAAAAGTCAGCAAAAGGCTTCAAACATAACGTCCTAAAAGCACACCCAGAAACCCAAATCTCCGACACTTATTTCTGAAATAACACAGGACACATAACCAATTACATTATATTCCTCACCAAAAGGAGAGCACAATGGCGGAAAGCCTTTCTCACCCTATTTGCAACTGCATCTACTAAGAAAACTGCACACGGTACACTGTCCATCATCCCCTCCCCGTTCTACAATGCAATGGTCACAATTACCATTTATCACAATGGGATCATCCTCATGCAGGCATCAGACCATAACCTTAATCTACTGGATAATATCTTCCCAATCATTAAAGCTAAGGCTACAAGACCCCATCCTACCTTTCCTAATCCTCTGAGGGTCTCTATATCTGATCTCACCTCTTGACATTCTCCCTCGCTATCCCATAGGACAAATACATCCACCACAAGTCCAACTGTCACCCCATTGAATAATACTCATCCGCAGTATATATATGCTCCCCCCCAATAACACCAATATTCCTACTACTTCCACTTCGCCTCACACTAGCATCACATCACCCGTTGCCTTCCCTCGCCCCTCACTAACACTCCCCATATCCTCACCCATTTCTTCTCCACCTCACCCCCCACCCTCACCCCTCCCATTAACTCTATTCCACTTTGTACCCCAATCTCTCCATACACAGACAATCACGTCATGGCCGCAGCCCCCCTCGCTCTATGCAATCTAAATCTCAACATCAGTCCCCTCAGAGCACACAACAACATTACACCTGCACTCCCACCCTTCACTCTCCCCCTGCCTAGTGTCGCCCATCCCACAACAATGCCACACAATAATACAGATACTCCTAAAGCACTCTCCTCCCCTCCTGTCCCCATGGGACTCATCACTGTAAACCCACCACCCGGCGATCCAACACAAGCCACAACACCGCCCCTCTTAACCACAGTCCAGACCATCGAGATGACAACCGTAACACCTGACCCCAAACTAGACGAGATAATACTATACTTATGACAAATAAAAAAAGACATCCAAACTCTTCACAATCTGATCAGGCAACAACCCAAGCCCAAAGCAAAACCCACTCTGCAGCCTTGCTCTAATCCCTCGCTTCAGGAGCCCCCCAAATGGAAAACAGTACCTTACCCCAATGCTTCATCCAGGCCATCAAGGGAAAGGAGAACACTATCACAAAAGGACCTTACTTCCCTACTTCACTCCTACGAACCTCCATCCCTACCTGGTGGGCCAGTTCACTTAGAGATTACACAGAAATGGTCCTTAATCCAACCCATCCTTCCCAATGCCTCTAGATGGACAAGACACACTCCCAGAGGTATTGTTGAAAGCAACCTCACAAGAGTACCCATCTCCCATGACCAGAACACCACCTCGACCAAGGCCCAGTTAAAATGCATTTTATTAAATTGTAGTTCGGCTGCACGTCATGCCTCTGACATAGCTGACCTTATTAAAACCAATGAACCCGACCGTATAATTTTAACGGAAACCTGGCTAACTGAGTCATCCACACCCATTCTAGACATAAAAGTTCCCCCAAACTACTACATCACAAGACTAGACATACCCGATAAGATAGGCGATGGTATTGCCTGCATTCACAGCAATAATATCTCTGTGAACCGCTCTAACAACCCAATGTTCTCTTCCTGTGAATACCTTTGCCTACTCATTACTAGCAATAGCAAGTGAATATGCACACTACACTCTTTCTACCATGCTCCTGGCAACAACCTCACCTTCATCGAACATTTGATGGATATTTTAGCGACAAATGTAGGGCAACAGAATACACAGATCTTCCTGGGGGACCTCAACCTACACTGGAACGAT
Source organism: Lissotriton helveticus (assembly GCF_964261635.1). Classification (NCBI taxonomy): domain Eukaryota; kingdom Metazoa; phylum Chordata; class Amphibia; order Caudata; family Salamandridae; genus Lissotriton; species Lissotriton helveticus. The sequence continues at coordinate 2,095,029,868 of NC_136063.1, forward strand.
CTTGACGACCCAGAGGTTAATACCCTCAAAGCTTTCCTATCCGACCTCAATCTGACCCAAATTTGTGACAGCCCGATGCATGAAAAAAGATCAATCCTTGATTTTATAATTTCCAAATCAAACTCTACCCAACTGAAATTGATCCTCCCGTGCGACTGGTCCGACCATCACATTATCACTTTTCATTTCAAGGAAGTAGTCAAACTGCTCTCTGTCCAACCCACGAGAACACAAATCTGGAAGAGGAACCTAGAAAACATCAATCCGGTTGATTTTTCATCAGCTAGTCACACCCTCGCGCCCCAACCTGATGGATCCAACGATGTTCGGGCTTTGACAAATCACTACTGCCTGCCAATCCTCCTTGACCTTTCCTCAGCCTTCGATACAGTCAAACACGTCAACCTACTGGACCTCCTGAAGCATAGAATGGGGCTATCTGGAACAGCATTGAACTGGTTCACCTCTTTCCTCCAAAACAGAACACAAAGCCTCAAGATCAACCAATCATTATCTAATTCCGCCTCTGTCACTCTGGGAGTACCTCAGGGATCTTCTCTCTCCCCAACACTCTTCCATCTGTTTATGGAACCACTCACAGAGCTTCTCAACTCCGCAAATATCCAATATCACATGTACGCAGACGATACACAACTCTACATAAAGGTCAAATCTCTTGAAGACATCAAGTCCCTTAACTCAACGCTCCAAGATACACAGATCTGGCTAGCTAAGAACCATTTAAAACTAAACACACTAAAAACAGAATTCCTCTTAATCGCCCCTTCCAACCAACCAACGATCATCCGCGAGTGGATGGATCACCTAACGACACTAGACGGTCAACCTCTCATCATTGATTCCACTAAATCTCTGGGAATAACTCTAGATGATAAACTAAACATGCTGAAATATATCAGCGGTGCAACAAAGGGTGCAAATTTTAAGATTAACACACTAAGAAAACTGAAACCCTTCATTCCCGCAAATGACTTCAAACAGGCAGTTCAATCTCTAGTAATTCCCAGAATTGACTATGGGAGTATCGCACTCTGTGGTCTACCCAAATGAACAACCGCTCCTCTCGGAGCTTCTATCAATACAGCCGCTAGACTCGTCACAGGCACCAAACGCAACTGCCACATTTCTCCTGACCTCCAGGCGCTCAACTGGCTACCTTTTGAGGCCAGAATCCAGTGAAAAATCACCTGTATGACACATAAGGCACTGCATCACAAAACCTCGAGATACCTAGCGGAGAAACTTGTGCTTTCAGGCGGCAACAGGTCTACCAGGAGCTCTAACAATCTTCTTCTGAAACCTCAATGCTTCTCCATGAACAAAACATACAATCGTACCTTCTCAGGAATGGCACCCAGGATATTGAACGCTCTACCCCCAGAAACGAGACTTATCCCATTTATGGCCAAATTTGAAAAAAGAAGTGAAATCAATTCTCATGTCCAAATTCACTTCAACTTGTCCTATACACTACTGCAGCTATGTGCTAATCTTTAATTGTTCCCAGTACTTACTGTATTCATATATGCCACTGTATTTATATTTATATGTGTTTATATGCCATTACCTATATTTAATCTGTAAAGCGCTCTGATACCCGCAAGGGTCTTGTTCGCGCTATACAAAACTGCCAAAATAATATAAATAAATAATCTTTGCAAAACAGTAACACAAAATTGTACACATAAAATTATACCGGCACAGTAGCACTAGCACTAGATAACATTTATGGTATTCTCTCTTCCTTGGCCCCTAAGATTTGGATGTGATGATTGATGATTAGACTTTCAGGCATTAGGCACTATGGAGTAGACAAGTATTCTTCTTCTCTCTCTTGTTTAGCAGAGTTAATCCTGTAGGCATGCCAGCTCAGACTGATTGTGCTCTAGACAGACATACGTGTGTTGAAGACTCACGTTACTTTATGCCTGTCCGCACTCTGCAGGTGGGGCAGCTGTACTGCCCAATTATCTATTTTTCCATTACAGCCATACTCTGTTAAATCAATGACAAATGCTCAATTTCACGTTCACCCTGACTACTACAATAAGGCACATGATATATGCTTAAAATGAATGATGGTGATATACAGCATGACGTCTAGGAGAGTGCATACAGGAGGATGCAACCAAACATAATGGAAGCACGACTTAAATAAAAGATATACAGCATGACGTCACGTCACTCACGTGATGAGGATGACATACTGATTTGTAAGTAGTTAACCATGCAGCTGATAGGCCACCCATGGCTCACATGCTCAAAATTACATGGGTAGGGACTGAAGAGGAAGTGGGCTTCGGAGTCAGAGGGAGGTGATTGATGATGGGTGGGTAGGGTATATAATACATAGTCATGCACAATATATATGTTGTGCTTGCAAACTACTGTGAGTCAATGGAGTATTCCATTCCGAAATACAACCTCCAACCTTTGAATTAAAAACCTTGAACAAACTATCCTTTTTTATACTTCCCAGGGCTTATTTAACACTGCATTGCTCTTCTAGCATTATTGTATTCTTCACCCTTGGCTTTGGCACTCTGGCACTGTTTAATATCCTTTTACATTCTCTTCATCCAGTCTGACTCTTCACCTCCTCTGATACCATCCTGGCATCCATTCATCCAAACATGGCTATGACATAAACCTTTCTCTGACAACAAAGATTTGTCATTTAACCACCACCCAATCGTCCTTGCTTGCCCTTGAGTTTAACCCCTCAAACACACTGGAGGATTCCTTTTACCCATACAGTTTCACCCACACAGGCAGGCATAATTTCTGTTTTCTTTCACCTTTCACCCATCCTTCAACCACCCATGCATCCTATCATCCACCTATATACATCTCTGGCCCCTTCCTTCACACATGCATCATTCTCTGCCAGACTCTTTGTCTTCGTCATGAAACTTGCTCTGCTGTGTTGAAGATAGAATAGGATATAGGCCATTCGTTACTCAACCCCTGCTAATGCTAATGTTAAGTAAAGGGTGTCTTTTTCAACTGTTTAGTGTGCACAACAACTTAGTCTCAGCAGAACTACAGTGTATTGAGGGTTCACCCTTGCAGTGAGTGTAACTGTATTCATCATTCTCAATAAGTAAGGAATATTACTTACCACTGCCCGCCACTTCTGCTGTCACCCCCTGCAGCTGTGGCACCTGCTCCATCCGGAATGGCATGGCCCTCGCCGCTTTCACTGGTGGTCAGTACGCCTGGAAAAAACATTTCACGTTTTTTAGATGCCATATACTCCTCCCCTATTTATTTTTTTCATTAGCAAGATTAAAATTACATAATAATACATACACCACGCACATCACTATCTACAATTCGGATACTTGAATAGAGTAGACAGTATGTCCTGTCAAAAATAACAAAATATACAGTTGGGAATTTTGTTCGTGGCAATTTTTGAAAAACCTCTCAAGAAGAGGATAACCAAAAGGACTTGACTCAGTGGCTAGAGCTATTGGTGTATCTCATTTTTTGAAAAGAAGAATGTGTGGCCAACTGAGTGGTCATGAGGTCTTTCTTAGACCTAAATGATGGTGCTGTCCTCCTCCTCATACTTTTTTCCAGCCATGGTGCATTAATCAGTTGTGCAGTATTCACCATCAGCTGCTGCTAATAAAAAAATACTAGGCCTGGATTAGGAAAAGTAAAATACACCACTTTGGTGTGTCCAACTTGAGTGGCCACCATTTACTGATTGAGCATGAGACAGTAAAATAAAGCTTTTTCATCTCAACAAACCTGCATAGAATACCTTACTTGGCCATGCATTAGCCTAGGGGATGTGTTATCCCACCATGCACAGCCATCCTTCCCCTTCACAGAAGCTTTCATCATGACATTAACGAGAAAAATGAGGAGAGATGGGGCTCCAGGACCCAACGGCCTCGGTGCAACAGTTTTTAGAGCAGCACAAGACTTCTGAGCCGGGTTATTGACACCGCTCTATAATCATGCCTTCACCACTGCCATGATCCCAAATTTGTGCAGAGGGTCTATTTGTTTCCAATTCCTAAAAAGGGTGATCGCTCAAACCCTGCAAACTACCAGTTCATAGCCCATTTAGACCTGGAAAAAGAAAAGACATATGCACAATCCTGCTAGATGACCTGAAGGCCAGGGTGAAACAAAACAGCATTCTTCCACACTTTTAATCTGGATTTAGGCCATCAAGCACCACAATTGGCAATGTCACAGCAGTGCCTACTTGTTGCACCAAGCTACTCGGAGAAGTTATTTAATCAACTACAGTGCACCCTTTTACAGGGTGGTCAGGGCTCGCTGTGGGAAAACTAACAGCATGGGGGCCTCACCCGGGCTTCTTAAAGCAATAACATGCTTATATCAGGGGACCAGGGTCCGAATAAAAACAGGCCCTACCACAGTGACAACTACAGTTCCAACCAACAACGGCCTCAAACAGGGCTGTGTGCTGGTCCCTCTTCTTTTCACACTTTACACTACCAACTTGGGCAAAGCATTAGAAGGTGTCTGCTCATTCACACCTATGCTAAGACAGCTAGGCCTTCCATTCCTACAGTATGCAGGCCTACAGGTATCCCTTGATGCACTCCACAAGTACAACAAGGCTAACAATCTTCAGGTGAACCAGGGCAAGGCCAAAATCATCATCTTTGGAAAATACCTCTACAAGAAACAAGCACAGTGGAGGAGCTACAATTACCAACAGTCTCAAGTTAAGGCTACCGGGGCATCTGGTTCACAGACAGGGCCAAACCAGTGGCTCACCTGAAACACCTCCAAATTAAGGGTAAAACCCCTTAACAGCTGCCAACAAAGCCCAAATGCTGAATCGATGAAAAAAAATTCTGAAAGCAAAACTGATTCCAACACTACATTTGACCACCTAGCCTTCCCCGGAGCATTGGTAACCTAATTAAGCAATATTAAAATCTCAGCATACAATAAACTCTTCCACGCACCTCGGCAGGCCCAAAGAGTGAGGCTAAGATTAGAGCTAGGTCTCGGGAGAAGGAAACCTGATTGCAAAGGGGTCTTACCAGGATTCTGTGGGCCCCCGAGAATTCACATAAGCCACAACTCAAGTAATAGTCAAAGCCGGGGGTTCCCTATGAAAAGTGTATCTAGCTCAGGCAATTAAGAATTTAAAAATTGAAGCCAACAAAAATTCACTGCCCTGCCATACCTTTTTCAGTTCGGAAAAAGACAATGAATTTGCAGGCCAATATAACCTCCCAGAACTAGATACAGGAAGCCTCTGCCGCTGTTCAACCACTGAGGCACTAGACAATTCTTACATGGCCAGAAAAGCACAGCCCTACTTACATCAAACCCTTGCAGCCCGCACACACAGGAACATTATATTCATGTGGCTTTTCTCCTTACCAATAATGGACTTCAACCCTTCCTGGGCAAAGCAAGGCGAGGCAAGATCTTGCAGACTATGCAGTTATCATAAAGAATCCTGGCTCCATTTACTGTGCTGCTGCCCCAAACTTGCGAGCGAACATCTCCTCATGCTAGTCCCCTTATTTCTGGCCCAAGGAATACAAATTTGCAGAAAGACCTCAAACTTGTGCTTCTCTAATAACACACCAATGATCCTAGCAAGGCTGGGGAAATTCACTGACGTGATTTGATCAGCACTTCAATCGTCACAGCCAGACGCAACTGGACGAGATTAAATAAATGTTACACATAGCCCCCTCCCATAGACCCTAACACCCACATGCATCAAGCAGAATTGCATTCACAAACGGTGTGAATCGCAAATTTCGGCCGTTTGCGAATGCAATTCTTAATTTTGGAATGCATCATGTAGAAATCCATTTTTCGCAAAATTAGAAATCGCAAATGGATTTGCGATTTCTTAAAAAATTGCTATTTTAAGGAATCGCAAAATTAACTCAAAAAAGTGCATGCATCAAAACTCGCAAATTGCGATTCACAAAAAAATCGCAATTAGGAATTCTTAAATTTAGAAGTACTGAGAGCAGGTGGTATTTTTTTTTTTTTGGGAAACATGTGAAACTAATTTGAAGTGTATTTAGGGGTTCCACAGTAGTTCCAGATCTCTTTGAGGATGGCAGCAGTCATTGTCCTGGCACGTAGGTGGAGGTTGAGAGCAGCAGGAAGGAGAAGAAGGATGCTGAATGAAAGAATATTCAGATTGCGCATAACTTTGTTTGGGCAGACACAGGATGAAATCTATGAGACGTATAGGCTTAATGCTGACTCCATTTTAGACCTCATAGCTGAATTAGACCCAATTTTGCATAGAGAAACACCTAGGACCCTAGTCATACCCACCCATGTGCAGGTGCTATGTTCTCTTCACCTTCTAGCCTCGGGGTCCTTTCAGGGAGTCATTGCTGTTGCTGGGGGTGTTTCGCAGAGCGCACTATCTAGATTTTTCAATGATTTCCTAAATGCAATGCTACAGAGGATAAGGCATCATATTTTTTTTCCAAAGACACAGCAGGAATTGTTAGAAACAAAGTTAGACTTCTACAACATAGCTAATTTTCCTCATGTAATAGGCTGTGTAGATGGCACACATGTTCCCATTTGTCCCCCATCTGTGAATTAGAACATTTTTAGAAATAGAAAAAATTACCATTCTTTAAACATTCAAGTAATTTGTAATTCAAAAACAAATAAATGAATGAATTATTTGGCTGTGCACAGGCGTTTTAAATCAATTTAAATCTTTTGTAGCGTGCCACACAGGTATCACCTCGTAGTTTTTGAGGTGTTAAAGTCAAAACATCACCATTGCGTCCCTTTCAATAAAGGGGCGACCCTCTGGGCGCAGCTGAAAGTAGTTGATCGCAATCGCGTTCTTCTCAATATAACAAAGATAATTCAAATCTTACTTTTCAAGCATAGGATTACATTCTTCTTTGATTTGTAATTGAAATATTTATTTCATTTTCTTCAATTATTAAATTGTACTGTTGTATTTCACATACAATTCCAATCCATGTATTTCAAATTTCGCATAATTCCAAAATCCCAATGCATTTCGTGCCTTTTGACACTTCGTCAGGGGAATCTGTAAATTAATTCACATTATGAGGACCCACTTTCAGAATAATCAATTTTAACAAACAGGTTCAAACATGTATCTAATGAAAAAGCGGTTCTTTAGGTTAAACACTCATGCATATCCTGTTTGCATTTCTGACATGAACTAGTGACAGTGTTAATGTGCTTTACCTCGGCAATACGTGAGTTGCTAATTAATGATTCTAACTTTCATCAATCACGAAATTAAAATTTAACATGAGTAACTGTGAAAAAGAAGGTATATATAATTATGCGCTCATAAAAGTTCAGGACCAATGATAATCAAGAGGAACACTACCCTAATGTTCGAACGGGTGAAAACCTTATCGTTTTCAAAGCAAAACATTTAAAGCTATTACGCGAGTCATAAATTATTAAGTTACCGCCTGGCTGCAGCGCTGCCGGGTGTTTTATCACAAAATAGCAGAGTTTACTAGCTCTTACCAGTTGAAACGCGAAGCTATCGCTTAACGTCCAAAAAACTGTCTGAAACGCCGTGGCGCGTTGTTGGTAAGCCGCCATTAAAAGGCGTGCTAATCTAATATAGTAGAAATAAATGATGGCGTATAAGTCATTGTAAAACTATTCTAAACAATCGCGGCCAACTTTGAGAGTGAAATTTAATACAGTGTTTAGTCTATCTTTTTCCCAGAGTGTCTGTTACCAAGATCTCTTGTGCATTGACCCAGTGGATAGTTACTAAAAATTACCTTATTCAATGAACTCTAGTGAACACATCATTTGCAAATATATACATAAAATGAAATATACAAAATTAATAATCGATAATGTGATAAAATAAATAAATCTTTATCATCATTTTATATCATCAGACATTGTTCATCATCCTGTTCTTTCATCACAGGTAACACGAGAATTCCATACGGTCGTTAAGCCCGTGGGGCCTCAGGGCATCCAATTTAAATATCCATTCATTTTCTTTTTGTAAAAGTTTCCGATTTACATCAACATGTTCATCAGCATCAAGTGTTTCTAAAACTAGAAATTTCAATTGCGAAGCATTGTGCCGATTTTCATTGAAGTGTGATGCTACGGTCGATTTCTCATCATTTCTCCTGATACTACTCTTGTGCTCCAAAAGTCTAGTTTTAATCTTTCTGATTGTTTTTCCGACATATACAAGGCCACAAGGGCATTTCAGTAAATAAACTAAGTTTTTTGAATCACAAGTGCCTGTCACTTTTAGTGCTATGGCTTTTCCACTTCGAGGGTGGTTGATAATAGTTCCTTTGATAATTGCATTGCAATTATTGCAGTTCAAGCAAGGTTGTGTGCCTTTGAATTGAATGGTTGATTTGATCTTGTCCGGACTTTTGAGTATATCTAAAATGTTACGACTTCTTGTGAAAGCAAATCTGGGGTTTTCTTCAAAGATGCCATTAAAGTATGTCTCACATGCCAGAATTTGCCAGTGTCTCAATAAATTTTTTTTGAATGCATGACTCTTTGTAGAATGTTTAGAGACTACTACCATCCTTTTTGAATCCACTTTTTGAACCGGTTGAAGGAGATCACTCCGGGTTTGCGTGGCACATTTTGCTTCTGCTTTCTGTAAAGTTTCTGCAGGGTAACCTCGATCTTGGAATCTTTCCAACATTTGTTTTACTTGTCTCTCAGATTCTTCTGGATCTGATACAATTCTTTTGTTTTGATATAGTTGCGAATAGAGAAAAATGGAAAGAACATGCACGTATCTACTTACGGTTCATTGATGATATTTTCGTGTTATGGCAGGGTCCACATGATGTTCTCTTACAAGAATTGGAAAATCTAAATAAGATCAATGATCGTATTCAATTTACATATCAGATTGACAAATCTATGCTAGCTTATCTGGATGTCTTATTGAACATAGAAAAGAATCAAATCATGACCACACTCTACAAAAAAACTACAGATCGTAATAATCTGCTACACTATCGTAGCTTCCATCAAACATCTTTGAAAAACAATCTTCCACTTTCGCAACTATATCGTACCAAAAGAATTTAATCAGATCCAGAAGAATCTGAGAGACAAGTAAAACAAATGTTGGAAAGATTCCAAGATCGAGGTTACCCTGCAGAAATGTTACAGAAAGCAGAAGCAAAATGTGCCACGCAAACCCGGAGTGATCTCCTTCAACCGGTTCAAAAAGTGGATTCAAAAAGGTAGGTAGTAGTCTCTAAACATTCTACAAAGAGTCATGCATTCAAAAAAATATTATTGAGACACTGGCAAATTCTGGCATGTGAGCCAGACTTTAATGGCATCTTTGAAGAAAACCCCAGATTTGCTTTCACAAGAAGTCGTAACATTTTAGATATACTCAAAAGTCCGGACAAGATCAAATCAACCATCCAATTCAAAGGCACACAACCTTGCTTGAACTGCAATAATTGCAATGCAATTATCAAAGGAACTATTATCAACCACTCTCGAAGTGGAAAAGCCATAGCACTAAAAGTGACAGCTACTTGTGATTCAAAAAACTTAGTTTATTTACTGAAATGCCCTTGTGGCCTTGTATATGTCGGAAAAACAATCAGAAAGATTAAAACTAGACTTTTTGAGCACAAGAGTAGTATCAGGAGAAATTATGAGAAATCGACCGTAGCATCACACTTCAATGAAAATCGGCACAATGCTTCGCAATTGAAATTTCTAGTTTTAGAAACACTTGATGCTGATGAACATGTTGATGTAAATCGGAAACTTTTACAAAAAGAAAATGAATGGATATTTAAATTGGATGCCCTGAAGCCCCACGGGCTTAACGACCGTATGGAATTCTCGTGTTACCTGTGATGAAAGAACAGGATGATGAACAATGACTGATGATATAAAATGATGATAAAGATTTATTTATTTTTTCACATTATTGATTATTAATTTTGTATATTTCATTTTATGTATATATTTGCAAATGATGTGTTCACTAGAGTTCATTGAATAAGGTAATTTTTAGTAACTATCCACTGGGTTAATGCACAAGAGATCTTGGTAACAGACACTCTGGGAAAAAGATCGACTAAACACTGTATTAAATTTCACTCTCAAAGATAGCCGCGATTGTTTAGAATAGTTTTACAATGACTTATACGCCATCATTTATTTCTACTATATTAGATTAGCACGCCTTTTAATGGCGGCTTACCAACAACGCGCCACGGCGTTTCAGACAGTTTTTTGGACGTTAATCGATAGCTTCGCGTTTCAACTGGTAAGAGCTAGTAAACTCTGCTATTTTGTGATAAAACACCCGGCAGCACTGCAGCCAGGCGGTAACTTAATAATTTATGACTCGCGTAATAGCTTTAAATGTTGTGCTTTGAAAACGATAAGGTTTTCACCCGTTCGAACATTAGGGTAGTGTTCCTCTTGATTATCATTGGTCCTGAGCTTTTATGAGCGCATAATTATATATACCTTCTTTTTCACAGTTACTCATGTTAAATTTTAATTTCGTGATTGATGAAAGTTAGAATCATTAATTAGCAACTCACGTATTGCCGAGGTAAAGCACATTAACACTGTCACTAGTTCATGTCAGAAATGCAAACAGGATTTGCATGAGTGTTTAACCTAAAGAACCGCTTTTTCATTAGATACATGTTTGAACCTGTTTGTTAAAATTGATTATTCTGAAAGTGGGTCCTCATAATGTGAATTAATTTACAGATTCCCCTGATGAAGTGCCAAAAGGCACGAAATGCATTGGGATTTTGGAACTATGCGAAATTTTAAATACATGGATTGGAATTGTATGTGAAATACAACAGTACAATTTAATAATTGAAGAAAATGAAATAAATATTTCAATTACAAATCAAAGAAGAATGTAATCGTATGCTTGAAAAGTAAGATTTGGATTATCTTTGTTATATTGAGAAGAACGCGATTGCGATCAACTACTTTCAGCTGCGCCCAGTGGGTCGCCCCTTAATTGAAAGGGACGCAATGGTGATAATTCAAAAACAATCATCACAGATGTAGTTGCAAGTTACCCTGGGAGTGCCCATGACTCCTACATTTTCAAACATAGTGCCATCCATGCTCGACATTTGTCTGGAGAATTTGGAGATGGTTATTTGCTTGGTAAATATAGTCAGGTTTTGCATTTTTTAAATTTTGTATCAAGGAGTGGCTTGATATTTTAACTTCATGTCTACCATTTCCCCACCCCCTAGGTCAGAGTGCTTATGCTGTGAGGTCATATATACTCACACCATATCTTACAACATCAACCCGCAAAGAACAGCACTACAACCATGTCCACATATCCACCCGCAATGTGATAGAGAGGACTTTTGGTGTCATGAAGTCTAGGTTTCCCATCCTGCATAAGACTGGCGGAGCATTGCAATATCGGCCAGAGGTGTGCTGTAAAATAGTTGCAACATGTGCCATGCTGCACAACATAGCAACCAGGAGAGGCTTAGAACTTGAATTTGATGATATACTACCAAAAATTGACAACCAGCCACGACAACCCCATGCAAGACTTCACGGCCCAGATGCAGCAGAAGGAAGAAGAAGAAGAGCGGAAATTACAGAACATTACTTTTATAAGAGGTAAGAACCATGTCAAATTTGTTCAAATGTAACTTATATTTATTTTCAAAATTCAAAGCAAGTATGAAGCAACTTAGGACACAGTAATGCATGTAGAGTTCACACAAATAAAAAAAATTTGGAGGACATTCTCAAATCAATGCACAGTAATTTAATGTGGACAATCCTTCAGAATGCAGTCCATTGTTTTGACTAAACGTTATTTTCTTCCACGCACACCTAAAGCTTTGGTTTTTAAATTACCTACACCCTTAGATGTGCTTGTTTTCTGTTCAAGATGTCTTGAGCTGCAACGTTTCCAACTTGATTAGTTTTTTCAATGCCACTGGTTTTAGCACAATGATCACTTTTGCCCTCTTGCAATGACTGCAGCACACTAATGTCAGGTTGCATGATATCCTCAGCACTTCTGATGGCTTTCATTCCCAATGAAAGCTGATTGCAACATTTACTTAACTCCTTCTGCATGCACATTGTATGTTTAATGATGTGTGCATTGCTATTGGTCAAACGATGTAATGCCCTGGTGTAAGTGTGCATGCTTGACATTAATCTCAAGTGCCTATTGCAATTGGCAATGTTTTGAGCCTGTATTGCTTCACACATGGTTTCCATGGCTGTTGCCATGCTGTCCAGTTTACTATTTGACGCCATGTGTGCTGTTTCAAATACCTTTGTGAATTGACTTACACTGCTACTCATGGCACTGATGTCTTTACTGATATGATAGAGTGTGCCCTTCATTACCCTTATATCTTTCCCTTGCAGCCTTTGGACTTTGAGCAGCTTCTTTTCCACCACACTGGCATTGCTGTCATCTTGTGAGGATGTTCTTTGGTTTGCAGGATGGGACCTTCGCCTATAAAATTGTTGGATTCTAGAGCGACGACGTAACTGTGTCTTTTGAAGGGCAGTGTTTTGAACAGTCTGCTGCTCATGTTCATGTGCATTGGGCTCTTCTTCAGTTTCTGAGTCTTGTATTTGCATCACTCTTTTCTTTGGTTTTTTTTGGTTACAGTGGGTGAGGATGTCAAATTACTTTGTTCTGCTGGGATCAGCAAATCAATATTGAAAGTGTTGTCCAAATCAACTGTTTCATTTTCCATTTCATGTTCTATGAATAAAAAAATGAAAGTTTTGTTTATTTTCCTCATTTGTAAACTTTGGGCGCAATGTCTCAATCTACATTTAAACTTAAATAAACATGCATCATGCTTACAAAGTCACATGGACAATTGTGTTTTTTAAAATTGCGTTTGTAATTTCTATGTTCTAAATTGTACTGTTTCATATGGTGAGAAAACTACATCTCCCAAAATGCATTGCTTCAATGCATTACAATGACTATATAACCACCCTCTTCTGATGTGCATCAGGGAACATGTTGGGGATTTGTAAAGTCCTTTCAAAGAGTATCTGCACTATAACAAATATAGAAAGAACTCAATGAAAAATAAAACACACTTACCTTGTGATGTGCCAGCATGCTCTGAGGTGTCTATTTGAATCACTCCAATGACTGCTTCAGTAACAAGGGTCCCCTCAACCATGTCCTCCAGGGGGGTATATGGTCTATCCATTGGGGTGCCACCACCAGTTTTTTTGGCACTTTTTATCCTGGTCGCAATGTTTTCTTTGGCACGACTGCGTAAATCATACCAGCGTTTCTGGAGATTGGTGATGTCACGGTTGGCAACCCCCACAGTATTAACTTTTGCTTGTATTCCAGCCAAAGCCTTCTCTTCACTGCTTCAGGGACCTTAAGGGAATCTTTTCCAAAAAGCTGGTCATGCCTCAAAGTGACCTCTTCTATCAAAACCTCCAACTCCTGGTCACTAAACTTCATTTTTCTTTTTCTTGCTTGTTGGTCTTCTTGTGAACTTTCAGTAGCCATTTCTCCTTCAGCAGCAAACACAAAAACCCTCCTTCTCTAGCTGCAAGCAGAGATCCAACTGCCAAAAGGCACTCCTGCAGTTTAAACTGGGCTGCAGGTGTGTGTAATCAGGCTCCTGGCTTCCTGGGTGTGTCTTCATTGTAATGCAAGAAAATGCAAATTTGCATTTTGCGAATTCGCAAACTGCAAATTCGGTAATAATTGCGATTTTTACCGAATCGCAAAAAAAATGTGAACATTTTGATGCATTGCTTTTTGCGATTCTTTATTTGCGATTCGCAATTTTTCGCAAATAAAGAATCGCAAAAATTAATATTGATGCATGTGGGTGAGAGTCCTTGTCCGTCCCTGGCTTGCCAGACTCCCACACAAGCACTTTTTAATTTTTAAGAACTCACCTAAAACACTGCTGTCCGCCAAGACACATCAACAGCACTTGGCACTTTGAGATGCTACTCCCCTCATCTTTTAAGCATTTTTAACCGCAAGAGATTATCTTATTTTGCATTTAGTAAATATTGTGCATGTCACTTCATGTAATGATTTTAAGTAATTGAACATGAAGAAATGTATCAATTCATTACTTATTAAACATTTAATTTAATGAGCCTAAGAGCTGTAACATGTTATTTTTTTTAATATATAAATATTTTCAATTAAGTTGCATGTTTATTATAAATTCAGATTTTTGTAATCGTTTTTAAGAATGTATAAAGTTTTTTATTTTTCCTTATACCATTTGGGTGATTTCCTACGCTGTGATTTTAGAGGTTGAACATATGTCAGTCCACACTTAAGTGTAAATGTGCACTTGGAAATGGTGAATAGAAAAAAAGGTTTTATTTATGACAACGTGCAAGATTAGGTGTACACATTAGTAAATCTACATGCGTAAATGAATCTTTGTAAATAGTATCTACCTTCGCTTACACAGCCTTTCACTTCTTCTCCTTTACACGATTATCCTTTCTGCCTTTCATTTCTGAGAGTTGTGTAAGGCAGAAAAAAGAGGTTTATTCCTGCTTGTCTTCTGTAGTTGGAGTGTCTCCTTTTCTGGCTCATTCACTTATAGAATGGGCTGTAGGCTTTATCAGTGATTGAATATTTCTTTTAATGAAGTTCTCTGATTTCGTCAAAGGGCCTTTGACTGTTTTTCATCAAGTATCATATAGCGCAATTTTACTAATTTTATAGCTGGAAAACATTTTCCTAGTAAGTCTTGATATGTCTATACAAGTTAACTAGTCCAGTCAGTGTGGGCTGATTCAGAAGGCCAGCCATAAACACAAGCATTTGCAATGCAATCGGTCTCGCATTTGCCAAAGGTGGAGCTTTTGGCATTGCAATTGGCAACGTTTTTTACGTATCTTTTTTGTCTCTTTATTTCTGCACATGTAGGCTGTGATTGAGAGTCAGGCTGAGCGTAGGTGTCTGGTGTATTGTGAGTGTGTGCATATGTGAGTGAAAGTGATTGAGTGAAAATTAGTGACAGGGAAGGGGGTGAAACAGAGAGGAGAATGAGAGAGTCTGAGTAAAAGAAAATAACTGGGACTTAGGGACAGTAAGATTATGAGAGTGCACACGCCTGAGTGAAATCCTACGAGGGAGTGTGAATGAGTTAGAATAGCAATTAAGTGAGAATGAATTGAGTGTGTAAATGTAAGTGAGCTTAGCTGAGTGAGAGTGTGCATGTGAGTATGTTACACTTGTGAGTCTGCTCATTGCATCATTAGTGAGCACTGGACTTCCCAGCGTGGATCCTGCAATGCTGGGAGTGTGACTATGGCTTACTCAGCTGAATTCCTCATCGGCTAAGGGAAAGTAGCCAGGACTGGAGCAGCGAGATTTGGATTGTTACTAGGGTACTTTCGAGCTCAAAACATTCGTTGATAGATTCAAATTTTTGGCAAATGTGATGCTAGTATAATAATATAACTAGAAGAATGCAGACCCAATTTATAACACTTGTAAACCATTTTTCAACAAACGCTCTAAGGCCATTTTTAACCAACGCGCTAAGGCTATTTTTAACCAAACGCTGTAAGGCAGAAGTTATTGGTGTGCAACTCCTGGTACCGCGCTCTGTTGGTGCACAAATGTTTTCAAGGAAAGCTGGAGAATGATTAGGTTCTACAGTCCCAAAGGGCACAACCTTTTAACACACACAGTGAGTGCTTGTCATACAGTAGCCAACCCTTAAGCTTAAAAGAAAAATGGACAAAAGACTGTTGCCTTCATTAACCCGCATGCAAGTGACTAAAGCGAAAAGATTCCTAAGAAACCTATGTTTACGATGTATTACAAACATCCATGTTAAACTTGCTGCATAATAAAACCAGTGACCCTGAAAGTGCTGTAATATCAAAACCACTGAACATAACTTATGATTTGTATGCCATAAAGTAACATCACCAGACAATGTATTAAATAGTATCCCCTATAAAGATACTGGGAAGTGTAAATTCGGACAGCTGTACGTGATGCCGCCGCCAACTGTTTAAAACAAAATCAGATTCAAACCAGGGCTCTATTCGAACCCTGGAGCAATTAGTGCCTCATGACCCAGAAACAGGCCATTGACTTTAAAAGAAATACATGACATACTCGTGCCCTCCAAACAAGTGATAATGCGGCGCTCCCTCTTACCTTCACGAAGAGCTCCACTTGGCACTGCTCCATCGACATGTTGGCCAAAGTTTGGGGAACTAGCGCAGGGAGGAACGGGCCATCTACATTGTCCTCTTCTGACCGTCTTGCCCCTCGGGGGTTCCCTTGAACCTCAGTGTACGCTGCGGAGCCCTGCTTCCGGTCCCCAACACTCAGTACCAACTTCCCAACAGCACCAGTGCGAGCAGCGGGAGGGATCCTGCACACGGCACTCAGTGAAAGACTGCACTGCATGCCCAACTGCGGGTTCAGAGCAGAAGCCCCAGAATGACAGTTAGCTCCTGCTTCGGCCTCTTGGCGCCTCACCCGCAAACTGCCCCAAAGTTGGCTTCAAAGGGAGCGATTCCGAGCTTGAAGAGCTAACACCCAGGAAAGAGAAGAGGCGGGCCGGCGCACTGCTTGCAGGAGTGAGAGTCCAGCTCACCCCTCCCACGGAGACCCGGCCTGGTGGAGTGAAGAACACTCTAGACTCCACAAGTGTACGGAATACAGAGAAAGGGTACAGAGTGCTGTGTACTGTACAGAGAGAAGTACTGCGGGCCCAAGTGCGTCCTGGTCCTGTCCGGGCGTGAGAGGAGGCACCAGGCACCAACAAAGTAGTCCCTACATTGGAAGATACTGCCCTGCAGCGTACAGTATCTGTAGTCGGTCGATGCTGGTTCCTCCTAAAACGGAAAAAAACAGAAGTGACGCATCGGCCCACCAGCCAATAATGATGGAGATATAAAAGCAATGCCAGATTTAAATCCATGGTAAGGGATAAAACAAAATAAAACACAATGGGTGGAGTTTCACCCTTAATACTAATTACTTGATGCCTCGTAGAAGCAGCACATGGGCTGCCTATGCGTGACCTAAAAACTGCTATGCTTATGCATCAGAAAATCCCCTGTTTCGGGCAGGACTCCCATCACCGATTTACCCTGCCCAAAAAAGTCAAAATATGGTAAGGCGTTCATCGATAGGAGAAACAAATCAGTTTGCTGCACCTAATGGGAAAAACTCCAAGCACATTGTGAATGCTGCTTTTTTGTTTTCCTTAACCAAATTCCCTTTTTGGCGGTTTCCCATTTTCACCAAAAGTGCTACTGCTGCGTAAGCGTATTGAATTTGGGAAAAAAATTCCTTGTTGACCTGGCCAGAAACTGTCAATTAGGTGGATTTGTAGGACTGGAGGTAGACATTCAACCGCCCTAGTTGCTTGTCTACAAGGCCGCAAAAAAGCTAAATGAGGTCGTATAGGCCTAATGTAGAGCAACGTGTTTGATAAAAGTTGCTGTGAATTTTGGAGATGGTGGTAAATGCTGAGGAGAATCTGCTGACTCACTGTACTCCAATACGGAGGTACTAAAGAGGAGGAATAACTACAAGTGTATGCTCCTTCGCATCTACAGTTTTTGAAATGAGCTCCATTTTCTAAGTTTTATTAGTGGTACCAACGATACCGAAACCACATTTAATTTCCTATTTCAATTCGTAGAGGGGTGGTAAATCTGCCTCCAGGACAAAACATTGATAATATATGGCTCTCTTAATGGGGCCACAAAACTCACCCTAAACTACCCTTTTAACCAGCAATTGATTTTCAAATGAAGCTCAATGTTTCATTTTGTGGCTAATATTAATAATTAAAAAAAAAATATATATATATATATACAATAAATATTTACCTACTTATCCTTGTAACTCGAGTCAACATTTTAAATCATTCCACAGAGTTCAGCAACTTAAGTGAAGTGTTTCACTAAATTTGTTTAAACCTTCACAGATAAAACGCTAATGTAAAGCTTTCTAGTTTATTCAGTGGAGAGTAGCCACGCTAGTAAAGAGACTGAAAGATGAGTTGGTGCCAGTCACCATCTGAATTCTGAGAAATGCTATTTTACCACTCACTTAATATTCTAAACTTTTCAATTTCATTCAGTTTCTCAATGTTGCGTTGTACATGTAATGTTTTGGGATAGTCAAGTGGCAGAAAATATTAGTTTGGATCTTTCAAGAAAAGGGTTACTTAGATGGAGTCATTGGATCCATTGCATAGCATTGCATCACTAAGAGTAGAATTCAACTAGTTAAATTTAAATCAGTAGTCAACAGAAGAAGTGGGCAGCCTTGAACAGATGATGTTCTAGTGCTAAGTAAAGTCTACCCAGGTTCAGACTGCCCCCTCTCCCCTGCCCTGGATGCATGGCACTTAGTGCCTGATTACGAGTTTAGTGGTGTGGAAGCGGGCCCCCACACCTCCAAACTTGTCCACCGGCTGTCCTCCAGATTATGAGTTACCATTTGGGCTGCTGGGTGGTCCTTTCGCACTGCCTATTAAAAAGGTGCTGCAATAGAGGCGCCAAAGCATGTTCCTGCATGGCATCGACTCTGCAATCCATGCCGAGCAGGAAATGGGATGCATGTACACGAGAGGTACAAACCATGTGCCACCCTGCATGTCTCCCCAGGTCCAGAGGCAACAGCGAGCCCTGTAGGGCCCTCTTAGTTTCCTCATTGCCAGCATTTTCATGGAATGAGCACCACCATGTGAGCAATGCGGATGTACGATGGTACAACGCGTGGTATTATCACGCGTACCGTTACAACACGTTTTTTACAACGCAAGTCGATACCACGACTTGCGCTGAAGGGGTGCTGGACTTAGAATAGTTCAATTTACTATTCCAACACCAGCCTACTACAGTAGGGACGGTGTTGGAATAGTAAATCTACTATTCCTTATCCTTGAGCGCCCTCCAGCGCAAGTCGTGGTTACGACTTGCGTTGCAAAAGACGCGTCGTAACTGTAGTGCGGGGTAACATCAGCGTTGTAAAGGATGTTCCCCGAGCAATGGTGGTGAGAAAACTCATATTATGCTTGGCAGTAACGTTGCGACACCGCCAAGCATATTGCGGCCTCGGTCTGCCGCTCCATCACCAGGGATTGATGTTCCTCAGCGAATTCAGCAGTTCTGAAAGCCAGCCTCAAACTATGGTGGTCAGACTGCTGGTGCTGTGCTAGCTGCAGTCCCATAGCTGCACCACTGTGGGTTTCGAGGTCCAAGGAGCACCAAGCACGTAGTAAGGCACTTACTGGTTTCCTTCTCACACCTGCCCCGACCAGTATCTTTTTTCCCCTTCAATATGTTTATTGCTTGTGCTCCTCTGCCCTAGCCCCAGAATGTGTCCTGATATTCAGCAGCCATCTCAACAGGTTCTGTAGCATGGCAGGGTGTTGTCTTTATTGAAAGGTTCTGTTTTATGGCATGCAGTGCTAGCTTCCTGTGACTGTGTTGTGACATCTCCTCAACAAGTGATTACCTTGCAGTAGTTAACTTTTGAAGCTGAGATTTGACTGTGAATCATCACACAATGAGCCACAACCTAATAACCGACAGCATTTAGAAGCATGGCTATTGCCCCGGGGACACTCACAACCTTGACCAGCTCGTCATCTAAACTCTCTCCTGATGTAGAGACAGGCTAGGGGTAGAGCTCCCATACGGTGAGTGAAGCCTTGATGGAACAAGGTTGCACACGTAAAGCGACTTGCTTGTACTCAACCCTCTCTAATAACTCATAATGTACTAACATGTTTGTCTTATTAATATTGCATTTCACGACATGTTAGGTATCTAGAAGAAGCTTACTTATGTGTTTCTACTAACAATAATTCGGTTGCACTAAAATGGCCGCTGCTACACGGGATTTTCTTCGGCGCATGCGTATGTCACACTCAATGTGACATGACATACTCTATGCTTTGGTGGGAAACTTTCGCTACTGCGCACTAGAATTAAGATGGCTGCTCTGCGTCAATAACGTGCAAAAAGCTTTTGCTAAGCTGTTTGTGTTGCCTAATCATTAACGCAATAGTTCAAATAAAGTTATGGGAATAGAGTAGAGATAAGTGGTATACAGTACATTCATTCATTCTTTGTTCTAAAACTGTTTATTTTCTATTTTTTCATGTAACGATAATCTTGGGCCTGGGAGGTGTTATTACTCCATCTTGAAAACCCACACTGCGCATGTCAAACCCCAGAAGGAGCTGAAGTCATTTAACATTGAAGCAATGCCAAGCACACTAGAAGATGCGCTTGGGAATCTAACCTGCTGACCCCAAGCGGAAGAAAATATTGTTAAGATTGTATTTCTATAAAGAACATCCATTGTTGGGTGGAATAAAGATGCATCGGAAAATTAAATTTGATGGGCGGAAACGTTAATGGAATATTCAGAAGTAAAAGTTTCATTTTAGCATGGTGTGATGATCTCTCCCCGTCTTTTGTCCAATCAAAATCCTGGATCCTTACACTTGCAACAATGGGGGGTGGTACACTGCCCTGGAAAATAGTATAACTAGAGTAGGCTTAGTTAGCAAATTTGTCCAACTTGTCCGAATAGCTGACCTGTCACTGACCAAACGCACTCAATAGATGACCGAGAGCAGAATATTCGATAACCCAATCGGGGTTCAGGAGTAAGGGTGCTGGCAGAGCACTCCGACGGAAGTTTTAATAACCCAATTAGGCTGTTAGCTGCAGAGAGGGTTTTAGCGCTGGCGTAGCGACTTTAACGTTGGGTGCCGGTCTTAGCCTGTGGTGGTAGATACATATAGGAGGGGACCCCTCTAATGTTGCTTTAAGGTCAGGGGAAAGAGGGAAAAAATGTAACAAGTACTTTCTTTATGTAATAATCTTGTTGGTATTTGTTAAAAATGTATTTTGCACAAAATAGTATATACCTAAAAAAAGATAAAAATATTTTTAAGAAATGAAAATGAATAAATAATGATGAATCTATAAACAAAAGAATGATGAAATAAAATATCAAAGAAATGAAACTCATTAGTTTTGATGTTATTGTTGTGCATGAATGAAGTAAATATATGCAAATCATGTTAATAATGAAAAGTATATAGGTCTTGAGGGAATTTTTCCAGTACTTAGCCTGTGGTGGTCCTGTCCTGATCCAATTTGGCTGCACCTGTCCTGATTTCTGGTCGGCACCTGTTGTCTCGCTGGCACTTGCACTTTTGGGGTTCTTTCTTCTAACTGACCCGTGGCCAGGGTTAGTTCTTCATACCATTCTAGGTAAATATTCTATGTGGGTATGTCATTGTACTGTTTCCTTCTCTCTTTCCACCCTAATGTCAAATGCGTAAAGGCTACTTTATAAAATCTTTGCATATTTTCATTCTAATCGTTATTTTCCTGATTGAAAGATTTCTGGTGTCAAATGTTTGGATTATGACATTTAAAGAATGTTAGATAAAGAGTTTAAACTATTCCAGAGTTTGTGGTTATTATATGAGTGCAAATGTTATATTTTTCTACCTATTTTTTTGCTAACTCCCTGATCCTTTAGGACTTTTTTACGTACCAGTGACAAGGACTGGTAAGTCAATGATATAGGTCCTAAAAAGGTATTTATATAAATCACTGATTAGAGGAAAGTGCACAGGTTACCTGATTAAAACTCATCATATGTTGTTTTATGGGGCCAGGTGAGTATGGTAAAACTGAGTTAGGTGACCTGCGCGTTCTACCAGCCTGAGGTTGAAGCTTATGCTTTTATCAAAAGATTCTTTACAATATGCCTACTCCATAGTGCACTTGTGTGCAGACGTGTTAAACTGAGTGCCTATGGGCGCTGCCAGAATTGCCATGGAGTCAGGATGCCTGTCTTTCACAGCAGATCTGTCTGTGAACTACTTCACCTTCTTTCCCCAACAATTCAATCATTGATCTGCACATCCAACTTCTAGTCAGATACATTTACTGCTGCCCCACCTATCTATCTATCGATCGATCTTTCTAACTGGTGTTTGTCAGTTACACTAAAACAAATGTAACTCACTTTTCCACCATGCACTTCTCATGACCTCAACCATATCACTGATACAATCTCAAATACTAGTATCAGTGACATCAGTGGGGACCTCTTAAATCACCTATTAGTTCACGCTTCACATCACAAATTGCGATTTGCGTTATTGGTCTCAGCACAACATGTGCCAGCGAACCATTGATGGAGCATATTTTTTTTTAAATGAAATCTGCTCGAGGAAATTCACCTAGTGCATGTTTATTAACAAGATGCATGATTTTCACTAATATCTTATAAGACAGTGTACAACACGTGAAATGTGCAAAAGGCACGAAATTTGATTTTTTACTTGAACAATGATGAGAATAATGATAACTAAATTTATTCTGTGTTCATAACTGCATAAAAATAAACGACAAAGAATCTGCTTTTATTCTTCGTGAAAGTAGTGTGGGCTTTTGAAATTATTTTTAGTTTTGTTAAAATACTGTAGGCCCGAGAATTGCTAGGGGATGTGCATTTCCGTGCTCCTGAACTTCATTTGATACACATGCTTCCTCAAAAGTATTGATATTTGGCCTGTTTCTAAAAGTCTTTTACAGTTCTTCCCTGCCTAGGCGAGGGTTGTAGATGGTATGAATGTAACTATTGCTAGATTTAGAATACAAATAAGTCTAGGTTCTTCCTTCTTTCTCTCTTGGAACAATTTTTAGACAAAGAGTGTTTAGAGAATAAAAGTAAAGTCACTGTCTGAAGGTGGTTGGACCATCGCGAATAACCAATAGAGACGCTTGCTGATGAGAGAGAAAGCAACATTTTAGCTGAAGAAAGAAAGTAGCGTACTATAAAGATTCCTGGGAAAAATTCTCCTGGGCCTGTATGCTTGAACACAAGAATGGTGACCTGTCCTGCATTCGTGGTATGCTGCATGCTGTGCTGATTCCTGATTCTCTGGCTGGCAGATCCTGCTGTTCCTAAGAGACTTTCCCAGAGACTTTGCACATCATCGGCTGGTGGTGCTGCCTTTGCTATACCCTAACGGCCGTGGGGTTAACCTTTCAGACTAATTGCATACTGTGTATTAGTATTTCATCCTTTAAGTGAGCAGTTGTATAACTGATGTTTTTCTCTCACTCACTCCTCTATACCTCATATACAGATGTTTATTGAATTATCTGTGATCATTATTGTGAATCTAGTCTATATTCTATGAACCAATTTATGACATTCTAGTTGTATCTTATTTAAGTTTGACCATTCATATTATGAAATAACAAGAACAAACTAAATGAAAAGAATAGTGTTTATCTTTATTACAGAGTTATTGTTTAATTTGGATATGTTTAAAATGACGAATGTTTAGCATATTTCTTCATTGTAGGTCCTCGTGGAGAAATAGCATTCTGTCTTTCATTATTTAGCCCCTTTTAGCTCTACCAAAGATTCATCGGAGGACCTTTGATATTGCTAACTATGTGCCAGATTTGTGACTGGGGGTGAATGTTTTGCTATTGTGCAACATTCCGTCCATCAGCTTGTGTGTTTTGCTATTCACCCTATGTGGGAGGGGTATGCCCAGACGTGGGTCCCTTGCTCAATACGCCACTGGAGTCAAGCTATCCTGGCTGAAGACGGCTGATAGCCAGATACCGGTCCTATGATGCTTGATTCCGGTCCAGGGAAGATATGGCTTGGCAGTTCAGTCTGGACTGTTCCCATGAGGCAAAGGGTCA
Source organism: Lissotriton helveticus (assembly GCF_964261635.1). Classification (NCBI taxonomy): domain Eukaryota; kingdom Metazoa; phylum Chordata; class Amphibia; order Caudata; family Salamandridae; genus Lissotriton; species Lissotriton helveticus. The sequence goes on from NC_136063.1 coordinate 2,095,053,643, forward strand.
AGACTGATTTGCATATGGCCATGTCTAAACTGGGGTGGCTTGGTGAGCAAAATAACGATGGATTAAACCCAGATCTGTAACTGGGGGTGAACGTTTTGCCATTGTGCAACATTCCGTCCATCATCGTGTGTGTCAATGACTTATGGGCCCGTCATTAGAGTTACGCTTCTGATGTGGTATAGTGGTTGGTGTGGATAGATTAACTGATAAAAGAATCCCAACGCTTCCGCTGCAACACCATCACCAATGGGATTTCATACTCTATTGGAGGAAGACTGAACAAAGTCATAATGTGGCTGAATATCTTATTTAAAAAAATCAATGTTAACCAAAGTATGAATTAAAGGATCTTGCTTTAAAAATGAAGCATCAACTTGAATTGTTTAAAGAAACTCTGTGGTGAGCAGCATGAAACCACTGAAACGGGCTGTAATGGGATGTAATGTAAAGCCCATCAAATCATGCACCCCCAAGTTGTATTTATTCCGTACTGTAGTGTAGTGCTCAGTTCATCATTTTAAGTGAAGACCCCTTTCTCAGCCAAGTATTGCAGCATTTTTTAAAAATAATTCATGCACTATCTTTAACCCTGTCATGAACATTAAAAGCACCCAAATTCAGTTTCTACCTCATAGTTCATAAGAAGTTAAAATACATTGTGATAATTGTGATCATCTTCTGCACAACTTGTGCACACAGACTATATTTTTGAGTGGTACAAAGTATCCAAATAGAATATCCTTCTATCACACTCTGAGGTTTCATCCCTTCCCAAATATATTAAATGTGCAAAGCAATGCGGTAAATTGAACATCTCCCTGTACAATGAGCCATTTGTGCCTGGTACATGTAAGACTTGATAGACAAACAGTATATTCTTCAAGTAAACTCTAAGAAGTCAAACCTTCTCCATAGTATTAACTTACTGAGCACTGGATTAGTTTGCCTTTCTTAGAGGTTTGCCCTAAATCAATTTTGGGCTAACTTGACATACACACACTTTGACTCACACATTACACTTAGGGCCTTACTATGAGGTCGGCAGTCCGTGAACCACCGTAATTGTAGTCTAAACACTGCAAGTGGGGGTCTGACTGCTGTATGTCAAGATGTGCGGATTGTTTGTATTTGGAAAGACCGTGCCTGAACAGCCAACACCACCAGAAGCCTGCAGACTGCTGGGGTCACGGTCAGGGAAAAGCAGCTGCCACAGGGTGGTGCAGGGCAGTTTCACCACCATCTGTATTACAAGTTGGCTTTTCCATGAGCCGACTGCAGCAGTGTGACTGTCAGCTTCAAGTCAGCAGAAACAAAGGATTTGTGGTGCGTACTCACCGCCATCCTATGATTTCAGTCAAAGTTTAATGTGGATCCCTTTCTCCAGGTCCCTTCTTCAAAGACGCATCTTCAACCTGAGGATTACGACCCTGTTTGTGGCGATGTACAGGTGAGTCCTTTTTGTACATATACCCATTGCCTAGACTGCCCACATATGGGCTCGACTCTGGTAATGGGTAGATGGTATTTTTCCACATGTTTCATGCATTTGTGTGCATCCAACACATAGGCAGTCGAAAGGCTCCCACATCAATACATATGGAAAAGTAATCCCCACTGCTGCAACATCTACACAGTCACAGCGTGGGCATCATGGTAACTCGTAATGCAGCGGTTGGAAGACTGCTTTGTGCTGTGGTCTTCTGGCAGCTGCAGTGTTTGAGCTGTCGGACCACCAAACTTTTAATAAGGGCCTTAGTGATGTAGTGATATTACTGATGATGCCATTGGAGACGTATGTGATTTAATCAGTGTTGTCAGGAATGCTGCAATTTGAGACTATCATTTGAGATGGCATCATGATGTCATGTGTGAGTCACTCGCAGTGTATGAGTTATGGTTGGCATTACATACCATGAATGGTGAATTGCAGTTTCTTAGGTCTTGCCTTAAGAAAAATCTAGCTGTCTGTCAAAAGCTCATAACATCAGATAGCACATAAGAACAACATACAATACAGAAAATAACTTTGACAGCCCATTTTAATCATCACCTTTTGTGGCTTTCGCATTGGCTAACCGGGTTGTGCAACACTGATGGCATCACCCACAGCATTTTCAGATTACTATTTTTTACCTAGAGCATCCCCGGTCGTCTATCTAGTTACTTGCTTCTGTCATGCATTCTTTACTTCCTTCTGTGTGACCCTGTACAATGTGCAATCTATTTTGAGTTTTTTGTTTCAGCATTGTGAAATATCTGCAAAATGGCCATCAGTGTGCCTTAAGGCATGCATCTCACACATGCCCTGCAACACTTGTGGACACGTAAATGCATAATTTTGTCTTCTGTTACTTAATCGTCCCAACTTGATCGAAAGACCTCAAAAAACCTGAAACATTGGCAAAGACAGCACATCCGCCCCCCCTATTAATGGCAAGACCTACTGGTGTTGAATCAAAATAAAGAAATATGACAAAATAAATGTATAGAATAAGTTATTGATTCAATAATGTTGAAAATAGTTCAAAAATTACAAATGAAATATCTTACGTAACTTGCAAAATCATGTAACAACTTGCAAGGCAGCATTCTATTCTTCCATTATAAATCATTGCATAACAAATAGTTTAAGATACTTCCAGTTTCATTTTTGAAACATACCCCCCGCCCCCCAATTGGATGAACATCTGCCTTCAGTTACACAGAATGTGAAAGATAGAGAGTCCATTGGTTTTATTCAAACATTGTACACATGATACTGCCCTCAGAAGCAGACTGGCAGGCAAGAGGAAACAGATACCTATAATGGTGGATTACCCTTGGCCCTTGATTTATAGCTCCTTAAAGGACCGCAGCAAGTACTGCTTGTTATTGTGGATTTAAATAGTTACTAGCCAATTGTTCTTGGAACTTAATGACTAAGTATGGGCGGAAAATTTGTTCCGCTCACGGAATTTGCACATTTTTGGCAATTTCGCAATCCGCGAATCGCGCGAAATTGCCCAAAAATCCGCAATTCGCGAGTTGGCAATTTTTTTTTTCTTGTTTGCGCTTCAAAAATACATATCTCGCACGTGCGGCATTGACTTACCATGATTCTGCATTCGCTGATGAGTTTTCCTCCCTGTTCACGTGCACTGCGAGATTTTGGTAGGTGGCCGAGTGATGCCACGGTCGTGAACACGTCATTGCTACCCGAAACAGGAAATTGCGAACGCGAACACGTCATTGTGACCCAAAATAGGAAATTGCGAACGCGAACACGTCATTGCGACCCGAAACAGGAAAAAGGCCTCGCGAGCAGGCTGGTTAAGTGGAAACACCATGTTCATGACTGTTGCAACCGCATGCGCAAGTTCTCGTTCCCGAACTGGTAAACAAATCTTGTGTACTCGCAAAAAACTAAATTCGCAAGCTCGCGGAATTTGGCGGATTTTTGCGAATCGAGATTACAAATTTGCGCAAATTTGCCTATCGGAAATTCGCAAATTCTGCCCATGCTTATTAATGACACATGGTTGGTTTGGATCCCCTGATTCCTAGTTGTGGCAGTCCTTTGAAAACATTGAAGGTGTAAACAGACTGAAGCAGGAAAGATTTATTTTCTGAATATGTGTGATTTGATGAGATATTTCAAATGCCACAGGCCTATTAACTTTAAAATGACTCCCATGACAAGACGCATCTGAACTTTCTGAGCATTACTCGCATATATATCTGATGTTTTACCCTCCACGGAAAAATAAACTGAGGAGGGAATTTAGTTAAACTACCGCTACTTCAGATTTCTTGAACGGTAAGGAAAGCCTGCCACTTTTGGACACTTGTATGCCACCTGACCAGTAGCATATTTCCCCAGGTAAAGTAAAATTTCAATTTACAAAATGGACCCATAATCTGGTGTATAGTCTGGGGAACATGCTTAATCTTGGAGCTGATTGTAGAAGTAAACATCATTTTACGATGTTTTGCTATTGGATGAAGATAAAACAAATCTTGGAAAAGATGGAATGTGAATTAGAGAGGAGATCCTTATCGAAGATGGAGAGGATTGTCTCCTGGCTCTCACACGTAAATAAATTACATTATGATATAGTGCTCAATTTTTCTAATCAAGGAAAGACACAACTCTAATTCATCTCATGAAAAGTATTGTACGACACTTTGCCCAAATACCAACACCTCTCTGGTCACTCTCGAGGTTGTATACTGCTCTGCCCAACAGTTTAATGAATCTCCCAAGGCTTTGCACTCCAACTATTTGGCAAAAGACATTCTTGTTGTAGGGAACATTGGGACACCGAGTCAAATCATTTCTTCCTCTCTCACCTGGAAGCTATCCATGCCCTGTGGTTTCAGTCCAAATTGGACAGTAGGAGGTAGGGTTGGCATAGTGTTGAATTCTACTTTCTGCTCGTACCTGACATTCCTCTGGTAATAGGAATGGACAACAAATCCATTCAAAAGGTCGAGATGTACAATGAAAGAAATATACTCATCTCACACCACAACACTAAGCACATCTTTTTCTATAACAGAATTGAATTGGCCTTTCATGATCATATGATAAATTACCTAATGTAATGTTTATGAACATTAATTCACACAACACAATATGTTGACAATAACAACAATTTAAATCAAAAGAAAGGAAATATACAATGACTGCAATTGTTTTTTGCTTCACTACAAATTTACCTGAGAATTGTAATTGCTGACGCCTTCAAATCATAATCATGAAGTGCGATGCTCACTTTAGTTATTTCATGTTCCCCTGAATCGCCATAATGCTCCATTTTTATATAGCTATTGGTCGAGCAGGATATGATAATCATTTTGAATTTCAGACTTTTATTCATACAAAATTGTTTTTACAACCAATTTATATTACTCTCTTTGCAAGTTTACCTGGAAAAAATTAACAGCAATCCTTACCTACCGCAGCAATTTCACCATGAAGTGAGCCTTTTGTACTAGACCTTTTATATACCTTTGACAATTAAGATAATACATTTGCAAAAAGTTATCTAATTTAAAACAGAAATACTGAAGTCTGAACAAGTCAAATGCTGGCAAATGGAAGCTTATTGCAGGCGTGGCAGGTACATGAAAGAGAGGTGGGGTGGGGCGGAGAGGGGGGGACGTCAACAGAGCACGGTATAGGGAAAACAAAATAGAAAAATAAATATAACCAATTTTCTTGCGCTCATCACGTTGCCGACTTCGCGATGCAGCTAGTGCAAGGTAAGTGGTAAGTGGTTTTATTTAAAAAAAATATATTTTCCCTATCCTGTTGTCTGTTGATTTGCACCCGCCCCATCCCCCTGCCCCACTGATCTTACCTGTACCAGCCGCACCTGCTTATTGGCGTTTAAAAAAAACGGCATATTTATTCTGAGCACCGGTTTATTCACGCTTGAGCTGTTTATATTTCAAGAATATAACTCTGACTTCCTCTGAGTTAATGCATGAACTTTACAAGTCGAAAACAGAGAGAGGCAATCTCTGCACACTGCTTACGAGAAATAACTAGTTACATGTTACACTTAAAATAACCCATGGAAAGAAAGTGACTTCTGTTCTGTGCCGAACCATCATGATACATCGCCTCATGCTTATATTCTAAATTCAGTATTTCAAAGGGTAAACTCCTGCCTCAATCCTGCATCCTATAATAACAATTATTTGTGAACCATTTGACATTCAATATGATTTGCATCATTTCTTCCTGGAGGCATAACTGGAGTATCTTGGTTGCAGTATACATACTGCAGTGGAAGAGCAGTTCCCCAGAACCTTATATCTTCAAACAGTGGCGATTTCTGCATGAGGATGAGGGAGCATCACCTCCCACCCTCCACAGCTGCACTAAACACGAAAGATAAAATGACAATGAAATGATTTGATTGCCATTTTATTTTTCCCACAGCGTACAACAGTCACCAGCCTGCCCCAGCAAGGTGAAATGGGAGCGTGTCCTCCTCTGTTGCTGATTGGCAAAGTAGAGGACTGGAGGAGCTGTCTGGACGCGCCAAAGTATGCATGTCAGTTTGGCCAGATCTCCTGCACTCACCAAAGTGACATGCACAAGTTGCAGCTCTCCACCCAGCTGTCTTACACGGCTGGTTGGAGACCAAGTACAGGCCTGAAGGACTGTCAAGCCAGACCTCTCCATCCAATTCTGCTGCAACTCTCATGCAGCATGAGAGTAGCGTCAGGATTAGGTAATGGAGTTGGCTGGAGTGAGGAGGATGTCGGACTGCAGCAAGCAAGGTAAGTCACTTTTATTGTCGCCACTCACCTTGCTTACATGTACGCAACCACCTACCACCCATTTGCGTGCCCCACCAATATATGTACCTGCTAGCCATCCTTGCTTCAAAGAGCAGAGGCGGTGAATCAACTGGCAAGCTCTCTCTCTCTCTGTCTCTCTCTTTCTCTCTCTCTGCAGTGCTTTCTGCCTCTTATTCCATAGTCTCCATCTGGCATGGGGTAAACACACAACGGGCCCATCACCTCAAATAAGAGGCCTGGGTGTTAGAAGAGGTGTCTCTATGCCATACTTTGTGGTTCACATGCCCAGCTGTCCCGAGGCCTAGTACTGACTGACCAGTAGGCAAGCAGGACCCCAAAGGAAATGTGTGTTCTTGTGCCTATGGGGGTAACATGTGTTTCCACCTATGAATTTGACAAACATCTTCGTTCACCAATACCAACACCTCTTTAATGTGGAGCTGTTGACAGGAAGTTGCTGGGACCCCTCACATTTGAAGAGAATGACAGAACCTACTCGTAAACCTTGAGATTACTTTGTATTTTTGGTTCCACATTTACTGTCTGTGACCAATGTGACACTTTTATGCACTATTAAAGTCTTGTTTTCATGTTTCTATTTTGCCCGTTATGTGATTTAAAATGTTTTCTTGTTTGGTGATCAAATAGAGACAGAGGGCCAGATGTAGCTCGCCGTTACCGACCGGTATTTGGGAATTGACATGTAGGGAGCATTTTATTTACAGAATCGGTATATTTACCGATTCGGTAAATTTACAGATTCTGTAAAATACCGAATCGGTAAATATACCGATTCTGTAAATCAATATGTAGGTGGAACAGTAATCAGTGCCAAAGGCCCTTACCGAATCGTTATTTACCATGGAATACTAGTACATGGTAAATAACGAATTCCAGTGTACATGCACATCTGTGCATGTACACCTGTGCCATGCGGCACACAGACATGCCCTAAGGGCATGTCTGTGTGTCACATGGCACACAAGCCCGAAACAGGGGTGCAACAGGGTGTCAAAGTGACACCCTGTCCCCCTTGTAAAATCGGTAATTGTACCGATTTAGTAATTACCGAATCGGTATTTGCTATTGAATCCTATGGGCTTCAAGGCCCATAGGAATCAATGGCAGATACCGATTCGGTAATTACCGAATCGGTAATTACCGAATCTTACAGATTCGGTATTTTTACCGGAATATTTACCTACATAGTAATTACCGAATTGTAAATACCGAATCGGTAAAATTCGGTATTTACCATTCGGTAAATTGCTATTACCTACATCTGGGCCAGAATCCTTTGTTCAAAATTGTATAAATGTTTTGAGGGATGATCTCAATCCCTTTACAAAGAGCTTAGTATTCATCCTTAGTCAGATACATTTGTTTGTTCCTTGGAAGCCTAGAGTTGCAACAAAATTTCACACTCTTGTTGTTAGTTTTACTTTGAATAAAATAAGCTATTCTGTGATATATTACATTGTTCTGTCAAAAGGAATAACCAGTCCCTGACTAGACATTTCCATCCACAGTGCCTCACTGCTGATGCACCCTAACCAAAGTCAAGGAGGCTTGGAGGCCAAATTTTCATCGCAAACCAAAAGAACAGTGTTCAGGTTGTTCATTTCTACTTTGATGGAAAAACCTGATAGTGGTGTGTGAAACGTTGAAACTGGAACTCTGTGAAAAATGAATGGTCCTTTCTGAAGGCAGGAATGGATTAGTGGAATTCAAAATATCAAGTCTACTGCCTTAACTTTGACTTACTAAGATTTTGCATCTGTGTTGCATCACTATTGTGGTACAGCTCTGACGCAAAACACTTGTCGACATTTACTAAACTACACAAAGTCAGCTTGCAATGTTTAGTAAATACAAAGTAACTCAACACAGTATGTAGCACTGCCTTTCGTCACTTTGCATTGCGTAGGTATTACCTGGGTGTAGCATGGCCATTTCTGTGCATCCACCCATGTTATTTTATGTACATCCAGTTAGATTTACAAAGATTTGTGAACCTGAGTTTATGTCAAAATGGTGCACCTACCTGACCGATGCATAACGAGGAGAAATAACTTTATATCTCCTTATTACTTTCTCTTTATATGTGTACTGCAAGAGGAATATGTCTCTACGAGTTGTTTTCTGTGCAGGAAGTTATTGCGGTCAATTGCGCCAGCACAGTTAGAGCTGAAGAGCATCATATCTTTGTAGATATGGCACTGTTCAGCTCTTTAGTGTTAACTCAGCACAGCAAAAAAGCTTTGCTTCCTGCTCTGCATTCTGTGACCTTTTAGTAAATATGCTCGTTTGTAGTTAATATTTTCACATCACATATATCTCCAACTACAGAATGAACAAAAATGCAAAATAAATGAGGGTATGCGAGTGTAAAACACATATAAATATAGACATTTCAACATATTCATTTAACAAGCAAAATTACTGTTTTCTCACACCCCAACTATCACATTTTCCACATTTCACTTGCTGTGTAAATTGGTACTGCTAGCATTGTACATTTAAATCATGGGCAGCTTTTTCATTTAGTCTTATCTTGTTTTTGGTCCACGATAGAAGTATGTTGAGACTGATTTTCTTAGCTTAATTAACAAGTGCAGTGAAAGGCACTAAAAACCAGAATCAACAAGATCAGTTCATTACAGCTGATGTTTTTTTCACACTGAAGTTAAAATGGTTTTTAGATGTAATTTCAAAAGAAGCAAATCAAAAACATTATTAAGGCATGAGTGTGATAAAGGAAATATGTATTTTGCATAAACCATGCAGTGATTATCATTCTCTTTTTTTTCTTTTTGTCCTCATTGCCCAGGTTCACAAAAGATAATAATCCATACCCCGTGGTCTCCCTAGATATAGCACCATCCGGAGATCTTGGAATGCCCGGTGATTCAAGGTTTCTGGCTGGATGTGAGTAATAAGTTATATCTAATACTTGGAGAAAAGCTCCAGGTAAGCAATACTTTTGTTTTCTTTCAGATTCTGAAAGATCATTACCCCTTGCCAAAAGATACAAAAAAAAATTATATTTTATCTTAGATTGCTTGCCCGCAGGGAAATATGTAAAAATTCGGTTAAAGCCACTCCTCCAAATAACATAGAATGGTTGGCTTCAATAAAATATAATACTCTGTTAGCTAGGGCATGTAAATATAAGTGGAATGAGTTCTGGCTTCCCTAACAGTGGGAACAATCCTTTACATAATAGTCCAATTGATTACTCCGGTGATGGCTTTATAGACGGTCATGAGAAACTAAGCTACCTATGGTTGGGGTACAGGAAGTAGAGCGATCCACCCTTAGGGGCTTATTAGAATGGCGGTCTGAAAACCACCCCGACCGCCATGGAAGCGGAATAAAATGGCCTGCTGGGACCGTGGATAAACCGGCAGCCAAATTAGGATCACCCCCCAAAAAAGACCGACCATGGTGGAACCGGGCTAAGAAAAACCGCCCCTAGCGGATGGTGATGTCCAAAATCTGACCGCAGCGGATGGAAATTCAGCAGAAAAACAACAACCCACCACAAGCATAGCGGAGACACTGCACAGGAAATTAGGATATCCCCGATGGTCCCGCGGTACTTTCCGCTGTTTCCGACCGCCGCGCTCGCACACTGGAATGAATGATAGAACCAGCGGAAGAGCTGCAGCATAGCCACCGCTGCGGATGATCCGTGGAAAACATGGTGGACGATGCAAAAAACCCACAATAAGGCCAAACAATGCACAAAGCAAACTACCCATGCCCCCAAATGCACAAAACACATCCCAATGACACAACACACATGCCAAAAAGAAAAATATAATTCCCAGGACAACACACAACACACCTGACAGGAACAACCCATTTGGACACTGTTAGAACTGGGGGTCTCTAGTTGGCAGGGGTAGGTACCACTGTCCAAGTAGGGACCCTTGCTTCTAGTCAGGGTAAGGAGGAAACCCTCTAAGATAACCCCTGCTCACCCTCTCGGTAGCTTGGCACGAGCAGTCTAGGCTCACCAAAGGCAATGTGTAAAGTGTTGGTACACAGTAACACAGTGAAAACACCACAAACTGACTCCACAACTGTTTGGAAAAATAAAGGCATTTTAATCTAAACTACACAAGAAAAAAACGACAAAAATCCAACATACACAGTTCAAGAATATGGTTTCAAAAGAGTTCTTAAGGTTGCGATAAAAATCTTTAGGTTGCGATCAAAATCTTTAGGTTGCGATAAAATAATCCACAGTTTTGTGAAAAGTTCACTGTTGCGTCACGTTTAGCTCACAGTACCTTTAGTTGCGACAAAGTTTCAAAAGCAGAAGCTGGTGCAGTGGAAAAGAAGCGATGCATTGCTCCTGAGACCCTGGGGAGGCGTTTGCGACAGCCCCGCTGCAGCAGCGGGCGTGTTGCAACGAATCCGGTCTGTATGGGGAGGAAGGCCACTTGTATGGATTCCGGTGCATAGGTTCCGTAGGAAGTTTGCTCTCGCAAAGGCACGATGCGACGATCTTTGGAGTTGCGATGATCTCCAGGGCGACGATGCGCGGACCACCGGTGATCTTCTCTCTCGCAGCTCCTCGATGCGATGGCTTTGGCAATGACTCTCGCAGCGACGTGAGGTGGTCTGCAAGCAGGCGGTGCGGCGATCTCACCCAGCGACGACAGACTCTGCGACGACACTCGCAGCGATGTTAGACTTCCCGCACCGATCGGGTGCGTCCCGCAAACGAAGGATGCGACGGCTCTCACAGCGGCAACAGGCGCTGCGCCGATCTCGACCTTCATATCGGCGGGAATTTCCTCGCACTGTCTGGGATGCGCTCCGCAACGATCGATGCAATAACTTTTCTGTAGCAAAGTCTCTCAAGCTTAGTTTCCAGCTTCCCACCACAGGTACAACTTCCAGAGGCACCACCAATGGGCCAAGCACTCCAGGCAGGACAGAACTCTCTCAGTAGAGCTCAGGGGAAGCTGGGGGTGAAGTCCTTTTGTTTCTGGGACTTCAGAACAGGGAGCCAGCTCTTCTCAGGCCCTTGGAGATTCCTTCAAGCAAGGGGACACAGCACAAAGCAAAGTCCTGCCCCTCTCCTTGGCAGCAAAGCAACAGCAGGGCAATCCAGCAGAGCAACAGCTGGACAATCTTCCTTCTTCAGTTTCAGCTTTCTCCTTGGCAGAGGTTCCTTTTTGATTCCATGATGATGTAATTTTCTGTTGTCAGGGGTCCTGTACTTATACCCCTAAAAGTCTTTGTTCTCTTTGTGCAAGTGATCCCTGAGCCCGATCTGAACCAGTTCTGGGTGTTTTTTGAGCACTTTGTTTTCCTGGCTTCTCCTTTCCTTTCAGAGTGAGGGGCAGGGTCGTCAGCCGCCCAGCATGAGGTGGAGCCAGCATTGTGGAAGGCAGGCACAGCCCTATTCAGGCCCAGGTGCTATCTCCTCCCACCACTCAAGTTGCAAATGCAGTCATTCAGCCTAGGGATGACTCAGCCAGCCTCCTGGGGAATCGCTAGCCCCTGTCACTCTTAAACCAGACAGTCAATACACAAACAGGCCAAGGCACACAGGAAGGTCAGACAAGAGAACAGCAACGTTCTAAAAGTGCTGTTCTCAAACACAGGATTCAAAAACAACCTTTCCTAAAAGATGTGTTATTAAATTCTGAGTTCAGGGATACTAGACTCTTATGTCCTATCTTGTTCCTATGGGAGGAAATGCTGGTAGCCACTGTAGCGAGCATCCCCCATATTAACCTATGGAGAAAGATAGCCTTACAATAGTGAAAAACGAAAATGGCTGTAATTCACTACCAGAGCATGTCACCTGCACCAGTACATGCTCTACCTTTCACATACACTGCACCCTGCCCAGGGGGGTTCCTTGGGCCTTCCATAGGGGTGACCAATGTGCACAAAAAGGGAAGAGTTAGGTCTGGTCAGTGGGGACACTGACCAGGAGGACATGGCAGTTCACAGACTGCACACAGGCACTGCGGTGGCAGGCCTGAGACACCATTTTAGGGCTACTCATGTGGGTGGCACAATCAGTGCTGCAGGCCCACTAGTAGCTTTTGTCATCACCAGCCCTGGCACACCCAGTGCACTTTACTAGGGACTTCTTGGTGATACAAATATGCCAATCATGTACATCCAAACATAATTACAATTTACACAGGGAGCATATGCACTTTAGCACTGATCAGCAGTGGTAAAGTGCGCAGAGTCCTATTGCCAACTGCCACGGGTACACACCCACATAGCTAAGTATAAAACCAGCCCCTTCCCTGACCACAATCCTTTGCAACACTCTAGAAGAGAACGGCATTCACCAGATCTGAGAGGAGAGGCAAAAGAATACAGCACATACATCACCACCACCAACATCACATCTGCACCACTTATACCAGCACATAATACACCATACACACCACCCCCTCCCCCACCACTCACACTCACACCCCTGCACCCACAAATACTTTGCACACCACACACCATGGCAACACACAAAATGCCCAAATTCACAGAGAGTGAGTTGACAGTCATGGTAAATGAGGTAGTCAGAGTGGAACCATAACTGTTTGGTAGCCTGGTCCAACAGACACCATTAGCCACAAGGACCCAAATGTGGGCCCGGTTAGTACATAGGGTCAATGCAGTAGGGACCACCCCGCGATCCAAGAAGGAGATCATAAAGCAGAGGCATTGTCTGAAGAGGGTTATCAAAGAGAGGAGAAGAAAGAACCGTGAGCTGGCTGACAGGACTGGCAGTGGCCCTCCTATTCCACCAAAACCATTCACACCATGGGAGGAGAAGGTGCTTGCCATACTGCATTCAGAGAGTCTCACAAGAGTAGCTGTGGGAGTGGATCCTGGTAAGTACAAACAAATGACTACCACCACACTGATATGTACTGCCTTGCACAACTACAAAGCCACACCACCTAGGACAAATCCCATTCATCTGCACCACACACTCCCAAAAACATGTCTCACAGATCCGACATTCACTCACCCACTCCCATTCACCCCAAATGTAGCCAGCAACATCACCATGGGGGCATGTGTACAGACAGCCAGCACTACAACTCCCACCAGGCACCCTTGTCTTACAGCATCAGCAAGATGGAGCCCTCCCCACGCCAAACTGAAGCCTGTCCTTTTCTCTTTCATCGTTCACTTTGTTGTATGGAAAGGATATAAACTGTTATCTATAGGATATATGTATAGTATCTACTGTGTATGAATAATTTCTGCTAGATAGGATGTAGAGACCTGCCTTAGAATGGACACGTACAATGTATAACAGAAAAAGAACTGAAAATATCTAATGCAAAAATGTGAAAATTGAATGTTGAATAACAATAGTTTTTGAATTCACCATAATTTAAAATGAGGTATTACCTGCCGTTTTATAATCAAGAGGCATGATATTATGAATAGAAATGTAAATACTGACCCAATGAGTTTTTATATTTACAATGTAATATATTTCATTGAGATCAAAAGCGACTGATATATATATTTTTTGTTGTGCTTTTTTCTTTATAGATATATGTTGCACTATGTTTTGTCCTGTTAGTTGCGAATGACGGTCACCTGACGAAGGCTACTGGCTGAAACGTGCGTAGTTCTATTCGACTGCTTTGCCTACTTCATTATTACAACGACCCCCAAAAAATGTTTCCTTTGTCTCACAGTCTAATTTTGAGTTAATTGTCTTGTGTAAATATATATGTTCGTAATATGTCTATTCCTGTACAAAATATATAACATTTAATGAAACTGATCAAAAATCTTTATATGAAAAAGAATAGATAAAATAAAAACAAACTGAAGTTTTTTCAACTTTTAATATATGGTGTTGAACTATTTATTAATTAAAGAAAGTCGCTATGATATTGATTAAATACATGGGCAGTTGGTAACTTGCTGTTTGCTAGTGAGAGGGTTCTCTCTTTTTTCATAATTGCCTGTGTCAGCCACTACATTACCCATGTCAAACTCATAGGAAGGTAGCCATCTTCCCTGGGAGGGCTGTTGGGGGGTGGGAGGCCTGTACTATCAATCCCACCATGCCACCTGGCTCACAGCCTCAGCAAGATAGAGCCCTTCCCCACCCCAACCTGAAGCATGTATCAGCCACTACATAACCCACTTCAAACTCACAGCTAGGTAGCCATCTTCCCTGGGAGGGCTGTTGGGGGTGGGAGGCCTGTACTACCACTCCCACCATGCCTCCTGGCCCACACCCGAGCAGGAAGAAGCACAACCCCCACCCTGAAGCAGCATGCAGCCATTGCATGTATCATCCTCACTTAACAGGTAGGTAGCCATCTTCCCTGGGAGGGCTGTTGGGGGATGGGAGGCATGCACCACTACTCCCACCATACCCCCTTTCCCACCCCTGAGCAGGATGTAGCACTCCCCCCACCCAGAAGCACTTGGCAGCCATTGCAGTACGCCAAACAAACTTCACTGGGAGGGCTGTCTGGGATGGGAGGCCTGTACCACTACTCTCACCATGTATCCTTGTCCCCCAGTACAGCAGAATGGAGCTCTCCATACCACACAGATGCATGTGGTATATAATTGACAACCTCAAGCTAATTACTAGGTAGGTACATATCATTTTGCCTCATGACACTACTGAGCAGAATGTAATCATCCTTCAAGCACACACAGATGTGCTACCTCACAAAGCCAAATGTGAGCAGGTAACTGAAATGGAGCATGATGGAGCACTCCCCCGCCCCACCTACAAGCATGTGTCAGCCTTTACATTACCCTCATCAAACTTACAGTAGGTAGCCATCTTAACAGGGAGGGTGTTTGTTGGAGGCCTGCACCACAACTCCGACCATGCACCCTGTCCTACACCCCAGCATGATGGAGCACTCACTTCCACCCAGAAGCATGTGGCATCCATTGCATTGTACACCTTCACCTAACAGGTAGTTAGCCATCTTCCCAGGAAGGGTGTGTGTGGGTGTAGGGGAGGCCTGCACTGCAACTCCCAACAGTCCCCCTTGTCCCATCCCTGAGCAAGATGTAGCACTCCACAACCACCCAGAAGCAGTTGGCAGCCTTTGTATCAATCAATCAATCAATCAATCATGCCATTTGTATAGCGCACTACTCACCCGGGAGGGTCTCAAGGCGCTTGGGGGGAGGGGTATGCTACTGCTCGAACAGCCAGGTCTTGAGTTGTTTCCTGAAGGCGAGATGGTCCTGGGTCAGCCGAAGGTGGATGCGGAGGGAGTTCCAAGTCTTGGCAGCCAGGTAAGAGAAGGATTTTCCTCCGGCGGTGGCACTTCGGATGCGTGGTACAGCTGCGAGGGCGAGGCTGGTGGACCGTAGCTGGCGGGTGGGCGTGTAGAAGGTCAGGCGGTCGTTGAGGTACTTGGGGCCCAGGTCGTGGAGAGACTTGTGTGCATGGGTGAGGAGCCGGAACGTGATCCTCTTGTCGACGGGGAGCCAGTGCAGGTTCCTCAGGTGGCTGGAGATGTGGCTGGAGATGTGGCTGCGTCGGGGGACATCCAGGATGAGTCGGGCGGAGGCGTTCTGGATGCGCTGGAGTCTTTTCTGTAGCTTGGCTGTGGTTCCGGCGTCGAGGGCGTTTCCGTAGTCCAGTCGGCTGGTGACGAGTGCCTGGGTGACAGTCTTCCTGGTCTCGGTCGGGATCCAGCGGAAGATCTTGCGAAGCATACGCAGGGTGTTGAAGCACGATGAGGAGACGGCGTTGACTTGTCTGGTCATCGAGAGGGAGGGGTCCAGGATGAAGCCCAGGTTGCGTGCGTGGTCGGTTGGCTTGGGTGCGGTGCCCAGGGCTGGGGGCCACCAGGAGTCGTCCCAGGCGGAGGGCGAAGATCCCAGGATGAGGTCTTCCGTCTTGTCCGAGTTCAGTTTCAGGCGGCTGTCCTTCATCCACTCGGCGACGTCTTTCATCCCTTCGTGTAGGCAGGTTCTGGTGGTGTCGGGGTCTCTGGTGAGGGAGAGGATCAGCTGGGTGTCGTCGGCGTAAGAGATGATGTTCAGGTTGTGCTGGCGTGCGATGGCTGCGAGAGGTTTCATGTAGATGTTGAAGAGGGTGGGGCTGAGTGAAGATCCTTGCGGGACGCCGCAGATGACTTTGGTGGCCTCGGAGCGAAACGGGGGGAGGCGGACTCTTTGTGTTCTTCCGGCGAGGAACGTGATGATGCATTCCAGGGCCTTCTCTTGGATACCGATGCTGCTGAGGCGCTGGACTAGGGTGCGGTGGCAGACCGTGTCGAACGCAGCGGAGAGGTCCAGGAGGATGAGGGCCACTGTTTCCCCCTTGTCGAGCAGGGTCCGGATGTCGTCGGTGGCTGCGATGAGGGCGGTCTCGGTGCTGTGGTTGGCTCTGAAGCCGGACTGCGAGAGGTCGAGGGATCCGTTCGTCTCGAGGAAGGCGGTCAGCTGTCTGTTGACGATCTTCTCGATGACTTTAGCAGGAAAAGGGAGGAGCGAGATGGGGCGGAAGTTTTTGAGATCTGTGGGGTCCGCTGTAGGTTTCTTCAGGAGGGCCCTGATCTCGGCGTGCTTCCAGCTCTCCGGGAAGGTGGCGGTGTTGAAGGAGGCGTTGATGATGTTCCGGAGTTGGGGTGCGATGGTGGAGTCGGCCTTGTTGAAGAAGTGGTGTGGGCAGGGGTCGGTCGGTGATCCGGAGTGGATGGTGTTCATCGTGCGGGCTGTGTCTTCGGTGGTCACCGTGGTCCAGGTGCGAAGGGTGGTGGTGGGGGGCGTTGGTTCGACGGTTGGGTGCGTGGGTGGGGCGCCGAAGCTGTTGTGGATGTCGGCGATCTTGCGGTGGAAGAACGAGGCGAGGGAGTCGCAGAGGTCTTGTGACGGAGTGATGTTGTTGGTGCCGGTGCTGGGGTGGGAGAACTCCTTGACGATAGTGAAGAGCTCTTTGCTGTCGTGGGCGTTGTTGTCCAGTCGTTCCTTCAGGGATTTCTTCTTGGTGGTGCGGATGAGCTGGTGGTGCCTGCGGGTAGCGTGTTTGAGGGCGGTCATGTTGTCGGTGGTCCGGTCGAGGAGCCAGGCTTTCTCGAGGGTGCGGCAGGTCTTCTTGGAGTCCTTGAGGTCGTCGGTGAACCAGGATGCCTTCTTGCTTCTGGGTCTGCTGGGAGGGTTCTTTAGTGGCGCGAGGTCGTCGGCGCCACAAAAAACAAACTAAAACTAACAGGTAGGTAGCCATCTTCACTGGGAGGGCTGTCTGGGGGTGGGAGGCCCGCAATACAACTCCCAACAGGCCCCCTTTCCCACCCCTGAGCAGGATGTAGCACTCCCCCACCCAGAAGTACTTGGAAGCCATTGCAGTACACCAAACAAACTTACAGGTAGGTAGCTGTCTGGAGGTGGGAGGCATGCACCACAACTCCGATCATGCACCCTGTCTCACACCCCAGTATGATGGGGCACTCACTCCCACCATGTATACTTTTCTCCCAGTACAGCAAAATGGAGCTCTCCTTACCACACAGATGCATGTGGTATATAATTGACAACCTCAAGCTAATTACTAGGTAGGTAGACATATCATTCTGCCTCATGACACCACTGAGCAGAATGTAATCATCCTCCACGCACACACAGATGTGCCACCTCACAAAGCCAAATGTGAGCACATAAACAGTAAGTAGCCAGTACGTACACCCACACATTTGTCACAAAAAAATGGCGCCATATGCCCTCTAATTGCACAAATATGCACACCGACCCCCCTTGCCACAGACAGTGTGCACACAGGTAAGCGAAGGAAACTGTCACAGCTGCCAAAGTGTGACACATCAATGCACATGAACAAAAAAACTGGCCACAATCATGCACAGAACTCACTGATTAGTGCATCGCCATGGGGCTCAACCAACAGGGACCATTTCAACAATGAGAAAGCATGTGTGGTGGTAGCAATCAAGATATGCACATGACAGGACAAAGGAATACAGGAGAATACAATGGCCAGTCCATGGCTAGATGGGACCTCTGCCAGGTCAGGCAAATCAACAAAGGTCCAACAATGAAACACATATTGTGCTGGGTCCTACATGGCAACAGGGACCTGTAAACATGAATTTAGCACAAGTTACATGGTATGCATTGATAGCTAACACCATGTACTAGTAATGCATGTACCACTACATCATGTCAGGAGGCACAGTAGTGCACATAGCAAACAATGTGATGACCAGTCAATTGTGTAATGTACAAACAGTGGATGACACACAGCTAACACAACGCTTGAGGGGTGCACCACAATGACCATTTCCCATCTGATCTACAGGTGACCAAGAACTTACTGCAAGCACAATACCAGCAACCTGCAGAGCCAGTCTCGCCCTGGTACATGGACTCTCGGATGTAGACTCCGAGGATTCTCAGGACGAAGAGCTTGAATCTGGCCCATCTGGTGTGCCAGGGAGCAACAGGTCCCAGGACCCCACCAACACATCTGCTGCAATACCAACTGCACAGCAAACCCCTGCTGTTAGGGCCTGTGTGTCCACCGCCACCACCACCACCACTACCAGTGCCACCTGCAACACCCTCCCTGTCACAGAGGATGACCACGCCACACCACCAACTGAGGACGGCCGGGAGAGTGTGCGGGGACCCACAGTTGCGAGGCAACATGTCTGTGTCAGCAGGGTAGGTGGGAGGGCCAGTGTCACCCCAAGACACCAGGAGGCTGGGACGAATCCCTGGACCACATCACCAGAGTCCTTGGGGCTTACAAACAGGCCCAGGGACAACATGGCCGGTCAGATGACCTGTTACGCCTGCTCATCCTGCTGATGAGGTCCATCGACACCCGCATTGGACAAATGGTGGACCTCATGGACCAGCAAGTGGCGTTACTGAGGGACAGGCCTGCACCACAACCAACAACTCCACCTCCCTCTGGTGGGCCGCAGGATGAAAGTTCACCATCCTCCCCTGCACCCACAGAGTGGGGTGAGTCCTTAGACGCCACTGGCACCACAGCAGGGCCCACCCCTGCCAAGTGACCAAGGGGCCGTCCGAAGAAGAGCCTGGGAGTATCTGGAGGCAAAGCACCTTCCAAATGCCAGTCACGGAGCCAGCCCTGATGGCAACCCTTTTCACCACTGCATTGACTGTTTGGACTGTCCATCCCCACACTGCCTTGTGAATGGCATCTGTCTGTTGGACTGGGGCACCACATCAATGTGGTAACTACTCTTTCATCTCATTTAGCATGACTGTCAACTTACTGCTCCACCACCACCTCAATGTAAATGTACATCCCCCCTCACATGTCAACTTTGGAAATAAAATACCTTACACACATTTTTTTGTGGCACCTCTATCTTTAGTGCAGGATGTACAGTCTTCAACATGTCCACAATGTATCAGGAGCATGTACTGTATGTAGGCAAGGATAAGTTCAAGGCACCTAGGGAAACATAACAGAACAACTATCACTGATGTGAGTGTGGCATCACAGATATTACACAACACCTACCATCTACATTAGCCAACATTCAGACATCACAATGTGCAACAAGTGTCAACATACACGTCC
This sequence comes from Lissotriton helveticus, assembly GCF_964261635.1. NCBI lineage: Eukaryota > Metazoa > Chordata > Amphibia > Caudata > Salamandridae > Lissotriton > Lissotriton helveticus. The sequence continues at coordinate 2,095,073,504 of NC_136063.1, forward strand.
CATATACGTTCACAAATGACATGTCCCAGTAACATAGCCACCCACTGCTGAGTTTACAACTAGCTGTCGTTACAATTCGCACATACCCCTTCATGACAAAAGCAATATCACCGGACAATGGGTATGTTGTACATTGTCACCCACCTTCAAGTGAAGTAGCGGGTGATGAGCGCATGTCATTACCTTCCTCCTCTCCACCTTCCTCATCACTGGACTCAGTTTGTTGTGCATGCGGGGGCCTTGGGTCCTCATCATCATCCAGGTGTAGGGGAATCTCCTTGAGAATGGCCAGGTTGTGGAGCATGCATCATGCCACTACGATCTGACACACCTTCCTGGGCGAGTATGCCAGTGCACCTTCGGTTTTGTCCAGGCAGCGGAAATGTGACTACAGCAGACCAAAAGTAGGCTCCACCACACGACGGGGCCTCCCATGGGCCTCATTGAAGAGGACTTCAGCCGGGGTCCTGGGATTCCGCAGTGGGCTCAGCAGCCATGGACGGTTGGGATATGCAGAGTTACCTAGGCATGACAAATAGACATTGCAATGCTACACAGGCAGAGGGCAGCAGGTCACACACCCAGCACACCATACGACTAGGCACACTCACCCACAATCCATGCACACTCGGGAAGCAGATTAGCCATCAGCCAGGGCACAATGCTGTTCCACAGGATGTAGGAGTCATGGGCTGAGCCTGGGAATCTGGCACACACATCCGAGATAATCATATCATCCAAGTACAGCATTTGCACATTAATAGAGTGGTAATGTTTGTGATTCCGGAATATGTGCTCACTTGCCTGTGGTGGCGCAAGACCCACATGTGTGCAATCAATGGCACCAACAACATGGGGGATTTGCCCAAGAGGATATAAGTCTCCTTTCACGGCTGGCAATTCACACCCCTGTTGAAATGTATATATCTGTCCTTGTATATCATCATGGCGGACAGAACATCACGCAGCACCATGCTGTACAAAGGTTGAGACATCCCACCAGTGCTGGCCACTATCTCCTGGAACGATCCAGTGGTAAAAAAATGGAGGGCTGCCATCACTTTATAAGTTGGAGTGAAAGCTGTTGGATATGTCCGGCGAGGCTGCAGGTGAGGCTCCAACATATCACAAAGTGTTTTCAGAGTGGCTCTATCAAGACGGAATTTGCGGATGATCGCCACATCCTCCATGTCCTCCAGCACTGTCAAGTGACGAAGCAGATTTGGCCTCCTCCTAGTTGAGATGAAAGTGGACACATGTCAATGCAATACATCAGGAGATATGCACAGCATATCACGTTCTGGATGACACAGGGAAAACAAATACTGACTCAATAACTGAGTGACACACCACCTTACATATGTGGATGTTTGAGCTACACAATGGGCACACCTCTCTAATTACAATACACAAGTACCTCAAACACCACATAGTTCCATGTGTATCTACATTGTGATATGGCCACATTGTACACGTGCACGCCTGGGAGCATAGCATCCAGCAACTGTGGAACAAATCAATAACACTGGCTTATACTTGGCTGCTGTACCTGTCACACCTAATGGATCATTCTACCTGGCACACATACACAACACAATGACCAAAGCTGGCACAGAACTGACAATTGTGTGTCTGAGCAGACATAAGAGGCCATGCAAGTGACTACATCATACAGTGAGATGAGCATTGCCGTGAATATCACTGCAACTCAACACATTGACATGTGTACACATTTTAGAGTCCACGACAACACTGTCCTGCCTCATCAACCATCAAATTCACATGTGATATGTGTGGGAGTACAAGCCAATCTACCACACACATACACAAACATGGCATGTGTAGTCACCAGTGGAGTCAATGGAACATTCGCATCGTGTGCACAATGATGTGCCATTGACCATGTGGCCAGTGTGCACTGTTGATGTGTGCCTGATGGCCATTGCAATTGTATGGCACCCAAATCATGGTAGCTACCGCCTGGCCCCAGCGGTGTGTCACCAGCACCCCCCATTCACACAAGTGCGGTAGTCATAGCCATATACACATACCCAACTGGCGGTTGGCATGCTCCGCCATCCAAATCGTGGTAGCTACAGCCTGGCCCCGGCAGTGTGACACCAGCAACCCCCATTCACACAAGTGCGGTAGTCATAGCCAAATACACATGCCCAACTGGCGGTTGGCATGCTCCGCCACCCAAATCGTGGTAGCTACCGCCTGGCTCCGGCGTGGTGTCACCAGCACACCCCATTCACACAAGTGCGGTAGTCATAGCCATATACACATGCCCAAATGGCGGTTGCATGCTCTGCCACCCAAATTGCTGTAGCTACCGCCTGGCCCCGGTGGTGTGTCACTAGCACACCCCATTCTAACAAGTGCGATAGTCATAGCCATATACACATGCTTAAATGGCGGTTGGCATGCTCTGCCACCCAAATCGCGGTAGCTACCGCCTGGCCCCGGTGGTGTGTCACTAGCACACCCCATTCACACAAGTGCGGTAGTCATAGCCATATACACATTCCCAAATGGCGGTTGGCATGCTCCGCCACCCAAATCACGATATCTACCGCCTGGCCCCAGCGGTGTGTCACCAGCACCCCCATTCACACAAGTGCATGTGTATATAGCCATATACACATGCTTAAATGGCGGTTGGCATGCTCTGCCACCCAAATCGCGGTAGCTACAGCCTGGCCCAGGCAGTGTGTCACCAGCAGCCCCATTCACACAAGTGCAGTAGTCATAGCCATATACAAATGCCAAAATGGTGGTAGGCATGCTCCGCCACCCAAATAGCCGTAGCTACCGCCTGGCCCCGGCGGTGTGTCACCAGCACCCCCATTCACACAAGTGCATGTGTATATAGCCATATACACATTCTTAAATGGCGGTTGGCATGCTCTGCCACCCAAATCGCTGTAGCTACAGCCTGGCCCAGGCAGTGTGTCACCAGCAGCCCCATTCACACAAGTGCGGTAGTCATAGCCATATACAAATGCCCAAATGGTGGTAGGCATGCTCCGCCGCCCAAATCGCGGTAGCTACCGCCTGGCCCCGGTGGTGTGTCACTAGCACAACCTATTCACACAAGTGCGGTAGTCATAGCCAAATACACATGCCCAAATGGCGATTGGCATGCTCCTCCACCCAAATAGTGGCAGCTACTGCCTGGCCTCGGCCTGCTGCCTGAGAACTCTGACGATCTGCTGCTGCCTTCAGGGACTGCTGCCTGAGACCCCTCATCTGCTGCTGCCTTCAGGGACTGCTGCCTGAGACCCCTCATCTGCTGCTGCCTTCAGGGACTACTGCCTGAGACCCCTCACCACCCAATTCCACTGCAGTTGTTCCATGTCCACAGTGATGGCAAGGACAGTGAAGATCCGTGCCAGTCCATTCACAAACGAGGAGCTGGAGGTCCTGGTGGGCGAGGTGCTCATACAGTACCCAAGGCAGTATGGTGCCCCAAATGTCGTGGTAAGTCCTCAAAATTGAAGGTGTAGGGCAGGGAGGCCTACATGTAGTTGGACTGATGCAGTATGTGCCTGAGGGTGTGGGGTTATGCCATGCACTGACAAACATGCTGCCTCCAGGGGGAAGGTGTTTGTCCCAATGTCACAGGTTTCCCTGCCTGCAGTTACAGGTATGATGGAACTGTGTTGCATTGTCAGCCATACAGTGACACAGTAGGTTGGTCATGCAGGAGGCAGGTTAGTGATTGCTTGGCATAATGGCTGTTTGTGCCCCTGTTGTCCATCTCAGTGTGAGCCCAGATGGTCAGCACAGTGCCCACCCACAAATACAAAGACACATCCCTTCACTTACTGTGTATTTCCTACGTTTTTTCTCAATGCACTCCAGCTATGCACCATCTCAGCACAATAAATTGCACACTACCATCCTTGTGTTGAGGAATTTCTGTTTGTGAGTCCATGTCCCTCAATGTGACACCCATGACACAGTTATCAATTCACAGGGCAGGGACATTGAGTGCTGCGCAGTCTTGGACACAGTGAGTCAACACCCAGACACAGGTTGATATGTGATGTATGTGTTGCTCTACCAAACAATGGGTTGGAGATGTGTGCAGGCCACATAGGGTCTTCGGTGCTGGCATCCTGCATGTGTGTGAGATGTGCACGGACTGTGTTCCCCCTAACAACTGCATGCAATCACTTCAGCTTATCCCATGCAGATGACCCATGTGAGCTGTCCCCCAGTCTCTGATGGACATGTTGTTCAATTTGTAATGAGTTAGTATCTTGCTGCTCTACTGATAGCTTTCGGAACATACCACTGTGTCACTGATCATTTACCCCTCTTGTCTCCCATTTCTGCAGCTCAAGATACACCAGCGTAAGGCCATGTGGAGGGCCGTTGCAGCAAAGGTGCGAGCTCTGGGGGTCTCCAACCGACGGCGCACCCACTGCCACAAGAGGTGGGCCGACAGCAGCTGGCTGGCAAAGAATGTGACAGAGATGACCTTGAGGCTAATTCCTCGCACTGGGCGTTTGGCATGGCGCAGCATGACACCACTGATGGGCCGCATCTTGGGCCTGAGCTGGATGCATGTCTGAAGGAGCATCAGCAGCAAGGCAGGGGTGAGTATTTGGGGAGGATGACTTTGGCTGGGAGTGGCTGCATGTGCACAGGGCCTGTGCCAGCGCTGTCCTATGTGATGATGGTGGAGTGATGCAGTGTCATGTAAGTGACTGCCTGGCTGGGTGCCAGTGTCATGCATTTGCCCTACATAGTCTTACAAAGGTAATTCTCCATGTTGTGCATTCCCATTGCAGTCTGAGTTGTGCTCTTCAGGTTACTTCAGCATTGGGTTAGTCTGGGGAATCACAATGGGAGTGAACAGCAGTGTTCCCAATCTGAGTGTGACTTCATCAATGCGTCCACTGCATGCACCCAGAATGTTGAGGCCTAGACATTTGACAACAATGTGCACCAGTGTTTGGGCTGGTTGGCAGGGGCTCTTTGCCATTGTGGACTGTCATGTTTTAGTGTGTGTCTGTGTTATCCCCTCCTGTTTATCCAGGTCTGACAGTGGCAAAAAGTAGTGTGCCCCCATCATGCCCCTAGGTGTGCGCAGAGCTAGTTGTGTGTCTGGTAGACTACAGCCACAGGCAGGGTGTTGTGCTGTGTGGCTATCACATGGCTCAGTCATGACAGATAATCAGGGTTACATGCACTGTTGGGGTCCATGTAGTGAGTTGCCGCAATGTGATTGCAGAGTGTGGTGTGCAACATGTCGATTTGGTCCTCTTATGTACTGCATTCATTGCATTGGTTTGTTCTGTTGCTGCCACATACCTGACCATGCATCTCTCTCTCATGCAGATTCACCAGTGGTCACGGAGGGAGAGGTGCCAGACACCAGTGGGGGTGAGACTAGCACTGCAGCTGCACAGGAGCCCAGTGACATAGATGTCACCAGCGCCTCAGAGGGGGACCGGTGTCTGCTGGAGGAATCCAAGCCAGAGATGCAAAGTACCACATCATCTGATGCCAGCGGTGATGCATCCATGTTGCCGGGCACAGTGAATGGAGACTCTGCATCATCTTCAACCACACAGCGGCCAGTGCCCACCTGCCACTTCCTCTGGCGCTTCCTGTGTCTGGGTCAGTAAGAGGGGACGAGTTTCCTTCACACTTGCCACCACTGCCCCAGCCCCTATCCCCCCTGCTGCCCTCAGTGCTGAGTCTGTTGAGCTTTTGTAACAGCTGTGGGTGGGCCAGACAGCTCTCCTCAATTCCTTCATTGACCATGACAAAAAATTAGCCCAGGTGGTTGCTTACATGGAGGGGATACATTCCGAAATGGGTGGGCTGCACCTTACTGTCCAGGCTTTGTCGTCCACAGTGACATCTGCCCTTCAACAGGCACATACACCCATTCCTGCTCCAGGGCCCTTGCCCACACCCCAGGTAGTGGCCATGTCTCATGATAGTGACCACAGTTCACATATGTCACAGTCACGATGCAGAACAATGTTGGTGAAGAGCGCACACCATTACTCAGATTGAACTGTGTTTCTCGATATGTGTGCTGTGTTGGGAAATGTGCCTGTGGAGCATATGAAAAACAACTAGAAAAGTGGCCTAGTTCCAAAGTGGCAACTAGGACTCCCACACGCACTACTAATTATACAGTATAGACTTTAAACATAAATTTAATGAAAATTCTTCTGTTGAATTTCACACAGTATAAATGTCAGCAACAAATGTTTGCTTATTCATATGTACATGATAACAAACTACATTATAACAAAGTTGTAATACAGCAGACTTTTCTGTACAACGAATGACAGAACCCAATGCATTTCGGGACACTTGGGCCCTTCATCAGGGGTATTCTATAAGGAGGAAAGCAAAACAATTCAAGTAATGCACATTGCGATCGGCCCTATCTTAATGTGAGCGAAACATTCATGTGGTTCACCAAGACATCATGCTCCCACCACCATAGTGTTATTAAGAGTGTATGCGGGAATCAATACTTACTGTCTTCACACAGAAAGATGCTGAGGATAAACTGAAGGCAACATCAGAAAAAAAGGAAAGAAATTGTAAATGCGCCATACTAATGAACTTACTGCAAAGGCTAGTGCTACTCAAAAAATTAATGTGTGTGCATACCTGCTCTGTGAAAAACGGACGCAGCTACTATTGTTTAAAAGCAGGTTAAAACTAACGAAGGTGTGGAACACCTAAAAATGCAAAACAACAGATGATGGACTTCACTACTACCTTAGTATCATTACCAACAAATCAAAGGGAATGTCTAAGATCACCTCTTAGTTGGCGTGGGGTCGTGTAGACTGACCACAACAGGTGTGGAAATGTCACACTGACACCGAAATGACAACGAACCATCAATGAGTCATCCCTCCTGTTTTTTGGAACGCATTGACTACCTACTACAAACAATGGGTAACCTGAGACACTGACACTGACCTTGTATGCAATGCCTCTGTGTTAATACTTCTGAATTTTCAATAGAATGGCCTCTAGATGAATGTCCTCCTGCTTCAAACCTATGAAGTGGGAATCAAAGAATTATCATCACTAACATACTCCCACGTTAACCAAAGTAGCAGACTGCAAGTATCATGCGTCTCAATCTTACCGTTAGGTTGATACTGCTATACTGCTGTCACGACTGGCGGAGATAGGTATCCAGGACCAGGCTTTGGAGTGGTTACAGTCGTATCTGACCCAAAGAACTCAGAGGGTGGCACTAGGGGCCGTTTCCTCTTCACCTAAAGCCCTTAGTTGTGGTGTCCCACAGGGCTCGGCCCTGAGCCCACTTTTATTCAATGTTTACCTGGCTCCACTCTTCACGCTGATTGCCAATTGGGGGATCAAGGCAATCTCATATGCCGATGACACCCAATTGGTGTTCCCATATGCAGAAGTGTCAGAGGCATCCTTCCTGAGTTTTAAGGGGTGTCTACAAGATGTGGCTTGCTGGATGAACACAAATAAACTAAAACTAAATGCTAGTAAGACCGAGGTGATCTTTTTCGGCAAAGCCCCCCCCCCCTCCATCTGATCTGTGGTGGCCGGCAGAGATGGGACAAGCCCCCTCGCCTAGTCATTCAGCAAGAAATCTAGGGGTACGGTGGGATGACAAGCTGTCCTTTGTATCACACATCCAGCAAGTTGCTGGCTGCTGTATGAGTAAGTTGAGGAATCTCCGCAAGATTATTCGACTTTTACCAGCTAGTTGCCGTAAAACTGTAATCCACGCCACAGTTACATCCAGGCTGGATTACGCTAACGGTCTGTATTTGGGCTTACCTAAGTACCTTATACAGCAACTGCAACTAGTCCAAAATGCGGCTGCGAGACTTTTAATGAGGATTCCTTTTAAGCACTCAGTCTCTCCACATCTTCTCTCCCTTCATTGGCTACCAGTTGCAAGCAGAATAAAATGTAACGCACTTATTCTGGCCTTCAGATCTCTATACGGTAACTGCCTAACTACCTGAAAGCCCGACTACCAAGATACACTCAAGCCTGCTCCCTTAGATCCAACAACCATGTTCGAATTGCAGTCCCTAGAGCAAAAAGAGCCCGGCTGGGTGGACGAACTTTTTCGGCCAATGTGGCGACACTATGGAATTCGCTGCCCCCTGCTCTCCAACAGGCCCCATCCGAATCCTGTTTTAAGCGCTTGCTGAAAACCTGGCTCTTTGCCCAGCCACGTTAGATGTCTTCTTCTCCAGTTTTCTACGGTCATAACATCTTGTTCTCACAGCGCCGGGACACCTCCTCGTGAGGTAGCTGATCGCGCTTTATAAAACTCCGTATTATTATTATTATTATTAGGTTCACTATATTGTTCCCATGTTCGTCGAACCGACCGCACCGTTTCCCGAGAAAATCTCTTCTCTTGCGTAACGCTCTCATTCCCCTCCTCAGATTAAAAACACTCTGACTACACGTAGGAAGTGACGTCATGATGCGGTACATTGAAACAGAAAACAGACTGGGGGACCAGATGTAAACAAAATAGATGATGGAACGAGCTGAATTATCTATATCTATGCAAAGCGGACACAGAGACTGCATGCACGAATGTATATGCGATAAGACCAATGATTAGGAAAAATAATTCCCCAATTCTGTGATACTACTGAAGAGAAATAAAATAAAGTAGAAAATAGAAATGGGGAAAAGTGTTCATGAACTCTCCTGTGCTCGATCTACATTAGTGATTGTAATGTCAAGTGAAGTTAGTAATGAAAGCGCACATCCAACATGAATAGTGGTGTCGATCTGATGAGAACACAATTAGCATCAAAACATGACGTTGGTTCTTAGTACAATTTATACATCACAATAAAGTGCCTAAATATTGCAATATGAACTCACATTATACATCCTGATGTTATTTTAATGTGACATCCTCTCACCATGATGGCATCTCAGTCAATAAATGTTCCCTATGTGTATGTTTGTGTTGAAAAGTATGTGAGTGAACCTGAATAATGTTATGTAATCTCATGAGTTGTTTCGCCCTATGGGTCCCGGAGTGTTCTCAGGCATTACTTATGGAAATTTCTAAAGAAAACACGCCATTTCAAGTTTATCGTTACGATACAGCACACAAAGCACACAGCAGAAACAACCCAAGTGGTCCCGCCCACAGACACCATCCCCACAGAAGAGCAAAGCCACCCCAGTGCGCAAATACAAAAGCCCATCAGGCAACACCAAATCTCAAAAACCAAGGAAGCAGACCTCAAGCTCACATGCCTCAGAGGCATACCCAGCCAAGGACTCTCCTGTCCCTAAAGCATCTCACAAAGAGAAACATACAGGGTCTGTGCCCACCGAGAAGGTGGTGCATGGCAAGGGTACACCTAAGAAGGGCTCCAAAGCAGATTCACCCATCACCTCGACTCCCATTCCAAGCCCTGTGAAGGAGGGGAAGGAGGGTACTAATGGGGTAACACCTAGTAAACAGGGGATAGAGGGGTAAAGGCGAGGCCAGCGGAAGGGTTCCGCTGGTTCCAGCACGACCCCAGAGGGAGTGCCAGAATCTGCACCTGATGCAGCTTTGGTGGTGTGCCTGTTGTGTCCACACCACCTCTAATTGATCCCAAGTCAGGGAATCCATTTAGAATCCCCAAGAAGTGGAAAGGCACACCGCCACAATCTCCCAGCCACACTGTGTCTCAGGTCTGCATGACTCCACATCCACGTGCCACTACACCAGCTGGTCCAAGCCACTGATAGCACTACCTCACCTGGGCCGCTCTCTCCCCAGTCAAGTGCTCCAAATGTCCCCGACACACAGCAAGCTCCCAGTCCGCCTGACAGCCAAGTCTGAGTGGTAGTCCCCCTCACATGCCTGTCTCTCACACAGGTGGCCCTGTACTGCCCATTGTTACCCCCATGACTGTGTTGCTGCCCATGGAAGGGTACAGTCACACACACTCCCTGTGCAGATTATCATGTACTCGCCCTGCACTTTGACCTGCCACTGGCCTCCCTGTTTTGCCCTTGCCTGTGCAGATTCTCCTGGATATGCTCTGCATGTTGTGCCTTGCTCTTCTTTGCTCTTGGTGCCTATCTGTGCAATATGTGAATAAAGACAGTTACTTCTGATGTCCGTTTTGTCAGTGTACTTACTGAATAAAGTTATTTTGGTGTATGCATATGGTTGCCTGTGCCCCATGCTCTGTGTGGCACTTCAACATTGCCAATGTCTTTGCTCACCTCCTCTTTTTTCACACGGGTGACAGGGATTTCAGTTCTTTCTGACACAGATACTTGTGGTGTCTGTGATATCAATTTTACCTGTAATGCAGTTGTTATTTTCATTGTTTGTAAATGTTGGGTACTTTCTTCACATGTCAGGTTGGGGGACACTGTCAGCACAGAGTGTGATGCTATCTACAGGTTTGCAGGCAGGCTGGCCAGTGTCATAATGTATGTGTGTTATTCCTTTATGTGGGCCCAGCAGTGTATGTGTGTGGTCATCTTGTGATGGCCAATCATCCTGGTCACATGGCCTACTTTAGATGTGTGCTCTTGGGTAGTCAAGAAGTATGCAGTGTGAAGGGTGTGACTTTGTCGGGAGTGTTGATGTATGTGCCCCTGCATTGTCAACTGTACACATGTGTCACCCAGGAGTTGAGTGCCTGTTGTTTGGATTGTTCAGCCCGGTGGATGTGGTTATATGCACATGTGTGAGTTGTATGTTGTGCATTATGCAGTGTGTTGGTGTGTCCATGCAGTTCTGTCTGACTCCTACTTGTTGTTTTTGTCATTTGTGAGTGTGCAGTGTGTGTGACTGGCACGTCAGTGTTATGTTTGGTTGATCATCCAGGTGTCTTGATTCTGTTTGTGTACACTGTGCAGACCTGCTGCTCCACACTGCCATTGTGGTTGTGTTTTGTCATGCATTGCTGTCACATGGTGCCTTTTTGCCTCCAGTATGGCATATTGTGTGTGGTGTGATGCCATCCCCTATGTGTGCTTCTTATGCCTAGCCATTGTGGGTCATTCTGGACTCCTTCTGTTTGTGTTTGGTGCATTCCTGCCATGTCCACTACTGACATGCAGTACACTTCACTTAGATGTCGGCTGTCCCATTGATTTGTATGTGTGTGTGTGTCTCCTCATCACGTCATTTGTGACATTGTGCTGTGTGGTGCAGTTCTTTGGCCAGGAGCTATGTGCCACTCAGGATATTTCCCCAATTGTTTATTTGTGATGTTCTTGTGCTGTTTTTCAGTCATGGTTGCTCATCTGCTGTTCAGCTGTGTGTGCTGCCCAGTCCTCTGGTCAAGTCGATTCCACCTTTGTGTCCCAGATTTGTGTATCTGTTGTTGTTGTATTGGATGTATGTGTGTTGGCTGTGGTATTGTTTCACTTCCTGGGTGTTCTGTTGTGTTTGTGCTGTGCTGATTTTTGTTGTGTGGGTCGATGTTGTGTCACTCATGTCTGTGTGTGACTGGTATGCTTGGTGTGCACACACTGCTTGTTGTGCGAACAGTGCTGTATGTATGCTGCCTTGTCATTGCCTGGTGTGCATCCCCTAATGTCCTGCAGTGTTTGTTCAGTTATTTTGCCTGGGCATCTGTTGTTTGTTTGATGTGGCTGTGTTGTTCGTTGATGGTGCACTTCTTGTGTGTGTTGTGGTATGTTGTGTGTGCATTGTTCCTGAGTGACGAGGTTGTGCACTCCTGTTGTGTCTAAGCTCCCATTGACTTTCAACGGTTTGGCTAACAGGGTATGTCTGTTTTTGTTGGGTTATGTGTGTGTTTCAATTGTCTTATGTGTTTGTGTATTGTTTTTATGCAGACATTTGTTGTGGCATCCCTGTGTGTATGCGATGTTTGTGGCTGCACCCATGGTATGTGCTTGTTTGTGTGTGTATGGACTGGCAAGTATTGGCAGCCTTCAGTGTGTTTGGCACTGGTGTCTGTGCTGCTGATGTGATGTGGGTATGTGTGTACACTTCTCCTGGTGTTTGGCAGTCATGGAGTGAGTCAATGGGCCCTGTGTGTTGTGCTGGTGGTGTACTCCTGTGAGGTGGTTGTATGTATGTGTGGCTGTTCCCAGTTTGACTTCCGGGCCTTCCTTTCATCCTTGTGCCTATACCTCGTTTGCCTTGCTGTCTCCCTATGCTGTTGCACTGTGGTGCCTGTGGTTTGACTTCACTGACTGCAGCAGCCATGTGTTGTTTGATGGTCTAAGGGGGCTGTTCTGTGTTCCTTGTCTTGCATGTGATGTGCACATGCTTGTTGTGTGTCTCCATGGCCTTCCATTTGTGTGCATCCCACTTTGGCTTGACTATTTGTTGTGCTCCATTGCTGGTGGCATTTTGGGGGGGGGTGTATGTGGGTCAGTCTGTGGTATGTATGTGTGAATATGCAGGATGTGTGTCCATTTATGTTCGCTCCTTGTATGTGTTCATTTGGTGCTTGTACTTATGTTTGTTTCCATGAGTGTAGTGGTGTTGTGGTGTGTGTGTTCCCTGGCCCTGTGCTACTGTGCTGTGTGCTGTGTGTTCCTGTGCAGCCACTCCTGCTGTCTCCCTTGTTGTTTGTTGTGTGGTGCAGAGTGTGGTTTGACCTGGCTTGTTGTTGTGCATGGGAGTGCACAGGATGGGCACATGGCATGTGCCTTCATGGGGTGTGCTAATGTGTGGTGGGAGGAAGTGTGGTCCTGTGGTCTTTGTGCCCTGCCCATGACTTTGACTGGCCCTGCCTTCTGCATTGTTCGCATGTAGTTCCTTGTGTTCTCCACCGCGGTGATTTGACCAGGACATTGCTGCAAGATCGCTGTAGATGTGTGTCCAGGATGCAGACGGGTGACTTGGTGGCAGGTGGGTCATGTGTAGGTGCCCTTGTGGATGTGTTCCTGTCCCCACCAGGGTGTCTGATGTGGATTTGGACCCTGTGTCAGCCCATGTGTTGTATGTTGTGTTTGTGTAGTTGCGTACCTGCGGTGGCGTCCACAGCACTCCATGAGTTGCTGGTGATGTAGCAGGTACAGCACTGAAAAAACGTGTAGAGCTGGATTCATTGTGGTCGTGACCAGGTGGAGTGGACTGGGAATATGGTTTCACTCTCCGCTGTCGAGCTTCTGCCGACTCTGGTTGGGAGGTGTCTCCACTGCGGTGTGTCTGTTTGTTTGGGGCATCCTAATTTGTGGAGCGGGGCGGACGTCATTCTGCACGGCAGTGAGTCTCCATTGGCTCCCATCGCCGCCGCCGTGGGCGCATTTTGATGGCGGTGCGCCACGCACCACAGCGGACGGGAAATGGTCAATGTTTGGCCATACTAATATGGCGGACGTGAGTGCCTCTGCTCGCGGGCGGAAAAATGCATTTTTCCGCACCGCGGTGGTGCTACCGCCTGGCATCCTAATGGACCCCTTAGTCTAAAAACAGAAGATCATTCTCTTGTAGTGTTATATTATTTCATAAAAGAAGTCACTGTACATAACATCTTTATCCCACAAAGCTACCCTTGCTTCTCCTACAAACTGGCCTGGTTCAACTATTTTCACCTATGGACGTTTATCCAATAAAGTTGCTAGATAAAAAGTCCAATATCCGAACCAGCATCTGTTGTCTAAAAGCCAAAATTCACCTGCTGGTAACAAAAAATTAGAAGAAACAAGACGCCTGCAGGGCAATATGAATCACCGCACTGGATTGACTAATACTAAGGGCAATATAAATGCCTCATCTCTCTCTCTTTCACTCACACACACACACACACACATATTTATGCCCTTACAGTGAGAATCAATATGGCCCAATAACTCGTTATTTAGAACAACTAAATTATTGAACCCATGTTCACACATTTATTACTACATTGTAAAGATCAAATTCAAGATTATTGCCAAAGTGAAGATATGGTTTACAAATAAACTCAGAAATTCAATTAAAGTGTAGATATGTTTTTAAATTAATGCTCCAAAAACCTTTTTTACATTTGATGTGAGAGGTATGGTGTTAGGGTGTGCATGGCGTTTGTGTGAGTTGTGGATTGTGGAAAAAACATCAAATACCCATTCCTCCATTGTACAGTTAGAGGTTAGGAAATTATAAAACAACTACTCATGAACATCATGTTGCTATAGTGCATAATTTGTAAGTTACTCTAGATATTTATCAACATAAACTCAAGGAGCAATTTAATGTCTTACATAGAAAGGTCATAGCTTACAGACATATTTCTGATATTGACTTGATCCCTTAATCATAGCAATCACGTTGATGCAAACAGCTCCAAGCTACACTTCCTCTGAAATGTATTGGTTGTCTATGTTTAGCTAGCCAAAATTATCTACATAAGAAATATCTAAAACTTACTCATAGGTTCCTAGTATAAAGTTATCAATAAAAATGTATACCTTTAGAATGCACAAACAATTGAATGTTAGATAGATTCTGGATTCTATTTCGTCACTGCCAAGATCAATATTCCTTAAGGTATGTTTCCCAACGACTATAAAAGAAACATATATAGTGATGAGTTGTAGACTAATGGTGAAAGGTTATGTCAGGAGTAATGGTCCACACCGAAAAATTACCCTGGATTAATATCATACAACATTAAGGAAGCAAAACAAAAGCCTTTTCAAAGATCACAGGAAATTGCCTGCTAAGGCCAAAATTGATTAAAGATCAAGTTGGCATCCCTCATTTGTAGGAAATTACAGTCATTATCCCCTATTAGGTGTGCTATTGCATCACACACTCGTAACACATTTCTCAAGGCAGAAATCCTCTTGGAGTTTAACACATATCGCACAAAAAGTGAGCTTTGAACAAGAGTATGTTGGTCATATATTGCACAAAAGCAACAGTCTTACACACCATAGGAGAAAATGGCAAATGGCAAACTACTGTGCATCATATGATTCGCTTTCTAATGCAAATATTGTGGAAACAACATTTTATGAAAGTCCACGATAAACCGGTCCTCTACATTTTCATTCGCCCTCCTTGTCATAGAAAAGCACACATATACCATGCCCTCTCCGTGGCAAACGCACCCTCATCATCATCATTTTTCACAACTGTCTCTAAAGCGCCAATGCTGGGGATTGCACACGTCAAACTTTCTAGCTACCTTGCCACATATAGAATACACATGAATATCCCTTGGCACAGACATACAGATAACTAGAAAAACATGATATGAAGCGCTGAATCCGAACCATTTACAATCACGTATAATCTCAATCATCCCCAAACCAATAACCCAGCTATGAGCAACTATAAAGAAATGCTTATTAGCAAAGTTAGTATGCTTAGATCTGAGCAACCCAATGTAAAGTTAACAGATGCTGTAAGACCCCGCATCCAGGACCCACATTGACTTACTTCACAAACGCTGTAGCCAGTAAAAAGTAGTGATCGCACGTCATGGCGTGCTCATGGAAGCTTTTATATCATGGCTTGGGAGGTTAATTGATCATTACTCTCTTGATAATCCACTTAGAATTAATGAGCAAGACTGAATACGTACAAAAATAAGTTAGGGGTATCTGTGACCAATCATTGAAAAAAGCTTATTCCCATAGTAATATGATACTTCATGGCGAAAGCCCAATCAATTATCATAAAGTTGATATTATCCAAGGCTGAAAATTGGAGTGCCTCAAAGCATAGGAAGTTAAAATGAGGTTCAGGATTCAAACCCCTCATTATAAAAAACTACAATACTTGGCCAATACCCAGTACGCCATCGAAAAGCATGCTCCAAGCCTCAAACATTTTCATGACAATAATCCTATTATAGTGTGAAACACATAATCACACGTTATATCATGCACAGATACTTAATTTCCAACAGTTTAAAAAGCAAATGGGCATTCTTATTACAATTGTTTACTCAATTATAGCCTTTCTGAGTAAGGACAGATATTTTGAAAATAAGTTATTCACGCCTATTCTTACATTAATTCCTATATGAATAAAAACACATATTTTGAAAACCAATGTTTGCACCCATTTTTTGTTCAGTGAGTTATCCACCTCAGAAGTCCACAAAACAATTATGCAAATGGAAAAAAAAATATTTTCAAAAGTTGTGAGTCACTCATGGTTTGAACTCCTCCTTTGGAAGAAGTTACAGTACTTATTCCCTACCAGGTATACTATTGCATGGCATACTAGACATGCCTTTCACAAGGCAGAAAGCATCTCAGATTTTATCACATGTCAGAAAACGCACATAATGTTAGCGCTGAATAGGGGTATGTTAGTCTTATATTGCACAAAAACAACAATATTACAAGCCAGAAAAGTCATAAAATAGAAAATAATGGACTCCTTACACAGTCAGAACCTAGAGAAACTACTGACCTGTAATATTATCCCGACCACGGATAAATAAACCACCAAAACTATGCCAAGGTTTCCCAAAGTAACTTTGTTGAAAAACTCCCCATTTACATGTAGATATCGGAGATAAGTTTAAAGAACATCGAGCTGAGAACTAACACCGAAAATGTAAGACTACTTTACGGAACAGAAAATATCACTGAACATTTCCACTGATTGTTTTTCTCCCTTCTTCAACCTGATTTAGTGGAGAAACCCCAAAGCATTACATCATTGTGTGAAGATTCAATCCAACTGATATTGTATTAAGTTTTTTTAACCAAAAGGTTTCTCTCATCCTTTCAGTGTTTTCTCTGTCTCCTCCTCTCCTATCGGGTTTCACTGCTGCAATGCCCATGAATCTGATGTTAGGTGGGTCTGTAATAGAGTGTTCAACGTTAAAATGTACTGGTACCGGATATTTGGGAGCTTTGTTTTTTATGGCCCTAATATGTTCCTTCCATTTTTCTTTCAACTTTCGAGTGGTTGAGCCAACATACTGCTTACAACAACCATGATACAAAATATACACACAATGTGTCATATTACAATTGATAAAGGAATAAACTCAAAATTGTTGAATATCATCTCGATCATTGAAGTTTTTGCAAAGTTCATAAAATACTTGCAGCAAATGCATTTAGAACATTTGAAGCAACCCACAGGACCAACCATCAGCCTAGATAGAGCCCCAGATTCTTGAGTGGGTGGCAAGAATGTAATAGTGTCACTTGGACTTAAAATGTTACGTATAATCGGTGCCCTCCTATATATAATGAGGGGTTAAAAGGGAATCTTTTCTGTAGGTCTTTAACACAATGCAAGATATTCCAATGTTTAAGAAGACTATTATAAATCTCCCTATTACCTACACAATAGGTTGTGATAAATTTAATTTCCATGCTGACATCTTTTCTAGGGCTTTTTTTATTTCTTGTAATCTTAGGAAAATTGGATCTACATAGCTTACTAGCTCTCATTCTAGCTTTTTCGACAGTCTCATATCGATAACCACTTTGGAGAAACCATTCCATATTATGGTTTTCTTCCAGTACACAATTCGAATCAAGAGAACAGTTTCTTTTGGCATGCAAAAATCATCCATAAAGGATATTCTCAATTTGCCTTTTGGGATGACAAGAGTCAGCATGCAAAACAGAACTAGTAGAGGTTGGTTTCCTGTATAGTTTGGAAACTACTCTGCCAACTTTGATGTACAACTCAATGTCATAACTATATTCCAATATCAAAGTTACGTCAAAGTGATTTTTAGTCAGATATTCATGATATAAGATAAGCTCCGGGATAGTTCCATGCCAGATCGAAAACACATTGTCGATGTATCGACCCCAAAAAGACCACCTTCTCAGGGCTGTCACATGGGCCTGTCCAGGCATGCTCCCTCTCGTACAAACCCACAAACAAGTTGCATAAGAGAGAAAAAACCTGAAGCCCATCGCTGTCCCTTTCAATTGGTGGTATAAGGTATTTTGATACAGAAAGAAGTTGTTGTTAAGCACACATTCAGCTAGTTCCAAGATCATGCGAGAATAAGAAGAATAGTAGCTTGCTGATTTAATGAACAAGAAAGATTTCAAAGCTTCAACACCTAATGCATGTGTGATGTTCGTATACAAGCTGGTAACATCCATAGTTACTAAACTGTACTATGAATCACATGTAATTTCTGAGATCTGCCTGATCTCATAAAAGACAGTAACATACTGACAAAGGGGGCAATCTATACATCTACAAATTTAGAGACGTTTTCAGTATGAGATCCAATACCAGCAATTATGGGCCAAGCAGGGAGTATTCTGCCACCTTTGTGTAACTTCGGAAAAAAATAGAAGATAGTTGTAATAGGAGAAGGAACATTCAGGTAATTGAACTCTTCATCATCTAAGAGACCCTGGTCACAACAGTATTTTATTTTCTGATTTAGATCCAAAAGAGATGATTTTAGAAAACATGGATTAACTTTTTGGTAGTTGGTTCTGTCATTAATTTGTCTCATGACTTCTACATGGTAGTCACAAAAATTCATGCCTACCACATTCCCACCTTTATCAGCTTTACTTACAATTACAGATTTATCATATATTAGATCGTTAAATGTTATCTTTCCTCTTTATTCAAAATATCATTCATAAAACATTTCTTATGCTTTTCAATATCTTGCAAAACCAAATTTTGAAACAAATCAATGACATTATCACTAGGTAGTAATGGTGTGAACCTTGACTTGTCCCTAAGGCCACTAAGGACCATACAATCTACATTGTTCCCTACATCATGAGCAACATCTTCAATATCACAGCAATTGTCTTCAGTCAAACTGACTAAAAATTGAATATCTGAGAGTTCCTGAATCAACATTGTACTAATGTCCTCACTTATTGTATATGCTTCCTGGGTGTAGGTTTACTTATAAATATTTTTTTCAGTTACAATTTCCTTATAAACTTTAGGTGATCTACTTGATTTGACAAATCATTAGGTCTGCGTCTTGGTGAAAAACTAAGCCCTTTGTTCAAAACATCTAATTTGTGATATGTCAGCACCATATCCGACAAGTTGGTTACCATGTTTATTGTTTTATACTGTCTATGATTCTTTGTGATCGTGTCCTGACCCTGTCTGAGTTTGCTTCTTCTGCAGCTAGATCTCAATTTATCCCCTTTGTTACTGCCTCTTCTCCACAGTTCTTGTTTTCCAAATTACTAACTGGTTGATGCATCTGCATCATCCTGATTCTCTTCATTTCCAGTAAAAAAGAAGACAAAGTGGTTTTTGACATCGATGTTGAAGGATTATCGCTTTCCGTTTCATTCCTGCTAATTGCTATTCCGGAAATGCTAACAATACTAGAGGTGTCATCAAATAGGGATCTACCCTTCGGAGCTACATCCTTTTTGAGAGTGTTGTCAAATTTTCTAGCATATGTAAAAATACCTCCTGACATATAGTCTCTCTCATCTTGCAAGAATTTCTGTTTCTTCTTTTGCTGAAGTTCTGACTGATACTTGTCTATGACCTCTTCTAAAATCTCAAAATTCTTTTTTGTATTTTCTGGACAGTTTAGAAGTGCTATTTCTTTGTAGAGATCTTCTATCTGTTTGTTAAGTAATTGTCTATGGGATTCCGAAAATTCTATTAACATGTCTATCAGTTTTCTACTGGTTTGGTTCAATTTTGCCTCCCACCTACCTGCTTTGTTTTCATCTAAGTCATCCACAGTGAGGAAAATATTGATTCTTAGGGCTCCAGGGATAGGATTACCCTCCAAGTACTTTTTAGTGACATGGGATTTTGTGTCAATTTACCACATCCAAAAGATCTGTGCACTCAACCTTCCACAAGTGGTCTTTTTCTGTTGGCCAGGGGCCAGTTCCAGTACCCAGTCATCCTCAGGAAGCCCGAATCTGCTGCCCATGGCATTTAGCCCTTGGGGGACCCCTCACTTGTGACTGAGGGCCATGGTGTCCTAACCCTGCCTCCTTATGCTCCCTTTTCTAACTTATTTCAGGACTCATGAACTGTCACTTTGTCCTAAAATGGTGGCTGGAACATTTTTTGTCAGTGTTGCGGAAATCCAGTCAGATCATTTTGCATGTGTGGATCCTGATTCACAGATTCAAAATGGCCAATAGGTGAAATAGCTCTATTGACCAATCAGATGGGCTTACTTTTAAGGTTTTGGGATCATTGTCATCCACAGAACCAAATCTTCAAATATCCACAAATTAATGGTCCGTGTACACATAAAAAGCAGCCTCTTTGTGCCCAACACTAGCACTTCTTTAAACACTATTTCTCCAAACACTACTTAACCGATTTTCCCCAAATCAAAAAAAGTGAAATCCTTGAGTGAAGTTCTACGTTATTGTCAAGTTTGGCATAATTAGGTTCAGGCAGTTTTTTCTGTATCTAAGAATAAAGTACCCTATGGGAATACAATTAGAAATGACTCTGCTGTGACCCTCAGTTTTTAGGGGCCTCTTGACAGAGCAGCAATGAAACTTACCTTGAAGGACTCAAAGTGAACACACATTTTTGGGGACAGTTGCAGGTAGATTTTTCAAACAGCCTAAAAGTTATTAACCCCTTAACTGCAGAGGCTTTTTCAGCCCGAATGGTGAGACCTTTTTTATAGCTGCTGTAATTTGTGCTTATATCTTCACAACTTCTTTTGCACATAACATTTCATGAATATTTTTCTGGCATCCCGGGAATTGTAAAAGTACCCAGGGTTCAAGATTCTCCTGGAAAGCACTGAGAAAATAGCCAAAATTTTGGGAATAATGGGAAAAAGTTCTGTTTAAAACAGCAAATTCGTTTTTTCTAAAAATGTCACCAACTAAAGTTTTGCTGTGCTAGGATCACTGCAAGAAATTAGATTTTTACACTGGGGGTGGGACTATCTACCTTTAGCAGTAATGACAATTCTTGTCAGGGTGAACACTCAAAGTCAATAAAATAACCTGATCTCAACTCCCAGAGAGCAGACATATTTAACTTAATGCAATGTGTAAGGAGGAGGAATTGCCATCCTTCACAAGAACACCCTCAGGATCTCGACCAGCACCAACAGTACCCTCAGCACCACCGAACACCTGCACTTCCAGATCCACATCAATGACAACACCACCCTCAGAGGAACACTCATCTACAGACCCCCTCGGACCCAGGGCTCAGTTCACGACTCCATCGCTGACCTCATAAGCACGCACCTCGCCTCCACAGACTACATCCTCCTCGGAGACCTCAACTTGTATCTCGAGAACAACAACAGCAACTCTTCCACCCTGATTGACAACCTCGCCAACATCAGACTCAGACAGCTCATCACCCACTCCACCGGACACATGCTGGAACCCAACTTCTCCGCAAGCAACCACATCACCGTCAGCCACACCACCGAACTCCACTGGACCAACCACCGCTGCATCCACTTCACCTTACAGAAACCCACTAGGCACCAGCACACTCACCAGATCCCCCGTCGCAGTTGGAGAAAAAGTCTCCGATCACCAGCTAATTACTACCCTCGCCCAAAGCCTGCCAACAGACCCCACCGACACTGCAGCCCACAACCTCAGACAATGGATCTACGACTGCGTCAACACGCTCGCCCCGATCAAGAAACCCTCCAACAGACGCTCCAACAGAAAGGCAAACTGGTTCACTGCCGGACTCCAGGCCTCCAAGCAGACCTGCCGAAAGCTCGAAAACAAGTGGCGCCATGACCAGACCCCAGACAACTATGCAGCCCATAAGAGCGGCATCAGCAGAAACCATCACCTCATCCGAACCGCCAAAAGGACCTCCTTCAGAGACCACCTCTACCACAACGCACATCACAGCAAAGAGCTCTTCAACATCGTGAAGGAACTCTTCAACCCCAGCTCAAACACCAACGACATTCCACCATCACAAGACCTGTGCAACTCCCTAGCCACCTTCTTCCATCGAAAGATCACTGACATCCATGACAGCTTCGACAACCAGACGCCCCAGACACCCACCAACACCGCGGAATCACCACCCACCATCCGCACCAACACCCTGCTTGCCTGGACTCATGTGAACAACAACGACACCATCAAAACCATGAACACAGTTCACCCCGGGTCTCCATCAGACCCGTGCCCGCACCACATCTTCAACAAGGCCAGCTCCACTATCGCACCCCATCGCGGCAAGATCATAAACATCTCCTTCGAGACCGCAACCTCCCGGGAGAGGTGGAAGCATGCTGAGATCAACGCCCTACTAAAAAATACAAGGCGGACCCGAGAGACCTCAAAAACTTCCTGCCAATCTCCCTGCTCCCGTTCCTGGCAAAGGTCATCAAGAAGATCGTCAACAAGTAACTAACCCACTACCTCAGGGACAACAACATCCTGGAACCATTCCAGTCTGGATTCCGTCAAAACCACAGCACCAAAACGGCCCTCATCGCTGCCACCGCGACATCAGAGTCATCCTGGACAAAGGAGAAACCGCAGCCCTCATTCTCCTTGACCTCTCAGCCACCTTCAACACGGTCTGCCACCACACCCTATGCACACCCCTCTACGACGTAGGGATCCACGACAAGACCCTGGAATGGACCACCTCCTTCCTCTCTGGCAGAACCCAGAGTGTCCGCCTCCCGCCATTCCAATCCCAAGCCTCCAAGATCATCTGCGGCGTACCCCAAGGATCATCCCTTAGCCCGACCCTCTTCAACGTCTACATGGCACCGCTCGCCAACATCATCTGCTCACACGACCTCAACATCATCTCCTAGGCCGACAATACCCAGCTGATCCTCTCCCTCACCAAGGACCCCTCGACCGCCAGAACCAACCTCCACGAAGGAATGAAAACCGTTGCCAAATGGATGAAAAACATCCGACTGAAACTGAACTCGGACAAGACGGAGGTCCTCATCCTCGGCTTCACCCCCTCCTTCAGGTACGACTCCTGGTGGCCGACAACACTA
Organism: Lissotriton helveticus; assembly: GCF_964261635.1. NCBI lineage: Eukaryota > Metazoa > Chordata > Amphibia > Caudata > Salamandridae > Lissotriton > Lissotriton helveticus. The sequence goes on from NC_136063.1 coordinate 2,095,096,372, forward strand.
GGAACTGCACCAACACCCACCGACCACGCACGCAACCTCGAGACGCATCGCTCTCCATGTCCAAGCAGGTCAATGCTTTCTCATCCTCCTGCTTCAACACCCTCTGCATGCTTCGCAAGATCTACAGATGGATCTCCACCAATGCCAGAAGGATGGTCACCTAGGTCCTCGTCAGCAGCAGTCTGGACGACTGCAACGCCCTCTACGCAGGAGCATCGACCAAACTCCTGAAACTACTACAATGGATACAGAACGCCTCTGCTCGCCTCATCCTCAACACACCCCGCCACAGCCACATCACACCCCACCTGAGAGACCTGCACTGGCTCCCCATCAACAAGACGATCACTTTCAAGCTCATCACCCACGCTCACAAGCCACCCCACAACACCGGACCAACATACCTCAACAGACGTCTCACCTTCTACACCCTGAACTGCCAGCTCTGCTCGGCCAACCTCACCGCCATCCCCTGCATCTGAAAAATAACCACCGGGGGCAGATTGTTCTCCCACCTCACCTCCAAGACCTGGAACACCCTCCCCATCCACCTGTGACAGACTCAGGACCTACTGGCCTTCAGGAAACTTCTCAAGACCTGGCTTTTTGAGCAATAGCTGTACCAATCCCCTCCCCAGCGCCTTGAGACCCTAGCGGGTATGTAGTGCGCTCTATAAATGTACTGATTGATTGATGTCATCTTCACAACGTCCAGCTGAACTGTATTTGCTGCTGCTCAGAAGTTACGACTAGGAGGAACCTGAATCTTCAGCCAAGAGGCAATGCAACTTTGGGCAGACTGGCTAAGACTGGTTTTCAGATGTGGTAGGAGAAGTCCTGCCAGACACAGCCAAGGGTTCAACAACCTCAGGAACACCTCTTGGGGCTCAGGATTCTCTCCAGCACTGGCAGACAACAGAATCCAGGGCAGGTCTAGTTTGGACTGCCCAGCTGGGCAGTTACAGGAAGAGGTTTCTTGTAGCTTGTTGTGTCCGTGTAGCATGAACAGAAGGTCAGACATATGGCCCTTGGAGTCTATGTCTTTGACTGCAGTACATGGGGGAGCAGGTTGAATCCTTCCAGACTACTCACAGGTCATAGATAGCAGGTTCATTCCTCTTTTGATCTTCTTCAGGTCCAGTAGTTTTCCGAGGAGGGTGCTGGGGATGACACATTTATCATAATACCTAAGGCACTTGAGTGCTGCAGGGATCAAGTAAATCTTGTCTTATATTTAAAAGTAGCAGCCTACAGGATCATAATAACAAATTTAGGAGGTAACGTCAACCTGACCTTATCCTGGCATGCTTCATCATAGGTGACCTCTCACACTGGAGTAGGACGGTGCCATTTCAGTGGACTCAACCAAACAAAGTTGGGGGTTCTTAGATATTGTTGTTCAAGAAAAATTCAATAATCTAGATCTAAAGCTACAAATAACTAGGGGTATATCAAAAGGAGAAAGATTTGTTAATGGGTACAACCCTGAATTGTGGTACAAGAATAGAGCACAATGGTTCACCTAACCATTCTAGAATACCAACATGCTTCAACCTAACACTAGTGCCCCAACTTGTCAAAGGTCTTCATCAGAGTCAAAAGAACTCCCCATTCACATAGCATATGCATTACACGGAAAAATACCGTAGTCTATGCTCTTATACCAATAAGTTGTTTGTTATGATATAAATTCAATATGGGGAAAATACGAGCTTCATGGATCAGAATGAGGGTCATCACCTATGGAGGTCATACATTTGTCAAGAGGTAGACGCTGTGCCTTGGACCTACATTTCACCCATACTGTTGTATAAAGATTCCTGCAGCACCCAAGTACTTTAAGTGTCATGATGTTGTAATCAGAAGGATGTACTTGGGGTTCTTTAACACTTGACTCTCTGGTGGGGACTTGATTACACATTCATGACTGGCTTTAGCTTGCATATTGGGGTGACTCCTGGCCTGTCCCTAACCAATGGAGTAAAGGTTCCCAGGGCCCTACACATTTTTGCAGCTTTTCCTGCCCACCCATCTGCAAATAATTCACAGGTGACCCTCTCTCCTAAAATCCTCAATGGTGAAACCCTTCTCCCCATGTGCAGAGCCTGTGTGCCCATCCAGAGGTGGGGCCATGGCAATGAGCAGCCCCTCCTCTGTGGTCACTCCATACTTCTCAAGGCAGTTCTCATCCTGGCCTTGGTGCTTGCCTGACTGGGAAGACAAAAGAAAGGAGGTTGTTCAGATGTCTTCTGGCATCTGCCTGCGGCAGGGGAGGTCTCTTTTTTGAAGTAAACTAACTACCAGGAAACATCCCAAATGATTATCCTGACAGAAGAACAAAAACACCTTCCCATAACCAGCCATTTGCTTATATTCTGGGAGCAGTTTTCACACCTCATTCAGGGCCATTTACCAGCTGGATGACAGTTGGAAGGCTCATGGAAGTCTGCGGGCAGCGTGGGGTTGGGCTCAAGATGTAGTCTGTGGCCAGACTGTGCACAGCACTCCCTACAAGCACCCTACCTCCCGCAGCATGCGGCCTCCTAGCATGAAATGTGCAGTCGGTCTCACAGGTCCTGACTCCACTCAAGCAGACTAACTGACTTTGTCAGTCACAACACCAAAATAAAAAGTAGGCCTATCAGCTTTATCAAGGGGGTGAGCATAATAATATATATAAAGCAGATCTATCATCTTTGTCCAAAGATCACCAATATTTTAATCAAATGTATATCTTAGTAATTCACACAATGCACTATTTAGTAACAGTAATTATTATAAAAATGTTAAATAAAGTTTTAACCCCTACAATAAAATCAACATAACTGTGAGTATTTCTTTTAACAAAATTTTTAGGTCGATCCTAGACAGCACTTGCGCTGTTAGGCAATCTGTTGTGTGTACTTTGTGGGGTCTGACTCCTCCCATGTTTTGGATTGACTTTGGTATGCGTTGTTAAAAAATTTAAAATGGCTAATAGTGAGTGTTAGTCCCATCTACTGTTAAAAGTTCACTCCAGTAGAGTATTGCCGCGGGAGCGATCAGGGACACAGACGCTGCTTGAGTGCCTTTATGTGCTTGTGGTCGTTTGTTTCTGGTTTGAACGCGTTGTGGGTACAATCCAAGTTCCCCTGATGTCAGAATACATGGTTTTTATTTGGTAATGCCTTATCGTATTTTGATGGCTTTTGTATGTACATTTTTTTAAATTTTGTAACAGTGTTATTGTGCATTTTTTCTTTTTAAAAATGCTGCCAAGGTCCACCAGCGCGCGGGTTCACACTCGTTACTGGGCACGCTCCACTATGGCACCTGCACTCTAGGCATGCTGCGGACAGCAAGATTACAGATTTAAAACTGAAATTTTCTCACTCCGCCACCTCTCACTGCTCTCACTTTTTTCATCTGTCTCTATAGACAACCACCCGTGTAGAGCCAGACCACGTCTAATGTAATGAGCACATCTAATTGAAAAATTACTAAGTGCTCTCTCATATGAAACACAGCTATCGAGGGGTACATGTCAAAGAAACGCCAGAACTAATATGGTTAATACGGTAATAACTGTCAAAGGAATCCTTATGGACGCAACTGTAGGTTACTTACTACGTTTAAAGTCAGCAGTATCTTGAGATAGTATCATTTTCATAAGTTACAGAAATGCTGGATATTCTTAAGACAAGGAGACAACTTGACTATCTACGCATGGTTTCATTCGTTAGCCACTATAGAGTATTCTTATTCAGAGGCCTCAGCTGACTGATGAATTCGTTTTTGAAGATTTTTACTTTTTGCATTGTGCATGTGTAAATTTTTTTATCTATTTTTTTGTACTGTGTGTAAGCACCAAACAGGCCTCCTTATGAACCACGTAACCCTAGCACAGCATACCCCCACTCAGCCCCGTCCATATCAGCAGTGGGCGTAACGCTAGGACAAGGTACCACTCTGCTATTGAGGGTTTTGGAAACACGCAATACCGCTTTTGTAATTAGCGCAAACAAGTCTTTTAAACGTTTTTAGCTTTCCATGTTGCTCATTTTGACGGTATTCGTTCGCCTACTTGCACTGTCAAAGATGATCACACTCACCTGCTGCTTTAGCGGGACTCTTAGATTCCATACCCAATTTTCAGCTCCATCTTAGGGGTAGGAAGGGACATTTTCGGGCGTCATTTTTGGGAGCGTTCTAGTGGAGAGGCGGCCACGCTCGTCAGCTACTTAAACCTGTCAATGCAAGCGTGGGGCGCGCCAGAGGCAAGCCCGTCTGCGCCTGTCCGCGACCTACCGGGACCAGGGGCCACAACCCCTGGCCCCTGAATAGCATATTCCAGGTCCACGCTTCGTGCATTGAATTACAGCAAACTATAGCTTAGTCATGCAATTACCATGGACCTACGTCGGAAAGGGCTGTTTAACCCTTCCCACACCCTCCGGAGCCGTGAGAGTAATAGAAGGGACCGAGCAGAGAGCCTTAATTTTGCGCTACTTAATACTCGCTCTCTGCAAAAACATAACTTAGAGATCTTTTCAGTATTGCAGGAAGGGGAACTAGATATCATGGAAGTTACAGAAACATGGCTTGAGGAGTCTTCCACTCCCGATCTGGTGGCCTCTTTACCTGCTAATTTTGCGGCCATTTGCAAAAATCGAGCAAGTCTTATGAAAGGAGGAGGAGTTGCGTTCCTATATAACAGCTGCTTGAAAGCAGAAAGACTCTGTACAGAAAGTCTGGAGGGTGTCGAGGTGCTAGGGGTTAAATTCCATGCTGGTGCTGAATGCTTGGTAATACTCCTGGTCTACCGACTCCCACGTACTTCACCAGATTTCATGGACTCCTTTTTGGAATTGGTATACGACCTCTGGTCATGCTATAAAAGATTGATGATAATGGGAGACTTTAACTTTCATTAGGAGAAGTCTCCCAAAGACTGTCAGGCGAACCAGTTAGATTAGGCACTGACTGCACTGGGTCTTGCTCAACAGGTGGTTGGTCCAACACACGACAAGGGTCATACCCTCGATCTAATTTGGATGACTGCCCCGGAGCGGAGTTCTATTGCTATTCTGCCTTGTTCGTGGTCAGACCACCATCTTCTGCAGGGTCAGTTAGCAGTCCCAGGGAAGAGGGGAAAGCCAGGGTTGGGTTGGAAAGCTATAAGAAGCTGGAACAATATCAGAGAGGAGGATTTGGTTGCTAATCTGCAAACCTTACCCTCCTACAAGAAGCCTGATGGTAACCCAGAGATCATCTGTTCTAATCTGATAACGAAACTTGAGAAAGCTGTAGAAATCATTGCTCCTTCACGGAAGGTAAAAATCGTGGACAAGGGAATAGGGGACCCCTGGTTCAATGACACACTTTGGCTAAGGAAGCGAGCCTTGCGTAAAACTGAGAGAGCCTGGCGTAGAGGGTGACCCTAGTGCACGGAGTCTGTATACACAAGAATTTGCTCTCTATAAACAGGCAATTTTGTCTAGGAAAGCAGAATTCTACGAGGATAGAATCGCGGCAGCTAGAGACCCCCAGAAGGAAGTCTTTAAGGTCTTTTCAGAACTAAGGAAAATTAAAGAGCAGAGCCCTTCTTTCTCGCAGGATGATTGCCAAAAATTTCAGGACTTCTTTTCTAAGAAAATTGCGGATCTACTAATGGAAATTTCGCATACCCCAAAACTTGACTATCCGGTTCAATTTACTCCGGTAGCTCCCTTGATCACCCATCCCTTGAGTATACTGCCCCCGATTACCAAGGATTCACTGGCTAGCCTAATGGGGCGAGTAAAGTCTGGGTCGCAGGCGGATCCTTGTCCCCCTAGGATATTTAAGCTAGCGCTACCAGGAATAGAGGACGATGTCCTGGCCCTCCTCAATAGTTCCTTGGAAACAGGATTGGTTCCCACTATTTTTAAGGAGGCACGTTTAATCCCCCTCCTGAAGAAGCCAGGGGCGGATGCAAAAAACTTGAAAAATGTCAGGCCCATTTCCCAGCTGCCGTTTCTAGCAAGAATCCTGGAACAACATGTTCTTACATATCTCTCTAGTCACCTTGAAAACAACGAACTGCTAGAACAGAATCAAGCGGGGTTTAGGGAACATCATAGTACGGAGTTGGTGATGCTGTCCATTCTTGACGATCTGAGATGTAGAGCAGACAAAAAGACTGATGCTGTTGGACCGCTCTGCGGCATTTGACACGGTGAATCATAGTCAATTGCTGGCGCGGTTGGGGGAGTTTGGCGTTCAGGGAACTGCTCACGCCTGGCTAACTTCTTTCCTACAAGATCGATCTCAGAGAGTGCAGTTGGCAGATCTGGTTTCAGCATCAGCCAGCATTTCGTGTGGAGTGCCGCAAGGATCGGCACTTTCACCTCTCCTTTTTAATGTGTACCTGCAGCCATTGATTGCGGCATTAAACCAGATGGAATGCCAAATCTATAATTATGCAGATGACACTCAGATCGTCATCCAAATTGAGGATTCACCCGATGCACATGCTAGACTGCAGAACATCTTGAAATACACGGTCAACTGGATGTCCGCTAATTCCTTGCAAAAAAATCCAGATAAAACTAAGGTGCGGCCAATTACCATCTCTGGTAGCCCTTGGAACGAGCTTTTCTGGCCGAAGGAATTAGGGCCGTTTCCAGAACCAGCAGCGGATGTCAAAAGCCTGGGTATCCACATAGATGGCAAATTGACTATGATGAAGCAAGTGTCTTCAGTTGTTGGAATGTGTGTAGGCCTTTTAAGACAACTCCGGAAAATCTCTCATCTTTTGTCCCCAACAACATTGAGGCGTGCCGTATCAGCCATGATTCTGTCATGCTTAGATTATGGCAACTCACTGTATGCTGGCCAACCCCAGCATCAATTGACTAGACTTCAAACAGTCATGAATGACACAGCTAGACTGGTATTTAAAAAACCAAGGAGGACACATGCAACACCACTACTGCGTAAATTACACTGGCTAACCAATCAGACAAAGAGTAATGTTTAAAGGACTCTGTATCACGCAGAAAGCCCTATATGGTAACGGGCCAAGTTACATTAAAGCGCGTTTGGTCCCCTATACTCCCAGTAGGGCGCTCCGCTCAACTGATGCCACCCTTTTGGCACACCCACGTTTCAGACTTGCTACCCTGGGTGGGCGTGCATTCTCAAATGCGATTCCAGTGGCCTGGAACAACTTGCCAATACATTTGCGCAAATAACCAAGCCTCCTGCCCTTCAGGAAGATGCCTAATACGGTGCTCTTCCGGGAGGCATGGGTCTCGATTTAAGGTCGCTTTGCTGCAGGAACATTCTGTGTGTACGTTTGGACAGGCGCTTAGAGACCCCTGGGTGATAATGCGCTATATAAATATAAATAAATAAATAAAATAAAATAACGTAGCTGCTACATCTCTTCTTGCTCCTAAGCAGTAAATGTTGTTCACCTCAAGTCACTTCAGCTGGATCAAAATACACAACCCCCCATCTTACGGCTGCACATGTTGCTTTTTGTTGTTGTAAGTGTTAGGTTTTGGTAAACACTGTGTGATTCTGGGCAAATCACTTCATCTCTCTTTTTGTAGCATGTTAACATTTATATCATCACCAAGGCTAAATTTTTACTGCTATTTTATTGGGCTCAATATATAATCTTGGGCATCTTTATATATATATTTAAAAAGAAATACACTACGCTTTCTATTTTATTGTGGTTCTGCTCAAGTAAAAAAAAATAACACACCGGGCTTTTTGTATCTGTTTGTTTTTAGTGGTCTTATATGTGCATTTTCTCTTTATTCTATAACACTGTTAATTGTACATTTTATGTCTTTATATTATAATGCACCGTGCTTATGTTATCATGGTCGCTAGCAATTCTACTTATGTTGGTCTCTACAGAGCCCTGGTCTTCTCCCCACACCAGCAAACAAAACACACCTGTTTTCATGCTGCAACACCATTAACACAGCATGCTAGATTGGTGTTTGATACAAGCCTACTAACTTTTAACTATTTTCTCAGTGAATTTTTAGGGGATATTTTGATGATGTACTGCATTCCCCTGCCATGAACCCATTTCACGCAGAGAAAGACCTTTTGCCATGAGCAGCATGGGTTCACTGCAAGGCCTGGTTTCAATCCACTGCAGATGGCTAACACTGGCTGTGCATAGCCTTTCACTTTTGTGTAACATTGGCTAGCACAAGAGGATAGCCTTTGGCTAGGTCATGTGCCCACACGCATCTGTTGATAGAGACAAGCTCTTTGTAAGATTTTTTTGTGGTTTGCAACAAGACAATTTATTTTTATTTTTGAGTATTTGTTATTTGTTATGGCATTCTGTACCAATTCAAATATTTTTATCCCATACTGTACGTTCAATACAGGGTTGTTAATTTCAGGTGCAGATAATTTCCATACTGTGCTTCCTACAGCACTCTGCAGCAACGCTTGGCAGAGATTCTCCTCCATCTGCTTTGATGCACAATCGCTTGCAGTGGAAACAGAAGTACTCCCTTTTATGCTTGAACATATATTGTCACCTCTTTAATAACATGGTGAAAAAGTAGTTTGCTTTCACCGCCCTGTGAGTTTTTGGTCTCATAACTTGCAGGTGACCTGGTGTGCATGCAGCTTCTTCTCCACAGTGGATGCAGAAACATCTCTCACACATGTTTTTCCACCTCTCTCCGCTTCCAAATTCATTAAACTTGTTCTTCCTCCTACTGAAGAGCAGCAGAGGATGATCAAGAAATCTCTCATTCACCTTATTGAGTCATCGTGTTTTTAAGTGGACGTGTCTGGAACAGTATCATCTATTTGTGTCTCTTGCTCAGCACAACTGTAATCCTCACCTGAGGTTTCCCCAGGGGCGAGATGCAAGCTCTGAAGCAAGGTTCCACCTTGCCTCATCCATCAAATATGTGCAACTATGTATGTCAAAGCAAGAATTGGTGTGATGGGGGAAGCGGGGAAGAGGGGAAACAAGGGAAGAGAAATGACACATGTTCCACGGCATATTCTGGGATGAATGGTAAGGTTCAGAATCGTTCTAAGTGATTCCTCCACGTAAAGAAAAGAATATGAATGTTAATGTATGATTATGGTTGTATCTAATAAAACATATATCTATTTCTAAATGTATTCGCAGCATACTGCAGTAACTACCCGTTTGACTCCCCTCTTCCACTTAGGATATAGTGGTGGTAGATATAGGATCGGATTACAATCTACGTAAGTAAGAAAGGAAAAATTAGGTGTTTATAGTTATCAGAATAGAAGACATATACAGAACGTGAGAAGCAGTATATGAACAAACCTAAAATTGTGTTATAGCAGGGGATAACTGAAAGCCCTAAAAACATATATTCAGACAAAAACAGGGGAAGAGGATAGATTCTCAACTTGAATTGTTCCTCTAATCCAAAACAAAGAAGTCACACGAAAATGTGCTGGGCTAGAAATATGCATTAGTTTCTTAACCTCCGGAACGAACTAATCCCTTGTTTGCATTTTATACAGCTTCATCAGGAGTGCACAACAGGAAATGGAATATCCAAATGCCATGGGAATAATATTCAAATAAGTTAAATAATAATACTTTGTTAGCGCAGAACGTTTTACCGCCTTAATCGTTGATGTTGATTCTTTAATGGTCTTTTGTAATTTCTGTTCCAGGTTTCAAAAGACTAGATGAGCTTAATGGAATGACATGGAGAACTGAATCAGAATCTGTGAGGAAAGAGAAGTGCACACTGCAGCCCAACGAAGATGCCAACTGCGACATGTGGTGACCCCGGAAGTAGAAGGTAAGTGAAGGGCCTGGCAGAAGACATGCACACATCAACTAGAACGCGAAGCGCTCTTCCGCCTGTGCCGGCAGATTATATGCTAGCACTGCTCTGCCCCCTATGCATACTCAACTGGGTGCGGAGCAGGCATGGCAACAACATGGTGAAATTGCCAAGGAAAATGCACTTTTTCATGTGGTGGAAGGACAGCTGAGCTCTCAACAAATGAGAAGTTCAGAATGGCCTTAAAAGTGATCCACAGAGTCAACCTGAATCCAAAGTCTGGAGAATAAGCCCTGCCAGTGTTGTTAGACGTACTGAATTTAAGATCATACACTTTAAAAAACAAAAAAAGCTGAGTAGACTTTATTTGCCACCAAAATTGACTCTGTATAAAGAGAAATTTAGCTTTTTTAACTTTTAATACCACTGAAATGAGTTGGTAGACTAGGGGCTACTTTTGCAAACAAGACTAACCAAAATGGTGTGGATAACCCACAGTTTTGGTATTGAGACTAAAGACTATTAAGCGGTTCCAACATAGGTCCACAATTTTTGGTCCATGACATCAATATCAAGGGAGTAGGCCGGCCACATCAAAAACAGCACCCTTATTCTATGGCCCATGGACTGGCCCACTTACTGTCTTGGGCCATAATTCTGAGTGTGTCAAAAATACTTGTGCTTTTATCCCACAACATAAATTCTGATACTTAGGGTAGGGCTTTTTTTGGGTGGAATAAATAGTAACTATTGTGAATTTCTGTTAAATAAAATGCGAATTTCGGTGATTACCATACATAATTCCACAAAGTACTGGAAATACCATATACTTTCCCAAGTTAAAAACTGGAAGGTTTGACATGTCGAAATGTAATGAAGGGGGAGCTATTTAGGACACACAGTAATTACTAGACACAGTAAATGCCACCCAACTCTGAATTCTGATCCCTGCATAAACAGGGGTTTATGCAGGGGTCAACATTTTAGACCAATTTATAACCAGGGCCATAGACTAATATTAGGGCCCCTTTCATAGTCTGCACCCTTGGTTCTGAGGCTCCAAACCATGGAGAATACGTGTGTAGAGAGTTGGCAGTCTTGAAAAGTAGCCAGTGGACCTCGCCTCATAATTTGTTTTTTTTACATCCTATATTTTATTGGTCCCCCACTTGGGGTAATCCTGCTCCTTTACTAGCCACCTCAAACCCTAATCAGGTGTGTTTATGTATGTGTGTTTGTACAGAGTGATTGACTTTTAACTATTTTCCACAACTTTTAAAAGCCTTCTAATGGGAGCATGGTCGGTCAGAGCTCGGAGCTCTGTTTTACTTTTGCTTATGTTTGTGTTCTTAAAGAAACTCTTCTACTGTGTTTGTGTACTGGTAGTACTCTGTAGGCCATTGTTATTATTTTTACTTAATTTAAAAAAATTGCCAGATTCCCTCATGGACCACATGTGCCCTAGTATATTATATTACTGCTTATTTTGCAGATTGTGGAGATTTGTTCTTTAAAATACTATTGTCAATGGGCCTGGTTGACCATGGTTATTATTTTTTATTAATTTATTTGTTTTTTTGCCAGCATCCAGCATGCTGTCACGCAAGCCAGAGAGGTATGGAACATATTATTGCTTATTTTACAATATTTTCCAGTTTTTTTGCAATTGTGTTTGGGCCTGAAGGAAAGCGTTATAATATAATCAGTTTTTGCCAGCCTCTTTAATGTTCTCACTTTGGGATCCATAGACCCTGCAATGACAAAAGATATTATTGCTTATTATATATTTTTCTTTTCTGCCATTGTAATTGGGAACTGTGTGAAAAGATTATTATTTTTAATTAAGGCAATAAAGGGGATATTTAATGAATCAATTTTGAGTCAGTTTCCTTCCTTAAAAAAAAGGAAGAGCCCTGTAATGCATGCAAAACTACATTATGTGAACAATGCTAGAAATGGTACAGAGAGGCAGGTAGAAAAAACTATTCGTTTTTGGTGGTCAGCTAAGCCCCGAAAAGGAGACTAGACACCATAGGTATGAGGAGCCTTTAACAGTCTTTGTGTCAGGAGACCCTAACCCTTAAAATCACAATACCCCCTTATAAGACTACAGCAAATATAATGTATGCAATCATAAAAAGTAAGGCCTACTTGTCCAAAGATGCCCACAATTAAATTAATAGTAAAAATTTTTTATTACATTTCAGTACATTACACAAATATAAACATATTTCAGTTCTCACCATTGAGCAACTACACTCTGCTTTGACAAACTCTCAGGAACAGATGTTTCACAAGAATTTCAATCAAAGACTATTTTTCTGTTGTTACACCAGGTTATCTAGCAACCTGCACAGATGCAAAATACAACAGGTCCAACAACGCTCGCCAAAGTCACAGAAGTTCAGTTCTTCCACCAACTAAGATTACACTTAACTTTCCTGGGGTCACTAAATCACCACCCCAAAATATTTAGATTGACACTATTTCTCTCCTCAATAAGTCCCTTGTGCCACTTTCAACAAGTGATGCTTGTGCCCTTGTTTTTATAAATCTTTTTGATATTGGAATAAAGAAAACTTTGGAAGAAGATTGCTGTTGGGGAATACATTGTATACTTGTTTTTCCAGCATATTGAAATTGTTGCGTTCCTTTAGGAATAGCATTGTGACAGTGGGTGTGATACAGCGTGCACACATATTCTCATGAACATAGATGACATCAGAATAATGGAGGGATAGCAATTTAGGTGCTGTCGAATGAAGGGAACCACTGTGGACCGCATTGTTTTTACAAGTCCCTTGTGGGGATCTGCTACTGCTTTTGACATCTTCCAACACAGGTCTGAACACCTAATGGTGCCCCTTACTTTCCTGGGCACTTGACCAAATATTTGCAAATTTGCCACAGGCCCCGTGAGCATATGGGTCTTTCTCAATAATACTTTTTGATTCAGCCACCAGAGACCTGCAAATGTTTATTTTTTCCTACCTTGTTTTTTTGAACTTTTGATCCACACAGCAGGCTCCTCAGAGCCATGTAGCTGGAGGCCTCCCCATCTCCCAGAACATCTCTTGCTGAAGGCATGCAGGGAAGCATATTTATGTTGTGCTTTATATTATCTCCTTGCTTCCTGCTCAGCCAGTATGTATGTGATGTCAGTATGGAATGTTGAATGATGGATGACAGAGTGAATAGAATGTTAGTGTGCCTGGTGTGGATGTGGAATGACAGTTGATGAGAGAGGGCTGAGCAGTGAACATCCTGTTCCTGGTGGGGTTTTCTGATTTACTCCTATTCATCTTACTTGAAATAAAGAGCTTCAAGAATCTACCTGACCATTCATCATTTTAATACACTACATTTTGGCGACGATTGAAGAACTCACAGCGTGCTACATCATATTTACAAGGTACCTTCAAGCAGTACTACCCTAAAGAGAAGAATTCAAATAAGGTAAAGAACTTTTACATTACTAAAAAATGTCCCCAAACAACCTGGCACTTCAAAACCCCACCAGTGACCCCGTTATCGGTCGCCCTAAACTCTCAAGTGCCAGATCTAGCTCAAGGTCACAAACCCAATGAGAATTGTTTGACCTTTAAATTAAAAGTACTGTTAAGAAGAATGCCTAAAGAGTATAAGACTATTAAATGTCAAGTACTGCTCTGACACTCGCTTACTTGCTACCAAAAAAAAAAAAAAAAAAAACGAGTGGTTTTCATTTAAAATTCAGTTTTGAGGAAGTCTGAGAGCAAGAAATTTAAAAGACTGCTACAAACAGGAAAACGAGTGGTTTCTGTTGGAAAACGAGTTATTTCCTTTAAAATTCTATCGTGTGAGAGTCTGATCTTCTGAACTTATTTCAGTAACAAATGATGTGGCATCTTACGTTATTCCAACTGCCAACTGCCTTTCACACGGAGAGCTCCTTCCACGGTGAAGCCATCCTGCTTATGATGACGTTTGAGAATCTTTGCAAGAGTGCGTGTCACGTCATGACGATCATCACGGCTATTTGTTTCCTTGGTGCCGCCGTGAGCCATCCGGAGCTACGTGATATGCGTACAAGATATCGTTACCATGGCAACGATTGTCAACGCTTGCTAACGTGGCGGAAGGCTCCCTTTCTGTTGCGCATCACGTAGTTTGTGGTAGAGGCTGTGCGCACTCAGCGAGCGAGCATACATGGATTTAATGTTCACCCTTTCGAGTATTGGGAAATGCTGCGAACTCCAGTACCTGCAGATTGTCATGAAGTTCGAGCGCCCTTCTTGTCAGCTAAGTTCTGTTTCCAGCTAAGTTCTGTTCCTTGCCTCAGCGCCTGCAAGTTTTAGCCAAGAGCACGTGTGGAAAATGTTCCACAGTCGGAGACTTCTTCATAATTACTTTGCAGTTCTTGTCTTCCTGAGAACTATTCCCTCTCCGTGGATATGTGTGAAGATGTTTTTTTTTTAAATACAAGGAGTTACTTCTTCGTTTTGTCTGCCGGTTATTTGAACACTCCTTTTGATTCCTGATTTCCAGTTTGGCACAGATAAGGTTTTGCATTATTCGGGAACTTGCATTATTCGGCCTTTATTCTTTACGATGTACACTGTGCGCCATCTTCTGGCATGTTTTGGAATCGTTTTTGCCTTTAATTTTGACAAACTGAGTACAATTCATGTTCCTTTTAAAATGTTATTTCATTGCACTGTTTTATCAATGCTTTTGCTTATGTGCTCAGTTTTATCAAATGTCTACATTTACGTGACAAAGTTAAATTTGCAGTTTGGTGAGTGTATCTCATTACTTGAATGTTTGGGTGAGTGTATCTCATTACTGAAATGATATTATTTACGAGTTAATGCATATTTATACAGGTCCCTGTAATTTACAATTACGTGACAAAGTTGAAATTGCAGTTTGGGTGAGTGTATCTCATTGCTTGAATGTTTGGGTGAGTGTATCTCATTGCTTGAATGTTATTATCTACAAGTTGGTGCATATTTATGGGTGAGGGTAACCCTGTAATTTTACATAGATTTGGGTATCCTGTACATTCTTGATATTTACACAGGTGAAGGTTTCCCTGTAATTTACTATTATTACGTGTTAGTGTATCCCATTATTTGTTATTTATGTGAGGAGTATTCTTTCATTGGTGTCTTCTTTGTTGAGTACTAGTTGTCACGCATGCATTCTTATATATTCTGGTTTTGGTCCAGTCCAGTTTCAGCGCTGGTTCGCTGTTTACTTAACGGCTCTTGTTTATCCATCTTTCTTTTGTTGCCGATGATTGGATCTCTTACACATAGGCGAGCCTGAGACGTCAGGTGCACTTATGTTGTGCGTGTGTTTCTCTTCTTCTTTCTTTGCTAGTGACGTTTTGTCTCTTTCTTTGTGGGTATTTTCTTGGCACAGGTCTGGTTTTGCCTTCCTTTGAGAGAAATGGGGATGGTGTGCGTACCATTAAGTTGCTTATATTTCGTTGTGCATTCATTGCTTGCATTTTGATTGCGTTAATATTACATTGCATTTCTTAGTGCCATTAAGTTGCTTATATTTCGGTTGCATGTTATTTCTTTCATTTTCATGTTATAGCATTATTACATTACGTTGCGTTTAGATATATTTGCTTAGGTTGTGTTTACCTATATTTACTTAGTCTATTTCATTCTAGTCTTAATTTAAATATGCATATATATTGCAAATTTTATCTTTCGCTATGTATTATATTATTGTGTTTATTTTTCGTTGAAGAAAAGGAGATATGTTGTGCTTTATATTATCTCCTTGCTTCCTGCTCAGCCAGTATGTATGTGATGTCAGTATGGAATGTTGAATGATGGATGACAGAGTGAATAGAATGTTAGTGTGCCTGGTGTGGATGTGGAATGACAGTTGATGAGAGAGGGCTGAGCAGTGAACATCCTGTTCCTGGTGGGGTTTTCTGATTTACTCCTATTCATCTTACTTGAAATAAAGAGCTTCAAGAATCTACCTGACCATTCATCATTTTAATACACTACATTTGCCTATTTATGTTTTTGTGTGTGTTTTTTGTACTTCATTTTTGTTTCCCTTTCCTGTCCTCTCTGTCCTCTATTTTCCCTTTCCATACCAGTCCGGCTCCCTCCCAGTCCAAAAATGGCAGTACCAGGTAGTGCCACACCCACTCCCAGTAGTTGATGTTGATGGTGGGGGTGCAGCTCCACCCTATTTTTGGCAAGGCAGCTGTGGAAGCACTCATCTTTTTGATGCAGCAAAACCTCCCCGCATGTTGGCAATAGGAAGGGTTATGCCCTGCAGGAGCATCAGGGGCTCTAGGGGTGAGTATGACACTCACCTAACAGGATGAACAAAACAGGGATTGGAAGGTCAAAGGGAATATTTACAGACCACACACAACTATAGCCCCCTAAACATGCATTATATAACAACAAAGAATAGTGGTGGGTCAAAAAAGCCGGAAATGACTAGCTATGCAACTGACAGACTATGTTAATCAACTATGTTTGTGACCTAACATTACTCAAGTCGAGATGGTACTTCATTCATGTTTTGAAGAAAAATACCCATCAGTATTCGACCTCTACCGCCCTTTTCATCATATGGGTGCCTTCATACCACGAAGGAAGGTGGTCTACACCAGTCATTGGAATGTTAGACTGCAGCTGGACCCAGTGATGTATATCCAAACTATGGGCGACAGGAGGTTACTGTTAAGCAGTGCAAGTGAAAAGTGTAGAGTGTAAAACGTGACAAAGTGCTGTTTAAAATTAGATAGACAGGAGGAAAACAATTTTAATAGACACCTCGCTGCTTCTAAATCAATAAAAAAGTAGTGCGAATCTAGTAGTTTTAAAAAATAGCTACTAGTATCTTTTTAACTGGTCGACATGTTTCTGCAGATTTGAGGACCCCAGTGGTGTCCACTGCTTTCTTCAGGACTTCAAAAAAATCATTTGCAGATTCATTAAAATCATTGCAAAGTCAAACCACCGTTAAAAACTCATTGTTAAAACATCATACTGTGCAAAAAAAGATGTCCTCAATCATTAAGACCATTAGTCTATTAAAGTACTTGATGGCCAGGTGTGTTGGTGTATACAGATGGTAGGGAGGCCCTATAATTTGCCAGCCGGACGGCCAATGATATCAGTGCCTGAGGACGGAAGTTTATTGTCTAGCATAGCAGATTGAACGAATAATAATTTGTTCACTTGGAGTAGAAACTTGGTGGCTCTGCAGGACATCACACACAAAGCCTGATTCACAAAGATAATTCAAGTTACACTTTTGATGTTACTTTACTCTTCCAGTGTTAGTTTACAACAAGGATCTTTTCCATCAATTACTTTATTTAATGAGTATTAACTTTGTCAGTAGTAAGTAAGTAACTCCTAATATTTTTAAAGAGTTAGTACTTATAAAGGTACTACTTGTAAAAGTACTGTTAGTATCGTTACACTTTAAGATTAAACTTACACCAAAAATGTAACATTACCTTTGTGAATCAGGCCATAGAACAAGCTAGCACTAGCTAACCTGTGACAGACATTGTACTAAGACTCTGCACAATGATGATGATTTCCCTTTCATGCCTGGGGGGGTAGTAGGGTTGGCAGAGGCTTTTGTTTAGTGAAGAAGATCCAGTAACAGTTGGCATTCCTTTTGGCACATCCACCCGCCGGGTGTGTGATCCTTTTGTGGTGTCAATTATTAAGTAACACCTCAAAAGATCACACAAACTGGGAAAGAGTGTTGAGGATGTCATGAATTGATATGAAGTGGGAGTTGGGCAAGGAGAGACAAAGACAAAAATAATATTAATCAGGTTGATGAGCAGTGCATCATCATCATGATCACATCTGTTTTAGAAGGAATATCACAGTTCAGTTACTAAGTGCAAACAGTTCTTCAGCCCCATAATTCCAAGTTATCTAATTGCTATGTTACCTAGGGTTGCAAAAGACAAAATACCGAGGCCCCAAACAGTTCTACAATGTATTATTGTTAAGAAAAGATGAATGATACTACATATAAATGCCAAAATGGACACTGCATCTGCATTCTTCTTCTCGGAAGGACCGCCTTGAGTGCAGGGCTGAATTAATCCGGTAAGCAGGTGTATCAGTGTTATAGAGCTTTGGTACAGAAGAAGAGAGGGCATGTGGAAAGCAAAAAATCAAATGTCAATATTGTAGAGTCAAGGTAAGCTTTATGGCTGATGAGGATCAAGTGGTCAGGGCATAGGCTGGAGCAGTCGTGTGCAATTAACTGGAAAGTGAGAACAATCTTTTACCACCAAACCCAGGAAAGGAGCTGCATGTGCCTGCCTGATCAATTTCACAAATGTCGATAACATTTAGCTGTGTGTGTCCATCATCTGACATGTGTCTGGTGACCATCCCCCCAGATTGCAACCACTTAATTACAGTTTGACATTGGAGCTAGCCCACTACTCTGCATTTTCCTAATCATCACACCTCTCGCCAGTCCACAGGAGTAAGCATCTTTGAGTCATGTTGTTTCCCATTGAAGTTGATAAGCATTGTTCCTAACTTCCTTTTTCTGGCTGTTGTGGTAGTTCTGTGCTGGATCCCAAACCGTATCAGATAGACCTACAGTGTTGATGAACAAGAAAAGCAACAAACTTTTAGCATCTGAAGAAACTGAAAAAAACAATTGGTACAGTAAAGGAGTGGATCATGTAAGTGATTATAGTGAATGTGAAAGCAAGGAAATTAATCAGGCAGAATCAACCCCCGGTTATAACACCCTCCAAGCCACTATATGAATCAGCAATCACTCAAAATACCTTTCATTGTTGCAATAGGTGCCTGTTCCAAGCATGGTGCACGTTTGTCTATTGTATCTCACTTCCCATGGAACCTATCCAAAAGGACCTCTTGTATAATTAGTGATTATCTTCAGTGGCTCTGCAGCTCGGGGATGAAGAAAAGAAGAAAAGGGATGGGAGGCACTATTGCCTTCATGTCCTTTAAATGAATGGAGGCTTCTTGTGTGCATACTAGTCCTCTCCATACATGTGATTTGACTAAATGGGGTAGCATAGGCCTGCCTCTAACTATATAAATTTTCTTCACTAGTTTTTTTCAATGCAGTTCTTCAATATATATGCAAGTGTGTGCTAATAACAGGGATATAGAGTATGTCCTCAAACCCGGGTGGTTCACTTGAGTGTGACCAATTGCCCTCATCCTCCTCATGAGTTGGTTCAGACACAGTGTATTCTTGTGGTATGAAGTGCTGGTTCATTTTAATATGGCCCCTTTTTCTGCATTTTTTAGGTGAGAGACTGGGCTGTCTGATTATGACAACTGTGTCAGCTGCACTGAACACACACTCAGAAGACACGCTGGCTACCAAACAAGTCAGATACTTTTGCCAGCCTGCTGAGCTCTGGCCATTGTCTAATTTTTTCATATCAAAAGACCAATGAGGTTTTTATCCAGGTAGACTTTGTTTGGGTCATCTAGATCATCTTGGACCATCCTCTAAAGAATGGTAAATGGTGCTGCCACTTGTTCGACCTGCACTAGAGTTTGTACTTGACTTAAGCCCTGCCAATAAAAATCAAGCCATTCCAGAGGTGTGGTCATATTGTTCTGTTATCAGTGTTGCTATTGATGATGTTGGCTGGAGGTTGAAGGCTGCACACCAACTATTTGGCCTGGGCCTCTAACTTCCAGCCATTCTTCTTCCAGGTCTCTCACTTGATCGATAATACATGTCCTGTACAGTGAAACATACCCTTCTGAAAAAAGTTATGAAACTGGCCGGTATTTTTTTTTTTTTTACTGTGGATCACGTTTTATGGCACATATGTACTCTTTGGAAGACATGATCTTTCTTTGCAACCGTGGATTAACAGCCAAATAAAGAATTAAGCTCTGAGCCAACTTATATGCTTCTTCGTTCACAGTGATCCTTTGAGCCATCTTTTTTAGCTGGTCCTGCACAGATTCAACAACAGGATTTATTGGCTTCTTGCTTATGTCGTTTGTGAAAAACCCAAATGGAAATAGCATTTGTGTCAGGTACTTGACTAGCCTCCATGTGTCCAACTCCACTGTAATGCTTTTCCCAGTTGCATCCCCTACTCTTTAAAGGACATCATCAGTGATTTATCTGTACTGCTCAAACAGATGTTGCAGCATTTAGTACGTTGAGTTCCAATGTGTTGTCACCTCCTGTATGGAGGCTTTAACCGGTACTCTATTAATATGCTAAATGATCTTCCTCTGCTCCTGGGCTTCAAAAGAATGACTGAAATGAGTGCAGATACTTTTACAGGTAACCAGCATGATGCTGACTATGTCTTCTTTTTTAAGAAAGTCCTGCATAATCAGGTAGGGGCAATGTGCCATACACAGGACCATGAAATACACACCATCTGCCATAGCTTTGACTATATCACTGCCATGGTCCGTGGCAACATGTCCAATTTTGAAACCTCTGGGTCAAAGCCATTCAAACACCTTGCTGTTAAAATATACCAAGATGTATACAGCTGTATTGGATTTCTCAACAGTGAGCATCACTACTGTTGCATGCAATCCAGAGTAATAAACATGTCTTACGTCAGGTGGATAGTGTGAACAGCACTCTAATGAATAGCTCGGCCAACCAACTGCATTGTGATGGAGCACAGGAACAGCAACTCTGGCAAAATAGGTTAGGCTGGGAGCCTTACATTTCGGGCAGAAGGCTACCACAAATTCTAAAACCCAACTTCTTCCTCAAAAGGCGGGAGGAGAACCAGCCCTAACATTTTTACGAGCTTTCCATTGTACAAATATGCTGTTGGGTTGTTGTGTTCGTAGGGCGCCTCCTGCTTAAACATGCCCTTAATTGTAGCTAGGATTTTTGGGGTGCCACTGACACAAGCGATTTCCTAAGAGAACCAGGAGGTGGTAGACTCAATGTGTATCTTGGGGGAATCACTGTGTGGTGGAGGTATCGTCATCTGCATCTTGTGCCATTTAGAGGTTTCTGATGCAAGTAATGGTGGCACACTACCGGGCCAGGGCTATTTTGTGTAATGCCTCATTCTCTCCTTCCTCATGACCATCTTCTTATTCTATCATTATGAACTGAACTGCTGCTCCTCTGTCATTACCACCAACAGCCATCTTTTTAAGGTACTCTTTCACCAGATTGCATAATGTTTTTTCAGATGGGACATTTTTCGTCCAGTACTGTATTGCAAAATTGGCTTACCTTGATAAACACTTGCATGGCAAATGGAGCATATTGCAATGTTATCCTCCTGCTTGCTAATCATAAATAATTCCCAAACAGGAGTGGTGAACATTTTTAGTGTGCCACTGCCAATGCCTGAAGAAGTGGAGGTAGATGGTAGTGTTGCATACCTCTCTGTAAGGTGTACTTCGAAAATGGTAGTGGTAGATGCAGGTGTCAGTGGGGGAATTACACATATGGAAATCGGAGGTGCAGGTGGAACCATATCCCTCGGAGCAGCTTAATTTGGAGGGGCCATCTGGGTGTCCTTTGAGCTGCACTCTATACTGGCAATCCCTGGTTTGTAATCATCACTGTCACTTTTCACATTTAAAAGACTTTTAGGAACTTTCCTTTACCATTGTCACTCGAATGGGTCCAATTCTTGTCCAGATAATCTGAATGGGGGCTTGGAGAAGGTGATGGAGTACCCTTTTTTTATTCCTGGAGATTTTGAAACCAATTATTAAAGAGCAACAGCTCGATCAGCAGGAAGTTCAATCTCTTGTCCTGCTTCTACTTCAGGAAGAACTGTTGCTGGCTGTAGTTTCAGACTCACTGCTCGTAGCCATGACTGCAGTGGCTGCATCACTGAGAGACATGGGCTTGGGTTGCCTTAGGTTGGGGTGATGCTGTTGATGCAGGAGTGCTGCTCCCAACCTTTTGCTGTCAAGCCCTTGGTCCTCCCCTTACTCTGTATCTAATATGTACAGTAGATGCAGACTTGCAATAATTGTCACCATTGATCTTGACCCCGACGGCCACATTTATTTATATATGGCCACCCACATTTAAACATGATCCTGTATCTAAACTTCCGGTTTCAAACCATGGCCAGCTTAATGTTATCATCTGACCTCTCTATATTGCGAATAGAAAATGTATAAAAAATGTCTAATAGATGTATCTTTGTAACACCTGGCATTGCATATCATGACCCTGATGATCACTTGTTCACATGGCCGCCCATATTGCATAGTATCCTGTATCTAATTGTCTGGTCTGTAACCATGTTTATGTACATATGGCCATCTAATAGACTTATCCCGTGTATTTAACTATCCGGTTTCATACCACTTGCCGTTATTTGTAATAAGCTGCAACAATTTCACAATTGTCTTAACTTATGTTCCTGGTTGTCCCGCGCACATGTCTCAATTGTAGATCGCTCTCACTGAGCACTTAAACCTGATTGTTTCTCATGCCCGCACTCGCATTAATTGCTACTGTACGTAATCCTCCCCGCAGGGTCTTTTCACATCCAGCCCTCTACGAACGTCGGGTTCCCACGCCCGCGCCACGTCATGTAAGCCAGCCTTGCTCCTGACGCTGGTCTGGAATAGCCAGTTCCTGTTTACCTTCGTCACCTTGGTTACTTCCCTGCCTGTCTCCCCTTTCCCCGCCCTACTGTCCTCCAACTCACCAATGGCACCGTGACACTCCATTGGAACTCCCCTAACCCCGCCCACCCACAGTGCTCGGTCACCGCCCCTCACTTGCCGCTTCCTGGTTATCACCGAGGTAGCCGAGACGCCACGCACAGCTCGAGCATTCATTGCCGGTAAACTCCACGCCAGATGAGCCCATCACTGCTGTCTGACGCCCTGCTTAACTCAGGTAAGCTTTGCCGACTCGACTTGTGCCCTCGCCTTAATCATGCTCCATTTCAAACAATGGATTTTCATCTTCCGTTTAATTCCGGCACCCAGTAATGCATATCCCTATCATTCTTCTGCCCCTTCAGGCGCTGTCTACCTCGTGTGCCGCCCAATTCAAGCCGCGAACAGGTAAATTAATCGCACTTTGGATTGGTTCTCAGTAGACTTACATGCGCCTCATCTTAACCCCTTACCTGTTCCTCCGCAGCACCAGGCCCATTTCTGCCGCCTCGGATTCCTGCTAGTCACGCACCATTGCTTGGCTGCATTGTGAGTTTCCATTCAATTACAAAATTGCCACTCATTTCACTTACCGGCAGTCCCCCATAATTTAGCAACGCCAATCTATCGCTCCACGCTAGTCACCCCCTACTATTCACCCTGTTCCCCTCTCTGGCCACCACTCCTGCCACACCCTTGACACAATATACCTTTAATGGTTAGGTTTATCATCATCCATTCACCGTTTCACCCCCAACTCGTACCCTTACCTTATCCCCCGCTCAAACATGCCCTCCTTTCTCTACAGCACTGTATCTATCGACAACTCTGTCCTGATGACGATCCCGACTAACTGGGATCGAAACGCCGTCGACCTTTCAGCTTGAATTACATGACGCATATCACGCTTAGTGCTCCTAAAAGAAATATTTGTTTTCCAAGTGATTGTAACTTGTTTTTGGAGCCTTTGATTGATGTATATACTTTGTTGAATGCGCGGCCAATGCTGTTTTTAAAGCACTTGCACGCTCACTTCACCAATTGTACATAGCACCTTGCACCAAGTGTCACTGGGTTGTCATAAGATCTGGTCTTTACAGTGCTGTTTTAACTGTAATTTGCTTATGAATAATCTCCCTTTCTGTCCCTTGGTGAATAATACTACCTTTCTCCAAATCAACTGACTCCTTGTTTCTGTTCCTTCTGTAATGCCTAAGGCATACATATTTGAAATTGTCTCTGCATAATACCTGTTGGGAATTGTTCTTTCTACACAAGAGAAGGGTGCAGCAGGTACACCACATTTCCTCAAAAAGGCGGAAGGCAGCATACCAAAGGTGGCAATATCCTTCTTCTTTTCTTCCTCACTGGACATTTTTGCTGGCATGAGCACCCTTCTTTGGGTCCATCTTCAAGTTCAAAAAGCAGACGTAGAGAATGTGGTGTCACTGCCAGCCTTCTGTCTGAGCGTATTGTGAATGTTATCTCTTGTGCACCTAAAAAGCAAACAAACTAGAAACATATTCAAGGAAAAGTGACATTTGCAGTTTCAATCTAAAAATCTATATAATTAGCGAGGACTTCACAAATAATGAACAATAGTGTATTCATTCCAAACAATGCATAATGATTATATTTAAATAAACTACAGATTGGGAAGGTTCCTTTATATGCCTTTAGGGCATATGAGATGCCTGTGGCAAGAAGGGGGTGTAGTGGAAAATGTATTCATTCATAAAAATAAATAAAAAATAAAGATTGCTAGTATGCGCCTATGGCCTATTAAATATCTATGGCAAGCAGGGGGTGCATGTGAAAATAGAATAATCCTTAAAAACCTATTGCTAGTGTGCACCTATGAGAGACCTATGGCAGGCAGGGGCTGCAGAAGAAAATGGAATAAACCTTAAAATAATTAGGTGCTGATTATGATGGTGGGTAGGCTGTTCGTGGTGGTCTCCCCACCATCAGAGACATGTTTCCCACCCGCCATATTACAATAGCGGGACGGGTGATGATGGTCGGAATGTCCGACCACCACTCATCTGACGGGATCCTTGAGCTCGCCAGTTTGGTGGAGGGGCTTGTAGTCCCTACCAAGTTGGTGGTGCCGGCTAGGCACTGCTGTCGGATTACAATGTCCCTTTCCAAGGCTGCCTTTTCATGATGGCTAACCCGCCATTAAAAGGCTGGTGGAAATGGGCTTTGTGGGACCGTAGTGGGGCCCCTTTCCCCCCTGTCCCCCAGACATGGGCCCTGGATGGCACCTGGGGTGCCCCCCAACCGATCCCTCCACTTTGTGGCAGGCACCGCACGGTGCCTGCCACATAGTGCAGGGATATGTAAATTGCCCCTTTTTGCATTGTGGCGGATGCTGCAGCCCGCAGCACACGCCACAATCCAAAAAAAAAGGTACTGCGACCGTCGTGGTGGCGGTTCCAACAACAAAATACCTACGATGGTACCGCGGACAGCATGTTGGTCCCAAACCCTGATAGGGTGGTGGGCAGACATAAGTCCGCCCGCCATCGTAATCGGTCTCTTATTGATGGTGTGTACCTATGGCACATGACACACCTATGGCAGGCAGAGAATGCAGGGAAAAATCAAATAATTGAACAAAAATTCTTTCTAGTGTCTCGATAAGGACTATGTGAAATCCTATAGGATACCAGGAGGTGCAGGGGCAAATGAAGTACATTCAGTATAAAAGTAAAACACTGTATCACATTCATCCTTAACCATGGTGTTCAAACAAAATATTGGAAAAAAATAATCGTGATCCAGAAATATCATGATGCACAAATATCGTGTACAAAACATTTTGATAAGAATATCGATTTTTAATGTAAGTAATATTGATGTTAAAAATATCTATTTTGCTAATATCAATTACAACAATGTAATTGTTAATAATAATGTTTTTAATTATTTTTATGTATTTTAGTATATATTTTAATTATGTACATTACAAATTGTATAATTATTGTTCATGTTTTTAATATCGTTTGTAAATTTGTTGTTTTTAAAATAATTTTCAGTGCCATAGTGGGTTATGAGTTTTATAGGGGTACAGGGTGGGAAGAAATGTATTATAATAATTTAATAATTAATATGATTATTTAACTGATACTTAATTGTGTCATTAGGTTTTTTGTTAAATGTATGTTTTAGATGTGGATAGAGGATACTAGGGGTTTAGGGTGGAAAGTAATTACATTTTTAATTATTATTAATAAATTAATTGACAATTAATTATGTAGATTGTGTAATTAATTTAAACTTATGTATCAGGTGCAAGTTGTTGGGTTTTTAGGGGAAAGAAAGTGGAAAGTTAATTAAATATGAGTGCATTATTAAGTAATTTGTATTAATTGTGTAATTGATAATTAATTATGTAAAATGTGTAATTAGTATATTTTTTAAGATATATTATAGGTGTGTGTTGTTTATTTTGTAGTAGTATTGGATGGGAAGTCTTTTAAGTAATAATAAAGTAAAACAAGATATTCATTTATTAAAAATTGTGATACCTATTATTTTATCTCTTAATTGTATTATACATTATATTTGTAAATAAGATTATACTTGTTGATTTTTATGATTGTGAGAAAACAGTGTGTTATTTTAATTAGATTAATATTATTGTTTTAATTATTAATATGTATTAAACATTGCAATTATGTCTTTTTTATTTCAATGTCTATAAATAATCATCATGGTCATATTTTCGTAACATAGTTGTTAAAAAATGTATTTGTTTAAAGTGTAATCTCTCCCGTGACCAAAGCTTTCCCTACAGTTGCAGTGACTGGAGTGGGAATAGGACATTTTTAAGCCTCCTGAGTCCATCTTTTTCCCTTCTGTTGCACAGACTGAAGTAGGAATATTTAATTGTAATCCTCCACAATCCAACACTTTCCCTACTGTTACATTATCTGGAGTGGGAATAGTACATTTTCCCCTTCTTGAGGCCAAAGCTTTCCCTAATGTTACACAGGCAGGAGTGGGAATTGTCATTTTTACTTCTTGGGAGTACAACAATTTCCCTTCTGTTGCACACACTTGAATGGGAAATTAAAAAGTTACCCCTCCGCAAACAACACTTTCCCTCCGGTTGCATCAGCTGGAGTGGGAATAGTCCAACGCTTTCCTTAATGTTGCACAGACTGGAGAGGGAATAGTATTTGTATTATTCCTACAATTGAATAGTTTTGTGTATTGCTTGAATTTACATTACTGTGATGTTTCTGTGTATTTGAAATTATATTATTTTTAATTAGTAATGTTTGCAATGTGTGATATATTTTAAGTAAAATGTAATTTTTATATTGTTTACTTTTAGGTGTAATTTAATTAGTGTGTTTTTACAATTTTCCAGCTTATTTGTTATGTTTTTTTATTGTGTGTGTGTGCATGTGTTTGCGTGCATTTATACACACACACAATAAATTAAAAACCATAACAAATAAACTGAAAAGAAATAAATTATTATTTATATATATTTTAAAAATATATATATATATACTTTAATATATACACGCACACATATACATATTTGCTTAGTTATAAAAGTTTGAAGATGTGTGAAATTAGTAAATTATATATGTGCAAATAAACATGCACACATATATATATTTATATGTGTGTGTTTTTTGAAACTTTTATCTATAGTGTTAAAATATTTAGATATAGTCAATGTATATTAAATTACTCTTACGTGTTAATACATTTAATGGTAACTATTTTCAAATATATATAAGCTAAAAAAAATATTTTGGGAATCAATATTAGTGTATAACAATATTTTTTTTTGTTATTTTTGTCATTTACATGATAAGGATAGAAAAACTATATTTTATGTTAGATATTTGTGACTTGATATTTATGTCCCACGCTATTTGTGGTTCGAAATTCTGTCAGTGAACCCTTAAGCACATATCAGAAAAAAGAAAAAAAATAACAAACAACAAATAGACATAGGTCTTTTCCCTCAAACAAAAAGGTATAGGCCTCATCTATCAATGTTACTAGAAAATAGCTTTGAAAAGTCAAAATAATAATATTAATATAATAAGAAAATTTGTAAAGCACCTAGCAGC
Source organism: Lissotriton helveticus (assembly GCF_964261635.1). Taxonomy (NCBI): domain Eukaryota; kingdom Metazoa; phylum Chordata; class Amphibia; order Caudata; family Salamandridae; genus Lissotriton; species Lissotriton helveticus. Next base: position 2,095,123,894 of record NC_136063.1, read on the forward strand.
TCCAAACGGAAAGTACCCGTTCTAGGAAGTCACCCTCGTCAGGTCCTGCAGTCAAATTATGGCTAATTAGATTTCTTTGAAGAACTAGGTCTTACGTTTTTGCGAAAGATCTGTTCTAAACATTCCTGCCTTAGATTGAATGGAAGAGTATTCTAGAGGTTGGGAGCCAGGAAGCTGAAGGAGCAACCATCCATCCGTGCTCTTTTTGTTATTGGGAATACTGAGAGCCCAGCTTCAGCAGATTTGAGACACCTGCTAGGTTTTTAGGGCTTGATTAAGGCATGCATATTGAGGGGGCCTTTCTTGATATAAGAACATTATTTACACACTGACTACACAAACTGTCCACCAGCCACATGGCCACCAAGGGCGATGGCATGGACAACAAACAACGCATGAAGACCTATGAAAAAAATCAAAGCACACTGGCTCCATAAAATGGCACCCTGCTGCGTGGCCACCAAGGGCAAATGCATGGACTACAAAAAACAGATGCAAGCTAAAGGCAAAGGCACACTGACTACACAAAATCTCTGCTGACCACATGGCCACCAAGGATAAAGGCATGGACAGCAAAGAGCACATGCCAGTCCAAGGCAAAAGCACACTGGATACACAATATGTCCGCTGACCGTATAGCCACCGGGGACAAAGGCATGGACAAAAAAAGAACACGTGCAGGCCTATGGCAAAAGCACATGGACTACACAAAGTGGCCACATGTTCCAAACAACAAGGAAGAAGGCATGGACAACAAAGAACACATAGGGCATGATTATGATTTTTTTGCGGTGTGTGGGTGGGCGGCACACCACCACCACACCACCAACAGTTGCTGCTACCTGCCCGCTAGAGTACAACTTAAAAGTGGCCAGGGTGTGTGCGGCATGGCTGTTCCCGTAGCGGTACCTCTTTCAAAGGCAGCACACAAGGTTCCTGCACTGTAGGGACTGTAGCATCCATGCCATGCAGGAACTTATGTGCATGCACACAGGAGGGGCACAATAGCATACACATAGTGTGAGGAACCGGGAATCCCTGTGAGACCCCTTTTGTTTCCTCTCTGCCACGGTTTTCATGGGGGTGAACACACCATGAAATCCGTGGTGGAAAGGAAAGTCGTAATATGCTTTGTTGGACCATGGCAGTCCCACCAAGCATATTGTGGCCACAGGACAGCCATGCCACCTCCAGAGAATGCAGTTCCCTGGCGGTGATCCCATGGCAGTCCGATCGCCCAAGACATGATATGGCGGTCAGATAGCCGATGATGCGTCAGCCGGGCCACCACTGCTTGGCCACCACGAGTCTAGCAGTCTTCAGACTGCCAGACTCGTAATTGGGCCTATAGAGGCTAGTGGCAAAATATACTTTAACACTTTGCATAAAAACCTAAGCTACATAAAACACACATCTTGCCTTTTATCCATGGTCATCCATAAAACAACTGGGGCCTAATTAGGATGTTGGTCAGTAAGCCTCCGACCTATCATCGGAGGCTTACTAACATGGTAGGTTAACATTCTGACCACTGAATTATAATGTCGGCAGAGTGTTAACTTGCCGGGGAAATTGACAGGGTTCGATGGGCTCAAGGAGCCCATCGACCAGTTGGAAGACGCTCATAATCCCTTAAGGAAGGCATTTACGCCATTGAGATTATGATGTCGGTTTCCAACAGCCTTCCCATGTTGGCCTTTCCAACATAGGAAGGTTTTTGGAGAGCCCTACAGTTGAGGCCCTTGGGGGGTACCATAGTCACATCCTGCACTGTGTGGTAGGCACCATGAGGTGCCTGTCACATAGTGCAGGGATGTGCAAAAAACCTCCATTTTAAAATGGGAGCTTGTGCTGCAGGTGGGTTTGGACCACCGTACAAGTTCCAATTGTAAAGTGGAAGTTTGGTTGCATCCCAATTCAGTATGTAATAATAATAATATTAATCTTTATTGCGCGAATAATACAAATCTTTGCAATTACTCTTTTAAGAAAACAAAGAAAAAAAGAAGGCGATACATAATCAAAGAGTTTTACAAAGCAGATAAAAGCGATAGAAAAGTTTAAAAAAAAAAGAAAATGAGAAAACAAATCATGCAAACTGGTACAGTACTGTGCATTTGTGTAAAAAGCCTTTCACAGTTTGATGTGTCTTTAGTTATCAAAAAAAGAATTGTCTTAAAGTACCAGAGCAGGTCTCGATAAATCAAGTTCAATCACTCAATCACTAACCACTGGGTTTAGGGTCGTGTCAACTATTTTCATGAAGCGCACTAATCTACAGGCTAGTTGGATGTCTTCCCCCTTGAAGCTAATCAGCAGAGCTTGACGACGAGTTCGCACACAACTTTGGTTCCAGAGCTGTGTTAGTTGGCTCCTTCTGGCTCTATCTAAAGCCTTGCAGCTACATAACAAGTGCAGAACATCCTCCTTTGGGTTATCACAGAGCCTACACTTAAGGTTGGACTCCAGGCGTTTCCACGGGGGGAGATGTTCTTTTGATGGAATTACCCCCATCCTCAACCGCATAAAGTCTTCCTTCGCCTTCTTTGAGAAGCCGGTGCTAAGGTATGTCTGTGCTAAGGCGCTGGTGTAGCCTTGGATCACGAACCACCCATGGGACCTCCTGGTTAGTGCTGCTTTGTCTTCTTCCAAGGAGATTATTTTCACAGATTTGTTGACAAGGAGCTTAAAGCATTTGTGTGAACAACTCGAGTCCCAAAGGCCTTTTAGCGCGAGGGAGTTTATAGCTTCTTGGAGGTAGACCATTGCAGGGGAGTCTTTGTTTGTTTCTAGCTCTTTCTAAAGATGGGCATTCAGAGAGCCTATTTCAGCATTCCTTACTTTATGCCAGCATTTTGCATATGCGCCCTTATGTGCAATTTGCTGCATCTGTAAGCCAAACTCCAGCCTTAACTGTGCTGGAGAGGTGTATGGAGGGAGGGTAAAGAGTATTCGCAGTGTTTTGCTTACCACGTTATCTAAGGTGACTTCATCTCTCCCTCTCATGCATTCACTGCCGTATGTTATCGACGGCAGCAGTTTTGCACGAAGTATGTCCAGCAAGGGGATTACATTTGGGCCCGCTATTTTGTTTTTAATGCGATGGCAAGTGAAATCCCTCTGTTCTTTATCGAAGTTTCTTGTCGCTGGAATGAGCCTTTTGAATCAAAAATTATCCCCAGATATTTGTATTCTTTAACTGTTTCCACTTTATGGTCATGAAGAGACCATTGGAATGCTTGCTTTTTTGATTTTTGGTTTAATACCATCACCTTAGATTTTTCTGTATTTATGCTTAGCCCATTCTTTTCGGAAAATGTACTTGTTGTATTAATCAGGGGGTTGCAGGCCTACTGGAGTTTGGCTGATTAGTATCAGATCATCCGCATGTAATAAATTGGACAGCGTAAAACCTCCTAACTTTGGGGCGTGATGGTTACAGTTATCCAGATCTTTGGAAAGGTCAGACATGAAAATGTTGAACAGGGTCGGTGCAAGGATGCACCCCTGTTTCAACCCTTTTGTAGTCGGTATTTCTTTTGACTGACAGTTGCCGGCCCCCAGTTTTATTTGGATCCAGGTATCTGTATGCCGTAAGATCAATAGATTCAATAATTTGGGATCAACCTCCCACTTTGAAAGCTTTGCCCACAATTTCTCTCTGTCAATGCTGTGAAATGCGGCTGAGAAATCGATGTAGCACACATATAATGGTTTTTTGAGTTTGATTGTAGCATCTATCAGCAGGGAAAGGGCTAAAATGTTTGTTGTGGTCCCTACGTTTTTTTTAAATCCAGTCTGATTGATAGGGATTAATTTTTTGTTTGATGCCCAAACAGTTGGTTCTTCTAGGAGTAGCCCCGAAAAATATTTGGCGTCTATGTCTATAAGGGCTATGAGCCTATAGTTCTTAGCCTCGCTCTTGTTGCCTTTTTTGTAGATTGGTGCAACTATTGAACCCTTCCAGGAGGACGGAAATTGCTCGGCCTTCCAGATTTCTACAAAGAGCGGGAGCAATTGTTCGGCCCAGTAAGTTGGATCTTGCCTATAAAGGATGGGGGATTCCGTTTGGGCCTGGGGCTCCCTCCTTCCGTCCTTTCGCAATTCGGCCCTTCATCTGCACAATCAAGCATGGAAAGTTGGACTCCTCGACTAGAGGTTTTAGGGCCATTGGGTTCGCCTGGCCAAACTCTGGACTCCGATGGCCTTTGCCTGACACTTCGTCATCAAAGTGTTTCATCAGGTAATTTACCCAGGTGACCTCAGTGATGTAGGAGTTCACTCCAGGGGCGTTTGGATTCTCTATTTTATTAACAGTTTTCCAGAATCTTGCACTGTAATTGTTTTTTGAGTCATGGAGCAGTTTAGCCAAAGTTTTTTCGGTGGATTCCTGCTTGATTCGCCACCGGATTTTGTTCTTATTACACTTTAGTGATCTCAATTTGGTCACTAAGTTGTTGTCGCTCCCATCTTTCGCAGCTCGCGAAGTGTTCTGTTAATAGCAGTTTTTATTGCCCTTAAATTGGAAGTTAGAGGAGTCTGAGAATATTTTTTTGGGTTACTAATCGGCCGGGCGAATATTTTTTGGCTTGTCCGTACATCGGTTTCATTAGTGAAGTTGGATTTGATATTCATTAGGCCAAAGGTTTTCAGAAAGGACTCCCAGGCGATTACTTTATTGTGGTTCAGCGCTGCAACACTTTCCCAGCACGTCATCGCTTCTTTCGCCAATCGTTCAGGGTCGCTAATGTTGCACTTGATTCTTTTGCATTTTGTTGAGGTCGATAGCTTTGGGCCATTAGTTGGAAATGTTAGAGCTGTCCCAATTCAGTATGTGGAACTTCCTACCTATGGTCAGGCAGTTACCTCGTCAAAACGGTGTTGTCCGCCCGACATCAAAACAGTTATTTAGTAGATATACCCTATGCCATTGCTGGCTGGGCATGACCCATGGGCAGACTAGGTCCCAGACAGTAAAATGAACTAGTAGTATAAAATTCACAAATATTGCACAAAAAATAGAGTCCTCCAGCCCTCCCATAAATGTGAATACGTGTCCCCTTAGACAAAGGTGAATGGAAAATAGGCCCCTACTAACTCCAGGCCAGTCACAATCAAATTTTAAAAATTAAGATAAAATGAATAAGGTTAAAAGAAAATACTGGTGCATGCCCTCTGTCAAACAGCAAACTTGCTTGATTTCTCACAAAAAATATCTTAGAATCCAATGGTATATATCTGCAGTAGGGATTGTAGACAAAGCAAGTGATCCTTTCTCCTCAAGTGACCAATGAATGGGCAAAACACAGAGAGGAGCCTTCTGGACAGGAAGATGGCATTGGAGTCTATGTAGCACTTCCTTCCTGTAAAGAAAACATGTTAAATCTTTTCACACTAAAAAAACTATCTGAACTGTCCATTTAGGTAGAAAACCTACTTCAAAACCTATGTTTGAGTTGATTTTCCTGCTTCTGGAGTAGAAAATCTATCAAAAAGCATCCCTACTGACTGCGACAGCTCAAGACTGTCCGTGTTTGAAAATGGCACTGGAAGGCTTCCTAACATCAAGAAATTGCACTATGGGATACCAAATCTTGCTCACGCTTGCCTGCTCACTTGTGAGAGCTTAGCGTTGTTCCTGTTGTCCCCATGTTAACCAAACAGGAAAAAAGTCTGCCATATGGCAATTAGCAGACTTTGGCCAGACCTCCGCATTAAAAGAGTAATGCGAAGTCACCAAATTCTTCCAATTCCGTGAGCAGAATGAAAAATTCAGCCATGGCCTGCTCCAAACTTACCCATGTAGGGCAAAATTGTGGACAATGGGGTGGGTAAATTTACTATTCAAACTCCACATATAACCACATTGAGGAACTTTTTGGATTTATTTACTATTCACACTCCAATTGTAACTACACTGGGGAAAGTTTTGGACGTAAGGGAAAGGGGGGTTACATTAGCCCTTCCCAATCCACATAGAGTCACATCGCTGAAATTGTTGACATTTATTGGGGAGAGGCAGAGTTTCTATTCCCGCTCCAAATATAACCACATTAGGGAACGTTTGGGAATTTGGCTGGGTTAGATTTACTAAATCCACCTATATGTAACAACATTGCAGAAAGTGTTGGAATTTTTTGAGGTCGGATTCACCATTCACAACTGGGGAATGTGTTGGACTTAGTATGGGGGTTCAGATTTACTCTTTACACTCTACACTCAACCACATTAGGGAAATTGTTGGACGCTGGGGGAAGGTTACATTTCTTATTCCCACTGCATACATAACCAATTGGGAAAAATGTCTCACTTTTGAGGGGCTCAGATTTACAATTCCTACTCAAAACCTAACCACATTGAGTAAATTATTGGATGTTGAGAGTGACATATTTACTAGCCAAACTCCAAGCTTACCTGTATTGGGAAAAGTATTGGACTTTTGGGGTGTTTCATATACTGTGTCCTCTCCACACATAAACATATTCCAGAAAGGGTTGGAATTCAGAGGGCATCGGTCAGATTTAATAATTGCATTCTATGTGTAAACACATTGTGGAAAATGTTGGATTTATTAGGGGGCAGGTGAGAGTCTAAATATAACCACATTGGAGAAAGTGTTGGACTTTGGGCAGTTCAGATTTACTATGCCAGCTCCAAACTTAACCATATTGTGGAAAGTGTTGGATACTAAGGAGTGGGGGATGACTTACTATTGCCAGTCCAACAATAATTACAATGGGGAAAGTATTGGACTTTGGGGCTCAGATTTACTATTCCCACTTCAAATGTAACCGCACTATGAAAAGTGTTCAACTTTGGGGGGTAGATTTACTTTTCAAGCTCAACCATGATGGGGAAAGTGTTGGATCTTAGAGGGTTCAAATTTACTGCTCCAACTCACAATTTTTTTGCAGTTTTTTGGTAGCTCAAACTTGAGCCAAAGGTATTGGAGTGATTTACATGAGCACTAGCTACATTACAAGGGGACATATCCACTTTTTTCACATTTATTTTTTAGGGCTTGGGGAAATTTAAGTGATATGTGAATCACAGGATGTTTAGCCAACGCAGAAATTCAAAACAGGTCCACCCAGTTCCAAATCTGATGCTCCAGCCATTGTGTCACATCCCCTCTCCATTGGGGTAAGTGTTGGCCTTTGTGTGGGGGGTAGGTGTGGTCAGGGGTAAGATTTATTATTTTTATTCCTCACATATCAACTTTGTGAGTGTTGGCTTATAGGGGGTCAGATTTACTATTCTCCACACTTAATTACATTGGAGAAAGAGGTAGACTTTGAGGGGTTTAAATTTGATGCTTTCACCCCAAACTTACCTACATTAGGGAAATTGTTTGACTTTGCGAGGGTTAGATTTACTATTCACACTCCACACATAACGACATTGGAGAAGGTGTTTTGGAGGAGACATATTTACTATGCCCATTCCAGTATTCACAACACTGGGAAAAGTGTTGACTGTTGAGGGATCATAATTAACTACGTGGCATAGTCCCTGGTTTCTTTATTGACACTGCTATTAGTGTCGGGACGCCTCTTCGCTGAGGCAGCTGTGCGCTATATAAAAAGAATTAACATAACATAACATTTACCAGTGACAGAAAGTACCTATGATTATTATGGTGTCATCACACTCCTACATAACAATCAAAACATTTGTTGAAAGCTGAAAAATGTACCTCTCATCATAATCCACATTTGGCATATGTTATTAGCCATAAAAAAACAAGTCACAATCATTAGAGTAGCAAAAAGTTTAAATGCAAATTTACATGTTGAAGCAACACCACTCAGCTTTGCAATGAATATTTTAAGCAATTGCATCTGACTCAAGAGGGATGTTTAGTAACGACTCAAAGTACTACAGCTTGCTGAAGACTACAAGCAGTTCAAATCTGCAGAAATCATCTCACTACATGTGCTTTTGCAACTCAAAGGGCTTTCAACCGCAACAGTTTCGTACATCATAAATGTTTTCCACATTAACATGTTATTGTAGCGCCCACGTTCACATGCAAATGTTTTGGTGCTAACTAATATATGTCTACTGTTAGACACATCAATGGCATACATTTCATCAAACTCAGGGGTAAGAAAGGCTATGTAGGCCCATAGGGATTTGAACCTGTGAGCAACGAAAATCATTGCAGTGAATGCATTAGTCCACTGAGTCATCAAGTATGGTTTTTATCATGTAGCAATGCTAATAACATTATCTTTATAAACATCTTGCAAGTAGCAGCTATGGTTGGCCTCGAATGACCTGGATATCAAACTCCCTAGCTAAGCTCAAAAATGTATGCATCCAGCGGAAATGATCATTCAAAGTCAAACTGCTTTTCTTCTAAATTTCCTGATGCTGCTTCACAATCACTGCACCATTGAGCTGGGTTGTAGTGTTGTGCAGAGGGACGCTTTTCTCTCTATGTATATATGATTTTCTATGGAACAGTGTACCATCCCACTGCTGCAGAGTGTGCACACGGTTAGAAGGGAACTGGAAACATAGAAAACATACTTAAGTTCACGCCATTTTAGCATACTAATTTCAGCCAGTCAACCAGCTATTACTGAGAAGCCAGAGTATTTGTAGCCACTAGGTAATAGTAATGCAGGTCTGATGAGCACAAAGCCTCAGCATCAGAGCATTGGGGCAGACAAGTCTTCACCGAAACTAGACCAGTAAAACCGGCGAGGATAAGTCAGTGTTATCATGCCTCTGTTGCAGAGAAATTGAATGTCACCATTTCTTATCCTCGAGGGCTGGCCTATTTTTGCAGCTGTTCTAGAGTTGATACAGTGAGAACCAAGCATGTTACTAACTTTGTTAGGTGTAAAGAAATTTCGTAAGGTGTTGGCTAGCAGATTATTAGTAGAGGCAAGTATGCAACTGCCAGTAGCAATAAGGCCACTAACATAATATAAGGTCCAGACGAAGGTCTCAATAAATGATTCCCTCGCGTATCCCTTGGTAGTTCACAACGAGCAGGCAGGCAGGCTTAACTTAGGAGACTGGTGTGTACAGCATTTAACTACACCAATACATCTAATACACAACACACAATAAAAATCCAACACCAATTAATAAAAATATGAAGTATGTTTATCTTTAAAATTACATCAAAATGACAAAACTCCAATGTACGGTACCAGAGATATGAATTTTTAAAGACTTAACCCTTTTTAGTGCTTAAAAAAGAATACTGCTAAATTGTGACATCTGGTCACATTTGACTGTAACACAGTCAAAGTTTGAGGATGACCAGGATGGAGCACTGCTCGGATACACTAAGCGGTAGGCCTTGGTCAAAATGTTACCTTCGTAATTAGAAACTTTTTGGGAGGGATTTCTCTTGAGTGGGCCTCACCACCAGGCCGGATTCAAGTGTCTTCTTCAGATTGGTTCAGCAGGAGCCCCCGGTAAACTCCTTGAAGTCTTGAGTTCCACAGTTTTCAGGGGGACAAACTTGAAAACCAGGCTGGGTCACGGTTCAACGTACTCAGCTTGACTCTCGATGTAGAGTCGGTCACCTTATGGACCTTATTCACAAAAGTTCTCAAAAGTTCTCCAAACATTAGGGGGTGCTTTTTTAAATTCCTTTTTGGGGGTTCAATGTGCCCACAAACAAAATTCAAAGCTCCATAGTCTCTCAGTTACTCCTCTGAAGTTGGGACTCCAGTTCCCACAATGCACCTGGCTAAATCCGATGAAGTCCTGCTGAAAGTGGTCAGCAGGGTTCTTCCTGCTGGAGGTGATGCAGATGGAGCTCTTTTAACCCGTTGCTTGCAGGGAGTCCGCTCCTTGCCTTTTTAAAGTGAGGCCAGTGTTCTGGGATAACAAGCGGGGGGCACCCCTGACAAATGGAGTACATGGTGCCTCCCAAAAGCATGAGTGCTTCCTCGAAAGTCTGGCATATTCTTGTCCCACAAAGCACTTTACTTTAAAATTCAAGATGGAGAATCTTTCTCCGTGAGGTTAAAATCTGGCTAATCCAACCTACTGGTGTGGCTCAATTCCCTGAACACTCCCCTTCCAGACCTCCTGCAAATTCCATTTCTTGGCCTCCCATCTCACTGGGAGGTACATACAAATGGGGTAGGCCTGGCTTGCAACCTTACTGTCCTGCTCTCTTTGAAAATCAGTTTGTTTAACAAGCCATCTTCCTGGCCAGTTCTCTGCAGTTGCAGATTCCCACCCACTAGACAACCTTTGTCTCTATACAGGCCACTTATTACCTCATCAAAGTCGTTTGGCTCTGCCTGGCCAGACTGGGCAATCAGGAGTGGCTTCTGGAAGGCTGGATTGTGTATCACGGAAAAAAAGTTCTATAATTTCTTCTGTGTACTAGTCATGAAACATTCAACAGTGGGAAGATGTTTGAGCTATCATTACCAATCTTTTAAGACCGAGAAATATTATTTTAGCTCATTCCTGTCACTAGTAATACTTTACTAAAGTATTCCCATATTACTCTATGGAGCTAAAATGCTACATTGGGGAAAAACTTGATAGAGCGCGCGAGGTCACCCAGCCAATAATTTCGCCGTTTCCGGCTTCGGGCCCATATACTTTCAATTCACACTATTCATTGACAGGGTGACTTCACGGGCTGCTACCAATTTGTGTGAATTTCCCTACTGTTATTACTCAGCGTACCCGACTTACCATCCACCGACACGGGTACCTATGACCTCAACGGATCAGGGAGCTAGCTGTAAAGGGAAAGGCAGCAAAATACCAACTCATATTGACATTCAATACTGTTGTAAAATGACCACGGACAACTGGAAGTTTTAAAAGCTTTATCTAAAGTTCGTTTTCGTTGAGCATTAAGTTTACAAGAATGAGACAATCAATAATCAAAATAATGAAGAGTACATAACTATAGAGAAATAAAGTCAGGGTAATCATGAAAATACTAATATGAGATGCAACAAGAAACGCTATGCATTTTAGGGCAAAAGTTCTTTGGAAAATTTAAGTAAGGCCGTTCTAGACCATATCAGAAAATGACAAACTGCAATGCAAAATATGATTTCTAAAAGGTAGGATAACATAGGAACAAGTTAAGAAAATATGCAATTGACTTTACGTTTCAGTAGTTGCGGCAAAAAGCATGGAAAAATCAACATGTGCAAAGGTGTCTCTTTATTGAAGCAAAGACAGAAAAATAGAAAGGTGCAAGTTCAAAGAATTTTAGAGCAATATTTACCTAGACTGGTGTGAAAACCAAACCCTGGCCACGGGTCAGTTAAGGACAGGAAACCCTCAAGGAAGGATACCCCTCAAAGGACAGCAGGTGCAGAATGGACACCCAGGACAGGACAGGATACCCTCAGATTAGAAATCAGGACAGGACCCTCAGGACAGGACAGCAAACCCTCAGGACAGGACCGCTCAGGACAGGACCACACCCGCAGTTTGGAAGCAACGCCTGCGCTCCACCCTCTCTGCAGCTATCGATCAAGACCCCGATTGGATCAGCGAACTCCCAGCAAAGTGCTTCGCCAGCACTTTAAGGTTCAGTAAAACCTTAGTCTATGGTCAATTTCGGACAGAGTGCTCCGCAGCGCTCTGTATCTTCAGTCACCTATTGAGTACGATGGGTCAGTGACAGGTCAGCTAAACCAGACAAGTCGGACAATTTCCCTAGGTGAACCCAGGGTAGATATACAGTTTGGGGACGGTGTACCACCCCCCAATGTTGCAAAGTGTCAGAATCCCTCAATTTGGATTGGTCCTAAGGTAGGATTTGGGTAACACACCAATCATAACACACTATTTGGATGCCTAATTTGCATCTTTGGGTACCGCCTAGCAAGATTGGGGTTCCCATGAGAAACTGCAGGGAAATACAATGACAATTTACATTGTTGCAGAGTAGGGACACATGGCTCCATTTTCCTGGGTTTTCAGGTCAGTTCTCAGGAGCATCTTGCCCATCCCTGCCAGCTGGCCAAGTTCCACCAGTCAAGGTTGTCAGTTCCCCAGATGGAGGAGCATGCGCAGAAAGGCCCTCCAAGATGGCATTCGGCTTAGTCAGACCCCCATTCCCCGCGGTACATGAAAAGTAAGCGAGAACAAATTAATACATAGAAATAACATTATGAAAACACATCACAGGGTTTGTACTTTCAACTTATCACTATAAAATATACTTATGCAGTCTAAATGTTAGCTACATGTATACGTACACAAGAGCAGTGGCACGAGCAATACCACGTTACTGGCAAAGCTATGCATTACGCATGCGCATCTTTTTCCCTCCAACTCTGCAAACACATCAGGACACGTGAGTGTGACTGACGCATGCGCAGACACTTACTTCCAAGCAGCGGCCATTTTAAAAGACTCGAGTTAATTATTTTAGTAAAACACATAGGCAAGCGTCGGGAAACCTCGTTTAAACATAGAATAAACGTTAGTAAGACGTACAACTTATTACTGGATTACACACGGGCGAGGTTCATGAATAAAGCACGTCGCGAATGCGAAGCTTTGCTTCATCAAACTAAATTGTCAGTACCACTCCCTCCACTGACCCATCTTTAACATTATGCAAGAGGAGGTATGACACTGGCTCAGCTCCCTCCTCAGCTCCCTCATCAGTGACCATCAATATGATAATGTCTGCCTTGTCTTGGTGGTGTTTCAACATATTGACATGCAGGAACCTGCGGGGGTTCCTGGGGGTGTTAATGTCTACCAGGTAACCTCACTCTTTTCTCTAGAATTGGATATGGCCCAGTCCCATTGTCCCAGAGGGCTACAGGAGCTCTAGGGTCCAACAGCCAAACCAACTGCCCTGTAGTATACTCAGGCATAGTAGCCTTTTGGTCATACCAGAGGTTCATGAACTCTTGGCTGGCCTCCAGTTTCCCTCTTGCTTTGTACATGTACTCTGCCATGTGTGATCAGAGACCCAGTAGATAGTCCAGCATATTGTCTTTGGTTTCCTTTAGAGTTTGTTTACCAAGACTCTCTCACCAGGCACAATGGGCCTCTTACAAGGTGCTCAAACAACAACTCAAAGAGGCTGAAGTCAACCCCTTTTTGTGGGACTTTCCTTTATGTAAACAGTATGCATGTGTGGTGTTGGGTTCAAATCAGGCCTACATACTCTGCTAAACTCTCGAACACCTTAGTATAGAAGTTGGCACGGACACTGGAAAAGGTAAAAGACAAATTTATTAAGACCCCATGGGGTGGTGAAACATTCCCACAGCAGCCTTCGGTAATGTAAGAAGTAGCACACCGAACATTGGTGCGCGACCTCTTTTATACAGTTTATTAGCAATAAAAAGATAGGCGGTTACAAGTTACACATTTTAGGTACATATAAGGTCATTTTTGGAACACGGCCAACATGTGGGAGGAGTTTCAACAGCACTGGTCAGTTAGTGTGAACATTCCTAAAGAGTGACCAATTGGTGCGTAATGCGCATGTGCGCTTGACCAGTACTAAAAATAGCCTGTTGCCGAGCAGACTAGTGACCATGGGTATCGAGAAAGGACAAAAGGGCACACTGACCACGAGGCAGCGTGTTCATAGGAAACGGAAGTCAGAGGGATTCAAAATGGCCCCCGTTCGTTTTGGTCAAGTTAACAGAAAAGACCGTGTAGCTGTGCTAAACGCTAACTCAGGAGCTGCCAAAACACGACAGACGGCCCTTTTAGCGTTTAGCAAAAGCTACCTCATAGTGAACGTAGTCAGAATGTTCATCCTCAATGTCAATAGCCATTATTTTCAATACTTCATCATTGATCAGTTTCTCTTGCTTAACAACAGCTCGTTTGGACGGAATACAGGCTGTGATACATACAGAACATAATGTAGGGACACATTGAATACATAGACAAAGAAAAAATAGTACTCCAATAAAAACACAGAGAATCGTTAATAATTTCCAACCCCAAGTACTAAGCAGGGTCCAGAACCAACCAGAAAAGGTCCATGTTCCATTTTCTGGATGGATCTCAGCAGCTATTTTATGTAATTTTGTAATCGAATCATATACAGAAGGTGAGTTATCTGGCACGTAAACGCAACAACTACTTCCGATGACGCGGCATGCTCCACCTCTATCAGCTAGTATCACATCTAGAACCATTCGATTCTGGAGCGCTACAATTCTGGTAATTTGTAATTCCTCAGTAATATTCCCTAAAGCAGAGGCAGTTTCATTTGCGACGGCTTCCACCACACGCGTAAGCCGCCTTATCTTCCTGCTATTCAGTGCAGCTCCTACAAATGAAAATAACCCCAAATTGAAATCTACATATTGTTGTAATGTGGTATCAGTCTGGTCTATTTCATCAAAATCTATTGTTCGTTTCACTCTATTCAATATGAAATCATGGTACAAAACATAATCATTGTGATACATGGGAGGAGCAATAAATACAGGTGGTAATACAAAAGCTATATAACACGTTCCCAACCATCCCAATGGTAGACGGTGGTATCCCTTATTTCCACAAATGAAATATGTGTTACGTGAGGCTACAAATGCAATTCCAGTTGGTGTATCAAAGGTAAGTGTAATATTACATTCACTGCGGCCTACAGGGATTGTACCTTTATTTCTAATACACAAATCTGCTTTTGTATCAATGACTGTTATTATATGCATGTTCGTCACATTTATAAGTCTTTGATTCGTATATACGCGAGGTGTAGAAACATTGTCCGGACGGTACTCTTCCCATTCGAATTTAGTTCCTTCAGCATGTGGATAGCCGTCTTTGTCGTTATAGCATATTTTATTCAACCGAAAAAGTAGTCCACCTTTCGTTGGCCATCGCAGAGTAAAAAGAAGAGTGTACCAAGCATGACAAGAACCATTATGAGTAAACGGGAGAGGAATGAGTGGTGTTCCTCCTTTCTTCTGATGTCCGGGCAATATTCCACATACCCAACAATTGGACGTGTTGGTCATATTATGAGTGTGATGCAAAATCTTAATAAAGCTGTTGTTCAAATAAGTCTGCCTATGTCTTTCTTCGTGAAAAGGCAGAGTGAAATGAAAATGTTCGGATGGACTTGGAGTGGTGGGCAGCAAATGTTCTCGTACAGGAAACAACAGTTCTATAGTCCAGGCTAATACTGCGATCACCACTACGGTCAAGACAAATAAAACAGCACCAATAATTCTCCCTCTTCGTGTCGAAGGAGATGCCATAGTTCACAAAACAATACTCTTCAAAAACAACACTAAGCCGGAAAAATAAAAACGATGGTTCTGAACCGAGGCTGCCGTTGATTTGTTCTCCGGGATTCAAGACGGGTGTCGCTACACTGGGCAGAACTGATCCCCCCCCCTTGATATTCCCGGCTTCCGTTTCACAAACCTCAGAGCGGTTACCAACCAGTTTCAAAAACACAAAAGGAATCTTATTTCCTGGGGCGTAGATTATACTTCACTTTATCAGAAACAACGTGGTCCGGGAAGGCTCCCTCCAATTCATCAGGCGTGACGGCTGGGCTCTTTTCTGTATCCAAAATCTTTCTGTAGTCGGATAGCACCACAGGGCTCACCAGATCCGGAGAGACACGTCGGCAGTGCGTTAAATGTATCCACCGCTTCTTGTTGGTGACTCTCACAGCAGTTCGCGTAGCCAGCAGCACTTGCTCAGGGCCATGCCATCTCGGTTCCAAACTGCTGGATCGCTCAAAGACTTTGACCATCACGTGGTCCCCAGGGCGGAGATCGTGAGCCTCACCAGTGGAGTTATCAGGGAGCGCCTCTCGAACCTGTTGATGAATAGAAAGCAAATCATTTGTTAATCGTGCCAGATAATCGTTCATCATTATACAAGGCATATCATGTATCAAACGAGGTTTTGGAACTCCCCAAATATTCATAGGCCTTCCAAACACCACTTCGTAGGGTGTGAGGCCAGATCGAGAATGTGGCACTGATCGAATGGACAGCAATGCCAAAGGCAAAGCATCCGGCCATTTCAGAGATGTAGATGCCACTATCTTTGCTAACTTCAGCTTCAGAGTTGCATTGTATCGTTCTACTAAACCTGCTGATTGCGGATGAAAGACAGCATGGAATCGTTGCTTGATTCCCAATCCTTTCAGGACGTATTCCACTACTTTCCCGATGAAATGAGGGCCATTATCACTCCACATAAGTTTACAAACACCGTAGCGCGGGAAGTACTCTTTCAGTAACACCTTAGCTGTTGTCAATGCTGTATTGTCTTTCGTAGGGTAAGCCTCAATCCATTTGCTGAAGGCACACACCACTACTAGGACATACTTGAGATTATTACATCGCTCCAGCTGGATGTAATCCATTTGTAGTACTTCGAATGGTGCAGTAGGTGGAACAAACCCACCTTTAGGAGTATGAGTCCCTTGTCCAGGATTGTGCTGCAAACATATCAGACAGGTCTGCACTACTCTCTTAGCTGTGCTAGCAATGTCAGCATTTTCCCAAACTCGTGTAAGCAATTTAGTAATTGCGAGAGCTCCAATGTGTGCCAGCCCGTGTGTCATTTGCACCATTGTTTGTACATAGGCCATGGGTAGTTTCCATCTCTCCATATCTTTACTACGCCAGCAACCCTCATCATCCAATACTCCTTCAGTGGCCCATTTCACAAGTTCGGCCTCTGATGCTGACTTCTGTATATCTAGTATTTCTTCTCTAGCATCATGCCACCGCTCAGCTTGTGACTTCACCACATACATGGGGAAATTATTTTGCAGCATAGCGGTCTCTCTCGCAATGCGGTCTGCGAAAGCATTGCCTTGCCCTATTTTGTCCGTCACCTTTTTGTGTGCACTGCACTTGACTATTGCAACTTTCTTTGGGCATAACAGTGCATTCAGGAGATCGCGTACCAATTCTCCATGCATGATGTGTGCTCCGTGTGAAGTCAGGAATCCTCGTTCCTTCCAAAGTAGGCCAAAATCATGCACTACTCCAAAAGCGTAACGACTATCCGTGTAAATGTTCACATATAGTCCGGCACTTAACTCACATGCCTTCGTTAAGGCTATCAACTCAGCCGCTTGAGCCGATTTTTGGGGTATCCGTGCTGCTTCTACCACAGTCTTAAGTGTCGTGATCGCATAAGCTGCGGAAGTCGTACCATCTGGTAACCTCACGCACGATCCATCAACCCACAGTTCCCCATCTACATCTGGAAATGGCGTATCCTGTAAGTCGATACGACCCTTTGTCTGTTCCTCAGTCAGAAAAACACAATCATGTTGTTCTTCCTTCTGGGTCTCAGCAACAGGGTCCGGCAATAAAGTAGCAGGATTTAGTGCTGCACATCGTTTTAATGTGATGTGAGGCGCCAACAACGTTAGCTCATATCCTGTAAGTCGGGCACTGGTTAGATGCTGCGTTTTCGTTTGATTCAGTAACGCATCTACCGCATGGGGAACTAGCACCAACAATTTGTGTGACAAAACTATTCCCTCACTTTGTCGTATCGCAACTGCTGTTGCTGCAACTGCTCGAAAACATCCAGGCAATCCTCGAGCCACAGGGTCGAGTACCGCCGAGAAGTATGCACAAGGCCTCTGTTTATCTCCGTGTGTCTGCACTAAGACTGACAATGCGCACCCATCCTTCTCGTGTACATATAATGTGAAAACCTTCGTATAATCAGGTGTACCTAACACTGGTGCAGAACAAAGAGCTTGTCTCAATTGTTCAAAAGCATTCTGACATTCATCCGTCCATTCAATGGGAATCGGTGTATCTTTAGACAACAATGCTAACAATGGTTTAACAATATGCGAAAAACCCAATATCCATTGCCTACAAAAAGACGTCAAACCTATAAAGGCGCGAACATCCTTCTGAGTGCGAGGGACTGGAGTATCTAGAATTGCTTGAATTCGATCTGGTGTCAATGCACGGCCCTCCTTAGACAAAAGATGACCGAGGTAGGTCACCTTTGGTCTACAATATTGCAGCTTTTTCTTCGAAACTTTATGATTATGTTTGGCCAGGAAGGAAAGCAAGGAAAAGGTACTCTTCTCACATTGTTCTGGCGTATCTGCAGCAAGTAAGATATCATCTACATATTGAATGAGAACCACTCCCTCCTGTAAGTCAAAGGAATCAAGCTGTCTTTTTAATGCCTGACTATAAATGTAAATGTCGGAATTTGTAAAGCGCACAGCTACCTCCACCGGAGGTGTCCCGGCGCTGTCCGTATACCGCTTAGGAACCCTTCCTGGCTTTCCTGGGAAATGCCCACTCCTGGGCACCCCCCAGGTGCAGCCAGGCATCCCAGCGCTTTTGGGGCCGTTGTGGAGACTAAGCAAGCTATTGCCCAGAGTTGCAGCGTGAGACCCATGATCAGAACAGGCACTGAGGCGAGAATATCCAGTCAGGGGAATTAATGAGCCGGAGACCCACCGAGGCGGGAATCGAACCCTGGTCCCTGGCCAGAGCTCTGCATCAAGGTCTGCCTGCTCTAACCATTGAGCCACACTTCTCCACCATAAATGCTAGGACTTTCAGTATAGCCTTGAGGAACTCGACAGAATCTGTACGATTTATTATTTAATGTAAAGCCGAATAGATATCGACTGTCAGGATGTACAGGGATCGAAAAGAAGGCATTCTTCAAATCGATGACTGTAAAAGTAGTTGCCGTCGGTGGAACCAACGTAAGCAATGTGGTGATGTCAGACACCACTGGATACTGAGGCACTACTATCTTGTTTATTTCCCTCAAATCAATAATGAAACGGTAAACCTTAGCATCTGTATCTCTTTTAAGGATTGGTAAAATTGGGCTATTACAAACATTGTAGGGGACTTCCTCAACTACTCCTGCCGAAATTAAATCATCTACAATGTGTATCAAAGCAAGTTCACCTTCTCTGGAAATCTTATATTGTGGGACACGTGGCAGAGATACTCCCTCCTTTACAGTAATACGCACTGGAGGAATTATCATCTGCCCTACATCCGTATCGGAAGTGGCCCACAACGTTTTCGGTAAGGAGGCCAGAACTTCAGATTCATGGAGAAAACACACTCGCTCTAATTCCGGGTAATTCTCATTCAACACAACTCGCACTCCTTCTGGGGCACAGCGAATAGTAGCTCGAAAGTGTTTTAACATATCGAGTCCAATAATATTATCTGGTGTATTTGGAGACAACAAAAAGGGACAAGGGGCAGCAAATTTATCAACATGAAATGTAACTGGTTGAGACAGTGGGCTAGAAGTAGGTGTTCCATCGAACCCTATTGCTGTAATTACCTCGCCAGACAGGGGAGCCCTTGGAACCAAGTATTTGGACAAAGCGCTACGAGTAGCTCCTGTATCGACCAGAAATTTATCAGTGGAATCCAGAACATGTGCTTCTATGTATGGACCCCTCTGATCAACTGGTACCTCAACCGATTCCACACCCCATCCTACGCAATCCTATGCGTAATGCTCATCCCGTGGTTCAGCAGGACCGCCCTCATTTATCTGATATTGATTGCGATTATCAAACGTATTATAATCTGACTGACCACGACCCCTTGCTCCATATCCTCCACGATCATTCATGCCATAACCTCCTCTTGACCCTCCATAATAGTTCCTAGATCTCCCACTTCCTCGTCCCCTCAAATTACGCTGCTCTCGAAACACCGGACAGTCTGCAATCCAATGCCCAAACTGTTTGCAGTATGCACATTGATTCACAGAAATGTCAGAACGAGGGGGAGGAGCATTACTGTATGATCCTCGCCCTCCTCTACTGTTTCCTCTCGTAGCCTGAACCTGAGCTAACATTACCTTCGTTTTCAATTCCTTCGCCTTCTTTTCACTACTTTCTTTCGCCTCCAATTCCTGTCTTTCATAATATTGAGCCATAGTCAATAAAGAAGCAGGGGTTGCTGTGGTCCATGAACTTTCACTCGCTTTTAATCGTTTCGCAATCTCCGGTAGGAGATTAGCTACATACTTATCAACGAATAGATGCCTGCCAGTATCTTCTGTCAATAATTGACCACTGTAATCGTGGAACGCTTCCTCGAAGCGAGAGAAAAAATCGGAAACTGATTCATCCGTTTTCTGCTTACACGAGGCTAATATAGTCCAATCAATCTTTTTAGCGGGAGCAAGAGTCTTTAGTTTTGTTAGTATGGCCCCTGGAAGGTCTAATATTAATTGACACGGCTTACATGCTGGTTCTCTGTCTAAATCAGCCTGAACAAGATCTTTCCAAGTGGCCCCGAGAGTCGTGAGGTCATCAAACCTACGAATTACTCTCCACATATCAGGGGGCAATATCAACCCGAAAAATAGATCAATATCAACTAACGTCATGATACATGAAGAAATTGCACTTTCAACATTTTCATAAAAAGCCGCAGGGTTTTTACGGGGATCAGGTAAAGCATTCTTAAGCGCCATGACATCTGCTCTATTCCAAGGCGTATAAACCCAATTATATACAAAATACCCTTTCGCGTCTTTGGATCTTTTATCATCATCTGTGCCATCCCCTTTATGAGGGACATATAACGGCGCAGCTTCTCGCATAGGTCTAACATTAATCGCAGCGATCTTATCTGTTTCAAAAATAGGGCATTCTTTGGATAACCCCGTCGCTCCGGACGTAGACGAATTCTTCGACTTTTCCAACTCCCGTAGTCGTGTCGCCTCATTACGCAGTTCAATCAAACGCTTGAAGAAGTCATCCGCATCTGAAAGAACAAAAAGACCTTTACGAAAATACTCACGACCCTTGGATATCTCCTTCGGTTCTAACTCGAGAGAATATTTTCTATACCGCTCAACAACTTCATCTCCAAAATGATCTAAAAAATACAGTCGTTCCTTATCAGGCCACTGTTCCATTTGTTCAGTAACGTCAGAAACAGTAACAGTATTAATATTTAGTTTTCGTGCAAATGAACGTAATTCCGCAGCTCGTTCCGCATGTAACCTGGTACGCTGTGTTCGATCACTATCCTCGTCTGATCCCTCGCTCGGAGCCGTTGGCGTGACGTACGGGGGCGGACAACGATCTAGTAATGAAAAATCATCCGTTTCATTAGTAAGGACTGGATAGAGAGGGCGCCTGATAGGGAATTGACCATTAACCTGTAAATTGCGTTCTCGTCTCTCCCTCTCTTTCTTTTCCTGTAATTCCTTCTCCTGTAGCTGTAAAGCTTTGTCATGTGCAGCCTTCCGCTGCACTTTCTCCGCCAAGGCTTCCTCACGCTTCGCTCGTTCACGCACCTCTTTCTCCCACATACGCACACAATCAAACATATCTTGTCTAGACCTTCGCTGAAACAAACACTGTTCCACATACTGTACCTTTCGAAGGTCAAACGACCCATATAGTGGCCACTGTAATTCACGATCAGTTTTAGTATACTTATGCCATAATGTACTATACATTATTGGTGGAATACCGAATTTGACATACATTTCACGATTTGGAGTCCCCTCTGGGGGAGCCGGCTGTTTTGCACTTAATCGATAATTGGTACCATTTTCAGAACAGCACATCCTACGGAGTGTGCTAAAAACAGGCATGTTTCAAAAGGTACCACGAAAACGCGATACTACAAAAATGCCACCTAACACGGTGTACCGTTCAAATCAAATAAATCAGAGAAATATCCCTACATGCCTGCCTATGTGAGGTGCACTTCACATATTCAAATTCAAATTCAAAGATTCAAAACGTTAGCTAACAAATTCAAATTCAAATTCAAAGTTTCAAAAAGCCACAGTGAGTGTCAGCAGACTACCTCATCAATCAAAAGCTTACCAATTTCTTTTCAAACGTCCAAAGTCCAACTGCCAAGTTCTGTGGTCAAATCAGCCAAAACGGCACATCACGACAATCCAAGATCAGAATCTCAGTCGAAGACCGGCGCCACCTGGAAGGTCAGATCGGAAGGACGGGAAAACACACCGTGGGTGCCGAGACTCGGGTCACTCAGTGGCAGCGTACGCGTCCATGGCGAGTTCCCTGACCTTCGTCACGACCTCTCCTTCGGGCATCCGAGTCGCCGATGAGTCCCTTCGTGGTCGCCAATTGTGGTGTTGGGTTCAAATCAGGCCTACATACTCTGCTAAACTCTCGAACACCTTAGTATAGAAGTTGGCACGGACACTGGAAAAGGTAAAAGACAAATTTATTAAGACCCCATGGGGTGGTGATACATTCCCACAGCACCCTTCGGTAATGTAAGAAGTAGCACACCGAACATTGGTGCGCGACCTCTTTTATACAGTTTATTAGCAATAAAAAGATAGGCGGTTACAAGTTACACATTTTAGGTACATATAAGGTCATTTTTGGAACACGGCCAACATGTGGGAGGAGTTTCAACAGCACTGGTCAGTTAGTGTGAACATTCCTAAAGAGTGACCAATTGGTGCGTAAGGCGCATGTGCGCTTGACCAGTACTAAAAATAGCCTGTTGCCGAGCAGACTAGTGACCATGGGTATCGAGAAAGGACAAAAGGGCACACTGACCACGAGGCAGCGTGTTCATAGGAAACGGAAGTCAGAGGGATTCAAAATGGCCCCCGTTCGTTTTGGTCAAGTTAACAGAAAAGACCGTGTAGCTGTGCTAAACGCTAACTCAGGAGCTGCCAAAACACGACACATGGGTAAAAGAATATCACATCTCCTCATGAGTTTGTCAGACAAACCTATGATCATACCCTTTAGGGTCTTACTGAACCTTTGAACCAGACCATTAGTCTGGGGATGATATGGGGAGGCAAACTTGTAGGTAACACCATAGTCATCCCACATCCCTTTCAGATATGCTAACATGAATTTTTTGCCCTATCTGAAACCACCACTTTTGGCAAACACAGTCTGTTGAACACACCAAGTAGGGTCCTAGCCACCGAAGGAGCAGTGACTGTTCTGAATGCTGTATCCTCAGCATATGTTGTGGCATTGCCCACTGCAACCAAAATATATCTGCTCCGTGAGGCTGTGGGTAAATCTACAGGACCAACAATGTCCAGCTCCACCTTCTCAAAGGGAGTCCCCACCACTGGATGTGGTATTAAGGGAGCCTTTGCCTTGTTCCCTCTCTTCCCACTGGTCTGACAGGTTGCACAGGAGCTGCAAAACTCCTTTACTTTTACAGTCATATTGGACCAATAGTAAATGGTTAACAAACATTTTCCATGTCTTACTTAGACCCAAATGGCCTGCCAATGGGATGTCATGGCTTAAAGTCAGGAGATATTTTCTGGAGGATGACCAAACTCCGGATAGCCCCTTCTTTAAGGTCTCTAGCCTCAGTGTAGAGAACTCTATCCTCCAAGTAGACTTTGTGCAAGCCACTACCATCAATCTTCTTTTGCCTGGAGGGAGTCTGCCTCAGGCCCTCAAGAATGGAACACTGTCTGCGTCCATGACACAACCCCTCTTTGGAGGGTCCACCAGCTCCTTGCAGTTCTGCCAAGTTGGACAGATGCTTGGGGTTGAATCAGGGTGGCCTTTTGGCCCCCTATCACCTTTGTAATTGCATTTGCAATTTGCGATTACCAATTTGGTAATTGCAAATTGTGAATGTCTTCCCAGTCATTCCTGTGGGCCTTTAGGCCCATAGTAATGAATGGGAATGCATTCCTTAATAGCGAATCGCAGTTTGCGATTCGCTATTAAGGAATATGTAGGAATCGCATTTTTTTTTGCGAAGCATACATACATTGCATTTTGCGATTCCATAATAGCGAATCAGAAAAATATGTTATTAAGGACTCGCAAAATTCAATGTTGATACATCTGGCCCACAGCCTCTTTCAGAGTGTCAAATGCCTTCTAACACTCTGGGGTCCAACTTTCTTTCTTGGGCTGCCTTTTAGAAGGGAGTTCTGTCAAGGGAGCCACAATGGTCCCATAGTTCTGAACAAATGTTCTATAGTACCCAGTCAAGACAAGGAATGCCCTGAGGTTGTACACGGCCTCCAACAACAAGTTGGCCTAGGGACTCCACTGAATTCTCCCCTATCTGGCATTTAATGGCCTTGATAGACAGGCTGGCCTGTTGCAAGGCCTGAAGAACTTCCTTTGGGTGGTCCAGGTGAATCCTCCCAGGTGGGACTGTACATAGCTAAGTCATCCAGATAAGCTGCACTGTGCTGTTCCAGCCCAGACAGGACCCTGTTCACCAACCTTTGCAATGTGGCAGGTGCATTCCTTAAGCCAAGGGCATTACTTTGAACTGGTATTGTCCCTATAGTGTGGAGATTGCTGACCTCTCCTTTTCTCCTTGAGAGAGGGCAATCAGCCAGTAATCTGAGGTCAAATCAAATATACTCATGTACTTCATAACCCCCAACCTAAAAATGAGCACATCACCTTTAAATGTATGTAGAGCAGCAGTTTTAGTGACTGCATTCAGTCCTTTGTAGTTCACATAGACACGTAACTCCGTCATCCACCCTGCGGAGTAGTTTTGGGTACCTGCACCACTGGGCTAGCCCATGGACTGTCAGAGGGCTCAAGTGCCCCCACTTCCAGCATCTGAGCTACTTCCACCTTGATGCTGGCTCTGGTCTGGTACAACCTGTACAACTTGTTCTTGCCAGGTAGGCTGTCACCAATGTCAATGCCGTTAATGTAGTAGAAATCACATTTTATTTGTAGGGATGCATTATAATTACATGTGAAGAATGCACCCGCATATTATCCCTTGTTGTATAAACATGAGTATTAGAATTTCACAATGTATTAATCTGAAATGTGATGTGTTTTGGCCATTTAAAAGTAACATGGAGAAAAGTAACTTGGAAGCTCAATGTACCTGGCAGAAAACATTAACATGAAGAGCTTATTTTTTAAACCTGACAATTATTCATGTATTAAATGTGTTTATCAACTGTGTCGTTTTACATGGGTAAATGCATTACCTGAAAGTGCCTCATATCTATGTAAATTCGTAAAGCTCATATGCTGTTTTGTTATGTTTGCTTAATCTTGTAGGCCCTGAAATGCAATTCCCTGGAATCTCTCACTTTAGAGTTAGCAGCGTGAATTTCATGTGCTGTGGATTTTGTTCTTTCTCACTTTTGTGTTGCAGGTGAAGAAGTGTTCCCATTAGCTAGAATAATGTCTTTGTTTTACTAGTTAGGCAAAACGAGAAAAAGTTACAATCATATAGCTCAAGACGATAAAGGGTCATTATGCTTCACACAGGAGAAGGCCTGAGAACCAAGGACAAATTGTTGCAAGGAAAGAACACCTTTGTCCAATGTAAAAAGAACCTTTAGGATTGTAACCAGAGCAGATGGTGTGATCCGCAATGAATCTTGGGAACGTTATCTACGAATCATGTGATGATGGGAGTAGGCAAGGTGCCTTTGGAGAGAGAGCATCAGAGAACAAGCTCTGTCTCTGTAGCTTATGCTACATGACCCATTAACTTTCGAGAAACTTCTTATGGAGACTCCACATGCTGTCACCTTTTACCTTACTTCTTGAGGATGCTTAAGTAGGGATGTCACCTCAGTGTTACTATAGGGATAGATTGATGCTATTTATTCATCAACCTTCAATGCAAGGAAATTTGGACTCATGCTTTCTGATCCTTTGCATTTTGGTTCGGCAATATTTGTATTGTTTATGTTACATTGTCTCAACTGGATACGCAAGTTTGGCTTTATGCTTAGTCCAATGTATTTTTACACTCTCATCTTAAGGTGCCTTAATGTTTAGTTATTTTTGTCTTTGTAATAAATCAAACTAACCATTGGATTGTGTTTCTAGAAAAGGTCCAGAACTTATGGGCCCGGTCCTTTCGCCATGTTTACATCAACTGTTGATACCTAGGGTCAAAGAGAACAAGCCAGAAAACTGTTCCAGCACCTGAAAACCAGTTTATTTAGCAGCTGCAGATCTCTCCCCACCAGATAACCTCTGTCCCTTTGCAGGCCACTTATAACTTCAACAAAGCACTTTGGATTGGCCTGGCAAGACTGGCCAATCAGGAGAGGCTGCTTGAAGGCTGGATTTTGAAACGCAGAAAAGAACATTCTTTAACTTATTTTCTGTACCAGTTATGATAAATACAACAGTGGCAGGTTGTTGGAGTTTTCATTACCAATCTTATAAGTCCTTGAAATATTATTTTAGCTCAGTTATGTAAATAGTCATACTATGTTAAAGTATTCCCATGTTATCCTCAAGAGCTTAAATGAACAATGGGGAACAATTAAATTGGCAGTTTTCCCTCACCGGGGCAAATAAAATATGTCCCTGCGTATGTTTACGTGGCACCTGACCCTGGGGAACCCTAGCGTTGACTTATATGTAAAAATAAGGTGGCTCATACTGTGGAAGTACCTTTAAATCCAAAGTCGACTTTGCATATAATTCCAAATTAGATGCAGCTTGCAAAGCAGGGCTGACTTTTAAAATGATAGCAGGCAACGCAGCAATGCACACGTAAGTGAATTAAATCCACTTGGCCTCTAAACCTGCATACCCCACCATATACTAGGGACCTACAGGTAGGTTGTCTGTACCAATTGTACTTTCACCTAATTACCATATACCTTTTAACCAGAGCACTGGCCCTGGGCAAGGTTAGCAGGGTTGAGGGCTCAGTCAGAAATAGAAATCACAAGTATCAGTAAAAAAATGAGGGTGATCAGGGCAAAAAGGACGACTTTCCCACAGAAAGTCATATCAAGCTGTAATGATCAGTATTATTGATAATCTTGTTATTTAATATGTATCAAACTGATTTTAATCACATGTTTAGCAATGAAAGTGTTAATAGC
The DNA here is from genome assembly GCF_964261635.1 of Lissotriton helveticus. Taxonomy (NCBI): domain Eukaryota; kingdom Metazoa; phylum Chordata; class Amphibia; order Caudata; family Salamandridae; genus Lissotriton; species Lissotriton helveticus. Next base: position 2,095,150,672 of record NC_136063.1, read on the forward strand.
TGCCAGAAATTACATCCGCCTGATCCTTGCCGAAGGAGGCTCTGCTGCCCTCATATTCTTTGATCTGTCTGCAGCATTTCACTTAGTTTCTCATGATGTTCTCTTGGACAGACTTGTCACTGCGGGTCTCCAGGGAAATCATTTTGTTTGGTTTAAGTCTTTTAAAAAAGCCATGCACAAAGGCAGATTCCTTGACTCACTGCCGCTCCACCTTTAAAAATTCGACCTGAGCAGTTCCCCAACGCTCATCATTGAGCCCCACACTTTGTAATTTGCATAAGATCAACCCATTGGCTGATCTTATTGTCTTCAATGATTTACAGTTTTGTTCCTAAGCAGATGATACTCAAATTATATCATGTTTGGAAGCAGGACTCAACTCCATCAAGGATCAGCTTAAATGCTGGTTGGATGAACACCAACTCCCTCAGGCCCAACAGTGATACTACTGAAGTCTTGGACCTCAGCAATCCCTTCATTTGTACCACCAATGACTTGTTTCCTTAGGTGTTTGCCCTACTGTTACCTCCAATGCCCATAGTTTAGGAGTAGTTATCAATGCTAAACTCTCCATTGAAGCCCACAATAATAAACCAACTACCACCTGCTTTTTTGATGAATGTTCTAAGGAAAGGTACACATTTTTTGCATCGTTCCTCTAAGGAAAGTCTGGCCAGTCTCTCATTACCAGCAGGCTAGTCTACAGCAATTCCCTGTTTTTAGGACTTTCTCCCCACCTACTCCTTAGGCTACACCTCATACAGAATGTAGCAGACAGTTTTATTTTAAGTCTTTGTATATACACGAGAATCTCTTCTCACCTTTCTACACTTCATTGACTTCCTGTATGGAAACCATGTTTTGTAAAGCTCTTTGTTTTTGTCCTAAAGCTACGCATGGCTCTGCGCAGACCTCTTTCTGCTTACCTTTCACATCCTGTTTATTTTCCCATGCCTTTTTTATTTTGACTCATGCATTGAACAATCCTCGGCCAACTGTTTGTGCAGAACCAAATCTCATACTTTTGCGCAGGATGTAAATAACTGAGTTTTTGCATCTGTAAGTTAGAGGCTTTTTCCCACCTTGGTAGCGCCAGGAGACCCTTGGTGTGCGATATAAAAATGATCAACTCTATATTATTTTTACTGTGATCAAAATTATTCCACTTTAAGTAGTCTACTTTAAGTAGCCTGGATCCTATCATCAGCCAAGGTGACTCACATGTCTTGCTCATTGCACTTCTTAATCTCTTGCCACACTGTTGTTTTACCACAAGCAGTAGTCTGTCTGGCTTTACTCGCAGCTTTTTACCAGCTCTGTTGTGTTTTGCGGCAGTATAAATACTACAGCATTTGACAAACTGATGGTGTTTATTGATTCTCTTCAGGAGTTGTACCTATCTTTGGTGCAGCAGAAGCCAGAAACCTAAGGTGCAAGGGGCCCACTCAACCCCAACTTTCGCTGTTATCATCACCCAATCTGCTAGGGGTTGGGCCATTTAATTTCCCACACTAGTGTCTCTTTAGGAAGCAGAGGTGGGAATGAACAATGTGCAGTGGGTGGTGACATCCAGATCAGATATATGAAAGTGTGTGCGCACAGTATGTTAATGTGCGTGCAATATCGAAGCTGATTGGAAAGTTCACACATTACACTCATGCACATTCTTGCCCTGTCCCAGTGACTGAGACTTCGGCATTATGGAGAAGGTCAAATATACCAAGGTGTGCCACAGGTCACACAGAGTGTCAGGAGAGTTGGACTGAAGGAGCAGGGTGAAACTTTAATAGAAAACATCTTGCCTGTGCATCCGGGAGTTGATTTGTAGACTAAAAGTCTTGGCTGAAGGGACATGGGTATATTAAGGGCCTCGTTTATGAAAAGTGTTGCATCACTGGATGAAAACAGCAATACAACACTTTTCAGTGCTCCCTCCGTGCAACACCATGGATGCACCGTCTATTTTTGCTGTATCTGTAGGCGCACTAATGACACATTGCTCTAGTGTGGCGCAAAAGTGGAACAACTCCAGCAACGGGTCATTACACATGGGCAAGTCCAATGTTAAAGGCGCCTTAGCCAGTCTTACACCTGCTGTGAGGCATCCTAGAATTGGCACAGTGAAATCTCATAGATTTCATTGCACCACTTCTACAATCCTTTTGTACGGGGGAACGCCCACCCTGCATATATTATACCTGACGCAGGTATAATGTAGCGCAAAGCTTTACAAAGTGACTCATCTGCCTAGATGTGTCACTTTGTAAATATGGCACAACACAGCACATTTTTTACACTAATGCAGCGTGACAAAAAGTTAAGCAACGGTGGAGCAAAGGGCTCATAAATAAGCCCCTAAATGTGGGGCACCTACCCTAAGCTCAAGGCTCTTGGGAAAGTATGACATGCTTCAGAAGAGCAAGTAGGAAAGTGGTAACATTTTTTAAAGCTAGTGTCATAATAAAGAGTGCAGACGTCTTAGCTGACATGGAGATTTTACAGCAGGCGTATTGACGTAACATCCCCAACAGATTCCCACACCAAACCCATCAACCAAACTGAGCCCAATCTAATCTGAGTGAGCTCAGGATCACCGTCTGAAATTGTAATTCTAGCTATCAGGTGTAAGGCTTAAATTCTGCTAGGAAAAACGGTACCACCAGTGCGACCAATTAATAGTAACACATCTTATTTGCAGTGGTATTACTCGTCTGACCTGCAAAACCAAGCCTTATTTATAAATGAAAGTGTATTATCATCACGGAGGCCCATTATAGGACATGAACGAATTGTAAACCAGGTACTGGAACTAGCAGGTTATTTTCATAGAGTGCTTAAATGTCAATGATTCTCTTCCTTTTGTTAAAGGAGAATTGTTACCACACAGACATGGGCAATTGAGAACATATACCATGTTCTACTAGAACAACAAAACACCTGTGCACACACCTATAATTATACATATAATATGTCAAAATTGGAGAATCCACAAAATGAGAAAAAGAATAGTTGAAGCCTGTTGGTCTTGTCGCTCTAATACTCGAAACTAGACAGCGCCAGCCGACACATGTTTCGTCTGAGTATACATAAACTCGGACTCTTCAATGCTTACTTCCAATGGAAGCAAGAGGATCAATCCCCCTTAACCGGTGATAATTCCAACCTGGTTAGGGTGTTGGTAGATTGTCATGTGGAGATGACGGATGAAAGTATATGTCCGCTCTGTTGCGGTGTGCTAAGATACAGTATCGCCGTACTTTATTCAGGGCAGACCAAGGGAAATTGTCTCGTATCAATTATTTCAAAACCCTTTTGGTTCCAAGTATTACAAACCATAACATTCGGGCTCCTTAGTATCAGCCTGCCGGTCTGCCTGACGATTCCTCCGGCGTCCTCGTACGTAGAACCCTTTCCGTTGGCATCACATACCATGTTCTACTAGTCTCCCTTTTTACTAAGATCACAGTCACTCATCAAACCACCGAGTCACGGTAGAGCCTGGCGACTCAGTGACTGACCCTACCTTCTATTGAAGAGGCAGGTTGGGATCCTCATCCAATCTCCCAGATGTACATCAGCTCAGCATACGATTGGAAAGTGCCCAGTCATCTCCCACTGCTCCCTGATAGCAAAGTAATGTGCTGGTGAGAGCCCTCACTGACAGGGTATGAAGATGAAGATGAGCGGCATAAGGCATTTTCCATCTATGCATCCAGGATCTAGAACAACATTTCCCTATTCATGAGGACCACCCCAAGATTGCTCCAATTTAGGGAAGAGTTGAAGACACATGACATAGGAATGCAGCAGCAATCCTTAAACCAGCTACTTTTCCTCTCACTCAGTGACTGCATGCTTGTCTTTAACCCCGTACAAAGATCCAATACCTTTTCACTAGGTTTCTGTTACACACATACCACGTGTGGTATTTGTGTAACATACATACATACAGCAGCAGTCCCCATGCAAGATACTCTCAGTGAGGGGAGACATCAGACATGGCAGTAGTGAGGTGCCAGTGGCACAGGAGGGGCCTTCACTGATACAAGGTAGATAACGGGAGAAGCATGTTTCAGTGTAAAGGGCAGGTGTGGACCAGCACATTACTGGAGCAGGTAGTGATTTGCATCATCTAAGTCCCCTGCATATTTCTTTTGTTGCCTTTCATTGTCTTTATTTTAATGTCAAATACTACTGTTTCTATTCGGTTAACATTATTTGAAAAGCAATGCAACATTTGTGTTTGAAAACGAAAAAAATGCAGTGAAAGTATAAGACAGATGGGATGAGTGCTTAAATTGTAATCAAACAACCAAACGCCTACTTGTATCTCCAACATTTTTTATCCCTAAATGAAGACCAGAAGTTACACTCAAACGATGTCAAGGGCCAAATATTTACACAGTTTGTGACAGTGTGTGACGAACAGCAGACTTATTGGGACGAAGCAGACGCACCCTGAAACAAACTTTTTGGAAGCAAGGAGAAAGGAGTGTCTGTCTGATTCGACTTTCTGGACTAAGGTAGGATGGTGGTCCAAGGGACATGATTTTTGCAGCGGACTATGAGAAGAGGCTGAGCAAATCCTATCAAATTGAGAAGAACTTGTGTATGTTAATGATGAATTTTATTATGGTGTCTTTTTAAAAAGAATGTGATTTATTAATATTTTAAAAGATGTAAATATTTTTTTTTTAGGGTTTTTATGTTCAAATCTTAGCCGAATAAAGATGATTTGAATTGAATGCCTTCCAACCAGTGGACAGTCATCAGGAAAGTTGAAAAGCAACCCCATAAAGAGCTGAAATGTCAGTAGAGAAATTTAAGTCCACAAATACATCTCTTGCATTCAAGTTGGGTGAAGGAACTGCAATCTTCCCATCCATGATGGTTCTGAAATTACTACTGTCACTTGTTTGTCAAAGTGAACATCACATCTTTGTCACGATTCTCACTTACTGGACACATTTGGTTAATACGATGAATGCAGAAGAAATAAAGGGGCTTATTTACAAGCCCCGTGCACCGCCAGAACGTAACATTTTCCCATATTAAAAGTGACACACTGGCGGTGCAAGGGGCTTGTAGGGCTCCAAAGTATCTTGATTAACGAAAAAGTTAGCTTAAAAAGCTCTAAAGAACCCACTTATTGACCCCGAAATATGTTTTGCAATGTATATTCAGTCACTGAATTTAATCAGTAAATAACATTGTGGTTGAGTTCTATATAAAATTAGTTTGCAAGATCAAAAGCATATGGATAAATGTATCTATTTACTTCAAATGTATTACAGATCAATTGATTAAATTCTTTTTAAAACTTTTCATGTTTTACTTCTTTTTCTCTTCACTTCTGCATCACTAGGATTTTAGCACATGAATTCTTCCTCTTGTACATCACTTTAGCAATCAATGTTTCCTTTTTTCCGCAACAGGATCACAATATCCCGTCTGCCTCTTTCATTTCCAATCCCTTCAGGTTTGTTTTTCTTCCACTACCTTCCTCCCTTTGTTCTTTAGTTTAATCATTTTATTTTCTTGGTTCATGTTTTATTTTTCCAAGAGAGAGAGTACATCTCCCGTTCACCATTTACCCTTCCCTCCCTTCATGTTTTCCCTATGTCTTTTTTCCTGATCCCTTCTTCCCTATTTTTCACGTTTGTCAAATTACTATTTTTTGTTTATATTTGTATATTTTGATTTTTTTTTCACAAGTATAACTTTCGAAGGGTTTGACTGAGAAATAATAATTTCGAAGCCTTGAGCTAATACTTCATAGAAAGCCGAACATTGTGATCTTGTCAGTGTATTGAGTGCTAAATGTCGACAGCAAGGTAGACCTGGCCTGTAATAAATCACTGCTGTCACCTCAGGCGGTAGCGCGTCGTCTCCAGCTCATAGAAATGCGCCCAATGTTTGACTACAGCTATATGTACTGGGTCAGGCAGAAAAACACATTTCAGCCAAGGTTTCCTTGCTCCACTTTCAGATCTATCTAAGTAAAAACAATTCGCACAAATCTTGGAGAACCACAAATATATTGCCTCTTACGTGACTGTCGAGATAAAAAGGCGTCAATTCACACAGGCATTATGCCTTCTAAAAAAAGTTATTATCACGCATTGATTACTTCATCGAACGCAGGGAGCATGGGTTGAGTGAATGCTACAGTGAGGCTCGAAACAATGGCAGACATTACGAAAAGTTTACATAAAAAGTCAAGGTTTTGAAGAATGTCACATTTGAAAGCCAATTAACTGTGCTGGAAGGAAGACACAGTTTCCCATTGTCTAATTGCCTAGCAGCACCTTTCCGCTAATAAATTTGTCACATTGCATTATTAATGAGAGCAGAATATTTGACTTGCAGCTTTGAATAGAAAATAGTTCATTATCAGCTGGCATTGTTCCTTCTAAATAATGAGCCTGGCGCCAGGGGAGTTAGAAGAAAGGTGACTAAAGGATGTTTCTCTCATCCTTGTCTTTCAGTTTTACTGTACGTTATTATTGAACTTTGCATAAAAATGTAAATGACAAAAGGGCACATAAAATCTCAAAACTATTTTGTTTTTGTCAATGTTTTTAATGTGAAAAATCTGCCCTGGTTTATTGAGACCACAGAACAATGGAGGAAAGTAAATATATTCCACGATATTTTCTTTCGGTGTATAGGTACTGATTGACAGAGAGATGAACATCTGAGCTAGAGCTAGGCTGCAGCCTTTGTTCTTGAGAAAATAGCAGGACAGATTCTAAACGTTTTTTGTAGATGGAAGTTTCTGACATGGATTCCAGCTATCCTTTGCTGTCAGCTGCGGCCCGTGGAGGGAGTTCTGTGGGGCAGACAGGTGGGGAGAGGCAGGATGGGGGGTGGTAAACACCGGAATATGGATGATTGCAGGTAAGTAAACGATTCGATTAATAAAACGAATTTCGTATCGCGCCTTGCAACGCATTTTGCATGTACACATACTTCATATAAGTGTTAAAGAGCGTGGGGCTGAGTGAAGATCCTTGAGGTACTCCACAGATAATTTCCCTGAGTTCAGAGGTGAAGGGGGAAGGCAGACCTTTGAAAGTCTGCCAAAGAAGAAAGAGATAATCCATCTGAATGTGGCTTTTTGGATGCCAATTTGTGCAGCCTTGTGATGTGTGTTGCGGGAAACAGTTTTGACAGCTGCTGAGAGAAATGGGAGGATAGGAGCAGCAGTCTCTCCTTGGTCGAGTAGGGGTTGGATGTTGTTGGTAGCCACGATGAGGGCTGTCTTGGTGCTGTAATCATTGTAGATTCTGCTCTGGGAAGAGTTGAGTAGGACGTTCCATTCCAGATATGAGGAGAGTTGATGGTTGATGTTTTTTTCTCATACTTTGGTCAGGAGCAGTGAGATTGGTCAGTGGTAGTTGAATTAGCTGGGGTCTGCAAGTGGTTTTTTTAATAGGACATTGTCTTCTGTGTGTTTGCAGTCCTTGGGGAAGGTGGACGTGGCAATTGAGGAGTTGAATAAGGTTGTGAGTACGTGGCTGACTCTGGCTTTGCCTAGATTGAAGATGTGGTGAGGGCATTGGTCAGTTTGGGCCCTTGAGGGGACTGAGATTATGATAAGGGTAGTGTCCTGTGGGGCGATCTGGCTCCAATTTGGTTAGTCTGATGTCTGTGGTGGTAGCTAGGTTGTTGTGTTGATTTAAGAAGTTGGTAGCCTTGGGCTGGAGTTTGACATTTCTATAGATGTTGGCGATCTTCTTGTGGAAGAAGTTTGCAAGGTTGTCTCAGAGTTCCCGTGAGGGGGTCATGTTTGTTGCAGCTGAGGGCTTGAGAAATCTTTGATGATCTTGAAGAGTTGATTGCTGTTAATGGAGCTTGATTCAATGCATGAGGCTAAGGCCTTTTCCTTTTATTATCTCACCTGTCTGTGGTAGACATTGATGGCTGTCTTGAAGGTGGTTTTGTCAGTCGTGTCCTTGCTGGTGAGCCATCTCCTTTCCTGTGGTGTACAGTGTTGTTTAGATACTCTGTATTTAGTGTACCGGCTAGCCTGCTTCGTGACCTTCTTTGGGTGTTGTTGTCGATAAGAGCAACACTATCAGTGCAGTTGGTGATCCAAATGTTGATATTTCTGACATTGTGGTCTAGGTTGTTGGAGGAAATGGAATTGGTGGTGTTGAGATCATATATTTTTGTGTTCTTTGAGACTTTGCTTCAGCTGCATTGGGGGGCATTGGGCAGACAGGGGGTGAAATCCATGAGCTGGTGATGTTCAAGTGGATGTTGGAGTGGTAGGTTCAGTTGATATCCGTGGTGTGGCTGTACCTGATGAAGCCACTGAAGGTGAAAATAGGGTCTAGCATGTGGCCGGCAGTGTGCTTGGGGTTGTGGATGAGTTGTACATTGCCAGTCTACTTCCATATCCCTTTTGTTTCTATTGCCCTCTTCACTGCACAGCCCAGTTCACACTAAAACGATGCTCTACTCATGTATTTACAATTGAATATATGCTAATGCTCCTGCAGTCACTTTATGTTTGTGCTCTGCAATATAAACCGCTTGGGTTCTTGGCATGTTAAGGGGTGTAGTTTCTTCTTTTTTCTCATTCTGCATTTTAATTATCCAGTTCCTATACATCCTGTTCTCTGATCCATCTGTTTTCCTGCTGTGATTGTCACTATGCTGCCTTTCTTCTGCTCTTCCTCTTGCATTTCTTTCAAACATTGTACTCATGGCCTTCTTCTGACTACATTCAATGATGTGGACAAGATTCTTAACTTTCTTTGTGACTAATCCTGTGTCATTGCATGTATTTGATTTAAATTGCATGTCATCCCCACTATCCAAAATTCTCCCTATCTCTTTTGGATTTCCTACATTTCTTACTCCTCCTCTATTAAACTCATCATTCTGCAACTTCAGTAGTATATCTTTTAACATGGTTTTCTATACTTAAAACTAATAATTTATTTTTTGTGTCTTTCTCCTATTGTAGTCGGTACTTATCTTCCTCTCTGTCAGCTTCTTCAACCACTTCATCTTAACAGGCAGGGCATATTTAATCTCTCAATGATCATGGTTCAGTTTTCTTTATTTTTCCTGCTGTGAGCTGTGATTAAGTATGAGATTTGACAGGACAGCTGTCAAACAGCCCTATTATTTCTAATATGGGTTTGATGTCTGTCTCCTTAAAATTTTGACTTTTATCTGCGAGCTAACTTTAGCCACTGACATAAACCTTTGCCCATCATGTCTTGCCTTATTCCAGTAATATTGATTGTTTGGGTGCAACTGTCTCCAATTGAGTGCTTGCACCGATCTGCTTGATTACATTTTCAACCACCACAGTACTCCTTGTCATCATCTCAATGAGTGTTCACCTATGTGTTTCCGTTGCATGTTTCCTCTCACTTCTACATGTGGTGCTGCTCATTCTTCCTTCCTTCTCCCTCTATCCTGTATGTCATGTATGTCGACTCACTGTCTGTTATGGCCCATGCAATGCACTGCGTTCTCTTTTGCTTTCCCCTCCTGAGAGTTGTAGCTCCTTCCTCGCTCGCCCTCTTTCCTGTATTGCTCCTCACCATCCATTACCCCATCTATTCTTTCCTCAGACTTCGCTTTTGTCTTCCTGACTATTCTCTGAAAAACAGCACTTTCCCCACATCCTACACTCTGCACCTTCACTCCCCTGTCTTCAATTCATTCTCCCTGCCTATTCCGTCACTTTGCACCCTACCTGAACTCCCAGTGCCACATTGACATTTTAAGAAATTGGGTTATTGGTTATGAGGGGTGGAAGCCCCAATCACGCAACAACCTCAATCCTGGTGAGGGTGAACGTCAAATGTCTTTAATTATTCTGTGGTTGCTTAACCCTCTGGTAGCTTGGCACAAAAGCAGTCAAGTGCAACATAAGAAAAATCCCCAACTAAATTATAAAAACAGTGTGCATTTTAATAAATAAAATGATAACTGAATGTCAAACGTCCAACCAGTAGAACCAAACATATTGAATTTCAAAGTTTTTAGTAAAAATAGCACCAAGTAGCAGAAAGCGTCACCCATGGTTACTTGGTCGCACTAGACTGGGGGAAAATCATAAGTTCAAGTACAGGCTGATGTTGTTGGAGCATGAGATAGATACAGGGACCAGGTTAATCCAGCTGTAGAGGTACCTTCTTGTTAGAAATGGGGTAACGCTCTCCTTGTACTTGCTGGAACACTGCCTGACCGAATTTCTCCTGCTTCCAGAACTGCCACACCTTGCCGGACCCGCTGCGCAGGTCCCGCGTCGCTGCTTGTCTCTGCCCCGACCAACTGAAGACTGCAGGGACTGCTGTGGGGTAATCAAAGCACTTGCAGGGCTGCGAGCGGTGTATTGAGGGACTCGATTTCCCAGGAGTCCCTGCTACCTGAGCCTTAACACCTGGCCCGCTCTCCCTGAGTGCTCCGCCCCCACCTGCGGTATAAATCACTGAGCGCCACAAGCATTTCTGGGATGCTCTCCTTGTACTTGCTGGAACACTGCCTGACCGAATTTCTCCTGCTTCCAGAACTGCCACACCTTGCCGGACCCGCTGCGCGGGTCCCGCATCGCTGCTTGTCTCTGCCCGGACCAACTGAAGACTGCAGGGACTGCCGTGGGGTAATCAAAGCACTTGCAGGGCTGCGAGCGGTGTATTGAGGGACTCCATTTCCCAGGAGTCCCTGCTACCTGAGCCTTAACACCTGGCCCACTCTCCCTGAGTGCTCCGCCCCCACTTCCCCCTCCTACTTAATTGGTTCCGATTCCCGCCGCGCGGGGCGCGCGCGGGACTGAGCCTGGGGCTAAGTCCGGGCAACGGGCGGGCCGTTTGAGGCCGTTAGAGAACGGAAGAGACCGGACCGGGCAACCCCCTTTGGCTCTAACTTTGCTATTCCAATCCTTGCCTTGTTCCCATTAGCCCTTTGTCGAACCCAAGGAACAATGTCCATGCGCGAATGCAGAAGCAGGGCAGCTAAGGGGAAGCAGCTAAATGGGACCCTTGATGACTTCATTACCAGGACTAACACTGCCATAGATGTGGAGATCAACAAAATGCAGCAGAGAGTCTCCATGGAACTCGATGCAGCTAGAAGAATATCCCAGGAGCTGACTATGGCTAAGAAATCATCCTTAGGTCATTTTGCCTCTGCCAAAACCCCTGAGCGACGGGTAGGCCCTGTTTCAATCTTGACGCAGGCAGTTGTCCATCAGACATCGGACTCCCCCCGAATGCCCCTATTATGGGGCTACCCCTTTCATCCTCTTCCAATTTCAGTCCATCCTTGGGTGGGGTGGTTCTGGCAAAGGGGGCCCCAACGGAGTGGCCCCCTAATGCTAAGGGGGCGTGTGGGAGGATTCCTTTTACCATCCAAGAGGGTGCTATCCAAAAACGAAAGCGTAACACTACATCTGCCTTCTCTAGGAAGAAGGCGAAGGTAGCAAAGGCCCAGATTTTTACGGGTGCTAAGCCTACTGAAGGGGGGGTGGGCGGCATACCCCTTCATTTACCCCCCCACGCACCCCCACCTACTGAAAATAACAGCCCTATTGCTGTAGAAACTAACCTGGCAGCATCGGTGGGGGAGCCTGATTTAGTAATAGAAGGTGAGAATGATGGGGTACCAGTCTGTGTGATAGAGGGAAGAGATGTGGAATTTTTGACGATTGTCTGGGAAACGCTAAAAAAACTTCTAACCCCTCTGGAAGTTAGACTATCGCGCATAGAAAATCAGCTGCTTGAGACAGAAAAGAGTATCTTAACTCTAGCAACCCTTAGTATAGCTGAAAATAAACCGAATAGCACACTTGGCGCAAACCATACTATACCAGCACCCGCAGTTACCCCATCCATAATTCCTGTGACCAAACCCATACCCAAACCCCGGTCTAAGGCGGTCAAAAGCAATACCATCAACGCAGTACCAGAGGTACCAAATCAATTGCCTGTACAATCTGTTTCAGCCCCGAAAGTCACGGCAGCCCCGAGGGTTAAAGAACGTAAGATTCATCATCCCAATTCACAGGGGGTAAAATTTAACGAGAAACAGCATGGGGGCTACATTGATCTCCCCCCGGATGTAAGGCCCTACGTAGTGGTGCTAACAGGAGTTCCGGAAATTGCATATCACCAGCAGGAAAATTTCGGGTCACTGAGAAACAAGGTAACACATTGGCTAAATGAAAACAGGCCGTTACCCAATCACCTGAGAAGTAAAATTCTTATGGTGCGACGGGTACCATGGATAGGTACCTCGCACAAATCTATCTCAGGCGATTGTATTATTGTCTCCTTTGAAGACCCCAATACAGTACATCATATATGCTCATGGAACAATTATGGGGGGAACTCGCCCATAGTAGTTAGACCTCTAACCTATTTCTATCCCCCGCTTCCACGTTCCAACAACGGGGGGAATTGGACTTCGGCTAGAAATTATGTATGGGGTGGGTCAGTCGATTGTTGGCAGGGTACTCAAGGCATGTGGAATGGGGCACCCAGCTATAATAGATTTGGCTGTCTTGAGGAAGTGGATTGACCTACCCATACGGTACCTTGCACATCTTGTTCTGATGACTCATCTTCCTCGTTATTCCGCCCTGTCTCTGTGCTACCCCCATGCATCTCTGAAAATTGCAACTTATCGGTAAATAGGGCTTTGCACACAGAGGGTGGATGTGACATTCAAAAATGATGACCCAAAGGCAGGGAGACGATCCAACAAGAAGTCTTTATTTAGGAGACTTAACTACTGCGACCTCAGCCACAGCCTAGTTCTCAGAGCCTCTTCATGCACTGTCCCCGGCGCTCGCCTTGGAACGCTGGTCGCGGTGACATTCTAAGTGATGTCACCGCGAGCAGCACCATCACACGCGAAGGCGCCGGGGGGTTTTGAAAAGGAAGATACCACACATCCCCCTTCCCTGCGGACAAAGAAACCTTAGATACAACATGAACTGCAGAACATACCAGGTGAAAGGATGACACCTGACGGGGGGTGTATAACAACAAAAGACCTTGGCCTGGTGGAAGTACTAGACACATGGTAGGCAGGGTGGCATAGATTACATCATAACATACTGATCAAAATGCCTAGGTGGTCTGGTCACTCTCCTGTTGGGCCTATTGTTTGGGTGAGGGACCACTGACTGCCTCCTAGTGGTGGAACTAAGATCCCGCCTAGAGTCTCCCACCCACCCCCTTGAACTCTCAGGGTCTTTCTCTGGCGGATGGTATTTTACAACTCTCCCTAGGTTCCATATTTTCCCTTCCTGTGTCTTGACTGCATTCTTGAATAGTTTGGTGATTTTGGTGGGAGTGGTGTACTCTGACCAACTTGCCTTTCCTGTGGGAGCTTTGATTTTGATGCTGTCTCCTACTTTGTATTCAACCATCTGTGCGGCCTTGTACCGGTCGTATCCTTCCTTTCTTTTTTCCATGGCTTCCTCTTGCTTTTTCAAGCTTCACGCTTCTTTAGTGCGGTCTGACCACCCCTTGTGCCACTCCATCCACCCTGAGGTTAGCTTGGTGTTGGGTATCCTGGCGCGGAGTAGTTGGAACGGGGTGACGCCCGTCGTCTGATGTGGTGTGAACCTGTAAGCTTCTACTCGTCTCCACGCCTCTTCTTTCCAGTTTATGCCACTGGCTTTGGCCAACTGGATGCTCTCCTTGAGAGTTTTATTAAAACGCTCGACCATGCCATTGGTTTCGGGGTGGTATAAAGCGCAGCGCTTGTGTCTGATGCCTCTTCCATCCAGGAAGTCTTCCATTTCCTTCGAACATAGTTGCACTCCGTTATCTGTGAGGATGTTGCTTGGTAGCCCTTCTCGGATGAACACCTCCTCTAGAAAACTGATGACTGTTTTGGTCGTGACTTCACTGACAAACTTTATCTCTGGCCACCTGGAATACAAATCCACGAGCACCAAGATGTAAGGCGTCCTCAGTTCCCCAGACATAGGGCCCACAATGTCTAATGCCAACTCAACCCACGGTCCCGACGGGGGCGGCCTACACACCATAGGGGGCGTCTGCTGTCTCAGGACCTTGTCACTGTTGCTGCATGGGATGCACTCTCTGATTCTCCTTTCGGTGACTAGATCCATGTTCGGCCACCAATAGCTCTCTCTGAGTCTTTGCTTGGTTTTGGTGATGCCCAAATGTCCTTCGTGGGCTATCTCGACCAGGTTGTCTCTCACCGTTGCAGGTGGTACGAGTCTCGTCCCCCTGAATAGACACCCGTCTACTATGGACAACTCGTCCTTAATGGCCAGGTATGGCCGTAGGTTTTCGTCCTGTTTGTCACCATGCTTCCATCCGCCTTTTATTCTTATGAAAATTTTCTCCAGAATCTTGTCCTCATCCAACGCCTTTCTCCACGTTTCTTCTCCCAATGCCCTCTGGATGGTGCCGACATCCTCCATCTGAAGGTCCTCCTCTTCTTCGTCCGTCTTCTCTTGCCTCTCTCTCGTTTCTTCCTCACTGACGAGTCTGGACAGGCAGTCAGCTGCGAGGTTTTGCGTACCGGGGACGTACTCGACATCGAAAGTGTATTCTTGTAGGCTGACCACCCAACGCCTTATCCTGCTGGAGATGGCATCCAATCCCTTCTTACTGAATACTTCCACTAACGGCTTGTGGTCTGTGCGGAGAGTGAACTGGGTTCCCCAGAGGAAGTCTCTGAACTTCCCTACTGCCCAAGACACTGCCAGGGCCTCCTTCTCGATCACAGAGTAGTTGTTCTCGGACTTCTGGAGTGACCTTGAGGCAAAGGCTATTGTTTCTTCTCCTTCTTCTCCAACTTGGGTGAGGACAGCTCCCAATCCTTTGGCGCTTGCATCGGTGGTGACTACCGTTGCCCGGTTGGGTATATAAGACTTCAAACTGGGGGCTTCAGCAAGCGCCTTCTTTACGTCCTCGAACTCCCTCTGGCACTCCTGACTCCATCGGAACTCATTCTCCTTCTTCAACAGTAGCCTGATGGCGTAAGTCCTTCCCGCCAGGTTTCTTATGAACTTCCCGTAGAACTCCAACATCCCCATGAATGACTTGATCTCGTCCTTGCCCTTGGGGGGTGTCAGATTCACGATGGTGTTTTGCAGTTCGGCTTTGGGACATATACCTTCTTTCGTCACCTTGTGTCCCAGGAAGTCTAATTCTGCACATCCAAACACACACTTGTCCTTTTTTACAGTAAGGCCTTGTGACTGAAACCTCTCAAGCACGCACCTCAGTCTTCCATCGTGCTCCTCATGGTCCTTGGCGAATACAAGTACGTCATCCTGGTAGCACATGACGCCCGGGATGCCCTTCAAGATGTTGCCCATGATTCTCTGGAAAACGGCGGCCGCCGAGACTAGCCCAAAAGGCATTCTTTTGAATTTGTATGCGCCCATAGGTGTCACAAAAGCTGTGAGTTCCTGAGATTCCTCGTGTAGTCTTATTTGGAAATAGGCTGAGGTGAGGTCGAGGGTGGAAAATACCTTGGCACCTTCTAGCATGCTCATCATTTGGGTGATGTTGGGTAAAGGGTATCGGTCGACCACGACCTCCTTATTCAATGCTCTTAGGTCGATGCATAGCCGGACCGACCCATCCTTTTTCTTCGCTGCCACGATGGGGGCCAGCCACTCCGTCGCCACCACCGGTTCAATGACTCCGGCCTTGCACAGTTTCTCCAGCTCGGACTTCACTTCCTCCTGGATGGCAATGGGAAGCTTCCTAACTTTAGCCACGACTGGCCTGGCGTTCTCCTTCAATCTTATTCTGTGACAATAGTTTTTTAGGCATCCCAGTTCTTCTTTGAACACTTCTTTGAACTCTTTCACGACGTCAGCTGCACATTCAAGAATCTCTTGTATCAAAATCTGGGGATTACTGTTAGGATTCAAATAGACCCCCAGCTCTTTTTGTGCCTGCCAACCCAAGATGTTGTCTCCTACCGTGGACACATACACTTTGGTGACCGTTGCTCTATTGCTGTATTCAATTTTCCCCAGGAAATACCCTTTCATGGAGATGGGGCGACCAGCATACCCCCCAGGCCTTAAATCCATTCTTTTCAAAGTTATCGTTCCCTTTGACACTCGTGAGAACTCTTTTGGTTGATAATGGTAATTCTTGAACATGAGTCAAATAATGCTTCCAAAACAACATCCCCTACTTTTATGGTGTCCTTGGGGCTGCTGACCTGTCCTCCCTCAACCTGCACTACTATTTCCGCACACGCGGAGTTGCTGGGACTAGGGACTTGTGACTCTTGTACTTGCACCACAATCTCGTCACACACCACATTCGTCCTGTCTCTACTCTGTCTACCGACTACCTGCCCACTCTTGCAGTATTGCTTGAAATGCCCTTTCTTCCCGCACTTGTTGCACGTGAATCTGAGAGCGGGGCATTCTCTGTCATTGGCTAAGTGCCCCTGCTTGCCACACCTATAGCAGGTGCCCTTGAATGATCCCCCCAACCTGCCCTCTTTCTGTTCCTTGTCCGCTAACCTTTTGCCTTTTACTACAAACACTGCCTCACACTCGGTCACTACTTCACTGACATTAGCCTTTTCATCACTTTTCTTCTCCCCTGCGTCTTGCTTTATTTCCTTGACGCACTGAAGCATGTGCTCCACCTGCTTAGCTATGATGAGCACCTCCCTCAGCGGCGGGTCATCCTTGAGCCACAACTCTTCACGCACTCGCTCCATCCTACAAGCCAAAACAAATTGGTCCCTAATCCTTTCCTCACTTGCACCACCAAACTTACACGTAGCGGCTAGTTTCCTCAAGTCGGACACAAAATCTTCTATCGATTCTCCCTCTTTTTGTGTCCTTTTCCCAAAGTGGTATCTCTCCATGATCGTGCTAGTCTTGGGGAGGTAGTGTAAATCTAACTTCTTTAGGCTCACTTCAAACTCGTTCAGACCCCTTGCCTCCTGCGCCCCTAAATCTGGGAGATGATCAAGAACTTCCTCCCCCTCCGCGCCTAGATAATAAGCCAATAATGCAACCTTTCTTTCTAAACCAAGGTTTGGTCCACAAACAGTGGCGTAATTTAAAAACACTGTTTTCCATTTTTTCCACTGGATATTTGGATCCCCTGGGGTGGTTAAGAAAAAAGGCGGGGGAGTCACACTTTGCATGGTTGGGTGCTATATGTTCCTGCAATTGCACCCAGAGGAGATGTACACACCCACTAGACCACAGTTACACTTGAGGAGAAAAGATCTGTTAGCAACTGCCAGAAAGAGCATACATTCTCAAACTACAGGTTCCCCATCCAACTCCAAACAGGGACAGTAAAAGAGAGAGAGATGCACAGTCCACCCTCCAATGAGAAAAGTACATTAAGCTCTACATGTAGAACAGCGCTGACTCTTATGATCCTTGGCCCTCCTCCTTAAACATGACACTGCTACGTTCTTTTGATGCACCACACAATACTCCACTATTACTACTGCCTGTTCAGTCTTATCCACGCCTGTGGCGGAGAAGGCACACGAGTTGAAAGGACAGCCCTTCAGTACATCAGACATCGGTAGAGCACTGGCAAGTGCGAATCCCACATACTGGCAACGCCTGTACTTCACAGTGGTGGTGCGTGTGCGTTTGTATTCCTTTCACTCTGGCAATGTCAAAAGCAGGTCGCCCACTGTCGACTTAGGAAAACTGATGCTTGCGCACTCGCGCTTCACTTCATATATTTCACACAGCTGCCGCCGGGCATGAATCACAGGCACGGGCTGTGAGGGGGGCGTGCTGCTCAAATTCCTGCACCTTGCCTGTATTCCTCTCAAACTGCCCTGTGCGCACCTCCCTGGAAATAGGCAGAGATACAGTCACGCGCTACCCGGAGCAAAAGTCACTGAGGAGTCTTTATACACACGCTCCTAAGATGTGCCCACACCGCTCCGCCCTGCTGCTCATGATTAATCATGCGGGACTATACGGTGCAAACTTCAAAGTCAGTACTCGTGACGTCCATCACGATACTCCTGAGGTGAGAGAAAGGAGCGTGCGCGGAGCGAGGCAATAATCCGGCGAAAATCTTCCCCTGCTTGACAGGCTGAGGCACTACAAACCGCCCCACTCCACTGCAGACCCACAAATGACAGTTCTAGCGAGGGACCTTAAAGTCACTAATAAACAACTGCTGTGCGCGCAGAGGTTGCCGGCAGGGGTCACCTTACTTTCAGTCCGTAGCAGACGGATGACAGCCTTTCCTCGGCTTGAAGTCACCCTCTTACGTTCTTATCACTGCTGCTTCTTCACTCGTTACCCCACAGAGCCGTAACTGTTCTTCACCAGGGCGCTTCTGGATGCATTCATCAAACGTCCGCCTCTGTTTCCTCGCGTCAGCTGTTCACTTCTTAGTGTTCCCGGCGTGTTGAGGTCGCAGAAAAGGTTTTTCCTTCGTCGCCAGTGTGACATTCAAAAATGATGACCCAAAGGCAGGGAGACGATCCAACAAGAAGTCTTTATTTAGGAGACTTAACTACTGCGACCTCAGCCACAGCCTAGTTCTCAGAGCCTCTTCATGCACTGTCCCCGGCGCTCGCCTTGGAACGCTGGTCACGGTGACATTCTAAGTGATGTCACCGCGAGCAGCACCATCACACGCGAAGGCGCCGGGGGTTTTTGAAAAGGAAGATACCACAGTGGAGTTGTTGAATTCCGAGTTATTGAAATAGTCCCTGAGCCCTTCAATGATAAATTAGGTCAGGTAGCCCCAGTTGAATTCAACGCTAGGGGTAATCCCTTTCCTAGGGAGTCGTTTGGAACATGCATGCTGCCGACAGAAGGATTGACTTTCCCAGAGCTACCTACATCAGAAGTAGCCATCCGAGGTGAGGGACTTCCGGACAGCAGCCATATCTCTCTGCCGCCGTTGTCCAGGGGGGGGGGGCTTGCCTGGTCCCCCGTGGTGGTTTCTGGGAGTGAAGTCCTATCTTTGACCCCGGCTGAGGCCTCTAGTATTGTCTCTGCCCCTCTTACAAATGACCGTGTGTTGGGTCCAGAGGGAGTTGGTGGCGAAGGACTGAAGGTGCTTAGCTGGAACATAGCAGGCCTTGCACGGAACATAGACATACCCGATTGGAACTCATTTGTTGAATCCTTCGGGGTGTGCCTATTCCAGGAAACCTGGTGCTTGGAACCATACCACAAGGTGGGCTTCACCACCTACTTTGTTCCTGCGATACAATCACCCGGAGGGAAGGGCCGCCCTTCAGGCGGCCTACTAATTTGGGCCAGTATTTCGCTGGGTCTCTCTATTAGGCCTATTGTTAACAAATCGCCTGGTTTACAGAGAATCTCAGTTAGAGGGCCACGTGGGGGAGGAGGCTTGAAATTTTTAACATTTATGTCAGAGGAACAAGGGGCGGGTCCTCCACACTTTCTCTTACGGGCATTGAGGAGGGCCTTAGTTCTTGTGCGTCCGACTCCCTTGTTATACTAGCCGGGGACTTCAATTGCACATTTGAACCCCTGGCTAGGGAGGATATACTGGGCATCAGGGAGGACGATGCCAGGAGAGGTATTCCCCCCTCTCATTGGCCCCTATCAGAAGCTGGTCCCAAAATGCCATCGACCTCAATGCCCTCTGTCTGGAACATGGCCTTAGGGCCACTAATGGTAGATCGGTTTCAGATCCGTCAGGAGCTCATACGTTCAATAGAGTTTGTCATTCTTCGCGAATTGACTTCATTCTATTGAACTACTGCCTCTGGGCCCACCTAATAGACATGGAGGTCCTCCAGTCTTCTGTTAGTGATCACATCCCTCTATTCCTGTCCCTGTCCTCCCTCTAGACGGGTGCCTCCCCAGCCCAAACCCCTCATGTCTGGAAACCAACGCATGAAGTAATCCCTACTAATTGTGGTAGACGCCTAAAATGGAATACCTTTGCGGCTAATGAAGATAAGATCCGGGGTGCCAATTCTATAATGTCTAATACCGCGACGCGGTTAGATTCCCTGGGAGCCACCAATCTCGAGGTTTCTAACTTGTTCTCTGAAACAACAAAAGCGTTAGGTGAACTGTTTGTGGCTCACTCCTCAGGTTCAAGAGGCAATGCAAAGGGTAGACTCATGCGCAACGTGGGTTGGTTCTCCCATGCCTGCAGTGTTGCCAAAAGGGAGCTGATCAGGGCGGTGAAAGCTAAGGATGGGGCCCAGATTAGCTTCGCTAGGCGCAACTATAGAAAAACCTTAGCAAAGGCGAGGGCCGAGTATGAGAACCAGTTTTGGCAAGATTTAATGGCAGCTAGCTCAAGGAAGGACTCCAAGGGTTTTTGGGACCTAATAAGAACTAGGGACAAACCCACGGACTCCCTCATAACATATAACATAACCAAGGGAGTATGGTTCGATAATTTTTCCAAGCTTTATGCAGTGGCCGTGGTCCCCGAGATTATCGAGGTGGGACAGTATCCCTCGGGCAACATAGAGCCCAGTGAGGAATTCCTATTCACTTGCAAAGAAGTAGAAGGGGCGATTGAGTGCCTGGTCCCCAACAAGGCGGCGGGCCCTGACGGCCTCCCGGGGGATTTGCTCCATGTTAACCTAGTCGAGTGGGGGAGACTTATTGCCTCCGTAATGAATGCTGGCTTGGCTGGTGCGGCCCTACCAGATTCATGGAGGGGCGCAGAGGTCGTCCCTATCTTTAAGAAAGGGAGTCGGGATGACCCTGCCAATTACCGTCCTATAAGCCTCCTGGATTCCTCGCAGAAGGTGGCAGGCAAAGTGGTCCTAGGAAGGGTTTTGCAGTGGGTCGAAGAGAACAATATTCAATCAGACTTCCAAGCCGGCTTTAGAACTGGCATGGGGACGATCGAGCAAGCATTCCGGTTGATGATGCTTTTTTGGAAAGTGGTTGTACTGGGCAAAGGCAGTCTGTACCTTGCATTTATAGACCTAAGGACAGCCTTTGACCTGGTCCCACGCAACCATCTCTGGAGTGTTCTCGATGCGTTAGGCATTCCCCCATATCTACTGTACATGCTGATAAGATTCCACGCAGACAACTTTGCACAGATCAGGTGGGGTAATCAGGGACAAAAAACATCACGAATACCTGTAAATAGAGGTGTCCCCCAGGGTTGTGTTTTAGCCCCCACTCTGTTTTCTTTATATGTCAACGGAGTGGTGGAGCATCTGCTACAACATCCAGCAGATGCACCATCCCTGGCGGGCAAGAGAATACCTACCCTCCTATTTGCAGATGATACCCTCCTGATCTCTAAGTCACCAGTGGGCCTGCAGAGTCTCTTAGACAGCTTTAAGACCTTCTGCGACTCAAGGGGACTAGTCATAAACACGGGGAAGACGAAGTTCCTGGTCTTAAAACCCCCCCGAAGAAATCAGGCAAACCACCTACCCTTGATTCAGTCTCACTCGAGAGGGTTAAGGAGTTTGATTATCTTGGCATTCGTCTCTGTGACTCCATGAGTTGGAAATCCCATCACCAAAAGATGCTGTTGACCCATAAGAGGGTGACGGGGGCCCTTCTTAAGGAACAACGGGCCTCTTCCCACAAACCAATTGCACCGGTTCTTGGTATCTATAGGGCACGAGGTGTCAGTGCAGCTCTCTATGGGGCAGAACTATGGGGTGTGCAGAACGTGGATCAGCTGACCCGTTCCGAAAATAAATTCCATAAAGATCTAATGGCCCTCCCTCACAGCACCCCAAATCTCCCGCTTCTTCTAGATATGGGTACCCGCCCTATCACTGACCAGGCGAGGCTGCGCCCACTCCTTTTATGGGCTCGTATCTGGAGAGTTCCCGAATTGTCCAGCTACGCAGATGGTCTAAAAGAGATCCTCCTAATGCCTGGCTGGGCCAAGATTCAGTGGCTAAGGGAAGTTAAGCGCCTTCTAATAGATCTGGGCCTTGAGGACGCCTGGATTACTAGATCTGCCCCGCCCAAGTCAATCCTGAAAAAACTATTCTGGTCCTGGGTGATCGAGGGCAGAAAGAGTAATGCCAATTTGTGCAGGTCAACGGCAGAATTTCTTTTGGTAAAGGAGGTGCATTTCCGTGAGCCGTATCTGGATTTTATCCTAGCTCCCTGGGACAGGGCCCTTCATTTCAAATTTAGGGCAGGCGTTCTTCCAGTGGGAACCATGACTGCTAGTTGGAAGGTCCCGGTGCAGACAACCCCTTTTTGTCCCTGTTGTTCGGATAGATTAGAGACAGTTCCACACTTACTGTTTGAATGCCCGGCCTACGCAGTCCCCCGTAGCAGATGGCTGAAGCAACTCTGTAGAGATTTCGGGACTAGATCCCACAAGGAGGCCCTAAGAATCCTAAAAACGGACCCTCGGCTCCTGTTTGCTAGTGGACTGGCTAAATTCTTAGGCTGGGTATGGCGTATTAGATTTAACAGACTTTCCCACCTTGCCTGAGAGTATTTTTGTCTGTTTACTTGCAGTTCTGTATGTAAATTGTCGCTTAAAGTATATGTTATTATTAATGCATTGTTTTTACTGTTTTTAATGTACATGTATTGCTTTTTATGATATCAATTTTATCGAAATAAAGCTACTTACTTACTTAGAAATGGGGTAACCAATTCTACGGGGGGTAGCATGGTGCAGAGCGGGCAGGCCAAACTCCTGAGGACATGTGTGAAGCATCCACACAGTACACACAGACGACACACCAGGCCCACCACAAAAAGAGACACAACACCAGTTCTGGTTGAAAAAGAATAACTCTTGTATTGTCTCCAATATGCAAAAGCAAACACAGTAATCACTATACTGTGCCAACTGGCGCCAGGGCAATATTTACAAGGGGGATTATTTACAGGGTAACTGAAAAGGGTAAGTACATCAGTTTCCAGGCTGTAGGGAAAGAAACATAATGTAACATCACATGGCATCAGCATCCCCTGCAAACAAGGAACATTACGTGTCCCGCATTAACATCAGGCATAGACCTAAATCATGGGACAGGAAACACAGTGCGTATAAAAGAATGGCATAGAACATCAACAATATAAGTTTCATGGGACATAAACCACATTAGCATGGGGCAGTACACATCTGCGCATGAAGTGCCACCTATATCCATGGGGGGCACTAACCCCGAATCCAAATCACCATGGGCCTACACACTCTAGCATTTCAATAGGCATACTTTACATACCCATAGGCCTAAGGGTGAAGCAACATGACAAAAGCATTAGGCCGAATTGCATGGGGCAAACCAATAGGCAACAGAGCACATGAGGCGCTAAAACAGGCATCGGATGGAAACCTCATGGTGTAACCCTACGGGCATGAAGGGCAATACATACAGTGCATAACATGCGCCCTTAAGCTCCCCAACGTCGTAGGTCAGCCTTTGGAGCCCCTGTGTCCTGGGAGCCCCGGTCCTGGGGCCCTACAATCATAAATTGAGGGGTCCGCTGAGTTCTGGCCAGTTGGGGGTCCCGAGGCTTAAATAAAAATGCCTGACATTTCAGCTGCCCGCTACCAAGTGGGGTAGCTGGAAAATCACACTGGCGCAAGGGGGGGAGCGAGCACTGACAGTGTGTCCCGTTGCCATCTCCACACCCCAGCTCCTCCAAGGCCTCCAGAAGTCCCCCATGCAGCCCCACTCACCGGCTACTGCTGGGCTCTTCTTCTGCCTCCGGGCAGCCAATTCCGGATTTTGGGCAGGCGGGGCTCTCTCCTCCAACATGGGAGCCCAGCCAGTAGCAGCACTTTCTGGGAGGCTCTTCAGCTGCAGGCAGCGACTCCTCTTTGTCCGGGTCCCCTCCTGGGGCTACACCACCGGACCTCTTCCGGCCCAGCACTTGACTCACGGGGCTCTCAACAACACACGAGAGCCCCGCCCGGCGCTTCCTCTGGCTTCACCCGGGCCCCTCCTCTCTTACAGGGACCCGGGATTTTAAGGTAGCCTCCCGGGGATGCTGGGCCAGCGCGGGGTGGGCTCCCACCTGGCTTCTCCGTTTCTTCTGCTTCCTTTTCCTGGCCAACGGCCATGTCCCCAACCAGGCGCGCCTCAGCCTGGCTTCCGAGTCGCTGCGGGCCGCGCAGCGGCCCGGGGATTCCTCTGCAACCACGGGGCACGGCGGTGATCTTCTTGCGTCAGGTGCGGGGTATTCACCCACTGGGGGTGCTGACACGGCACTGACCTTCTTCTTGCCCCGGGCGGCGGCGGTGCTTCTTTCCTCGGCGCCAGCACGGGGTGGGCACCGCTTAAGTTGTCAAATACACCCAGGGCACCAACACACGCTGAGGTTCCGTGACGATTTTACTCGTGTTTGTAACATTGTCGTAAATACATAATTTTGGTATCAGTGAACCGCAAATGATCCATTTAGTATATCCTGGTGTTTTCGCTATGCTACGAGCAAGAGCACTCCTGTTATGAACACATTTCTGATCTACCCGTGGCATCCACCTTAGAACACGGAAGCCATTTTGTATTCCTTGCCCTCACATAGTCAATGGACACGCAATGACCTCTTTTCATCTAAGGACACGTAGGCTTTAACCGGCGATTCACCTTGCGAGGGACACGTGCACCTTAGGCCAGCAACGCTGTAGCAGCATGACTCGGCAAGAACTGCCTCCCCAGCCTGAGGCCAGTCCTGCTATACTGGTTCTTGTGTTCGTTGGCCTGATCATGATTAGGCGGCCGAAGCTGGTAACCGTGCCCATTTACGACCCACAAACATCTCTTATCCTGTCTTTCTATCTTCTGCACCTGGCTCTGCTCCTTTCCTTCTGGGCCTTTATTAGGGGGAGGTAACGAAATTTACGATGAGGCGGTCCGGGTCTTGAATGAGAAATTGAAATGGGATTATGATGGAATAGTGGGAACCCCTCATTCGTAATGTTTTGACATCAGATACTGTTGACGATTCCTGTGCAACGCCAAAATATTTATTGTTTAAGACACGAATGTTTTAGAACTGTGGTAACATGTAAAGAATTTGCCCCGAGCATAATATTTAGTATTTAAGGAGTAACCCTCTTTGTACAAATTGAACAGGCTCCTAGACACTGCCCGTGTGCAGTTTCTGTGACTTCTGTGTCCCTGCAGTAATAAACCTTTGGTCTTTGACGCCACCATCGAGAAGCCCGTGTTTCTGTTTGTTTGTGCACCGAGACAGGTAGAACTCCGGGGTCTTCGGGTGTTATCCCTGACACCTCTGGACAGAACCAAAAAGTCCAGAACTCCAACGCGGTGGAGGCAGGCACACGGGGTAGGCTACCACTTTTAGTTAGATTGGCATAAGGGCATCCTCACGCGGGGTTGGCTCCTGCGGTGCGTTAACATAAACAGTTCCTCCGGGCCACACAGAGCTTAGGCGAAGCAGCGCTTCGGAGGCAGCGACAGCTTCTAGAGCCACAGCGCTTGGAGGCACAACGTTAACTGGGGCACAGCGCTTCTCGCAGTCCCACGGGCGGAAGGCACAGGGCAGCCTCGGGCAGCTGTGCAGCGCTTGGAATAATAGCGCTTTTAGCCACGCCCAGCGCTTTAAGAGAAGGCAGTCTCTGAGGAGTACAGCGCCTTAGGGGCATTCAACAGCAGCTCTGGGCAGCTTATGCAAGACAGCACAGAGGGTATAGCATTTAGTGATGGGAGCGCTTAGAGGTCAGACAGCCCCAGCAGCAAACCTCAGGGCCCAGGGTAACGCTCCTCACCTCCTGGGGGGGTCCAGGCCACGGTGCTCCTTAACATTCCGGTCCAGCGCTCTTCCCTTCCAGGCGCTAGGTAGCAGTCAGGGCCCAGGGGTAGCGCTCCTTCTCTCTTCAGGGGCCAGGGAACAGAGCAGCAGGCACTACTGGGCCAGGTCAGCAGTTAGTGGGAACTCATCAAGACAGGGCGGTAGGCCTTAATCATCCTCCACTGTAGCGTGGCCCTCCTCCTATACAGCAGCCTGAACTCCTGCAGTGGGGCTTCCACTAGCCCTGGGGACAGAAGAGGGGTTTTAGTAAGGTGCAGGGTCCAGCACACAGGCCCAAGTGGTGGTATTCCCGTGGAGCTGGTCCCCTCACGTTGCTGTCCCTGCTCTGTCTGAGCAGAGAGTGGCACAGCCCCCTTAATAATTTTCCCTTCACCCCACCTTCAAGGCAGTGCTAGAAGCTTCTGGAATACTCTGGCGAACTGGTTCAAACTGGCTCAGGGGGGGGGGGGGGAGTAGAGCACCCCGGGTGCCAGGCTTTCCCTCTAAAAGTTAGGATGGCTGGGTACCCAACATCTAGACCGCTAACCTACTGCAGTCAGGTGGCAAAACACATAGCCATGGCATCCATTTTAAATGCAGCATTTCACCAGGGTGCACTTCCACAATGGGGGGTTAATAAGTTCACACACCATTGCATTACAATACACATTGAACAGGGCATCTCATACCACACATAGCCTATACAACTTCCTTTACCATGGGGGAGACATCCTAAATTACGGGGGTGAAAAGCGAAAAATGTTGGGGGAAAATGGGCCAAGTCCAACACTTCTCAAAACCGGTGCAAAGAGTTCTACTCGGGTTGGAGGAAACTGCAAGGAGGAGTCTTTTGACATGAAGAGTAAGTCAAGCATCCCAGACGGTCAGTGTTTTGGCATAAATGCAGTTCGTAGATTGAGTGTCGCATTGTTTGATCATCTTGGACTATCGCTGTTGATGTGAAGTTCACATCTCGCGCATTGCCAGTCATCTTGGATGGTCATTGTCGTATGCTTCATGTTGTTGATTGCCACTTCAGGCAGGGTTTTGGCCTGAACTGGCCCTTTCATGTTTGTGAACAGCCCTTCCTTTGAGATTTTCACCTTTTTTGTGGAGGAGCTCTCACTAGTACCAACACAAGGTGCAGGCACCTATTGGGGATCAGGACTCACTCCAGCAGAGGTAGACTCAGGCAGGTCCATGCAGGTCGAGTTGGTGCTGCTCAACTTGGCAGATGAGGGAGGCATCAGGAATCTTGTTGTGTCCCTGTTGCTCATGGTAGAAGATAGCCAACTGACCTTTGGAATCTCTCTGGGAAACCTGGAAACAAAGCAAGTGGGTCCAATCTTCCTTCTTCAGACAGAAATGTAATATTTCCAGCCACATGGCAGTCCTTCCTTGGAATCTTCCACAGGTCCAAGAGTGTTCTGATGAGCAGTTCTAAAATTCCTATTTTTATACCTGGTTCCAGGATTTGTGTGGAGGAACTCATTGACCTACCCCCAAATCAGGTTCTGCTCAGTTTTGCTCAAACCACTGATCCTGAAGCAGGGTCCTTTGAAATGTAATCAGGCAGGGTACAGAACCTTCCCTGCCTCTGTAGCATCCTCTCCAGCCTGGTAGCATGTATGTAATTATACCACACACATAATTCTGTATTACACGTCTTCATTCCTCAGAGTGTAACCATTAACTTCAACATTCTGCTGCATGAATTGTATTCACTACACCCAATCACTTACGTCACTATTCTACAGAGTCTATCAGGGTCCAAAGGGGACTCACCATCTCTAACTCAAAAGACAATACATCTCCAATTTGTTAAATATAAAATAACCCTGGGCAGGGAACTGTGCTCCCCAGCGGAGTTTTCTCAAGTCTGGAAAAAAAGCACTTACCTGCTGTGGTGTCTCTGTGCTGCCCTCCTCCTCACTGTGGTCTCTCTTTCCTCCTCCCGGTGCTGCCAAATCAGGTAAGTGCTTTTTTAATAGATTTTTAGGGACGGTGGAGGGGAGCGGAACAGAGCAGAGTTCCACAGAGTTTTTTTCCAACTCTGTGCAACTCTGCATTGTGGTACACCGCCCTGGCTTAATAAAAATACAAATAATACATATATACATCATAACTCTTCAGTAAGTCATCATGGTGACTGAACCAATCATCCAGATCTTGCCATGTGAACCACTATGAAGCAATGGAGATACAGGAGAGGAATCCATGGCAGGCACTGGTGACAGGGGCATTCTTATCTTTAGGCTCTCAGAACTCTCAGTTGGAGAGGTCTCACTTCTGACGTCTGAAGTGGGTAAATATCGAGGCAGGTACTTGATATGCAAAGAATCTCACAATGGAATTTCTAGGTCGGAGAGCAGTCACCATGTGTCCTTTATTTATTTTTTATAAACCTTTTTTTGGATTTTAACATGTTACACGTCATACAATAAACGACTTGATCAAATTAACATCATCAGCTTCATGACAAGGGGAGCAGAGTAAGCAGTCACGTGGTTGAGTTGGTGGTGAAAAGGGTTACCCCTCCTTTTATCTCCGCCAGAGGTGCCGGAAGGCATCGGGGAAGCGGTTGGTGGTAGGATGACCGCCGTTCTCCAACCCTTATGACTGTTTCTGATCCAAAGCCCCCGTGAAGGGTATCGTTCATAGATAATCCAGTGTCCAAACTAAACTTGGGGGTGTGTAACTCGAGAACTATGGGTTCAGAGGGGGAGGGGGGCTGGGGGTCGCAGAAAGCGTGGGTCAATATAGAGGAGTCCCATGTCGTTTCGCTAGTGTGGTGCACGTTACCTATTCCAGGTCATTGCTATGATTCCTGGTGGCTGACCCAGGTGAATCTGGCGGCACCTGTATGAGGGGGGGGAGAGGACAGGATGTGCTGGTGTGCTAGGAAGCGGGTGATTCTGGTATTGCCTTGCGGTCTTGCGCGCTCTCCTCATTGCCCATTTGTATTTGCTTAAATTTCTGTAGGAGTGTCGCCCATTCTGATGAGATAGGCCGTCGTCGTATGCCACGGGCCTCCTCTTGTCGAATAAGATCTTCCTCGGCTGCGGCCCACTTCTGTACCGCCCCCATCATGCAGCTATTGGAGGCCCCTCTGCCACGCGCCAATGCATTGCCACACTGCGCTTGGCTAACAGCACGGCCAGCAGGGCAAATTTGGTCTCTACTTTCCTACGTTTATTGCATTTAAAAATGCCTAGGGCACATGCCTCCCATGTATGGAAGTCTGTGAGACCTGTGACTGTCTGCAGGGTGGTGTGCTCCGTCGTCCAAAGGGTTTATATCACTGGGCATGACTAAAACGGATCACTGAAAAAATATCGAGGGACATAATATCGAGTAGAAAAAATATCGTTGATAAAATATCGACAGACAGAATATCGAGTTTATATCTACAAACAGGTAAGTACAAAATTATCGAATACAAAATATCGTTTACAAAAATATAGTTAATTAAAATTTCGACTTTATTAAAAACAGTGTTAAATTAAATTAATATTAAACATTATTTACTACAATATACTTAAAAATACTTAAATTACCTTATAATATTTAAATAATTAATGAAAGTTATAAAAAAAATTACAATCATATTTGTTAAAACATATATATATATAGTAACATAATATAATTAAATAATAATCAATATTATTACCGTAGGATAGCGTAAGTGTAAAAATTACTATTCCCACTCCAGAGAGTGCAACAGTAGGGAAAGCGTTGGATAGCGTAGGGGTAAAAATTACTATTCCCACTCCAGTGAGTGCAACACTAGGGAAAGCATTGGATAGCGTAGGGGTAAAAATTACTATTCCCACTCCAAAGAGTGCAACAGTAGGGAAAGCGTTGGATAGCGTAGGGGTAAAAATTACTATTCCCACTCCAGTGGGTGCAACAGTAGGGAAAGCGTTGGATAGCGTAGAGGTAAAATTACTATTCCCACTCCAGTGGATGCAACAGTAGGGAAAGCGCTGGATAGCGTAGAGGTAAAAATTACTATTCCCACTCCAGTGGGTGCAACAGTAGGGAAAGGGTTGGATAGCGTAGAGGTAAAAATTACTATTCCCACTCCAGTGGGTGCAACAGTAGGGAAAGCATTGGATAGCGTAGGGGTTAAAATTACTATTTCTACTCCAGTGAGTGCAACACTAGGGAAAGCGTTGGATAGCGTAGGGGTAACAATTACTATTCCCACTCCAAAGAGTGCAACACTAGGGAAAGCGTTGGATAGCGTAGGGGTTAAAATTACTATTCCCACTCCAGTGGGTGCAACAGTAGGGAAAGCGTTGGATAGCGTAGAGGTTAAAATTACTATTCCCACTCCAAAGAGTGCAACAGTAGGGAAAGCGTTGGATAGCGTAGGGGTTAAAATTACTATTCCCACTCCAAAGAGTGCAACAGTAGGGAAAGCATTGGATAGCGTAGGGGTAAAAATTACTATTCCCACTCCAAAGAGTGCAACCGTAGGGAAAGTGTTGGATAGCGTAGGGGTAAAAATTACTAATACCTAGTAATCCAAATTAATTACAAATTATAATGTATTTAATTAACAATTAAAACTTATTTATCTATTTTTTCTAATTAAATACAATTAAATAAATTGAATTATTTAATTAATTATAAAAAATTACTTCCCACCCTATTCCCCTATAAACCAGAACCTGCTACTGAAAATAAATAAGTAAAATAACATAATTAGCAATTATTCAATTAAATAAAAATTATTGCCAATTAAAATGTAATTAATTACCCATAAATTTTTAATTAACAATTAATTCTAAAAAAATATCAATACATTTTTTAACATATTTAATTAATTTTAATTAAATTACTTCCCACCCAATTCCCCTATAAACCCACAACCCGCTACGGCAAATAAATGAGTAAAATTAACATAATTAGCAATTATTCAATTAATTAAAATTAATTGGCAATTTAAATTTAGTTATTTACAAAATATAAATTAATTAATAAATAATTAAAAAATAATACAAAAAAATAAATTTACATATTTAATTAATTATAATTAGATTACTTCCCACCCAATTCCACTACAATCCCACAACCCGCTACGGAAAATAAATTAGTAAAATTAACATAATTAGCAATTATTCAATTAATTAAAATGAATTGCCAATTTAAATGTAATTATTTACAAAATATAAATTAATTAATAATTAATTAAAAAATAATACCAATAAATAAATTTACATATTTAATTAATTATAATTAAATTACTTCCCACCCAATTCCCCTATAAACCCACAACCCGCTACGGAAAATAAATCAGTAAAATTTACATAATTAGCAATTATTCAATTAATTAAAATTAATTGCCAGTTTAAATTTAATTATTTACAAAATATAAATTAATTAATAATTAATTAAAAAATAATACCAATAAATAAATGTACATATTTAATTAATTATAATTAAATTACTTCCCACCCTATTCCCCTATAAACCCACAACCCGCTACAGAATTTAATTACGCAATAAATAAAAAAACACATTTCATTTTTTAAAATTAATTATAACATAAATACACAATTTTCACACATATAATAACATAAAAAACATTATAAAAAATTAGATACTATTAAAAATTAGATAGTTTTAATTACCTATATTATATATAGGTAATTATTTTAACTATCTATATTTTTAACATTTGATATTACATTACTTACCTTAAAAACGATATTTTTGATGTCTATATTCTGTCCAGTCGATATTTTGTCCAGTCTATATTTTGGACTCGATATTATGTCCAGTCGATATTTTGGAGTCGATATTATGTCTGTTTACCGACTAAAACATATGAGCGTATGTTGCGTCCGAGACGTGACATCGGGGGGAGTCAAAGTGGGATGTCTGGTAAAAACGGTTGAGCCGCACCGGCGTAAGATAAGTATGGTGCAGTATATTGAACTGAAATTTTTTTAATCTCTGATAGCGGGCCTTTTTTTTATGATGTTCCAGGGCCGTCCGCCACTCGTGATCATGGAGGGACTGTCCGAAATCCTCTTCCTAGCAGAACCGCAAGCGAGTCAATGGTACCTCCGTGAGTTCCGTAACAGATTTATAGATCCTTTTGATGTGGTGCCTGCCCGCCCCATGTGTAATAGTGTGTGCAGCACTGTGTGAGTCTTGTGTTCCCCGCTTCCCAGGCCCCAGGTCTGCTCAGAGTCCGCTATTAGCGATCTGTGCAGCAGGAATAGGCCGGCTGGAAGCTAGGTTCCTTCAACTAGGTCTGCGAACGGGATCAATTGACCGTCGGAGAACAAGGTCTCTTTTTCAGTAAGTTGGTATTTGGTCCAAATTCTAAGCTATCCCAAGGTGTAGAACCAGCGTCCCTTGGGGAGTCCTGCCAACGGCAGTAATGGGGAATACAATGGTGTCCCCTTGGACATGCGGTGAACTTTCATGGTACAGGCTCTGGCTGCCTTAACCAGCAGCGGATGGGCCAGATCGGGTCTGGTGCCCGGAAGGAGCATTCGGGTCAGCTCTGGGACTGTTACCTGTCTTGGGTCTCCAGTTCCCCAAGGTTGCGATGTGCTGTCCAACATGACACCCACTGCAGCTGCGTCGCCAGCAAATAGGCTTCAAAAGATGGGGCGCCAATCCCTCCCTTATCGCGAGGCAGCTACAGGGCTGATAGGGCCACTCTGCAACGGCCCTTCCCCCAGATCAAGGAAATTAGTAATGAATTGAGCTCCTGGAAGAAGGCCCGTGGTGGGATTACTGGAATATTGGTGAAGTAATATAGAAGCTGGGGCACCATGATCATTTTAGATAAGGCTACCCTCCCGATGGGGATTGGTGTCACTATATCGCGGATTATTACAACGCATTCCGTTACATCGGAATTTTTACAACGCAGGATCTATTACATCGGATGCCATTACAACGCATGGCATTACATCGCAGATGCTATTACAACGCATGGCATTACATCGTAAGTATAGGTAAGTATACTTTTTAAAAAAAATGTAATTAATTTAATTTAATTAATTTAATTTATTTAATTTAATTAAAATACATTTTAAAATAGTAGTTAATTTAATTTAATAAATTTAAATCTATTTATTTAATTTAATTTTAATAAAAATTGTAATTAATTTTAATTAATTAATATAATGAAATTATTTTAATTTAAATATGTTTAAAATTGTAATGAAATTAAATTAATTAAAATAATTTTTTTTATTTAATTAATTTAATTAAAAATGTAATTAATATAATATAATTAATTTAATTTAATAAATATATTTTAATTAATTTATAAATGGTAACTATAATTTATTTAGCCCTAATCACAAACCCAACCCTTAACCCTAAAAACACCCCTGTACCCCAAAACCCAAACCCTACCCTGAAACCTAAAAACACCCCTGTACCCCAAAACCCAAACCCTACCCTGAAACCTAAAAACACCCCTGTACCCCAAAACCCAAACCCTACCCTGAAACCTAAAAACACCCCTGTACCTCAAAACCCAAACCCTACCCTGAAACCTAAAAACACCCCTGTACCCCAAAACCCAAACCCTACCCTGAAAACTAAAAACACCCCTGTACCCCAAAACCCAAACCCTACCCTGAAACCTAAAAACACCCCTGTACCCCAAAACCCAAACCCTACCCTGAAACCTAAAAACACCCCTGTGCCCCAAAACCCAAACCCTACCCTGAAACCTAAAAACACCCCTGTACCCCAAACCCAAACCCTACCCTGAAACCTAAAAACACCCCTGTACCTCAAAACCCAAACCCTACCCTGAAACCTAAAAACACCCTTGTACCCCAAAACCCAAACCCTACCCTGTAACCTAAAAACACCCCTGTACCCCAAAACCCAAACCCTACCCTGAAACCTAAAAACACCCCTGTACCTCAAAACCCAAACCCTACCCTGAAACCTAAAAACACCCTTGTACCCCAAAACCCAAACCCTACCCTGTAACCTAAAAACACCCCTGTACCCCAAAACCCAAACCTAGCCCTGAAACCTAAAAACACCCCTGTACCCCAAAACCCAAACCCTGCCCTAAAACCAAAAAATACCCAAACACCCCAAAACATATACCTCAGTACACCAAAACATATACTCCTATACTCATACTTATTTAAAAAATTACTTAAATTAATAAATTTAATTTATAATATTTAAAAACATAAATAAATATTTTTATTTATTTTTATTTATAATTAATAATAATTAAATCAATTATATAATATTAAATAAAATAAAAAAAATGTATATACTTACCAATACTTACGATGTAATGGTATGCGTTGTAATAGCATATGCGATGTAATGCCATGCGTTGTAATGGCATCCGATGTAATGGATCCTGCGTTGTAATAGCTGCGTTGTAACAGCATTACGACGTAAAAGTTGCGTTGTAAGTGTGCATCACCTCCCGATGGGGGCCAGGGATAGGGTCCGCCAGAAGGCAACTAGGCTTTTAAGTCCGCGGAGGGCCCGATAGTGGTTGCCCTCCAGAAGGTCTTGGGCTTCGTGATAGAGTCTGACACCCAATTATCGTGGGGCGTCACCCGACCATGTCAACGAGGCGTCTCCCATGTGTATTTCCCTATATGGGGTGTTCGGATGCAGGGGATAGAGGGAGGATTTCTTCTAATTCACTTGGAGTCCCGCAGCCCTCTCAAAGTCTGCGAGCATGGCCCAGAGGGTGGTGAGGTCCGCTGTGATGTCTCTAACGTATATAAGGAGGTCATCCACATACAGGGAGACGCAATGTGTGCGACCGCCCAAAGGGATGTCCCAGTGCTCGCCCACCTCCCGTAGCCGAGCCGCCAGGGGCTCCATAGCGATGGCGAATATGACGGGGACAAGGGGCACCCCTGACGTGTACCACGCATGATCAGGATGGGAGAAGATATACAGCGGCCAAGTCTGACCATTGTGGTAAGATCAGTGTATGAAAGCCGGGTGTACGCTGTAAAATGGGACCACATGCCCACCCTCTGCAGCACGTCAAAGAGATATTGCCACAGCAGGGCATCCAACGCCTTCTCCAGATCCAGCACGAGGTTCGCCGCCCTTGGGAACCAGCCCCGCACCCCGTCCTGGATCTAGAACAGTCGCCGAATATTCTGTGTTGTATTTCAGGTGAGGACAGATGGCTAAAGTGGCTGGTGTTCGTAGGGGGTGTGGGGTTTGACGATGTCGGGGTGGTCGTGGTGATGTTGAAGCTGTTGTGGATGTCAGCGACCTTGCGGTGGAAGAAGGTGGCCAGCGAGTCGCACAGTTCTTGTGAGGGCAGGATGTCGTTGGCGTTGGCGCAGGGGTTGGAGAGTTCCTTCACGATGCTGAAGAGCTCTTTGCTGTCGTGTGCGTTGCTGTCCAGGCGAGCTTTGAAGGAGGATCTCTTGGCTAATCTGATGAGATAGTGATATCTGCGGGTGGCGACCTTGTAGGCTGCGTGGCTGTCCGGTGTTCATTCGGAGTTCGGAGTAGGACGAAAATCCTATGTATTACTTTTTGGTTTGTTCAACGCTGAAGGATACAGTGTTCCAAAATATTGTGCACCTAATACTTGTTTCCTTGAAACTTGCTCTGCATACTTTGGGTCAACAAAATGACAGATAGTGATGATGAAAGGGATAGAGCTGCAGCAGCAGCTCAGGCAATTTTGGATGACACAAATCTCCAACAAAATGACCCAAATGGAAAATAATTACTATAACACTTATAGAAAATGGAATATCACCAAGAGGTGGTAAAGTAATATTTGTTATAGAGGCACATGAATATCGGCAGACAAAGGTATTCTATTCATGGATTCTGTTTCCTGCAGCAAATGCAGCAACACATGAGTTGCACTTCTATAAATTAGAAGAACCACCAGCGGAATAGGTTCCTTTCGAGGATGTTGAAATTCCGCTAACTTACCGAGAGCATCAGCTCTGGTTCAATGGCGCCCTACAACATCAAAATCACATAACCAGGCTCGGTCCACTAGGTAGACCAGGAGCCACATGGCCGGTACTAGCCAACTATACGCCACATCCTGACATTGAAAGAATGACTTCTCCTGAACTGTTAGCTCAGCTAAAACCGCTAATTAAAATACAAAGGCAGTTGGTTCAATATGTCATGAGGACTTTAACAGTCCAACCAGCTGTAAGAATTCCACAACACATCCCTCATCAGGGGAACACAAACAAAATTACACCACAGACTATACAGTCAGTCATTGGTAAATTACCCGCAAAACGGGAACAAATTCCATTCTGGTTAGCTCAAAAAATTACTCAAATAGAGGCAGTATTTCCTGATAGTACACCTCATGAGAAACACAGGATTGTAACAATCTGTTTACCTATGGGGATTGCACCACACGTAGAGGACTGCGACACTTGGGGTACAGTCTTTGCTTCAATCTGCACAAAAACACACGGTGTCCCGTCTGTGGCGGTAATACCAGATGTTCTGAGACAGATTCAAAATGAATACGGTCCAGAACCGGCCTTAAATCTGGGTATGAAATTACTGAAAGATTTCAAACAGGTCTCGGCTATACTATTAGCCAACATCAAAGGTGAAGCAGCATCGGTGGCAATCCGCCAAAAACTAAAAGAAACATATATAACAGAACAACCATTTGAACTTGCCAGAATTATTGAAAAATCATATGATGAACTAGGTAGAGA
The DNA here is from genome assembly GCF_964261635.1 of Lissotriton helveticus. Taxonomy (NCBI): domain Eukaryota; kingdom Metazoa; phylum Chordata; class Amphibia; order Caudata; family Salamandridae; genus Lissotriton; species Lissotriton helveticus. The sequence goes on from NC_136063.1 coordinate 2,095,187,059, forward strand.
TAGTTTGGGTGGGAAACCAGTAAAGCCCCAACTAACTGAAAATCCTGAAAAAGTTTTTATTAAAAATAGTCTCACAACTACTAAAAAGAAGTGGGAAAATAGCAAACAGACACTTCCTAGAGAGAAGCGTTCTCAGTCCAGAGGAAGGTCTCCTCAACAGGAGCCCTCTGAAAAAAGGTATACCCTTCGAAATAGAGATAATTTGGGAAAACCTGATAGATATCAAGATGATGATACACGTTCCTCTCGTACCTTTCAGACTTCCTCGCAGAAATCAGAAAGAAGAGGACGATCAGAACAAAAAGAAGAACGAGTGAAGTCCAGAAACGAACAACACGTTCCAAAAAAAAGGAAAACTCAATTCACCAAAAAGAAGGTAGCAAATCTAAAGATCAGACATGCCGAGGATCTTGAGGACACAACTCAAGAACGGGGAGTGGGCCCAAACAATGCTAGACAGTGCAGCAGAGGTAACCATAGCTCGCAAGACCCTGAAGGATCATCTGGAGACAGTGGACTTGAATGAAAGCATCCAAGTTGAAACTGCAGATACCAGGGTTAGTGTATCACATAGGTTATATGACGTATCACTCCGGATGGAGGGGTACGAACCAAGAAAAATTAGAGCACTCTTTTGGGAGAAGCTCTCTAAGGGTTATGACATCCTACTAGCTGAACAAGACTGGCCACCTAAATTCATCAGGAAGTGCCCACAAGGTGAAGATATAATCATGCCTGCCTTCTCTAATCACATTCCAATTCATAAAAATACACCTATGCCAGGAAATGGGCTGTAGCCCAGGCCCCAGCATTATACAAAAATCATGTAGGATATAATGAGGATTCCCCTCACCATAAAATCCAGTTGAAAACTCAACCAACAATGCAAAGGCTATATCCTGTAAAACAGGAAGCTAAAAAACAGGTCAGGGAGATCTTAAATCAATGAACAATCCTTTGTTTCATGTCTCCAAACAGGACAATTCATATCGTCTAGTTTTGATTACAGACATCTAAACTCTTGTTGCAAAACGTTTGCAGTACAAAACGCACATAGTGCAGCACTAATGAATAACATAGTGCGCAAAAAATATAAAACTACATTAGATATCTCAAATGGTTTCTTTTGTCAGAACATTGCACCTGAAAGCAGGTATTTGACCGCTTTCTCAATAATAGGGACACAGGGACACTTTTGCTGTCTCCCCCAGGGATTCAAGAATAGTCCAGGGTTATTCTCAGCGAGAGTAACAGAGTTACTACAAACGTACGAGGATGAGGCATTGTCATATGTCGATTACATCTATCTAACAGACTATGATTTGGACGTTCACTTGAAAAGAGTGAACACCATCATACTGGGGTTTGCCTCTGAAGGGTATAAATTCAATTTTAAGAAATCACGAATTGCCCACCTCAACATCCCATTTTTGGGATATGAGTTATCAAGCGAAGGAAAAAGCCTGGCAGCAAACATTTTAGAGAAATGTGCACTGCTCCAACCTCCAACAACGCTGAAAAACTTACAGTCAATTCTAGGTTTCCCGAATTTTGGAAGAACTTATGTTCTAAATTACACAGTAAGGGTTAAACCTCTCTACTAACTAATCAAACCTGATTCCAAACATACTAATTGCACACAAAAACAAACAGAAATTTTGAGTTCAGTACAAACTGACATCTTAGCAAAAACACAGTTACAAACACAGGACAACGAGCGTAACCTAGTAATCCGAATCATCCCAGGGAGATGCGGATTCACATACCTAACCTTTAACGAAGGTGAGACGGTATCAATAGCATACAAATCACATTTGTACACACAAGCTGAAATGAAATTCAATTCAACAGAAAAGTTGCTGACAGCGGTTCAGACTGCTGTAGCAAAAGAAAGTACCCTCGCACAGGGTAAACAAATAAAAATCGTTACACCTATACCTGCCTTAGAGGCAGTGACAAAAGCAAGCATTCCAAATGCTAAAGCTCTACATCCAAGATGGATACAATGGGTTTATTCTCTTGCCGCAACAGATGTTGAATACGCTTTTGACCCGTATTTAAAAACACAAGAATTCCTACAATACGAATTATAATGTCCTCTGCCGACGAAATTCTGCCACTTGAACATTACGGCTGTGTAATATATACAGACGGCTCAGCACAGCCCGCAATTGGGGGTAAACAAGCTTACAAGCTTACAGTGCTGCATGCGCGATTGTTAAAAGTCACTTGCGCGAAGGAAAATTTAGACCTATGGTCACAAAAACTCAATCTCTCGGAGACTGTACAGCTCAGCGAGCTGAACTACAGGCTTTCAAGATGGCGCTTAAAAATACCAATCGCGAATTCCCCGCACTCATAGTGTGCATTTCGTATTACTGCGTTCAATCTTACAATGAATATTTGCAGACCTGTGTTCAGAACGATTTTAAAGACGCTAAAGATGGAACAATTAAGCATAATTTGCTTTGGGAACAAGTAGTTATTTTGCAAAAAGAAATACAAAAGACTCATGTGAATCATACACTGAGTCATCAGCATGATGGCGTTCACGTTGAAGGGAATTCATTGGCTCATGAGGCCGTGAAGGCAGCTGTGCAAACAGCTTCCGTAGCTGCAATCACTGGTTCAAAAATGAAAATAGACAGTGAAATAATGCAAGCTGTCACCACTTCAGTAAAAGACAGTGGTAAGACACTCCTGAAAGGCTTTCCAGTGAAGTACTCATATATAACTGATGCAAATAATGTTCCTTTTGCTCGAATCCCTGGAGTGGGGGATAGGGCAATCCCAAAACATGGAACATAGGTAAGGACTAATATTAGCACACCGAAGGACTCGCCTCTGCACACGCAGGAGTTTCCGCAACAGTATCATTGTTAAAACAGAGATACTGGTGGCCCCGCATGAGGAAACAACTCAGTAACTATTTTCTAGAATGTGAAATCTGCCAAAAAATGAAAGTTTCCACTGTAAAACCCCCTGCGCAGACGCCCCTTCTGATTTCAGATAAACCATTAGCATTAGTTTACCGGGACCGCTGTGGTCCCTTACAAAGGGACGGTAACTATAAATATATCATGGTCGCAGTGGATTCCTGCACAAGATTCACTTGGATGTGGCCCCAGCGCTCGGCTGACGCCAGAACTGTTATAAAAGATTTGTGAGTCTTTATCGGCACATACGCAATCGTCACGCTACATTCTGACCAGGGTCCTGCGTTTAGCTCTCGAGCTTACAAGGAGGCCATGGCCAGCTTGGGCGTTGCATTGCGGTTTTCAAGTCCCTTCCATCCTGAGGGAAATGCGCTAGTGGAAAGAAAAAAACGTGACATTAAGCAATCTATAACAGCTAGGGTATTAGGTTCGGGTGACGGGTGGGTCAAACATCTAAATAGTGTCCAACGTAGTCTTAATAATCTGCCAAAAATTCTCTGGGGGAATCACTCCATATGAATTATTATTTGGTACTAGAATGCTTATCCAGGACCTTGATTGTCAAACTTCAGTAGTGGAGCAGAAACCCTTTGATATCAAAGACCGTTTGGCTGTTTAACAGGACTTAAATGAAACAAGAAGAAGTCTGAGTAACACAACACAAAGCCCAACGACCACTGAAGAAAAACCACCTGTTCCAGCAAGACCTGTCTGGATTCCAAAGATTGGGGATCTAGTCAGGGAAAAGATTGCGGTAAAGAAGGAATTTGGGCCTTCTTAAAGAAAAGCAGTACCTGTCTTAGCGATCCTTGGAACAAGATCAGTCATACTACCGCCGCATGCTGGAAAAAGGGAGAACAGAACTGTATCGATTGACCTGGTAAAACCACAATCATCTGGCGGATAATAAGTAGTAGACCCAGCGGACTCCCAAAAAGTAGCAGACAACCGAATCTGGCTACTATTCAAGAGGTTCAAACTGAAAGACTTATCATCTTTGAAAAACCTGCAGTGAGAAAAGATGGACTTTCCAACAGCCATGGAACTCGTCCCCCTTGATACCCAAATATCAGTTCGTCAAGAAACTCCTGTCTATCATGATGTAGCATCTGACTATACAAGCATGTCAAAAGAGGAAGCAACTCCAGTGATTTCAAAGAACCCGGATGCGATACCAACTATTGACAGAACTGCCTCTGGCTATTATATCAACTTTGATAACTTTTCTGAGGATCCCAGTGAACCAGAAATAATGCAATGGAAAACACTTTTTAAAGAAAAAATAACAGAACTCTTTCATCAACTTGAGAAAACATATCTGGTTTCGCCATGGGTTGAATTTTGGATTGGATTAGGTATACTTTTTTTCCTGCTATGGCTCATTCTTGTTTTAAGTTTGGGTCAAATGATAGATGGAAAATACAGTACAATGGACACAGCAAGTAAGAACATCAACTTGCTCATGCAACCTTACAAATCATCTCACCGTGAGCGAAGAGACCTGTCGTTAGTAAACATCACAGCCATTCCTATACCTGGTGCTATAGCATGGGACACGACTGATTATGACATTTATGGCCCGGTGAAATTGTTGAAGATTCCACACAAGTTTAAGGTTTCTTTAAGTGATTTTGTTTCACCAAGCACTTTTTCTGATGATTGGGACTTTGAAACTGTTAATAATATGATATCAGATTTAGAAATGTCAGCAAAATTTCAAAAATATGAACACCTAGAAAGTTTAACAAGTTATGAAGAATTGTATTGTTATAATCATTATGGTCACCACTATTTGCACAAATCTGCAAATCCTATAAATGTTTTTTCTTATAACCAATGGGAACATTAACCAACGCCCCCAAAAGGCAGCTCTAAAACATTTTATGAGAAGTTTCCATACTTCACAGGTTTTAATGTGACAAATCCAGAACCGTTTTATTTTAAAAATATAAATAAGATAGGAATGAAAAACATGTTGACAAATACTAAACAGATTTATTCTGCGAACGTTTATGCTCAGCTGTCTACGTTAGGGTTTAACTTTTGGAAAGACAATATTGAGACAAAAACTGTCTGGGGCACAAAAGAATGGCAGGTACAAGGTTTAGAAGCCTTGTTCAGAGGCTGCATTATTCAAGAACAAATAATATTTTTGAATGAAACTGTTCAACAAATATCATGTCTTGGCCTAGCTAAGATAAAAGATTTAAACAAACCGTCCATACCTAAAGCCACACCTGACCGTAATGAAACTACAGATTTTACAACACAACAGAAATAATCCTGATTTTAAAAAAAATTGGGTAATCTGGCCCATAGACACGAATAACTGTAAAGATAGATTCATGAACAAAACACATGGGTTCAAAATGAATAGGCCAGATCCAAGATATTCCCAGAGACAACATCCAGGGATAGTAACGACATACAGTGTGGGTAAACTATGCCTTGACTGGCTACAGAAATCCACACTTCCAGAAATTAAACAACACTTGACTTTACTTAAAGAAGGCGTTGACTTGCGAGACTTCTTACTTGGGCCTCATACACAACGTCAAAAATGTTTCATATACGCCGGTATATACGCTGCATATAACGAAGCTTGGAAAATAACGCAAATGGAAACTGTAGAAAAAATACGAGAAATTGACCGTATTAATTTAGAGAAAGCTCTCTCTGTAGTGGACAATGGGTTAACGACTCTGTCCTCCAGAATGCATTCTTTGGACAGCATTGTATCATCTGCCATTGACATAATAGAACAGGATTTGCTAATGTTACAACAAGGCCAGTCTCAATTGCGTTCTATAATGCTACTAGGCTGGACGTTGCAAAATCTCCGTTCAGGCTATGTGCCATGGCGTCTAATCAATACCACGTCATTGTTTACTGTCTTTAACCTTACAGATAAACAAATCTTTGAGGCACAAAGAGGAGCAGACTATACGGTGCTGAGCATTGAAAAACTGGAAAGATTACCATTAACAGTTTCTGAGAAACCTGTTGTTGAATGGATAATACATGGCTCCATCACGATACCAGTAACGATTTTCCAATTTCAGTACTGTCTACGGCATGTACCAACAGGCCTGGATGAAAGGTTGGGTAAAGGATACATTAAGTCAACCTGGAATTTACCATACACACACAAATATTTAAGTAGGGGAAATGAGGTATTTCTTAGTACAAAATATTGTAAAAAATCACTAAGCGGTACACTTTTATATGGAGGTATGAATTTACATGGAGCCTGCAAGGGTTCTTTAAATAACCTTTCTTGCCACATGCACGGTACTCCACCGGCCGTGATAGATCCGATTTTCAGGCAACTTTCCAATGGGAGCTACGTTATGCTCAACGATCACCGCTGTTGTGGGATGTTGCCAGGAAAAGCCTATCTGGTTAGTGTGTCGGCCAGGGTCACTTGTTGTATGCAAGTATTGTATCCAAAAAGCAAGACAGACAGGGAGACGGCGTTATGACCTTCACTGAATATCTCTTCTATACGAATTGATACTTTAAGCAGAATGAAAGCCATTCTTTTACAAAAAAACTGTGCCTCTGACCTCGTCTAGAGAAACGTATGATCTGCAAGTTGCAAGGACTTCTGCAGAGATACATGCATTATTATCAACAAACTGCCCAGTACATTTCGCAGAAATGTTAGGTCAAATCTTAAACATGTCTGATACCAGTGGCATCGCACATGTTTTTAAGACGATCTTTTCAGGACTGTTAACACCATTCGAAGCAGTCCTCGGCATTTTTCCAAATTTCGTGCACTCTGTGTTCAGCGGTCTGCCTCTGATTTTGGGACTCGTAGCAGGAATTCTATTTTTGTTCCTCCTGCTCCGATATGGCAAGTCCAGTAAACAACGATACCCAGACAACAATGGAACAGGCTCTCCTGGCCATGCGGTATCGTGACAGAATTACACATATTCTTGGCTTGGCTCGTTTAAGAGATCTGAATACCACTTGGTTCCTTTCATTCAGATCAACAGGCGCACAAGTACCATCTACATCGAACATTGCTAATGGGAATGACGCTGATGGCGATGCTTCACATCTATGCACATTTGATCTACTTGATGAAGTAGCTCCACTTTCACCAACTGTGGTACACGGTTTCTTTGCAAGCTTAGATGACTTGATGTTTTCTCCCGACACCGAGAATAACTTTTGAAAAGTGCACACAGCGTTCCATGAACTCTGAAATTTGGCCTTCGGTTTTTCAAAACAAACCCTCTAACTTGGGAACTGTATGTTTCTACAAACTACATTTGAACTTTTTTTCTTTTTCAGAATATAACTTTTTCCCTTGGCACAAAGTAATCTGCTTAAAGTAGAACTATTCCTAGAGAACAAGAGATTCATTTGATTCTAACTAAAATAAATTGGCATTATTATATAATAAAATAACAACAGTTTATATATTCTGCTATGGAATGGTCTCGACCTTTTTCTTCTGTAAATTTAGAGCCATTTCATAAATGTCATTTCATAATTCATTTAGATAGCATTTTTTAATGACAGGTATTGCTTGTAAAATGCGGGCAAAACAAATACTCATGTATGTGTATAAACCAGGTTAGATGCTTTTCATGTATTTTTGGTGGGATTATGAACAGATGCTTTAGTTATGTTTTTTATGCTTATAGATTTAGTAATATTAGACATAATACGTGGAGTGGGTGTTGTATAGCGATTTAGGACCCTAGTGTAATTTTCCCGATTCATGCCCTTATATAGGTATAAAGTACTGTATCCTTATATATGCATTGAAATCATAACCATATTAAGACATAGCTCAAGTAGTCCTAATACGGCTTGGCTACTTCAGCCAGTTCCGAAAATCTACAACGATTTCTTGGAAAAACCAGCCTTCAGCAGTCATGGACTTCCCCCTGCATGAATATTAATTTATCCAAGACCTCATGGAGTTTTCAGAGAATTAAGTCTCTAATGACGTTATTATGTCCAACCTTACATCAAACTCGGCACCTTCAAGGTATACATTTGCCCACACTTGTCCAAACAAACACACAGTGGTTTGGAGCAGCTCTACTATCTACTTGCTCGACGCGCCCTGCTGCAGCAAGTGCCGAAGGAAGCTGATCCTCCAGTTGACGCACTGAGAGACGCTGTACTTTCTCCTGCCGAGAAATCCAGCTCCTGTGTTTCCAGGCTACCCTTGCGGGTTGCTGGGAAATCGAGGCCTGAGAGACAGATACCAGACCTCCTACATTCTAGAACCAAGGTACGGAGCTGATTAAACCCTTTAGAGAATTCTTGGATTAGATTCTTGGCAAAGAATACTGAAACTAAGCTACACCTCAATTACTTCTTCCCTTGTACTAGACCTAGGTTAGGTACACTGGGGTAGGCGTATTTTAGAAGCACCAGTTGATTACTTTTAGTCATTATTTATCAATGTATGTGTTTTATGTATTATATGGCTTAGAAACCATATCATGCTTTTACAGTATTATTACTCTTCGTACTGTACGCTTTGTACTTTACAACAAGTATTACGATTGCAGCAGTTCATTTCTTATGCTTGAGAAAGAAGACTGTTCAATAAATACATTTTATTGAAAACGCCTGTCTCTCTATTTCTCTGCACCTCTGGTGAAACGAAGCATGCACGATTGACTGAGTGAAATATCTATCTATTATTTCCATGACTCTAGAGATATATTTCTTATTCTTGGGAAACAAAGTTGTCATGTTTTAAGCGGTTGTCAGAAACTAATCCCTTCTTGTTCATTCGAGTAAGTTTCTAGTGACCTCTGAGCTAGCTGGCACACATACAATTAAGTCTAGTATATTCGGTAAAGACCTAGTCGACTTCAGTCCTATGTCTAAACTACAGGATACACTATTGGGAATATAGGAACTACACTAAAATATCGATATTTATTTATGTTTTATTTTCGCAGGAACTACTGAACGGATTTACACCATTTAAAAATAGAACGCTTTCTGAACCAAGGCCTACCTTTTTGCCAAATTTGGTGTAATTCCGTTTAGCAGTTCGGGCTGTAGCTTTGTCTAAAGTTTCCTATGGAGAAAATGCTTTTTGGAACCCCCTTTTTTCTCGGCCCCACTCGGTGAATCACCCCAAAACTTTCATGACAGGAGTTAACCTGAGTAAATCACTAGTTTTAGAAATTTTGTGAAGATTCGTCAAACGGCGCCAAAGATATTGGCAAAAGAAAAAATGCTTTTTGAATAGCAACGAGGTCCTAACTATAACTACTTACTGGCAACCGCCAGTAGATAATATATATATATATATATATTTATAAGACAAAGCCTTGCTGGTTTCTGGCCTTCCTCCGGCCCATGTTCTTCATTATGCATGAGATCTCGCAAGATCTTAGCATAGTTTGCTGGTCACGAGTCATATAGCTTGGGGGCGAAGCCTATATTTAGCATGTCCCCTGTTGCCAAAGTAATTGGTGTTTCATTCTCCAATCAGGAGAAGGATTCTTGTGAGCTGATCCTGGAAACTGGACTTCCTTTTTCTCTGCATGGTGTTTTGATGCATTCCTTGACCTCCCTGCTACACGGCCCGGTGTGGCTGAACCTTCTTTGTAGTGGGATATTATTTTTAAGGGTGGGTGGCCAGCTACGCTCCGTGCCGTCTCCTACGCATTTTGCGTAGCGGGCGTAGCCAGTCGGCACTACGCGCGCTCCGCAGATGGAGCGTAGCCGGCCGCCACCCGCCTCCCTCCCGCCCTCCCTAAATATGCAAATAAAAGGATTTAAAGGTTTTAAAAACACTTACCTGTCCGCCGCGTCCCCGGGGCTCCCTCTCCCGTCCCTGAAATCGCGCCACCGCCATTTCGGATACTAATGCGCATGCGCGGGCGGCCCCGCATGCGCATTTCTCATGAGAAATGCGCATGCGCGGCCGCCCGCGCATGCGCATTAGTATCCGAAATGGCGGCGGCGCGATTCCAGGGACGGGAGAGGGAGCCCCGGGGACGCGGCGGACAGGTAGGTGTTTTTAAAACCTTTAAATCCTTTTATTTGCATATTTAGGGAGGGCGGGAGGGAGGCGGGCGGCGCGTAGTGGGGCTACGCGGAGTGCGCGGGTGGGCGTAGTTTTGCGCCCACTTCGCGTAGCTCCGCGGAGCCCCACTACGCACACTACGCCCAGGGTTAATTATTTTTCCTTCCTCACAAAGTTGGACGCTCACTTCTCTTACCACCTGGCTGCCTAATTCTCAGTCGAATTCTTCCAGTGTGGCTTAACATGAAAAAATGGCATCCAAGTCAGTGCACTGTCTATTAGGAAGATAGGCTTAGTGTTAGTTTGTTCTTACTCTTTGCAGTTATTTTCAATCCCTTGTTGCCTGACAGGAGTTTTCAGCCTCTTTTGATGGTTCTTGTCTGCTGCTCAGTTGAAACCTGACTTTTATATTGACCTCTTATATTTACTTTGGTATTTACGAGACTTTGTGTGGAAATCCTTTTATTCTTGGATTTGTGGGCGACATTTTGATACATTTTGGCTATTGCTATTTATTCTTATGACAGTAATAGGAATACATCCTTGATTGAAGAAAGATGCCCCTCAGCTTTCTGGTGGATTATGGGGTTGAGCATTTATTCCTATGTTTATGACTGGTGAGTGCAAACATTGGACTGGCATGGAATGGAATGATGCAAGAGAGGTACCCTTTATCTCATACATACTAAACTGGTATTGCTTCCGTGTTATACAGGTGGGTGTCCTGGATTACCAATCAAGGAGAGGGTGATTTGCCAGAACCGGACCATTACTAATAGAGTGAGCCACATCTCCATTGGATGCAACTCCTTCTCCTTATTCTGTTTCCCTCTTCTCTCCTTAGGGTTAACCAACCACCCTGCTGAATCAGGGCTAGAAGGTAAGGCTGGAGATGAGAGGTCAGACTTTCTCTGTGCTGTTCCTGGTTTACAAGTGAGTGGGACCGAGACACATGAGTGCCATATTACATTGCACAATGTCAGGTGAATGTTATTTTTTAGACACAGGGAGGTTAAGGGCCTTATTATGAGTTTGCTGGTCCCATGGATCGGAGGTGGTGGTCCGAGGTCGGAGAGCACGGTGGTCCAAATGCCATATTACGAGTTGGGCAGATCGGTTTTGTGAAGTCTGATGCTGGGTCTGCCAGCAGAACTCTGACCATCGGGTTTGCAATCAGGGAAACACAGCCACCATAGAGCGGTACAGGGGAGGTTGCACCACCATGTGTGTTACAAGTTGCTTGTTCCACAAAAGAACTTGATTGTTTGAATGCCTGCTTCAAGGTGGCATGACGAAGGATTTGGGATGCGTATTCACCCTTTAATTCTTCCAGGCAGATTCCTAAGTGGATCCTTTTCTCCAGGTCCTCCCAGCAAGATCGTCATCCAATGATTATGACCCTGTGTGCAGCAATCTCCAGGTGAGTACATTTAGTATCATACACCCATTGCCAGGACTGCCCACATATGGGCAGAACCCTGGTACAAGGTATACGGTATTGTTCAATGTATATCAGACATATGTGTACATCCGGTACATATGCAGTTGAAATGCACACACAGACATTTGTATATTTGGTAAAACTACTCACCACTGTTGCTAGATCCCCACCTCCACAACTCTAGCCCCATGGTTGACTCGTAATACTGCAGTCTTTAGACCGCTAGTGCCCTGGGCTGCTGGTTGGCGTGAACGCAGTCCCAAGGCAGTCAGACCGCCAAACTCATAATAAGGCCCTAAGCGATTTGCTCAGAATAACTATATGTTGAACTAACCCTGGAATCCAAAAAAGGTTCCCCAGTCACAAAGTTGGCAGCTCTGGATTTTAGGATAGATGTCCTCCGACCCTACTGGTGGATTGAGGAGTTAAGTTTTCTTATTAAACTCTTTCAATTGTTCGTAATAAGTATCCCCAATATATGGAAACTTGAAACCACTGAGAGAAGGAAACAATTAGGGGAGTTAACTATTTACAGTACAAACATGGATGGTAGAATTAATATGCAATGTACCTACCATTATTTTTCAACCTGTTAAAGACTAGGATTCTTTGTACGGGAAATTATAAACAATTGCATTGAAGTGAAACCAAACCAGTCTACATATATTGTGCCAGCAAACCTGCTACTTCCCTCAGGCTTATCGTTTAGAAATGACCCTCTGCAATAATGCTTTTTTTGCTTGTCTAAGCATAGCTAATTAACTTCAACAAGGACGAAGTCATGGGGTTAATTAAGATATAAATGGTACTGGACAGATCCAATTAGAAATTACTGGAAAAATTCAGTATTTTCAGTTTGCGTAAGTGAGTTGGCCCATAGCAACATTTTTGCAGATTTCTGCTTGGTGTTATGTATAAAGGGAGAATGGTAAAGAGAAATAAAATGAAAATCTTTAGATATGGAATAAGAAGTGTGTAACATCTAAGATATGTCACACAATGACAATTTCTTTATCAGCAGAGTATTTTGTCAGACCGACAATGCATTTAATAAAACATTCAGACAATGCCTTATATAAAAATTATGAACTTACAATGGATTACATTTTTTGGGAGTGTAACTTAAAGTGCATTGTTTAACAGTGCTGGATAACTGACAAACATGTTTACATATTTAAATGGTAATTTGTTGAACAAAACTCTAAAAAAAATAGAGAAAAAATTCTGTATTTTGATTCGCTGAATCAAATTTAAGAAAATTGATGATTGTTAGTGATGCATGGAGGAGTTACAACACAATGTTTCACAAGGTTAGGTTTATGTACAGAATTGGGGATGTTACTGGGTAGGATCACAGAGAGAAGAAGGTGAATTGAGAATACACAACAGAGCAAAGGTGAATACAAGAAATGAAAGGAAATAGAGGATATATTTATCAAACTTTCACACAACACAAAGCAGGGCATCAAGCTACCTTACTGCACTGCTTGAAAGGGCACAAATGTGCTGTATTTTGCATCATTTGGCAAATTCCTGTCCTTCCCAAGTGCTGGCATACTTTTGGCTGGAGGCAAGGGTGCCTGTGCTGAAAGCACATTTGTTTTTGTGCAGGACGGGACACCCAATGCAAAACACTCCCTAGAGGCAGAATACTCTTTTTATGTGTGTTGCAGAATGCAGCACACACAGAAAGATGAAAAAAGTAGGAGAAATAAAGATATTGCTCCTTGTTACGCCTCACCTAGGAAGGCGTAGCATTTTGATGCATTCCCAGGTCTACCAATCAATCAATCAGGGACTTATAGAGTGCGCTACTCACCAGTGAGGGTCTCAAGGCGCTGGGGGTTCTGAATTCCCAGGTCAGTAAAAGAACCAGGTCTTCAGGCACTTCCTGAAGGTGTGCAGAGTTAGGGAGCATCTGTTGTTGATTGTGAGCTCATTTCAGGTCTTTTATGTGAAGCAGGAGAAGGCTCTTCCACCTGCTCTGGTTCTGCAGATGCGTAGGGTCTCTACCAGAGTGAGGGTGGCGGAGGGATACTGAGGTATTTGGGTCCGATTTTGTAGAGTGATTTGTATGCGTGGGTGAGTAGCTTGAAGGTTACTCTCTTCTCGACTGGGAGCCGGTGGAGATCTCTTAGGTGCTGGGTCATGTGCTTGTGTCGTAGGGTTCCGAGGACGAGTGTGGCTGCGGTATTCTGGACGGTTTGGAGCTTGTGTAGCAGGGTTCCGTTGATTCTGGCATAGGGTGCGTTGGCCTAGTCCAGTCCGCTGGTTTTGAGTGTGTGGGTGATGGTCTTTCTGCATTTTGGGGGATCCACTTGAAGGTCTTGCGAAGGATGCAGAGTGAGTTGAAGCAGGTGGAGGCGACAGTGTTGATCTGGTGGTACATGGTGAGGGAGGAGTTTAGAATGATGCTGAGGCTTCAGGCATGGGTCATTGGAGTGGGTGTGTTTCTGAGGGCGGAAAACAACCAGGTGTTGTTCCAGGTGGTGGAGAAGGGTCAGAGGACGAGGACCTCTGTCTTCTCTGAGTTGAGCTCCAGGCAGCTTTTGTTCATCCAGGCTGCGACGTCCTTCATTCCTTCCTGGAAGCAGAGTCTGGTGTCTTCAGGACTTTTTGTGAGGGAGAGGAGGATCTCCGTATCATTGGCATACTATACTATGCTGAGCCCATGCTGTCTGACGTTGGCCACGAGGGGAGCCATGTAGAGGTTGAATAGTGTAGAGCTGTGCGAGGATCCTTGGGGTACTCCACAGCTGATCTCTGTAGGTTCGGAGAGGAAGGGAGGGAGTCTGATCCTTTGGGTTCTGCTGGAGAGAAGGGAACGGATCCAGTTGAGGGCGGGTCCTTGTATATCGGCGTTGTGGAGTCTGGCTGCGAGATTGAAGTGTGAGGCGGTGTCAAAGGCTGCGGAGAGGTCAAGTCGGATGAGGGCTTCAGTGTGGCCCTGGTTGAGTAGCATTGGGATGTAATCGGTGGCAGCGAGGAGGGCGGTCTCGGTGCTGTGGTTGCTGTGAAATCCAGACCGGGAGGAGTTGAGGATGGTGTTCTCTTCAATGAAGGTGGTCAGTTGAATCTCTGGGTGACTTTCGCTGCGAAGGGAAGGAGAGAGATAAGGTTGGTAGTTTTTAAGGTCCATCGGGTCGGCTGAGGGTTTCTTGAGGAGGGGCTTGACTTCTGCCCGCTTCCAGTTGTCAGGGAAGATGCCGGATTTGAGGGAGGCGCTAAAGGTCCACCTAGTTCAGGTGTGTTGGAAATGGCCCTTTTTGCAGGGTTATCCCCAACCTTTTTGCTTCTTCCTCCCTTATTTTTCCTGACCCGTTGCTGTTGGCAACATGACTCTGGGCACTTTACCACAGCTTATCAGTGCTAAAGTGCATATGCTCACTGTGTAAACTGTTAATATGAATGGTTATCCATGATTGGCATATTTGTGTCACCAAGAAGTCCCTAGTAAAGTGCACTAAGTGTGCCAGGGCTGGTGATAACACATGCTACTAGTGGGCCTGCAGCAGTGATTGTGCAACCCACATGAGTAGCCCTAAAATGGTGTCTCAGACCTGCCACCACAGTGCCTGTGTGCAGTCTGTGAACTGCCATGTCCTCCTGGTCAGTGTCCCCACTGGCCAGACCTAACCCTTTCCCTTTCTGTACACATTGGTCACTCCTATGGAAGGCCCAAGGTACCCCCTTGGGCAAGGTGCAGTGTATGTGAAAGGTAGAGCATGTACATGGGCAGGTGACATGCTCTGGCAGTGAATTACAGCCATTTTAGTTTTTTCACTATTGTAAGGCTATCTTGCCCCATAGGCTATCATGGGGAATGCTGGCTATTGTGACTACCAGCATATCTTCCCATAGGAGCAAGAGGGGACATAAAAGTCTGGTATCCCTGAACTCAGAATTTAATAACACATCTTTTCGGAAAGGTTGTTTTTAAATCATGTGTTTGAGAACAGCACTTTTAGAAAGTTGCTGTTCTCTTGTCTGACCTTTCTGTGTGACTTGGTCTGTTTGTGAATTGACTGTCTGGTTTGAGAGTGACAGGGGCCCCCAGGAGGCTGTCTGAGTCAGCCCTAGGCTGAATGACTGCATCTACATCTTGAGTGGTGGGAGGGGATAGCACCGGGACCTGAATAGGACTGTGCCTCCCCCCCACAGTGCTGGCTCCACCCCCTCTGGTGCGTCTGATGGCTCTGCCCTGCACAGTGAAAGGAGGGAAGGAATCATGTCAACAAAGTGCTCAAGGGCTGTGCTTTCCCCCCACAATGCTGGCTCCACCTCCTACTGGGCGGCTGACGACCCTGCCCTCTCTGAAAGGAAAGGAGAAGCCAGGAAAACAAAGTGTTCAAGGAACACCCAGAACTGGTTCAGACCGGGCTCAGAGCCCTCCTGCACAAAGGGATCAAAGACTTATAGGGGTATAAGTACAGGACCCCTGACCACAGAAAATTAGGTCATCCTGGAATCAAGAAGGAACCTCTGCCAAGGAGAACGCTGAAACTGAAGAAGGAAGATTGTCCTGCTGTATGATGCTGGATTGCCCTGGTGTTGCTTTGTCACCAAGGAGAGGGGAAGGACTTTGCTTTGTGCTGTGTCCCCTTGCTTGAAGGAATCTCCAAGGGCCTGAGAAGAGCTGGTTCCCTGTTTTTGAAGTCCCAGGAACAAAAGGACTTCACCCCCAGTTCCCTGAACTCTTCTGAGAGAGTTCTGTCCTTTCTAGAGTGCTTGGGCAAGTTGTGGTGCCTCTGGAAGTTGTACCTGTGTTGGGAAGCTGGACACCAAGCTTTTAAAGAACCTTCTGCAAGTGTTGTCGCAAACCCGGCAGAGCGAACAAATTCCCGCCGCTACGGAGGCCGAGATCGTCGCAGCGCTTGTCACCGCTGCCCGGAGTTGTCGCATCCTTCGTTAGCGGGAAGATTTCCGCTGCTGCAAACATCGTCGCAGAGCCTGTCACTGCTGGGTGAGATCACCGCATCACGTCGCTGCGAAAATCGTCGCAGAGCCATCGCATCAAGGAGCTGCGAGAGAAAGATCGCCGCTGGACTGCACATCGTCGCCCCGGAGATCGTTGTAAGCCCCGAGAATCATCACATCGTGCCTTTGCGTGAGAAAATTTCCTACGGAACCTACGCACCAGAATCCATACAAGTGGCCTTCCTCCCCATACAGACCGGATTCATCACTACACGCCCACTGCTTCAACGGGGTTGACGCTAACGTCTCCCCAGGGTCTCAGGAGCAACGCATCGCTTGTCTTCCACCGCTACAGCTTCCGTGCTTGGAACTTTGTATCGCTAACCAAGGTACTGTGGCTAAACGTGACACAACTTTGAACTTTTCACGCAACTGTGGATTATTTTATCACAACCTTTTAGGAACTCTTTTGTAACCATATTCTTGAACTGTGTATGTTGGATTTTTGTTGTTTTGGTCTTGTGTAGTTTCAATTAAATACCTTTATTTTTCTAAACTGTTGTGGAGTCAGTTTGTGGTGTTTTCACTGTGTTACTGTGAGTGTTGGTACAAATACCTTACACATTGCTTTTGGATAAGCCTGACTGCTTGGGCCAAGCTACCAAGGGGGTGAGTAGAGGTTATCTAAAGAGTGTTTCCTCCTTACCCTGACTAGAAGAAAGGGTCCCTATTTGGACAGTGGTACCTACCCCTGCTAACTAGAGACCCCCAGTTCTGACATTGTTGGGCAGTGGTGGGATTTGAACTTGTATTTGTACTAGACCCACAGTGATTGGTGTACATCACTACTGAGTGCAGACGACTACGCAACCACATACTGTTTGTTTTTCCTGGTGTCCTCCTGGAAGTATTTTTTTGGGAAGCAACACTAACAGACAATTCTGAGGAGGAGGGCTTTTCTGACAGTGAGGGAGAGAAAGAGTGGCTCCTTGCTGCTGTGCGAAGGTGCAGAGAATTAACCGGGAAAGCAAGGAGGGTGAGATCCGGTGGGCCTGAGCCCAGAAAGAAGAAAAACATGTAGCTCAAGAAGTGATTTTTGCTCAGTTGGAGATGTAGTCCAGCTCAGATGGTGGCAGCATGATTATTATATCTAGTGCTGAGAGAAAGGTACAAACACCCAGAGATGTGATGCTTGACTTGAGGGAGGGGGTCGACATACACCAAGGGGTTCAGGTTTATGATGTAGTTCCAGTGGAGTGCAGTATCCCTGAAGTAGATGGGGGGACTGGTACAGGGGACCATATACCTAGTGGCGGGAGGGACACTCTACTGACTCTAGATTAGAGGTGCATGGAGAGGGGTTCCCCCATGGTAGAAACTGTGGAACAGAATTCCTTTTACCGGAATTGCTAACATGATAATTGTTAGCATGATGTAGCTGCATACACGTATATTCATAGTTTATGTATCATTTGATGTTAGTAATGGAAAGTAGTCTTTGTTTCTTACATATAGGTTAAGTTGCACAGTAGTTAGAGAAACCACACTAACGCCATTTTGTATTTGTCGATTAGGGCCTGGGTAGTGATCACGTGTTGTTTTCCTGTTACCGAGCAAGCTCCAATTAGTTGAGTTGCAAGACTGCTGAATTCATGATGTTCTCTCTGCTCTAAGGCCCATGGTCGCATCTGGCTTTAGAGGTGATGAGCACATTCTTGCCGGCGCCGGGCTGTTACTCCCATGTACCGATACAAAAAGGAGTTACCCTTTCTGACCTTCCCTATAATAGCAGAAACAGACTTCAGAGCAGGCTTTGTGTGCCATATATGGTTCTTCCTTGAGATCTCGGACCTATTGGTAGGTTGCCAAATATGGTTATTTCATGTAATGTAACTAGGGTATAAAGCATTTGTCTCATGTGTAAATCGTCAGTCTTCTCGGCGCACTGATTGGGTGTGGACGAGGGGGCTCCTCTGAGCAGAGCCTTTTTTGGTAATAAACGATTGCCTTTTCTTCACTGCTAACTGACTGGTTATTTGGTATTAGTGGTTGGGCTATTGGTAAGTGTGGCCCTTAGGTTATTTTCCCAGTACTACAGTTGGCGACTCCGCCAGGACTCCGCGTTTGGGGTCGTCCTCCCGTAATACGGGGTGAAATAAGGACATTAGGAAGAGTGCTCTGGTCGAGGGGGTGGACTGACTAACGATTTTTGCTGAATTCCGCTCTTGCGATCAAAGTGCCCCCAGCTGCTAGTGACCCCTCGCCGGAGTCCTACGGGTGTTAACCAGGAAGTGATCCGAGTTGATCTTCAGGAGTGGGCAGTGAAGAACTCGCAATCCTACCTGAGTGCACCAGGTGAGTGTATTAGTTCGTTGGTTATGGATTGTGCCATTGAGTGACGTTTTGGAAACAGTTAACTGAATTTTGTGGTTTGGTGGTCGGCATACCACGAGGAGTTTTGGAGATCTGACGGGGCAGCATTGAGGCTGCACGGGCAGAGGCTCCGCGGGCTTGTTTAGTGAATTATAGAGGTTACAATCAGACGCCTTGGTGTTGCATTTTTGTTTGTGCACACCCAGCCTGACTGCCCTCGTAAAAGCCCGTGGTTGTACCTGGGTGACTTCTGGACACATCTGAAGCGGCGCTAAGGTAGCGGGCTCAGTCAGAATAGTCCTGAAGGTGAACCAGGAAGATCACGGGATGGTCTGTAGGCCGGTCTGTGGTTAATTCCTGTCTGATGACCTCTTGGTAGTCCCAGGACTGCCTGTTTTCTTTGTTTCTGTTTGGTCCGGTGGCTTGAGGTTCACAACTTCTCTATGAACGGGAGTCGATGGGCTCCGTTCTTTGGTAGCTTCATATCGATTGAGAATTGAAAAAGAGAAAATATTTTCCTTTTTATATGAAAGGTTGTGTGCTTAAATTTGTGTATACGGTGGGTGTGAAGTTGACGAAGATTGAGGGTGAATGAAACATGGCCATGTTCTGCTTGTTTGTGATGAAGTGTGAAGAGTGATCGCTTAAAAATGTTGTGTTTTTGCAAAATATGTTTTGGATGTTGTTGTCGGCGGAAAAATACACGATTAGATGAAAGTCAGCCTGCCCCACCTGAATGCAGTCCAAATTTTGACATGTATGTAAAACATGGCCTTACGCCCATTTTATTTAGCAATCTATGGCACAAATATACCAAGGATAATGAAGAATTGCAATGGCCCGTGACTGGGTCTTTTGATGAAAAGAAAATACAGTATTTACAGGATCGTTTGTTCTCTAACCGAAGTCAGCAGGGAATGTTTGATTCCTTGCGATTATGGCAAAAAGAGGCAAAATGTCGCCGAATAAGAGAAGAGAAATTATTAAAAATACAGAATGGTCAGACCATCTCTCAAAAGGCTATAGCATATGATAAAGAACAAACTGAGAAAAAGATAGAATGTTTAGATAGACATTTCCGATTACAGGCCGATAAAAGTAACATAGCTCGACCTGAGGCGGAGGATGAAATGGAGGACTTATTAGATTTGCGTCCTCCACCCCCTTATGCTCCGCAATGGGTGTATCCTGCGATACCTCTGGCCAGTGCCCCCGGTGCACCTGCTGTGTTATCAACGGCCCCCGTGACCCCTGCCACTACTATGGCGACAGGGATCATTTTTACTCCTTCCTCTACGATGGCTACTTTATTGACAGACGACTCATTGACCCCTGTCATGTCGTCAATGACATTGACCTCCCCTTTGTCTTCTGTGGCTTGGCCTTCCCAGTCAGCCACCTCAACTCCTGCCAGGATAGATTCGACCGCCTCCCATGCTCCCGGGATAGGGGGCTTTCGCCGATTATATACACGTGCTGTTGTAGGATGTAAGGAAAAGCAAATGGTGATAGATCAGGCGTCCCAGTGGGTACGGAATGCTATTTACACTATTGAGGATATTTGGGGAACTATGAAGGATTACGAAGCGGTTATGCAGCAATATGCGCTAGAAACTATGGCTAATCGGCTGATTTCTTTATGGGAACAATGTTTTGAGGATGAGAGGGCTCCGCAAGTCCTATATGATATGGTGGACCGGCCCATAAGTTTGAGCTAGGACAGGAACATGTATATGGAAACCTGGTCACCATTATGAGATATCGGCTAAGATTATTTACAAAATGTCCAACATGGGATTCTCAGCATCCCATGCGAGAAGTCCATCCCATTTACCATGCTGAAATTCCGGAACTTAAAGATAATGCCAACCAGGTCATCCAGGCCTGTGTTGAAGCCCGTTTTCAAGAACAGTGGGTATATACTCCTTGGAAGAGAAGTGAGGTCCTTTCCTTAAAGTCTCATTTACCTGACCCGCGTAAAAATCCCACTGCCTATTACAAAGAGCTCACTGAAGCGGCTTCTTCAGCTGTGATGACTTTGGCTGATATAGAATTATTTATTGGACTGTTGGAAACCTGTAGATAAACCTAGAGCTGAGATTTTGTCCCTTCCGGGCCGAATAATTACATATATGAACATCTTAATCCCACCCCGGAAGGTGGATTGGGATAAATTGACTGCTTGTAAACAGAAAAAGGATGAAAGTGTATCAGACTTCTTTACTCAATTTGAAGGCATGTTTATTGATTTCAGTGGACAGGATTTATCGGTAGAAGGGGGAATAAGATTCTTTGTTAATCGTTTTGTGACTAACTTGTTGCCGGAAATATAAGCACAGCTCCAGGCTGCAGAAAGTACTTGGACCACATCTACTCCTTCAGTCATATTAAGTATGGCTCAATATTATGAGCATAGGGAGAATGAGAGTAAAGACAAATCCAATAAAAATACTAAGGATCTTAAAACTCGTGTATTATAACAACAAGTGGCCAGGGGACGTGGAAGGAGCCCAGGGGGATTGAGGGGGTTTCTTCCTAGAGGGGCAGGGACAGGACGGTGAGGAGGAGGTCCGGCTGTTCCTTTGGGTCAGAATCAGTATGCTTATTGTAAGCAGGAAGGGCACTGGCGAGCTCAGTGTCCTTTCCTTTTAGTACAGAATGGAGCAGTAAGAGGCAGAGGCAGAGGACGGGGTGGCGTTGATTGTGGCGACATGAAAAGGGACGAAGTGATTCGAGGTGAGTCCAGAGGGAATTATTTTGACAATACTAATGGGAGGCAGTATTAAAACGAAGATTATGAAATGGATGAATCAGATAGATATTTTTGTGTATAGGACAGCCACGGACAGAGAAGAGGACAAGTGTCAGCACCCGTTGACCAGAAGGGGCCTTATGTTACAGGACAAATAATGGGAATTTCTAAAAACTTTTTGGTGGACACGGTTGACAATGAATAGTTCGATCGCTCGTTCATTGGTCCCAGCGGCTGCTCTGTCCGGGCATAATAATGTTTCAGTTGGATTTTCTGGTATTCCAGTGGTAAGCCCCATTTCGAAGCCACTCTCATTTACGATAGGTCCAGTTACAGCAGATTCTCCATTTTTGTTGACGTCGCAATGTGGGGAAAATTTAGTGGGATTGGATTTGTTAAAAAAGATGCATGCCAAAATGTATTGTTCTCCGGATGGAGTATATTTGATGGTTCAATCACCAGAACAATGTATTAAACAGAATTTTATGAAAAATGGCAAGCTCCCTCCGGAGCTGGCGGCCATTCCTTCCATGTTGCGGGCAACCGGTGATACTGATGTAGGTTTATTGAATATTCCACCAGTTTCTATTACATTAAAAGCAAATGCTCGGTTGCCTCGTATTCCACAGTATAAAATCTCCCCAGCAGGTGAAAAGGCATTAATGTCAATAATACAGGATTTGATAGACAGGGGTGTGGTGGAAGAGACAGCTTCTAACACCTGTAACAACCCTATATTACCGATTCTGAAGAAGGCTCCTATGAGGAGCAGTCCTGATTACGCGGATACGTACCGCTCTGTAATTGACCTCCGAGAGGTTAATAAAGTGGTGGTACCACAATATCCAGTGGTCTCGGATATTACAACGATACTTACTATGATTCCTCCTACTGCTAAATTTTTATCAGTTATTGATTTAAAGAATGCTTTCTTTAGCATTCCCATACATCCTGAGAGCAGACATATTTTCGGCTTCTCGTTATCAGGCCGCAGCTTTAGATTTTGCCGTGCTCCTCAGGGCTACACAGAGAGCCCTAGCATTTATAGTCAGACTTTGAAGGTCATTTTGGATGAATTGACCCTGCCTCCCGGAAACGTTCTCCTCCAGTATGTTGATGATCTCTTAGTGGTGTCTGATACGGAGGAGGGCTGCAAAGAGGCTACTGTTAAATTATTGTCCCATCTGGCGACCCATCGAAATAAAGTATCTCTTTCTAAATTTCAATATTGTCGACAGGAGGTGACCTACCTTGGTCATCTACTGTCGAAAGAGGGGAGGAAGTTGACTCCCGAACGTGTGTCTGCTATTTTTAACATGCCTGTTCCTCCTACTCAACGAGATGTTCGTGCATTTCTTGGCATAACCTCTTACTGTCGCCAGTGGATTCCTAATTTTTCTCTTCTTACTAAACCACTGTTATACCTGATTACGAAAGAAGTCCATGAACCCTTCTCTTGGACGAATGAGTGTCAGAAAGCTTTTGTTTCTTTGAAAACTGCTCTTTGTTCTGCACCTGTCTTAGGAACTGCTGACTACCAAAAACCTTTTGTACTTTACGTGCATGAGGTGGACGGTTGTTCGCTTTCAGTGTTAATGCAATGATTTGGTGGTAAGCAAAGACCTTGTGCTTATTTTTCAGCAGTATTGGATCATGTCGCTAGGGCACTTCCTAGCTGTCTGAGGGCTACTGCCGCAGTGGCGGTGGCCATTAAGCAGTCGGAAGGACTCGTGCTAAATTTTGACCTCACAGTGATGGTACCGCACGCTGTGGACACACTTTTGGATAAAACAAAGACACAGCACCTTACTAGTGCACGTCTTACTGGATATGAATTGACTTTGTTTGCCCCCATATCACTATAAAAAGGTGTGCCACTTTGAACCCAGCCACGTTACTACCCCTCCCTTCGGATGAACCAAATAATGACATACATGATTGCATATTTCGGACAGAAGAAGAAACGAAGGGACGGGTGGACCTCAGAGATGCGCCCAAGGGGAGTTGTTTGTAGATGGCTCTTGCTTTAAGTTACCAGATGGCACCACGACAGCTGCGTACGCAATTACCACGCTGCGTACGGTAGTTGAAACGTCTCAAGTTTCCTATCATTCTGCACAGGCAGCTGAGCTAATAGCCCTGTTACGAGCATGTGAGCTAAGTGAGGGACTGGTGGTAAATATTTATACTGATAGCCAATATGCCTTTGGCGTGGCTCATAGTTTTGGGAAGTTGTGGGCTGAAAGAGGATTCTTTACTTACCATGGTCAACGAATACAGCATGGCCCCCTGATATTAAGGTTGTTGAATGCGTTGACTTTGCCACGGAAGGTGGCAATTGTTAAATATAGTGCCCATAAAACCATAGTGGATACTGTTGGAGAAGGAAATGCTTTCACTGACCAAATAGCAAAAGCTACTGCTAAATCTAAAATGTCCCCGATGTATGTACATTCAGCCAGGTGGGTGGAGGAGTCTGATATATTTGATAACACCATGGAAAGTGTCCGAGAAATAAAGAAGGAAGCTACCCCTGCTGAATTGGCCCGATGGGAGAATGAAGAAGGGAGGTTGGATGATAATGGTTGTTGGATTGATTTAAGTGAAAAACAGCGATGGATGCTTCCTAATGCTTTTGTTAATGCTGTAGTGACTATGGCCCATGGGACTGCACATATGGGAGCGAAGGGTATTAGTCAATTATTGGACCCAGTTTGGAATAATGCCAATATTTCTAAAACTGCCACTCATCTGGTTCAACACTGTATGGTTTGTCTACGACGTAATCCTGGAGGAAGAGAACCTGTTCTTAGTGGGAATTTTGCACCACCCTCTTTACCTTTTGAGGTGCTCCAAATGGATTATATCCAACTGGAGAGAGTGAATAACCTGAAGTATGTCCTGGTAGTGGTCTGTGCGTTCAGTAAGTGGGTAGAAGCTTACCCTACCAAGGAAAATACTGCACTAGCAACTGCTAAAGTTCTAATCAAAGAATATTTCTCTAGATATGGGGTCCCTCGGGTCACATGGTCGGAAAACGGGACCCATTTTAATGCTGATCTTATTAGGCATATCTGTAATGGATTACACATAAAACAGAAATTTCATGCTGCTCAACACCCTAAGTCCGCTGGATTGGTTGAAAAATATAATGGTATTCTGAAGTTAAAGATGGCTAAAATTCAGGAGAGCACGGGGTTGCGGTGGACGGACACGTTGCCTCTGGCTTTAATGTCCTTACGTATGACCCCCCATTCACGTTTAGGTCTGTCCCCGTATGAGGTTATTTTTGAACGACCAGCTAATGTATGGGGTGTTCCTCGTCCGAGAAGTTTTAGAGAAATAGATTATCCAATGATGACCGATTATTTGTATGCATTGACTAAAGACCTTCGTTCTATCCACCAACACTTATCTGATGTATTGCAGCCCCTGCCGGAGGGTTCGGAACATCATTTGGAGCCCGGCCAGTGGGTAATGGTAAATAATTATCAGCTAAAATCGAGCCTTGAGCCCAGGTGGACAGAACCAGTGCAAGTTTTATTAACCACCCGAACAGCAGTGAAAGTGACTGGACGGAAGCACTGGATCCATGTTGCTCATGTAAAAATGTTGCCTCTTCCCCTTCTTTTTGATCGCCTGAATTCAGAAGGA
Organism: Lissotriton helveticus; assembly: GCF_964261635.1. NCBI lineage: Eukaryota > Metazoa > Chordata > Amphibia > Caudata > Salamandridae > Lissotriton > Lissotriton helveticus. The sequence continues at coordinate 2,095,212,153 of NC_136063.1, forward strand.
ATATTGACCCAGGAAAGTGAAAGAGCTCCTTGCGTGGTTCCTTTTTCCGACGCCCAGGAAATTGAAGGGCAAGAAAGGGGAGCCGAGGGCACGAGAGAGGCCGAGTCACCAAGTGCGGAATTGGCCTCTGAGTCAGCTGCTCCAGTTGTTGAACGAGAAGTACATGGAAAATTCGGCACCTCGGATGCTTCCTCATCTGTTTTGTTTAATGATCAGGAATTGCTAGGTCAGGCTCGATACAACCTACGGCCCAAAAATCGACACGGTACCCCCAACAATTGCAGGAGATAGGGAAAGACTTTAGTAACTTGGGTTTGCTAGAGAAGTTTGGGGGTACTGAGCAAGACACTGGACTGAACCCGTTGAGAGCTGGAACTTTATGTTACTCTGTTCAGAAAGAAAGACTGAGAAGCAAAGAAACGGGGCCTAGCTTGTAATTAGATAAGATAACCGACGAAAGGATTTGTTCTTTTGATGAACGATAGGAGCCTGCCTGTGGTTCTCTAGACGGACACAGGAAAGAAGCACCCTCTGGCAGGATGGGCTGCACCGTTTTAGAATAGTTTGGACACTAGTTAGAATGTATCCCTTTGGTCGATTTATTCCTGAGGAGGAGCGTTCCCTTGCTCCTCGATATATGCCCATTTATGTACCTATGTTTTCATCAGGGACAACCAGAGTGAAGGTTGCTTTCGTGATAACTGTAGCAATGTTGTTTACCATAATTATGAGCGTGTTTTTATATTTGGAATTTCATCACCCCATGCATACTATGATAGGGACCCCTACCTCGCCAATAGAGCACCATTTCCTTATGTTAGCTCCTCACAAAGAAAGACATCGTCAGACCTACGTTAAGAATGTATTTGTAGAAATGTTGCATCAGACTCACAGTGCTACCAATATGACAAATTAGTGGGTTAGCGGTCTATTACCCTCTGTAATGCATCAACATGATCTCTTTATCTCATTGCCATTATCCTATTTAGGAAGCTGTGAAGCCTGGTTCAAATTATTAGGTATGATGTACTTACATTACACTGTAGATACCTCTCGATATACCGAGAGGGATTATGACATGCTTCTGAATTATATAGAAATACATCAAGGTTTTGACCCACAGGGAAATAATGGAGAAGGGTCTCTAGACCCCAAGGCTTGCATGAATATGTATACCGACTATGAGAATGTTACACCCATAATTTCCAACATTTTCAAGATCGAAATGTCACCAATGACAAGCCAATCCCTGTGCCCATATTAAATAGCACTTCTGCGTTTTGTGTACAGGGAACAAGACATATCTCTGTAACAGACAGTCGGTGCAATTACACCTTTCGATTACGTACCTTTAGTAGTCCACCATTAATAACACCCCCGAACGTTTATTTTGTCTGTGTAGAAAATGCCTATTCTTGGCTTCCTCGGGGGTAGATGGGCCGTTGTTATTTATCCTTCTTGTATCCACCTGTGTATATAGCCCCCTCTGATTATCATAAGGATCATCGGTTAGATGGACAAAGGACCCTAATAAAACATGATAAAAGAGAATTGGACATGTCTGAAGTAGATCAAACTGATACCCCAGAGCAGCATTTCGTTGATATAGTAAAAGGAGTGTGTCCTATTTGGGGACCTATAATAACTAGTAAGGAGGTGAGGCGATTATCCAGAGTGGTGGAAAGAGTCATTAATACCACTGCTGGTATATTGACGAATCTGACTGTAGAGCTTCAGGCTACGAGACTCATCTCTCTTCAAAATCGTATGGTGTTAGACGTCATACTAGCAGATCGAGGAGGAGCTTGCCGCATCATCGGCAGCTCCTTTTTTTTGTAAAAACAATTTTTATTGGCAGTTCAAGTCGAAATATCACAGGTCAATGAGGAAGTTATGCAATAACAACCGATATTTCAGGATAACAGTACATTTCTGACCAGACGCCTTTTATGAGAACAATCCCTTAAACCTCTCCCTCCCTGGGTCCCTCCCCCCTAGTCAGTGCGCCAGTGCCTTCTCTCTCAGTCAGCTAAGAATCAACATCGTGTTACCTCCTCGTACCAGTCGAGAGGAGAAGGTAAGTAGTGCATACCAATGGGGGACCTGAGCTCTCGGGACCTCCGTCGTTACTTGCTACAGTGGTGTGCTGCACTGGGAATGGGGTACCCCTCAAAAGAACTACCCTATGGTGCCGCTATTTCGCCATCTTCACTTTGGTCACTCTCAGGCGATTGGAGCGCAGTCACTAAGGCCTCCCACGCTCTGGCCGCCTCTAATGCCCTGTCACTATCTAGTCGCCTGGCCTGTTGCAGCCGCAACGCGCTCTCCGCTTTCGCCCACCGCTCCAGAGCGGTCCTCCATCGCGAGTAACTGGGGCCCCGGTTAGATTTCCAATGCATGGTGATCTCCCGTTTGGCCAATATCAGGCCCAAGTCATAAAATTTGCTGGTAATGCGATTGCGGGGGTGTGAGGGAACCACAACAGTAAGCAAACGCCGATATCCGCGTCAATTTGCCGATCAGTGACAGCATTCAGGCAGGCCACCACCGCCTCCCAGTACTCAGTTAGCCTCCCACAAGACCATAACATGTGCACAAAATCTGCGTCCTCCGCTCCACATCTAGGGCAGAGTGAAGACGCACCTTCAAAATATTGCGAGAACTTAGCCGGCGTCAGGTAAGCCCGGTGGAGGGAGAAAAACTGGACCAGCTGGAACCTGGCATTCCTAGTGCCTTTCCAAGTCCGCCGCAAAAGCTGCGGCCACGTTGATTCAGGGATCGGTCGCCCGATATCCCCTTCCCATTTGGCTCTCAGCCCATGCAGGGGCTGCAATGTTTCAGTCGACAGTCTCCGATAGAGGCAGGTGATGGCCTTGTAAGTGCCAGCCGCCATGACCACATATTGACAGCACTCAGACGTCGGTGGCTCAGAAACTAAGCCCCCTCTTCCAGTGGCTCCGAATACCGGCCACCAGCGAGGCACGCAACAGATAGTCACCCCTCGGGAGGCCGTAAGCGTCGTGCAGCTCCTGAAACGAGAGCAGCAATCCCTCCTTGTAGAGATCACCGAGCATTTGCAGGCCAAGTTCCTCCCAGGTCGCCAGCGCAGAGCAATCTCCCCCACGCGGAAAGGCAGTGCACATCCCTAGCGGGCTCTCAGGGGCACATGGGCGAGGGACGCCGGATCGCCTATGGCATCGTAGCCAGCAGTTACGATTCGTCCGCTCCTCTCCCGTAAGCTGGGAAAGGTCCAATTTCTGGCCCAGAATTATAAATGAGATGACGTATCTCGGAAGGATTCCGCCTGCTGCCCCCTTCGGACCTCGAAATTCTAAAGCCACTGCTTGAGTAAGCCACTGCAGCTGCGCCTCCAAATAATACCATTCAAAATCCGGGGCTGCAAGTCCCCCGTCTGATCTGGGGCGCATCAACGTGGCCAGCGCCATGCGCCTCCTTCCCGTTCCCTAAATGAACCCGGTGATTAAGGAGCGAAGTCTGGTAAAAACCGATGCCGGGATCCAGACCGGCAGCGTGCGAAACAGATATAATAGGCGAGGTAGTGCCACCATCTTCAGTAACGCCACTCGCCCCGCAACTGACAACGGCAGCGTCCGCCAGAATCCCATGCAGCCTCGTAGACTCCGGATCGCTCTTTCAATGTTACCCTCCAGTAGGTCCAACGACGATCGATATATGTGCATGCCTAGATAAGGGAGGCAATGGTATTCCCATCGCAGCTCACCCTCCGGTTGGGAATCGTCCGTCCCCGACACCAACGGGAAGAAAATTCAATTATTGAATCACACAAAAACTGAATCGGTCCACATTGTTTTAATCACAATGGGAGATAGCGATACATATCATACTTTTTGACAATCAATGCTATGTTGAACAGTGCCCCGGTTAGGGAAGGGGGGGTTTGTGAGTGAAGTCAAGTGAAGAAAAAGTGATAGGGAAAGGATGTCGTGACAGAAGAATCAATCAATTGGAAGTGAACAATATAAAAAGTTACATATTCTGTACAAAAAGGACTTCAAGGTTAAAAAATGCTGTATCTCCAATAATAATTGTTTGTGTGTCATTGACCTAATGCTGATGATACATGACGAACCATGCCACGTTCTAGTGATTATTTTACGCTCCTTTCAGACACAGCATAAAGAGTTTTTCCTACTAAGAAACCGTATCCATTCATGGTACAGGTAATGGCTCCTTGTTGGTAATTTTCCTACCCACCCTTTCCATCGTGTAAACTTGTTTCTTCACGTCGCTCCTGTTTGGATTATACTATTTCACAAAATTAGGCACTTAACGTTATACAGCATGAATTGATGTATACTTTTCTGATTCATTGCCACATATCGGTCCAAGTAAACATTATTAAACTAATATTGGCTTAGTCTTAATCCATGGCTCCCCTCTGCCCGCATACGTATTAATAATTGTGTTGCTATTTTAACTGGATGATGTAATTGTACACATCTTCTGTTAGTCAACTAATTACCTGTATACATTAAATAGGTTACCTGCCCCACACCCGTCCTGATGAAGACCCCACGGCAAGGATAATATGAATTACCTGCAATTCTAAGAGGGTCGAAACGTCGACAACCATTTGTTTTCATGCCAACTCCATGTCCTAATTCTTCATTTATTTGAACTTTTGTGGAGTATGACATTTGTAAATACAGCATTTTTGAACCTTGAAGTCCTTTTTGTACAGAATATGTAACTTTTTATATTGTTCACTTCCAATTGATTGATTATTCTGTCACGACATCCTTTCCCTATCACTTTTTCCTCACTTGACTTCACTCACAAACGCCCCCTTCCCTAACCGGGGCACTGTTCAACATAGCATTGATTGTCAAAAAGTATGATATGTATCGCTATCTCCCATTGTGATTAAAACAATGTGGACCGATTCAGTTTTTGTGTGATTCAATAATTGAATTTTCTTTAGAAATTGTCCGACAGGGCTGGGACCCCTTCCTCTTAGTACATAGCTTACCCAGGTTCCAGTAACTATAGTTGGGTACAACCCGTATTTTCATACACCAACGGGAAGAGGCAGGACTTCCCCCAGTTGACCCTCAGTCCCGAGAATCGGCCAAAATCCCAGAGCAAGCGCCGAGCCCCACGCAGGGCAACGTCCGTGTCAGCCAAAAACAGTAGGCAATCATCGGCATAGAGAGATATGTAGTGGGTGTCGCCTCTTAGCTGGAGGCCCTCATACGCTCGGCCCCTATGGGCGTGAGCAGCTAGGGGCTCTATGGCCAGCGCAAATAGTAAGGGGGACAGGGAGCATCCCTGCCGAGTCCCCCGCCCTACTCTGTACGGGGCAGAGATGGTAGCCCCGGTCTTGACTCGGGCTGTGGCCGCAGCATAAAGCAAGGCGGTCCACTTCACAAATCGTTCGCCCAATCCGAAGGCCTCCAGCACTCGGAGCAGGTACGGCCATTCAACGCTGTCGAACGCTTTCTCAATGTCGGTCGACAGGACAGCGGCACCCGGTAGGCCAGTAGCGTTGCCCCCCATAACCCGAAGCAGCCGACGCACACAGGTGGCGGTGGTGCGCTGGGGAATAAAGCCTGCTTGGTTTGAGTGCACCAAAGTGCGCATGTGGACCAGAAGCCGCGTCGCAAGAACCTTGCTCAGGATCTTGTAGTCCGTCGTGAGCATGGACAGTGGGCGGTAGGCCAAGCGCGAGTTAGCATCGCCGCCCCGCTTCAGTAAGGGTATTACCAAGGCCTCTCGAGTAGTTGCAGGCAGGACCCCGGCATCCCAGGCCTCCCGGTAAACCGTCTGCAATCGCGGTATCAATACATCCGCATAGGCTGCATAAAATTCGATCGGTAGCCCATCTGTGCCAGGGGTCTTGCGGCGCGCCATGTGTTTAATGGCCACTCGAATGTCTCCCTCAGAGATGTCCCCGCCCAAGTGATCCACATGTTCAGGGTCAAGCCGGGGAAGCCGCGCCGCCAGGAGGAATCCATCTAGTTCTACTGGCACACATGGCATCTCGCTCCTATACAGGCGCGCGTAGTATGTCAAAAATTGGCCATTGATCTCAGACTGAGTATAAACCTCGTTCCCTTCCGGAGTGGTCAAAGCCACAATCGGGGTGCCGCGGGACCCCGGAGCGGCCAGCCAGGCCAGCAGGGAGCCCACCTTGTCGCGTTCGGCATGAGCCCGAATTAGGAACTCCTTATAATCGAAGCAGCGCAGCTTCTCCGTCGCCACTTCCTCCCGCGCGGCCGAAACCGCCTCGCGAGATTCAGGAGTCACGTGGTGACGTTGCTCCTCCTCGCGTAAGCGATCCTCGCTCCGCGTAACCTCCTGCAGGAGGGTCTTGCGGACTCCCGCTGTAGCCGAAATACAGACTCCCCAAACCACTGCCTTAAAGGCGTCCCACTCCAGGGCTCTACTGGAAGCCGTGTCCGCGTTAGCATCAAAGTAGCCTACCACCCTATTGCCTACCTCAGCTTTAAACGCCGCGTCCTCCAATGCCATCGGATTTAACCGTCAAGTCGGTATAGCCTGGCGCTGCCATGTCCATTGGACCACTACCATGCAAGGGTTATGGTCAGATATTGTTTTAGCCAAGTATTCACTGTGGCGGACCAAACATTGAGCATCCGGCGAGCACAGAATGCTGTCAAGGCGAACATGAAGCGCGTGTGGGGGGGAATAAAAGGAAAAATCCCTCTCTGTAGGGTGTTGGGTTCGCCATGCATCAACCAGGCCCCAGCCACTCTGTCACTCTCCCCTACTCTTCGCTAGCCTGTGAGCTGCCGCCTGCGCCAGTGGTGGGTGAGACCTATCTAATTCCACATCTAGTACAGAATTGAAGTCCCCCCCCATTAAGACGTGTTGGCCAGAACTGTCGCCAGTTTCCCAGACAGTCGTGCAAAAGAGGCAGGTTGGTCCACATTTGGGGCGTAGATGCTGCAGAGTGTCACGTCCCTCCCATCCAGGCGGCCCTGTACAGCTACAAACCTCCCCTCGGGATCGAGCACTGTCAGCAAGGGCTGGAAGGGAATCCCCGCCCGCACCCAGATCAAAACCCCCCTCGCAAAGGCCGAGTAGACCGTGTAGAACAGCTGTCCCCGCCACCTGCGCTGTAAAGCCCGCCCCTCTGTTCGGTCAATATGTGTTTCCTGCAGGAAGGCTATTTGAATCCCCCTACGAACAAGATAGGCATGCACCTTGTGACGTTTCAGCATAGAGTTCAGTCCCCGCACATTCCAGGTCACACATTTCAGTTCAGGTAGGGTCCCCATCCATATCAGCAAGTACAGTTCTGATGAAAGATAAAAGTCTAGGCACACTGACAACTCCCCAAAACCAGTTCTTGAAAGCCACCCAACCCCAGAATAGGCCCCAAACAGCAGAAACCCATCCAAAAGTCAAAAGCCCAAGTAAAACAGTCTCTGGTAACTACCAGAGTCCCACAATAGGTGTGAGATAGAGGGGGCGGCCTGTCGCTACGTCCAACAGACCATGAGCTACACGTGCCACCTGGCTGGCCCTCCCCAATGTACCCTAGTCTCCCCACATCCCCACCCCTGAAAAGACAGAAACCACTAATGGCGGAAGGCAGTCCCTCCGCAACAACACAACTCTCCGCTCACCCGAGCCACATGCCTCCGCCCCAAGCCCAAACAGGGGCTCGGCTGCAAGTACAAGACCATCACGGCGGGGCATGAGGATCATTCGTCCAATAAGCCATCAGCAGTCCCAGGCGTAACATGAGGTGGCCCAGAACCACCAGCGCAAGACTCCTCCGATGCCGCTTCCTCAGAGCCCTCCCGGGAGCCCGATTCCACTGCTGATGTCGATGCCACCGCCTTGGAAATGGGTAGAGACCGCTCGAAGGGCCTCCTTGCGTTCCAGCTCGGTCTGCGAGACAGAAGGTGTCCCAGCTTTCGGTGGTCGCCTCCTGGGTCTCCTGGTCCGCCTGGACCTCTGCGCCTCTTCCGCGGCTCCCCAGACGCAGGATGATCATCCGCACCAACCTTGTAGAGCTCCAGCCTGTCCCAAACTTCACTTGGGGAATTGTAGAAGGAGGATTTACCATCCAACATGATCCGTAGGTGGGCTGAAAATAAGAGAGAGTAACGAACCCCCTCCTCCCGTAGAGCCCTCTTGACTGCCAGAAAGGTGGAGCGCTGCCTCTGGACTTCAAAAGAGTAATCCAGGTAGATGGAGACCTGGACGTTGTCCACCCGGTAGGGCCCTAGTGCCCGCGCCCTCTGTAGAATAATGTCACGGTCCCTGTAGTGCAGCAAGCGCACCACCACTGGTCGAGGAGGCCGACCCTCAGCTGGGGGCCGAGCCGGTACCCGGTGAGCGCGCTCCAAAGTGTAGAACGGAGTCAGACCCTCCGGGACCACCACGTCACGCAGCCAGGATTCCAGGTAGCCCAACATGTCCGCCCCTTCAATTTTTTCGGGCAGGCCAACCACGCGTATGTTGCTGCGGCGGTTGCGTCCCTCCGCATCCTCCGCCCTCTGTTCCAGCAGGTGCACCCTTTGTTGCAGCTCCCCCAGCGAGGCCCCAGTCGCCCTGGCCGTGGGCCCCAGTGCGTCCATTCGAATCTCAGCTTGCTTGACCCGGTCCGCCAGTTTGCCGAGGTCCGCCCGCAGGAACCCCAGGCTCGTGGACACCTGCCCGATGTCCTGTCGCAATGCCTCCCTGGTGTCGGCGATGGTCTGCAAAATCTGCTCCAACTGATCCTGTGGCAGGCTCCGCTTCGAGCTTTTGTCTACTGTAGAACCCTGGCTGCACGCCGTTCCCTCCTCAGCATCTGTCGAGGGCTTCTGGCGTCTCCCCATGGTGGTAGCCGGCCGCAGGCGCAGGGCGTCCCCCCAAACTGTTCCGTCGAGGGAGTAAGTCGCGTCGGTGGGCTTCCAGCCCTAGGGTCACCTCTCGTGGCTCGCTGGCTACTACGCCGGGGGACTCCGGGCCCAACACCCCACAGCAGGGAGTCGGCCAGCCGGCAAGACTTGTATCCTCCTGAGGTAGTAGGACCGGTCTCAGCCAGGGGGGTCAGCGCAACTGCGCGCCAGACAAGCACCACTCCCGGGGGGCCGGACCCCCCCGCACAGCCAGAGGTCCCGTCCGGGCACCAGCACCCATGCCGGCAGCGTCCAGTGGAGTCCCCCAGGCCCCAGTCACCTCACGGCCCCCCGCGCCACCTCCTCAGGGCGCTCACCGCCAGAGGTCCGCGTTGGTCTCACAGGGGGAGCGGCCGGATCAGCAAGGCACCTTCTGCCGGGCGTCGTCTCCCGGTGATGTTCTGGGTTCCCCCGGGCTCGAGTCCAGGAAGCCCCCGCAGTCACCTGCGCCGGCCTGATCTCTCTCTATATGGGCTCCGCTAGCCGTCCACGCCTCAGTGCTCCCGCGGGGTAGCCCGTCCTCCGCCGCCGGGGCTCCGGTCGCGAGGTTGCCGACCCGACCCTCATGGCGGCCGGCGGCCGGGCAGCTCCTACCGCAGGTCGGCCACCCACTCAATTCAGGCCGGGGATGCAGCCGAATACCCAGGCCGCACAAAATGGCCGGCGCCGTCCAGGAGAGCCCAGGCCCAACGCGTCTCCGCACCGCCGCTGGGACAACTCTGCTGCCCCAAGGTGAGCCTGAAAGTCTGTGGGCAGGGATGTGGTCAAGCCCCAGCCAGCGGGCCTGCAAGGGGGTTGTAGTGCAGGATAAACGGGGAAGGCCGTGACGGAGCTCAGAGCTCACGCGTCCATTCCCAACGGAGGCCAAGCCACGCCCCATCATCGGCAGCTCCTGTTGCGTATACATCCCTGACTCCGCCCCCTCTGTCCATTCAGCCATTCAGAAGTTACACCGATTGGCAGTAGAAATACATACTGATACAGAAGGATGCTCCCTTATTGGCTGGTTTTTGGCCTACTGTCACCCTGGGGATGGAAGATCCTAATGTTATTGGTGGGTATAGCGGGTATAATTTCCACATGCTGCTTATGTATACATTGTGGGCCTGCCTGTTGTTCCTATTGCACCAGGAGAGTATCCTCTGCCCTGGAGAGGAAAAATGTCAGATGGTGCAACAGGAAATTCGATATTTGATGCAGATAGATGAAGGTATCTTTGAGGATTGATTTAGCTACATCACGCTAAAAGGGCGGTTCTGTGGAATAGAATTCCTTTTACCGGAATTGCTAACATGATAATTGTTAGCATGATGTAGCTGCATACACGTATATTCATAGTTTATGTATCATTTGATGTTAGTAATGTAAAGTAGTCTTTGTTTCTTACATATGGGTTAAGTTGCACACTAGTTAGAGAAACCACACTAACGTAATTTTGTATTTGTCGACTCGGGCCTGGGTAGTGATCACATGTTGTTTTCCTGTTACCGAGCAAGCCCCAATTAGTTGAGTTGCAAGACAGCTTCATTCATGATGTTCTCTCTGCTCTAAGGCCCAAGGTCGCATCTGGCTTTAGAGGTGATAAGCACATTCTTGCCGGCGCCGGGCTGTTACTGCCATATACCGAGACGAAAAGGAGTTACCATTTCTGACCTTCCATATAATAGCAGAAACAGACTTCAGAGCAGGCTTCATGTGCCATATATGGTTCTTCCTTGAGATCTCGGACCTATTGGTAGGTTGCCAAATATGGTTATTTCATGTAATGTAACTAGGGTATAAAGCATTTGTCTCATGTGTAAATCGTCAGTCTTCTCGGCGCAGTGATTGGGTGTGGACGAGGGGGCTCCTCTGCGCAGAGCCTTTTTTGTTAATAAACTATTGCCTTTTCTTCACTGCCAACTGACTGGTTATTTGGTAATTGTGGTTGGGCTATTGGTAAGTGTGGACCTTAGGATATTTTCCCAGAACTCCAAAACCTTGCTGTGTGAGCGTGAAGACCAGCCAGAAGAGTGCGGGTTGTGTGACAGAGACAGTAGTACACTGTCTTGCCAGTCTCAGGAGAGTGGTGTGGGGTACTTGTGTGAGGCACTGGAGGGTGAGGCAAAGGGTAGCTTGGGGAGAGGTGTGGCGCCGCGGCCAGGGCGACTGACGCTGGAATCTGGGGATCACGGTTCGATCCCCGGCTCCGGCGGCAGATTAGCCTAGCACCATGTGACTCTGGGCAATAGCTCGCTTAATCTTCCCGACGGCCCCCAGCGCCTAGAGACCCTTACGGGTGATTGTGCGCTTTACAAATGTGGACTTTACTTGGTTAACAACTATGGGGGGCTGTGTGATTCGTTTGTTGGAGAGCATATTTTAAGTCCCTGTTTTCCAGAGCTATGCCAACACCCGGTGGAGTGTGAGTTCTCTGACCCCAAAGAGCTTGCTTTGGAGACAGCCCTCTTGGTGGATTCCAGAGAGTCTGAGGAGGCATTGGGGAGAGATCCCAAAAGGAGTGGCGCAGATATCTTCCAGACCTGTGAGGTGGAAGAGGTTCAGTGTAGCCCGGTTAGGTCCCAGTGTAGTGTGAGGGGTGTAGATGCTCATGTCTGGTCTTAGTGGAGAAGGAGTGAGTGTTTGACGGTGTGTCTCACGGTGCCCGAAACCCAGTCTCAGGGCATGGAGGGTTCCTTAAGGGTACACCAGGTGGGGGGCCTAGAAAGTGCTAGTGGGCCATTTGAGGAGGATCTCCTCAAATGAACGGGGAATGCCTGTAACCAGGCCTCCATCAGTTCTGGTTTCTGGCAGTGCCACTCCAGTTGGGAGGGTGCAGAAGTCCAGACTGAGGGGTGAGAGGGGTAAGGAGTCCCCAGTGGAAGAACCAGTGGGTCAGGGGCCAGCCAGAAGGGCTGAGTCTCCCAGGGGTGACCATAGTGACACCACTTATGTCCTGGGCGATATTCGCGCACTGTCAGGTGGACAGGGGTCGGGAGATCGGCCCCAGGCAGACTATCACAGGACACATGAGACATGTGTCACCCTCAGGGGGGGTACTGTGTGAGTCCCTAGAAGTCCTGGCATGCCAGGCAAGTGCCCAACTGCAGGTATTGGTCCCTAGGTTGGTAGACCAGGTTCAGGATCTACCTGACCTGGAGGGAAGGACATCTGTAACTAGTGTCCTGACCAATTTGGTTTCCCGAGGTACCCCTCCAGTAGGGAGGGTGCAGCGCTATGGAAGGGGGTGCAGAGGCAGGGAGCCCTCTCCTCTGACCCTGGTGCAACCTGAGGGTTCAAACCCTAGGTTGGGAGACCAGTTGCTGGAGAGAGGTCCTGAACTGGTAGAAAAGTTGTGTTCTGATGGTGCCTCTCCTGAGAGGAGAGTGCGGGAACCCAGAAGGTGGGGTAGGGAGAGGAGAGCCTCGCCCGTGACCCCTAGTCAGCCTGAGGGTACAGACCCTGGGCTGGCGGGCCAGTGTCAGGATGCCCTACCTGACTTGGCAAGAGGGAGAGTGGAAGGAAGGTGCCAGGCACCTGGGGCTACTGCCCCCCACTCTCTGATGCCACAGAGGTTAGAGAGACCTGACAGGCATGTGGCCTGGCTCTCATCCCTGACAGCTGTCGGTGGCACCTGTGGCTGGTTGTCCTGGTGTACAGGGTTCTCCCTGGAAGGGGGGCAGGAGTCTCACCCTAGGGGTAGAATGGGACACACCGTTGTGTTGGCCAGGTGGGTACTGTGTACCAGTGTGGGCACATCAGTGAGTGACGTCCTGGAGTGCCAGGCAAGTGTTTAACCACAGGGGTTGGACCCTGTGTTGGGAAACCTGGTTTAGGTGCTGCCTGACCTGGAGGCTTTGGAGCTTAGGTTTGAGGGCCAAGTCTGTGATGTCCCCCCTGACCTGGAATACCAGTTGCAGGATAGAAGCCCTGAACTGGTGGGTGAATCATGTAGGGCACCTGCCACAGGTGCCCTGACTATTCTAGAAGGGGGTACCGCTCCAGGTGGGAGGGTACAGATTCCCAAGGAAGAGGAGGACCGGGTGTGGGGAAGCCCACCCCAGCCTCCTGTCCAGCCGCCGGATAAAGTTCCAAGACTTGTGGGTCAAGGCCAGGATGTCAGACCTAACCTGAGAGGAGGGAGATTGGACAAAAGATGCCAAGCACCTGGGGCTACTGCCCCCAACCCTCTGCCGCCACAAGAGTTTGAGAGCCCTGAGAGGCATAAGGCCTGGGCCTTATTCCTGACCACTGTTGGTGGCCACTGTGGCTTGCTGTCTGTCTGTTGGGATATACCTGTGAGTAAGTTAAACTTAGGCGATGCACAGGTGGTGTCCACAGGTGAGGAGAAAAGTTCCACATGGATTTGCATGGTGGACCTTGAGAGTATGGCTAGAGTGATCCAACTGGGTTCAGGAGGGCGTAGAACAGGAATAGTGCCCTGCTGTTTGGGTCACTTTCCACGTTATATTGCCTTAAGCAGGGAATCCCATCAAGGTATTGTTTGGTCTACCCTGGCTTTAGGCTGGAAGGGGGTTGTGTTGGAAATGGCCCTTTTTGCAGGGTTATGCCCAAACTTTTTGCTTCTTGCTCCCTTATTTTTCCTGACCCGTGGCTGTTGGCAATAGGACTCTGGGCACTTTACCACGGCTGATCAGTACTAAAGTGCATATGCTCTCTGTGTAAATTGTTATTATGATTGGTTATCCTTGATTGGCATATTTGTGTCACCAAGAAGTCCCTAGAAAAGTGCACTAAGTGTTCCAGGGCTGATGACAACACATGCTACTGGTGGGCCTGCAGCAGTGATTGTGCCACCCACATGAGTAGCCCTAAAATAGAGTCTCAGGCCTACCACCGCAGTGCCTGTGTGCAGTCTGTGAACTGCCATGTCCTCCTGGTCAGTGTCCCCACTTGCCAGGCCTAACCCTTCCCTTTCTGTACACAGTGGTCACCCCTGTGGAAGGCTCAAGATACCCCCTTTTGCAGGGTGCAGTGTATGTGAAAGGTAGAGCATGTACTAGGGCAGGTGACATGCTCTGGCATTGAATTACATCCATTTTGATTTTTCACTATTGTAAGGCTATCTTGCTCCATAGGCTATCATGGGGAATGCTAGCTACAGTGGCTACCAGCATAGCTTCCCATAGGAGAAGATAGGACATAAAAGTCTGGTATCCCTGAACTCAGAATTTAATAACACATCTTTTCGGAAAGGTTGTTTTTAAATCCTGTGTTTGAGAACAGCACTTTTAGAAAGTTGCTGTTCTCTTGACTGACCTTTCTGTGTGCCTTGGCCTGTTTGTGAATTGACTGTCTGGTTTGAGAGTGACAGGGGCTGGGGAGCCCCCAGGAGGCTGTCTCAGTCAGCCCTAGGCTGAATGACCGCATCTGCATCTTGAGTGGTGTGAGGGGATAGCACCGGGACCTGAATAGGACTGTGCCTGCCCCCCACAGTGCTGGCTCCACCCCCTGTGGTGCGTCTGATGGCTCTGCCCTGCACTGTGAAAGGAGAGTAGGAATCATGTCAACAAAGTGCTCCAGGGCTGTGCTCTCCCTCCACAATGCTGGCTCCACCTCCTACTGGGCGGCTGATGACCCTGCCCCTCTCACTGAAAGGAAAGGAGAAGCCAGGAAAACAAAGTGCTCAAGGAACACCCACTACTGGTTCAGACCGGGCTCAGATCCCTTCTGCACAAAGGGATTAAAGACTTTTAGGGGTATAAGTACAGAACTCCTGACTACAGAAAATTAGATCATCCTGGAATCAAGAAGGAACCTCTGCCAAGGAGAAAGCTGAAACTGAAGAAGGAAGATTGTCCTGCTGTGTGATGCTGGATTGCCCTGGTGTTGCTTTGCGGTCAAGGAGAGGGGAAGGACTTTGCTTTATGCTGTGTCCCCTTGCTTGAAGGAATCTCCAAGGGCCTGAGAAGAGCTAGCTCCCTGTTTTTGAAGTCCCAGGAACAAAATACTTCACCCCCAGCTTCCCTGAACTCTGCTGAGAGAGTTCTGTCCTTCGTAGAGTGCTTGGGCCAGTTGTGGTGTCTCTGGAAGTTGTACCTGTGTTGGGAAGCTGGACACCAAGCTTTTAAAGAACTTTCTGCAAGTTTTGTCGCTAACCCGGCAGAGCGAGAATTTGCCGCCGCTATGGAGGCTGAGATCGTCGCAGCGCTTGTCGCCGCTGCCCGGAGATGTCACATCCTTCGTTAGCGGGAATATTTCCGCCACTGCGAACATCGTCACAGAGCCTGTCGCCGCTGGGTGAGATCACTGCATCACGTCACTGCGAAAATCGCCGCAGAGCCATCGCATCGAGGAGCTGCAAGAGACAGATCGCCGCTGGACCGCGCATTGTCACCCCGAGATCGTCGCAAGCCCCGAGAATCATCGCATTGTGCTTTTGCGTGAGAAAACTTCCTACGGAACCTACGCACCGGCATCCGTACAAGTGGCCTTCCTCCCCATACAGACCGGATTCGTCGCTACAAGCCCGCTGCTGCAGCGGGGTTGTCGCTAACGCCTCCCCAGGGTCTCAGGAGCAACGCATCGCTTGTTTTCCACCGCTACTGCTTCTGTGCTTGGAACTTTTTATCGCTAACCAAGGTACTGTGGCTAAACGTGACGCAACTGTGAACTTTTCACGCAACTGTGGATTATTTTATCACAACCTTAAGAACTCTTTTGCAACCATATTCTTGAACTGTGTATGTTGAATTGTTGTCGTTTTGGCTTGTGTAGTTTAGATTAAATACCTTAATATTTCTAAACTGTTGCGGAGTCAGTTTGTGGTGTTTTCACTGTGTTACTGTGAGTGTTGGTACAAATAGTTTACACATTGATTTTGGATAAGCCTGACTGCTTGTGCCAAGCTACCAAGGGGGTGAGCAGAGGTTATCTAAAGAGTATTTCCTCCTTACCCTGACTAGAAGCAACGGTCCCTATTTGGACAGTGGTACCTACCTCTGCTAACTAGAGACCCCCAGTTCCAACAAGGTGCTATGGCAGCGGCGGCTCTTTGGTACATGTGCATAGGGCAGGGGTCCATGGGGCTCCTGAGTGGGGTTTATCCTGTTAGTTGTGGTATCCACGGTTGTAGCAGGTTTCCAGGTGGTGACAGAGACAAAGTCAAGACCAACGCATCCAACGTCAAGGAACTGTTCAATGTCATTCAGCAGCTTGCAAAACCCACCTGCGGAGCCACTGACATCACACCCTCCCAGGAACTCTGAGACAAACTCAGCTCCTACTTTCACCTGAAGATCAAGGCCTTCTAAGACAACCTCAGCAAGCCTGCAGAAGACAGCACTACACCACCACACCACCCACCACTGCAAGAAGTCAACCATCACCTCCTGGGCCCCTGCGTCCATCAAGCTTATCTCCTCAACCATGAAGAAGATGCACTCAGGGGCATCAGACGCTAACCAACGGACCCCTGCCCCTCACATCTTCCACAGGGCTGCTGCTGTCATCGCACCCAAACTAGGACGGACAATTCCTCCCTCATATCCGGCATCTGCCCAGATGACTGGAAGCATGTGGAGGTGAAACCCCTCCTCAAGAAACCAACGCTGACCCAACTGACCTGAAGAACTACTGGCCCGATCTCTCTCCTCCCTTTTGCAGCCAAAGTCACCGAAAGACTGATGAACGGCCAGCTGACAACCTTCATCGAAGAAAATTCCATCCTAGACGCATCCCAGTCTGGCTTCCGCAGCAACCACAGCACCGAGACCGCCCTCCTCACCAACACTGACGACATCCGCTTGCTGCTAGACCAGGGACAACCGCAGCCCTCATCCTCTTAGACCTCTCCTCAGCCTTCGACACATCACACGCTAGCCTACAGACTCCACAACTCAGGAATACAGGGATACGCCCTCAACTGGATCTAGTCCTTCCTCTCCGGCAGAACCCAGAGGATCAGACTCCCCCCTTCCTCCTGATCCCATTGATTTCATCTGCGGAGTACCCCAGAGATCTTCACTAAGCCCAACGCTTTCAAAATCTACATGACCCCCATCGCCGCCATTGTCAGACAGCACGGGCTTAGCATCATATCCTATGCAGAGGACACCCAGCTCCTCCTCTCCCTCACCAAGAACCCAGAAGACACCAGACTCTGCTTCCAGGAAGGAATGAGGAACGTAGCAGCTTGGATGAAGAACAGCTGCCTAAAGCTCAACTCTGAGAAGACCGAGGTCCTCATTTTCTGACCCTGCACCTCCACCAGGGACAGCACCTGGTGGCCCTCTGCCCCGGGAGCCCACCCACCCCATCAGACCATGCTCCGAACTTCGGCATAATCCTCAACTCATCCCTCTCAATGAACCGTCAGATCAACACCGCTCATACACGAGCTTCATCTCCCTCCGCATTGTCCATAAAACCTTCATAAGGATCCCCCTGACTGCAGAAAGACCATCACCCATGCACTCATAACCAGCAGACTAGACTACGGCAATGCCCTTTTTGCCGAAATCCACAAAACTCTTCTACACAAACTCCAAACCATCCTGAATGCCGCAGACAGGCTCGTCCTAAGAACACTGCACCGCAAACATATGAACAAAGACCCACGAAGCCTCCACTGGCTCCCCATCAAGAAGAGGGTCACCTTCAAACTCCTCACTCACGCCTACAAATCCCTCAACAATATTGCACTCAAATGCCTCAATGACCAAGTAGGTTTCCACGTACCCAAGAGGAACCTCCGCTCCGCCGACCTCACCCTGGCAGAGGTCCCCGGCATCCGCAGAAACAGAACCAGCGGGAGAGCTTTCTTCTACATCGCAGCCAAATCCTGAAACGAGCTCCTGTTCAACATCAGACGCTACCCAACCCTCCACACATTCAGGAAAGACCTCAAGACCTGGCTCTTTGACTGACCCGGCTCTGCTCCCCCCTCCAGCACCTTGAGACCCTCATGGGTGGTTAGCATGCTCCATAAACCACTGATTGATTGATTGATTGGTTGTGATTGTGGTCTGGATGTTGATGGCATGGAAGAGGGTGGTGCCTGGAGAATGTTCACTAATGTTGTCGTAGAGGGCCTGGGTTTTCAGGTGGAAGTAAGAGCTGAGCTTGTCGCAATGTTGTCAGCGATGTTCTGATGTCTGTGGCTATTCTGTCGGGTTTGGTGAACTGCTGTATGGCATTGAAGAGTTCTTTTGCATTACTTGTGTTGGTGTGGATTTTGTTCTTGATAAAGGTCCGCTTGGTGGCTGTTATTCGCTGGTAGTGTTTATTCACGGCATTCCTGCAGGTGTTCTGGTCTTCAGTGGACCTCCTGTTCCGCCAGAGTTTCTCGAAGCGGCGTCTGCAGGCGCGTCTGGATTCTTGGAGGTCAGTGGTAAATCAGGTGGCCTACATGGGGCATTGTTTGACAGGGTGGTGGAGGGGTGCAAGCTTGTCAGCACAGCTGAAGATCCAGCGGTGTAGTTCTTTGGCTGCGGACTTGGTGTCGGTCGTGGTGGGGGTCTTGGTGGAGGGTGGTGTTGAGGTGTTCCTCTGTGATCTTGCTCCAGTTCCTTCGTGGCGGGTGTGGGGCGGGTTTGGGTGCGTTGGTGGTGTTGAAGGTGAAGTGTACGCAGTGGTAGTCTGTCTAGAGGGCTGTGTGGTGTGGCTGAAGTGGATGCATGTCCCTCCTGTGAAGATGGAGTCGAGGGTGTGTCAGGCTCTGTGGGTGGGGGTGGTGATCAGTTGCTTCAATCCAAGGAGGAGTTGGGATCACTGTGGTTGTCGAGGTGGAAGTTCAGGTACCTGATAGGATGTAGGCTGTGGAGGTGATGGTGTGGGGTGTGACAAGGTCAGCAATGGTGGTGGTGTAAGGGGCCAAGACCCCAGGGGTCTGTAGACAAGGGTCTCACTCAGCATGGTTCTGGGGGTGGTATGGATCTGGAAGTGGAGGTGCTCTGTGTTGGAGAGGGGGTGGCTCGTGCAGGAGGTGGAAAGTCGGAGGGAGCTCTTGTGTTTGATGGTGAGTCCTCCTTCTGGGTGGTGAGGGCAGTCCTTTCTTTGGATCTTATATCCATCGGGGAAGGCGGTGGCGATGTCAGGGCAGGGTTGGCGTTGGTCCATGTTTCCATGAAGAAGGTGACATCTGGCAAGAGGGTGTTAATGCAGGGCCCAGATCTCTGTGGCATGTCTGTGGAGGGAGCATACATTGAGCATACTTTGAGCATACGTTGAGGAGTATGAAAGTCCAGGCTTGGGTGGTGCAGGTGCCCGTCGTGGGTTTTGTGGCCATGGGGGACTGTCGATGGTGAAGGATTGTCGGCAGTGTCAGCAGGAAAACTGGCCATGGGTGGTGTACGGCATTGCCTGTTGGTAGCTGTCGATTCTATCGGGGTTGAGTGCAAGGAGATCAGCAGAGTTGGAGTGGTGAGTAGATCCAGGGTTCTGGGCGATGGACACAGTCGGGTCGCAGACTAGCGAAGACAGGCTTGCCTTTGGCATGCCTTCGGTGAGCCAGAGGCGTGCCCACTGCACGCAGCTTCCATTAAGTAGGGGGGGAGGGATGACAGGGTGAGAGGCGGGAGCGGGGGCTGTCCAGGGGGAGGTGCCGCAGGGGTGGCAGAGGCAGGCACAGACGAACCAGAGTTGGGAAATCGAAAACAAATCAAGAGGTGCATACAATAACCAATGACACACAATAACTGGTGGCACAGCAGTGAAAATTACACAGCAACAAAAGTAAAGGCGCATGAGGTACTTTTGTTGGCGGCTCCTGGCATGTCGGTTCCTGAGTGGAGTGGGCAGCAGGCATGGGCAGCAGCCTCAAAACTCTCAGTAGGAGGTTGGGCTCTGAGAGCAGGAGACGGCACAGCACAGCTGAAGGGAGAGAGTGGACCTTGACCGGGGTCAGAGGCCTGACTTGTGCTCCCCTGCAGCGGCCGTCATTAAGTAGGGGACTGGGACGGGACAAGAGGCTGTGAGGCAGGAGTGGGGGATGTCCACGGGGAGGTGCCGCAGGTGTGGCAGAGGCAGACTCAGACGAACCAGAGTTGGGAAATCGAAAACAAATCAAGAGGTGCATACAATAACCAATATCACACAATAACTAGTGGCACAGCAGTGAAAATTATACAGCAACAAAAGTAAAAGCGGATGGTGGCTGCTGGCAGGCTGGTTCCTGAGTGGAGCGGCCATCGCTGGGGATGCATGCCTATTGAGGGGGCCTGGGTCTGCTTTGAGAATTAAATATTACAGATTAATAAATTGAATGAGAAAAATGTTTGTCAATAAAGAACCAAATTGTAAAGTTGAACATTTTTAAACGTTGTATAACTATGTAGGAATTTTAAACTGGAGGCTAAAAATAAAGTTGACATCTTCAGATTGTTTCATGGGAGCAGATCAAGTGCACCAAACAGAAATTAGTTTGACCAATGGAAGGCCTCAATTGAACATGAAAATCTACAATTTCCCATCTAAAGTGTAATTTATATTTTTTGATATTTCTTTGTGAATTAAATAAAATATTTCTGAATTTGTGTATTTGTCTGATGAGTGTTTATTTCCATATTTGTGTGTATCTTTGAGGTTCAAATCATCAAAAAGACTATTTTAGTGTCCCCATTTTCCAATAAGTACTCAGTGGGGTGCTTCAAATAAAAAAAAAAATTTGAGTAGGGAACGCCAGATTCCTATAATGATTTAAAATGGGTCCAAAAAAGTCAAAAGGTTAGGAATCACTGTTCTAATAGAAGCAATTTTCAGTTAAATATCGGCATGCATCATCGAAGTACTCCATCATGTTATCATACTTTACTGATTAGTTGAAGATCTTGGGTAAAGAAAAAACTTAGAAGAGACAACCTAAGGCTGAATTCTAATAAATACTGATCCCAGCAGAGTGCGTATTTGGAGTTTTCATCGACAGTTCCTAAATTGTTGAACTTAGTCTCTAAAGATACGATGTGTAGACTTGATTTCTTTCAATAAATGATCTATCTGAAAAATGTCCTACACAATTGCTTTGTATTTAACCACAATTACCTCTCCCATTCTGCTTACAACAATGAAATATTCCCCTCACTAACTACTACAATGAAAATATAAAGAGTACTGCACTATCCAACTTTCTCCCTAACAGTCCTCTCTATGCATCCTCTATCTATTTCAACTGTTGTTCTTTAGCACATTTATCTGTAAAGATAATAGATCAACTTTACTTTAATCTTTGACCCATTTGCTTTTTAATAGAATATATTCTTAGGATACATAGTGTCAAGAGGATTAATAATATTCATTACACCTACATTTAGTAATCCAGGCTCTGAGTTGGTTGAAGAGTGGGTGTTAATAATCATAATTGCTCCACAATTATGCTGGATTTGCTGGTGAAATATGCCATGCGAAATAGATGAACAAATAAAGAAATTAAAGGACAAATATGACCAGGTGGAATTTGATTACGACATGGCAAAAATGGAGATGAAATTGGACAAAATCGAAGAAGATATAAAAGCTAAAAAACAAAGGAAATTTCAAGGAGATCAAGTGGATTATGAAAAAGGACAGATCCTAACTTTTTCAAGGAAGTTTGGCTGTCTCCGCAATGCCACTCAGAGTAAAGCCTCATTAGAACAAGGGACTAGCAGTAAGACCAAAAGAAATGACCCTGCAAGGCAGGCGGAAACAAATAGACAGTCAGACATTGGCGAAAGTGACAATAGTGACAATAGTGAGAGCAATGTGTCAACCCAATCGCAAAGTACAGCAGTAAAAAACAATATTTTAAAGGAATTCAACCCGATGGCACAGGGAAGATTTTCAGCCCAAACAAACAAAGGTGCACAGGGATACAGAGGTCGCGGTTGGGGAGGAAAAGGCGGCAACAGAGGAAGTGAAAAATGTCAAGACAACACAGAAAGCCCAGTGGGAGTGCAAACAAGGGGGCAACAATTGGTAAAATAATGGGTTTAAAAACAGTGGTAAATCTCTCTGATGAAACCCTCATGAATACGCAAATTGAAGTCTTGTCATTAGCTCTATCATTTTGATCCCACATCACATTTTTACTATACACAAAGCAGCATAGATCTGTTTCACTTTACACATAAATTAAAACTTAAGAAATGGTTTGCTATGAAAGGGCCAATGAATACCCATGACACATCAAATAACCAACCAAATTGAAAATCAGCAACATTGATTTGTTGTATACGATGAATGAATTAGAAGGGAATCCGGAATTTATTCAGGACCCCTTTTTAAATTTGATTAATGACAATATCCAAGCCTGGTTTGTAATTTGAAAGTGGCTTTGACCCCAAGTCAGTGTTTTTGCCACAAGCAGCTAACGATGCTATTGGGACCTTTGGAAGAGATATGGTGGAGGAATTTAAAAAAACTGCTAAAAAGAAAGTTTTCACCAGAAACAACCTCACCACTGCTCAATATAAAGACTTAAATGAGTTAAAATGTGATAAGAGCATTATAATCAAAAAGTCAGGCAAGGGTGGGACAGTGGTAGTACCTCCAAGAGACAAGTTTTAAAAGAAGGGTACAACCAACTTAATAATTATTAAAGAAATGAATTAACAACAAGATCAAAATATGAGGCTGTAAATAAGAGTTACCAAGATCAGTTAGTGGAAAGGAGGGAAAGGAATCTCCTAGAATGGAAAGATGTAGATTTCTGACCTGGAAATGCCTTAATTACCGGATGTACGTTAGTACAACGCGATATTTTAGATCGCGGTACTTTACAACGCTGCCATTACAACGCAAGTCGTTACAACGACTTGCGTTGGTGTGCGTGGATTGTGGAATATTATAATTTTATATTCTAACACCAGCCCACATAACAGTAGGGAAGGTGTTGGGATATAAAATTACAATATTCCTTATACAGCAGCACCATCCAGCGCAAGTCGTATTAACGACTTGCGTTGTAATGGCATCATTGTAAAGGCAACGCGGTGTAAACACCGCATTGTAAACGATGTTTCCCTTAATTACCGGTCTTGTATCTCCTCCCAAGTTGCACAAGAATGGTGTTAAACTGCCTGAGAGACCCATTGTATCCTAGAGAGGGAATACACTAGAAAACACCTGTAGATATGTTGATTTTTTCTTAAAACAATTCGTACAAGAACTCCCTTCTATATTAAGGACATAGGAGATCTTTTTCAAAGCAATCAATGAAATTGTTTGGGATAACAGCTTTACACTCATGTGTTTAGGTGTTAATAGTCTCTACACATGTATTCCCCATTAATTGGAACTGAAAGCATGCCGCCATTTTTTGAGAGCAAGATCTCTCTCTTATTTGTTCCCTACCAAGATGTTACTAGATATGATTTACACATGCCTGGCACACAAATTCTTCACTTTTGATAAGCAGATCTATAAACAAATTCAAGGAATGGCTATGGGGACCTGTTTTTCCCCCAGCATGGCAGAGTTGTACCTAGGCTGGTGAGTGGAGCAGGTCACTAGTAGCATTGATTATTTTATGTTGTTATGTGGGTACGGTACATTGACAATGTACATTGACAACATCTTCTGCATCTGGAAAGACAGCGCAGATGAGACAAGGCAATTTGTCAATATACTGAATGCCAGTACTTGAAATCTCCCATTCAGTAGTCAGCTTCATAAAACCACAATTGATTTTGTGGATTTGAGACTTGAAGTGAATGGGAAGGAATTGGAAAGTCATTTATTCTGTACAAAAACAGCAGGCAATAGTTTTTATTATGTGCAAAGCTGTCACCCAAAAAACTTAATTCAAAGCATTCCATTGGGTGAGCTACTCAGAGCCAAAAGAAAATGCAGTTCAAAGACGGTTTTTCAAAAAGAGAAATTGAAAATAACAGAAAGAGTTTTGGCTAGAGGTTAGACCTTTCAACAAGCTTGTGCCCAAGTGGAGAAACAAAAGGCGATAGGAGCTCCTAAGTCGCACGTTGATGAATAGGGAGGATGATAATAAGATCAGAGTAATCACTACCTTTCACAATCAGGCACCGGAAATGAAAAGAGGGATTCAAAAGTTCTGGGAAGTTTTAAAAAAAGACTCAGATTTAGTGGAACACATTGTAAGCTACCCACAGATTACCTTTAGGAAAGCCAAATCTGTGAAAGATGTTGTATGTCAAACTTTGACTACATCTACACAAGAAAGGACCACCATACAAGGGTTTTCCACTTGTGGCACTTGCAGAACATGTAAAAATAGTCACAATTGTAAAAGTGGAAAGCTGTCAGATAACCTACAACCATTTAAAATAACTAAAATCTTACATGGAACTCTGACCATGTAATCTACACTTTGAGCTGTCCATGAATAAATTCTATATTGGCGGTACCATACATAAGGCTAAAAACTGAGTGTTGGAACATATAAGAGAATTAAACAAAGATGATAAGCAATACCCCATAACTAGGCATTTTAAAGCGCAATATAATCAAAACACTAGTCTACTATCCTTTTGTGTTCTTGATAGAATCTCAATCAGAGAAATAGGACTTCTCGAATCCAGACCAATCTTTAAATATATAATACTTTACACCCCTCAGGCCACAATCTTGATGAAGAATTGGCTGTACATTTGGGTGATTAGCCAGCAGACCATTATATATATTGCTATATTACCCCACTGAGAGAGTGCTGCAAATTATTGTTGTTATCACATAGATTTATGTGGTTTTCTAACAAGTGTTAATGTTTTTTTCATTACAGATGTACAAGGCCCTTTTGAAGAAAATGGAAGCCATGAAAGCTAATAATATCTAACTGGAAATAGACTTTAAATCATTTAAAATTATTTGGTGAAAGTGTAATGTAGTTAGACATCCTTCGGAGCACGAAGTATGAAATCAAAGGGGTTCCAGAACAATCATGATGTTTTGGTACACAATTAATTAAATTGGGCTGAATTGTGTGGTCTACATGGAATCATCAAATATAAATGCCGACATGGGTAGGATGATGAAAATGGTATTTATTTTCAGGTGCCAATTTGTCAGTCATTAGTTTTTTTTAATTATCCTCACATACTGGAAAGATTGTGGATTTTTTTTTTCTATAACCGTATAGTACACAGAAGAGGAGAGGTAAAATCATGCTGCTAAGATATGTATTAACAAATGAAAGAAAAAACTGTCAATAATTGTTTGAATCGTTCATAAAATTATTGAGCAGCTTAGTTATTACATTTTATTTCAAGGCAAATACTATAAAATTACTACGCTTTAAGAAATCACACTGTTAAATGAGAATAATTAGCTTTTTGTTTGTTCAGCAATTTATTGAACTGTTTAATTGTATACCGCTATAGAAGTACAACGTCTGTTTCCTATGGTATTTGTTTTTTCATAAAACCATGTGGTGTGTTATTTAGGAGCAGCCATTGATGTGTAAATATACTAGTGACTAAGGAGCAAAAGGCTCCATCACACTGTAATGTATTGAACAATACTCCACATTTATCAAAAGGAAACTGTTATAATTCAATCATGAATATATATATATATATATATGCATATATATATATATATTCACTGAAAAAACCATAGGTTTGACACCAGTTATAGTTAGCTGGAAATTTTACTGATATAAAACCAATGAAATTCCACGTTATAGTTAGTTGGACTCACTATAACTTGCGCGTGTAATGCACTGCTGATGACGTCACATATTACATCACTCATGACATCACTGATGACACCATCCAGTGAATGTGTGTCTTTCTGAAAAATAAATATGGGTTATATATGTATATATTATTGAATATCTTAGTGAATACATATATTAGTGAGTAATGCTTAAATATTTAAATATATGTATTAGTGTTTCACTTTGTGTATAAGTGGCTGCATGGGTTGATGAGTAGGTACATGTGTATGTATATAGGTGATTAGATGTTTTTCTTAGTATCAGTATGAGTGTTTGCATGCTTTGGTGGGAGTATTACTTAGTACATAGATGCAAGAATGACTGAGTCTCTGTTTGTATGTGTTTTGAAGACAGCATATGTGCAGGACTGTATGGGTGGATTTGTGTGCATATGTCTGTGTTAGTGAGTGAATGACTGTCTTATTAGTGTCTTTATCAGTAACTACATATGTTTTAATGTAGTATATGTGAATATTGATGTATATAAGTGACTATATGTGAGAGTGAGGGATTGTAAAAGTTCCTGTTTAAATTAGTATGTGTTTCTAGAAGTGATTTTTTAAGAGAGTAAGTATGTGTAAGTTTCCTTAGAAGTAAAGTGGTAGTGTGTGTATATTTGTTTATGCAAATAAATGTATGTTCAATAGTTTATTTGCATGTGTGAGTATGTGTGTGAATAACATTTGTATGACTGTCGGTGTGTAACAGGATGTGTAGGTGTATCACTACATATGATTAGTGAATATATGTATGAGTGACTATATAGAACTGTTGGTGAATTAGTGCATGTGTATATACATGGTGGAGTTATTGAATTGGTTGTTGTAACTGGTCTGGGTATCTCAATTTTTTTGAACATTTTAGTTTCTATTTTTGAATATGCGTTTCAAGGGTTAGATTACAGTGAAAGGAGGTCTGTCACTGTGTCACAAGGATGGTGTCATCAGTGATGTCATGAGTGATGTAATATGTGACGTCAACAGCAGTGCATTACACGCGCAAGTTATAGTGAGTCTAACTAACTATAATGTGGAATTTCATTGGTTTTATATCAGTAAAATTTCCAGCTAACTATAACTGGTGTCAAACCTATGGTTTTTTCAGTGAATTTCATAGGTTTTGTAAATGCTACTTCCTAACTATAACGTGTGTAAAACCTATGTTTTTTTCAGTGAATTTCATAGGTTTTTAAAATGCTAATTCAGAAATATCTCGTGTATACAACCTATACTTTTGTCAATAAAGTTCTGGCAATATTTTTTTCAGAAACAAGCCGTTTTCTTCACTGTTCAAGTTGCATAGAGACTCCTTGTAAAGCGATACAGAATTAGAAAGTCTGTACCTTGCCTTTTTATCAACGCATTAAAATTTGCCTGTAAATAAAAATAGCCTTTCTAAACTTTCGTGCACGACCCGGTGTGCGCACTCTCGGCAACAATTCTCAATAAAATGGATAGCGCATTTCCAGGCTTTTGTGCGCGACCGACTGCGCGCACCCGCCTATAAATTTTGTGAAAACTTTGCAATCTGAACTTATTGAATTTCTTCATAGACCCATCAAAGAACTTATACTACGTCAAAGACAGTAAACCTAGGCTTCTTTTTTATTATTATGAAAATTTTCATTAAATGGAGCCAAATGTCTTTTTAAACTTTCGTGTGTGACCGAATGTACACACCTTGGTATTTTAAAAAAATATATAAAAGGTTTTATACTTTAACAATTGTATGCTTGATTTCAGCTCAGAAGATATATTAAATCCGGATATATTTGGATTTACTCCTTTTCACGTTTTGAAACTTCGCTGAATTAGACCGCTACTTCCAAATGGCGTACGTGACCAGATACTGTCACCGCCTACACATCCCGAGACGCGCATGTGAAGTCATGTGACTTGAAAACAACACTTCCAATTGGTTCTTAGTAGTTTCTATTCTGCAATTTACACGGAGCACTCCACCCAGTCCTCTCACTATCTTTTCTACTCTCAAAAGAGAACGACGTTCAACACCCTTAGGAAGACTTTGCTGAAATGGCTGCCGCCCCGCATTCATCTTCCGAATCTCAAGGAAATGAGCGACTACCTTTAAAAAGAAAAAAGGAATCTTTTATTTGGCAATTTTTCACTTATCCTGAAGAACAAAAGAAAGTGAATGCGCCAAAAGTTACCTGCACGATATTCAATTCGGTTCTCTCAAGAGGAAATCCAAGAAAAAAATATTCCTTTTCCATACATACCATGGTGCGGCATGTCAAACAGGTGCACCCTGTGGAATTTGCAAAGGCATCGACAAGAGCCCTGGCCACGCTATTACCATCAGAGGTGGCCAGCACATCTTCTGGTGGACGACCTGTATCTCCATCGAGTGCTGTGATGGACTTGAGACCATATCTTGCAAAGGTGCACATGAAATGCAACGAATGTGGAGAAATTCTTCTGTACGGAGAGCAGAGCCTCATTCTTACTAAACTAAAAATTGAGAGTCATAAATGCCCCAAGAAAAGATAAATTTCTTCATTTCATTTTGATCCTGTCTCACACATGAAAATGTTGCAAGTTTAAAAAATCAAAAACAACATAACACTTGTTTTAAAAAAAAAATTAAAAAAAAAAAGTTCTTTTCAGAACTAACTCATTCTACCAAAAAGAGCTCCAGGAGCATATTATAAAGGGGGTTTATCTCCGCTTTTTTGGCTTTCGTTCGTACGCGACCGTGTGCGCGCACCCGCATATATATATTTCGTGAAAACTTTGCAACTTATTAAATTTCTTCATAGACCCATCAAAGAACTTATACTACGTCAAAGACACTAAACCTAGGCTTCTTTTTTATTATTATGAAAATTTACATTAAATGGAGCCGAATGTCTTTTTAAACTTTCGTGCGTGACCGAATGTACACACCTTGCTATTTTTAAAAAAAATATAAAATGTTTTATACTTTAACAATTGTATGCTTGAATCGAGCTCAGAAGATATATTAAATCCGGATGTGTTTGGATTTACTCCTTTTCACATTTTGAAACTTCGCTGAATTAGACCGCTACTTCCAAATGACGTACGTGACCAGATACTGTCACCGCGTACACGTCCTGAGACGCGCATGTGAAGTCATGTGACTCGAAAACAACACTTCCAATTGGTTCTTAGTAGTTTCTATTCTGCAATTTACACGGAGGACTCAACCCACTTCCCTCACTATCTTTTGTACTCTCAAAAGAGAACAACGTTCAACATCTTTCAGAAGACTTTCTTTTCACGCGATAATGTGAAATACTGAGATTGTTACAGGATTTTCTATCAGATATGTGTTCCCATTGCTGTAGAAGCACTAACACCGTGGAAAATTCCACCGATAGCAGTAATATTTTTAACGCCGAGCACCGGCGATTTTGATCACTTAGAAGCCTTCCTATTATGAAGGTTTATCTCCTAAGTCTCTGATTCTCAAACTGTGCAACGCGGCTCCCCTGTGTGCCGTAATGAAGTGCTAGGGGCGCCGCCCACACTCTAGTGTGACTAACCATCTATAAATTCCACAGCCATCTCCACCCTGTTATCTACAATTGTGAACATCAAAAGGAGCTGCGCTACGCCCCTGTGAGAGGCCTCACTCCCACTGCTGCAACGGCTTGGCAGTCCTCCAGATGCACAGGAACAGCCCCTACGATCCATTGAAGTTCTGTGTCGGTCTCAATACCACTTACGAAATGAAAATAAGCACTGAAGAATATTCAAGTATGTAGTACTCCTCCTGCTACAGCATACAAAATGCATTCTATTACCTATAAAAAAGTCAAACACCCACGCTACAATCATATAGAATACTTCCTCTAAAGAAGCCTGTGAATAACTTTAAAACATCAGGTTAACCTTTTTTTACTGTCATCATTGTCAAAAATTTTAAATGAAACGGTTTACATTTTTACTTTTTATTTCCAGTAAATTTTAAAAATAAATGTTTACAGTTCCATAGGCTCAAGCAGGTCAGCTTCCCACCCTATGTCATACAAATCTGACAAATCGGCATCCTCATCATGTTCTTCATCATCCTCAGGATTTAAATCATCTAAGGGATCTACTTCCACTGACGTTTCAATGACAAGTTCAACGATAAGATCGACATCAACGGATTGCTCATTATCACTCATGGTTGATGTTGTCGTTATCTTTAAAGAAAGAGAAGAACAATAAGATGTTGCAGAGTAAGAGACAAATCTCAGAGACTATAATAGTAAAATTGTTTAACAAGAGTAACATTTTGCAGCTATTATTTAGCCATGTCCAGCGATGCTGAGGAGGTGAGGCCTATGTCCAAGTTTTCAGTGAACAGGACTCATCTCTTCTTAACCTTGGATAAGCCTCACCAACTCTGTGTCCCCTGCTCATACTTAAATGTAAAGAGGCAGATTTATGTTAACTGGCGCATCCCCAGAGATGCACCAGTTAATGTGCACCACTGCTCTGCCACCCATGATGTGCCGCATTTACAATGTGGAGCACCATTGAGTAAAAACAGCACAGATGCGTCACGCATCTGTGCCGCAAAAGCGGCGCATTGCAGGAATCACGTCGCAAGTGCAACATGTCTACTGCAATGCACAGGAGCAAGCCACACATTGCATGGTGCATCACTCCTTATGCCTGTTTCAAACAGGCGTAAGGATTTGATTCAGCAATGCTATAAAGCTGACTCAGTGAAATCTTCTAAATTTCACTGTGTTAGTTTTACAGGGCTTTCATACATGCACCTCTCGCCATTTTGTCGGTTTTGGCGCGTTTTTTCCCTTACACAATAGCATAACAGAAACGTGATAGTGCTTCGCATGCAGAGAGCTGATTGATAAAGACATAATGTCTAACCACTAGCATTTTTATATATCGTTCCTAAACTGAAAGGCCAGAGACCTTCTTCCATTTATTAAAATATAATATACTTCCTCATAAGAGTGTATAATTAATTTTGCAAAACCATATTCATTTTTCATCAACTATACCATTTGTATTCTATGTACTACTGACTATACCGATTACTTTGTTTTTTGCAATGTCTCTACTCGTATTAGATTAGAAACTTGCCTTGAAAACAGTGCATTTCTGAATAAACATTTCAAATATACACGTTCTCTCTTTTAATCCATAATCTCAACTAAAATGATTGTATACTGAAACAGTATTCATGTGTTCCACGTAACTTCAGCTGTACTAACTTAATATTTTCTTTTGTCGACCTGATTTACTCATACTAGAACCCACAGCCCTATAACAGCCCGTGAACCCTTTCTTAGTAGGTCGCGCACCATGCAGACAGTTGTACCTCTGTAAAAAAATAATTTATTACTCTTCTCATGCACCGTCGCAGTTCCGCTCCACTCAGTGTTAATCACTGCTCCCACGCTTCTACAGACCAGACGCTATGTCGTATTTCACTCCTTATCACGCTTTAATCTCCACAATAACAAACACTTCTCCGCCAGCCACCAGAGAACAGAGTGCAGATGCAGAGGCACTAAGTAGTGAAATACAACATACCCTCTACTCTATGGAAGCAACCGAGCGGTAATTCTGAAAGAAAACATTCACTAGCGCTTCAAAAAAGCATTTCAATTATATAAATAGTTTTTTGAAAACGTTCCAATTACTTTGATGCGACTATCTGTGTGTGCCTCCACAGCAAAGTTCCTCAGCCCGGACTGAAGGCAGACACAGACAGACACACACACAATAAGATAACACAGGGCAACGGAGACGGAAAACAGAAGAGAGATAAAGATGCAGTCAAACAGCAGGAGTGAGAGAGATATTTTTATACTCCGTTTGGTACCTCAATTTACGAACACATTTACTGCACAAATCTGTGTACAACCTCATGGTCAGAACTTTTCATTTTATTTTACTCTACCACCTCCCCCTCTCACCCCACCAGTACAAGCCGCGGCCACAAACTACAATGTAATTTTGTCGTCTGTCAGAAAGTTTAAGAATTCATTAAGCATTACCACTTTTTGAAGACGATATCACATGTAATATACCATTTCTCTCTCTATCTGCATTATCTGTCTCTCTGCTAATATCATTTTTTCACTTCATAAACAACTTCTCTCATTATATATAAAGGCTTCAAAATCACACAAATAATTACTCTTTATATTAAACATATTTTATACTTCATATATCACATTTAAATTAAAAATAGTTTTAGAAATACAACACATTATGACAGCCAAAAATGACTTTAGTTTCAAACTATGAGGAAAATCAATCATTGTTTGTGAGTAAACCATATTTTACGGTACATGACAAAACAAACAGTTACAGACTTACCTTTACCAATGCTTTGTACGATGTACAACAGTGACAGTCACAAAATAGATATTCGTTTGACGGAATCTCAATTATGCTGCTATCACTGCAACCAAAATTCAATGGCACAGATATACAGTCAATACAGACTCATATATGTCTCTTCAGCCAATCATATTTCCTCCCGCAAAATTTTGTATTCAAATTTACATTTCAGTTGGTTGTCCCTCACAATATTTTCAATGTCACATAAAACTCACCCATCACCCACTGCCATCTCTGGCTGTTTCCATGGTAACACCTCATTCTGCACCTGGCTGAAGGCACAGGTCAAAAGTTCATATCTCAACGTTCTACAGCAAACTAACAACACTGTTTTCCCTCCAGAAACACCTGCCTATCCACAGCTCTGTTACATGTCATTTTTTTCACACCCAATACTACTTTTTCTTTTACATAACATTAACATGCAACGTAGTCTTCAATCTTCACGTATTAGAATCAACCAATCATTTTTCGTTTTTCAACCACACCAAGCTTCATCCATTTTTTTATCCTGACTTTCAGCTTCTAACTGCCATTCCACTTCCAGAACCCATCGGAGTACGAGTGCATCTGCCTTGAAAATGAAGGTTTGGCTTTTAGGACACAGCTATATTCACTGGAGTGGAAAATATGCAGCAAGCAGACGAATTTCCAACCTTGATTTACCAAATGTGCAGATAACGTGGATTGGGCAAAGAGGATTAAGATGTCACCAATTAATACCATTGGTGAAAACTTTTATGCATCTCCCAGAACCAGACCTTATAATTGTGCACTGTGGTGGGAACGAGCTTGGCACATTGACTGAGGTAGGTCTGGAAATGCTTCTAAAAGACACCTTTCGACAATTGATGACACTTTTTCCTCGAACTGCCTTGGTATATTCCAATATATGCCAAAGACAGAAATGGAATTGGTCCAATCAACATTGTGCACAAATTGAGAAAGCAAGGAGACATGTTAATAAATCTGTTTCTGCTTTCCTCAGTGATTATAGCATGGGTTCTATTTACCACAACAACTTGCGTTACCACATGCAAGACATCTATAGGACAGATGGTGTTCATTTCACGGATGAGGGAAACAGAATCTTCCTCTGCAACATCAGACTCTGCATCGGTACTTACTTATAAATGCAGAAAAAACTCAATTAACACAAGGGCTCTTTTCAGAGCCACCTTATATCAAAGCACTCAAACTTCTGATTTATCTCCATTTTCACACTCTTGTAAATAGGTGTGCGCGCCCGGGTGCGTGCACCCCGCAACTTTAAAAAAAATATATATATATATATTTTCGCGTTTAAGGTCCTTACTGCACACCCTGAGAGAACCTACGCAGCAAAACAATCTCTACCTTCTCCCCTTTCCATGTTCCAATGCTTTGAAATTACAATATATTTACTCGCAGTGACAAAATGGCGGTCAACACTTCCTGATTTCCTTCGAATCGAACGTTAACAGACGTCACGCAGCAAAAAAAATTCCGCTCGCGCGCAGCCGCTTGAGTGCGCGCACCCGTGCGCGCTTATAGATATATAATTGACTTTAAGTTTAATTTTCTCAGCAACTACTGAACAGATTTACACCATTCCAAAAAAAGCGTAATCTGCGAGCCGGACTCTACAGTTTTCCCAAATTTCTTATAAATCCATTCAGCCGTTCGACCTGTAGCCGTGTCTAAACGTCCTATGGAAAATAACATGGAGAAAACACGTTTTGGGACCCCCCTTTTATCTCAGCCCCCACTTCACCAATCCCCCCCACACTTTCAGGGAAGGAGCGCAGCGGACCGAGCCATCTTCTTTGAGAAATTCGCAAAGATTCATCCACCACGGCCAAAGTTAATCCAAATAGAATGTTGAGGATTTCCTATGGAAACTAGGTCCTAACTATAACTACCTACTGGCGACCGCCAGTAGGTAATATATATATATATATATATATATATTCACTGAAAAAAACATAGGTTATAGACCATATATAGTTAGGAATTAGCATTTACAAAACCTTGAAAATTCACTGAAAAAACCATAGGTTAGAGACCATATATAGTTAGCTGGACATTTTATTGACATAAAACCAATGAAATTCCATATATAGTTAGTTGCACTAACTATATATTGCGCACCCGCAATCCACTGCTGATGATGTCACATATTACATTATTCATGACATGGTCAGTGACATCACTGATGACATCACTGATGACATCTCAAATGACATCACTGATGACATCACTGATAACAACATCCAGTGATTTTTTGTTTCTGTAAAGTTTAAATATGTCTTACATATTGAAGAATGAGTGGATGTGTAAGTGTCTGGACGAAGGATTTAGTAGGTGCATGACTGACTGTATGAGTGAGTGATTAAATGTGTCTCACTGAGTGCATGGGTTAGTGACTAAACTGTCTTAATTTGTGCATCATTATGTCTGTTGTTCTGTAAACTGCTGCGTGTGTTGATCAGTAGCTATATGAGTAACTATATGGGTTATTGATTGATTGCCCAAGTATTTGTATGGGAGACTGAGTGTGTGTGTGGCTAGCTGGGAGGTGTGTGACTCTGTGCAGATCAATGTGTACTTGTATCAATGATTGTATAAGAAGGTAAGTATGTGTTAGTATATGTTTGAAAATGTAAGGTGCTCTATGTTTAACTGTATAGACAAGAAAATGGAAGTGTCATTGATTCTTTACAGGACTGACTAGGTGTGTGAGTAACTCCATGGATGAGTGGCAGACTGTGAGTGTCTGTATAGGTGTATGAGTGCATATGATAGTGTTGTAAAGATGAGTGATTGTATGTATGAATGATTGTATGGGTGAATGAGTGAAGGTGTGTGTAGACGTAGCAATCAGTGAGTGCGTACGTAGTAACTAGTATTGGTGTGTCAATGGTTTCAAAAATTATACTCTGTATTTAACACTGGGTGAAACAGAGGTTATATTAAAATGTGAGGAGATGCATTGTATTGTCACATGAATGATATCATCAGTGATGTGGTCATTGATGTCGAATGAGATGTCATCAGTGATGTCATCAGTGATGTCATTTGAGATGTCATCAGTGATGTCATCAGTGATGTCACTGACCATGTCATGAATGATGTAATATGTGACATCATCAGCAGTGGATTGCGGGTGCGCGATATATAGTTAGTGCAACTAACTATATATGGAATTTCATTGGTTTTATGTCAATAAAATGTCCAGCTAACTATATATGGTCTCTAACCTATGGTTTTTTCAGTGAATTTTCAAGGTTTTGTAAATGCTAATTCCTAACTATATATGGTCTATAACCTATGGTTTTTTCAGTGAATTTTCAAGGTTTTGTAAATGCTAATTCCTAACTATATATGGTCTATAACCTATGGTTTTTTCAGTGAATTTCAATGGTTTTTTAATAGCAAATATCATAAGCTGTCGAATGTCAAGTACGTGGTAAGTAAAAACATTTTCGTGTTTATGCACACTGATCTGCTTTGAATGCTGCCCCCCTCCCCTCATTTCTATTAGGAGTACGCTCTCTTTGCAGATAGTGAAGGGTAGTTAACGCAGGCCTTTGCCCCCGTTGTAATCCGTCGTGCCTGCTTCTCTCTCCATTTGATTGATTGTTCTCTTTGGTTCATTCTCTATTTACAAACAAGCACAGAGTCGCAATACTCTGTTTAGTCTTTGCAGATAGCGAAAAATCGTGTAAAAAAACTAAAGGAATCGAGCAAAATCAGTAGGCCACTAATGGGATCTCTTTTTGACCTCGCTAAAATAGAAACATTAGGAACAACCTGTTGAAAATAGCAATGTGTATGTACATAAGCGGCGTTCATTTGTGTTCACAGTACCCCTTGTTGATTGTTTGAATCGAGCATTGAATTGTTCGAAGTTGGTTCTCTTAAGGATCTTCTCTGCCTGCAAACAAGGAAGAATAGGAATATTCTCTCTCCCTTTGCAGATAGTGAAGGGTAGGTAACACAAGCCTTTAACACGTCGTACCTATTTCATTCCTCATTGATTGATTGATTGTCCGAACATTGACTGTTTGGGAATTAGTTCTTTTTGGAGGTATTCCCTGTTTGCAAATAAACGTAGGAAAATCTTTGCAAGTAGTGAAAGGGTAGGTAATGCGGACCTTTCTCCCCCGTTGTAATCTGTCATGCCTATCTACTCCCCACTGATTGATGCACCTGTTTCACCCGGACCATTTACTAGAGATATCTGGCCCAACAAGAGAGCACCCCTAGTGAAAAGGACATATGCAATAATAACGAAGTGATCATGTATCCTGTTAACAGAAACTTTAGCATGAAACAACCTGGAAAGAAAAGAATAGGAAAACGAAAATCAGTAGGCCACTGATGAACTTTTTATTAAATACCAAACAAAGAAACGATAACAATACGTAATGATAAAACCTATTATTGTCCTAGAAACATGAAACGTTAGAAGTAAGCCCGTAATAAGAAACCTGAAAACATCGCCCCTCACTGCCCCAAAACGTGTCTGTCCCACCGCCTGCCACGGCCAAATAACGGCAAACTGGGAAAGATAGAAGTCAGCAGACATCCGCCCCATTCTAGAAACTTCCAAAGGGCAACAGGTTTTCGGCTACGCCCAGCCGGAAGCAACACATATAAGGCGGGTCCTGCTGCCACGCCTCGGAGATCATCACGTAGGGTGTAGCCGGAGGAGAGGCCGAGGCCGAGGCCAGCGGGACCCGGCCAGGGGGATTGACAACGCTGGAAAGTTGCAGGGGGGGGAATGTCCGTGTCCTCGACCCTCCCCTCTCTCTCCCAGTCCGGCCGCGGTGGCCCTTGACAGTTTCAGGTAGTCCCGCCACATTCTCTACCAGTCCGGCCACCAACGGCCGGGGCCGATGGGATCCGACTGCAGCCGATAAACCAAGGAACCCGTTCATGGGGCCAGAGCAAGGGGCGTCCGGCCGACATCCACTGGAAGCCCGGCCCGAAGACGGACGGGACACTTCTTCTTTCTTGAATAATGGCTTTGACAACACTGGGGGGGATGTCTTGCACATGCCTCCGACCCCCCCCTCGTCCTCATCGCCTGGTCCGGCCATAACAAATCTCAAGCGAGACGCCGTGGGGTGCACTGGGAGGGAGAGACGGTGCGAACAGGCCTCTCCCGCCTCCCCAGTGGAGGCTTCCCACCTGCACCCTCAGCGCTCCAGGTGCCCGGAAAAGGGTTCTTCCACTGTGGCGATGCTGCAACGTCTCGCCCGGCAGGGTGGAGCCCGTCCGCTCATTTGACCCCGCGATCGCCAGTAGCTACCGAACTCTCAAAATGGCGATCGACGTGGCAAGAGCGGGCCCAGCATAAAGAAATGGCCCGGTCACCACAGTAGTCCTCCACGACCTTGAAGATTCTAGAGGAGCCGCGGGAGTCTCCGACCCCCGCAGACACCCCCGATGGGGAATGACTGCCATGATCGCCCGTGGAGTGACGAAACTGTATCCGCGGGACGTCGGCGCTCCCATGCTGGCGCCAGCCTCACTTTGAATTACTAGAATCCTGCAAACCTCAGTTCCGGTGAAAGCACACTGTGACCCGGTAGGAAAAATTGTTGCACCCCCTCCCCTTTTTGACTGATAGTTCAAACCACCGATCCTTTCCTTTGCCCTTTTACCAGAACTTTGGACTGCCTCCCCCTCTTTTACATTTTCTAGAGAAAACAAAACATTAACCACTACATTAGCATAGCAGTTGACACCAGAACTGTTTTCAAATTGAAAACCAACAACATCTTCAACAGAATCCTTTTTGTTTCTGCTGTGACCCTGCTACAGCACAGGCATTGTCCCCAGCAGTAATTCTGCAATGCCGGTAAGAATACCTGTGGTGCCTACTGGACTCACTCACCCCCGCGGCGCCCCACGCCGTTATTTGCTGGGCGGCAACTTACTAGACATCACCTTTGTGCCATCTAGATTTCAGCGCGTTCTGCTGCCTTGGAACTATTCGCACAACAGACTGCTACTGACGACCCACCCCCAGGCAACATCTTCTGAATTTTCATAATTTGAAAGAACTAGTAACATGTCCTCATCAGGAATTTCCTCATGAAATGTCTGCAATGATGATTCTTGTAACTCTATGGTCTCCAAACATTCGATAAATTCGCCATCAAGAGATTGATCAAAAAAATCATTCAAGTCATCTCCTCCTTGTGAGAAAATTTCATTATTGGTGCTGTCAATTTCAATAAATGTATTGGATAATTCAAAAGAAATTGCCACGGTCTCTTCGTTGTTTAAATGTTTTTACTGTTTTTGTTTTGTTGTATATATTTATAAGTTATTAAAGTTTTATAATCCTACTACTTTGTTGGAGTGCTATATATTTTTAATGTGACACATAAATGTAAAAACTTTGATGTACAAAGAGTCATCCCTGGAATCTTCCGCTTCAGGCTCGGTCCCCTCCCCAATCACAATACAGGATGGTTTTCAGATAGTAGGAACACGTGTGGTGTGACGGATCTCATCGGGTGTGGGCCTTGATCTACTATAACTCCTTTGAAGAGGGGTGATTCTTTACAGCTGGGGCCATAAACTACATCTGCAGGGCTAGCTGATAGCCTGGACAATCGGACACAGAGGAAGAGGAGTGTCAGAGGGTGCGGTAGTGAATAGGGCGAAAGGGAGGTGTCGGGCGGGCACAGAGTGTGATTCTCAGGGAAGAGCAGCGCAGATGGGGAGAGGTTTATTGCCCATGCATAACACAGAGAGCGGGGGTGACCAGTGCCTGGGGAAGATGCTTGCGAGGGTGGGGAGCCATGCTACGAATCGACAGCGTGCAGAGAGTGGGTCTGGTCAAGGCATCTAAAATGGCTGCCGTGCACGACAAAAGTGTGGCATTTCAAAAAAGGCAAGATGGCGCAAACAATGTTTTTCAACACTTCCTCATTTCCTTCGAATCGAACGTTAACAGACGTTGGTGCATATTACCAAAGTTAAGCGATATTTATCGCTAACGATGCTTACCAACGAATTTTTTACCGCTAAGCATCGTCAGAAATTATCGAAGATAAACCTTGCTATTATCAAGGTTTATCGCAAATGCGATAAAAAACGACCGCAATGCATTAATATCGCTGAAAACTCAGCGATATTCATGCATTACCGAGCTAATGCTCTTAGCCATGTTATCCACCTCCCATTGGATAACATGGCTAAGAACTGCTCAGGGCAGGTGTTAGTTTTTGGAGATATTCGCGCTTAGCGAGAATATCTCCAAAAGTTGGTAATAGGAGATATATATCTTGCATGTTGTAATGCAAATTATTGTGGTATATGGAACTCATACCATAATCTCTCAGGAAAGCAGAAACTGATCCTTTTGGGACCGCCTGAGAAGGCCTAGGGGGTGAGGGGTACTCTACTTTGCCCCCTTTTCACGTTCCGAACTATTTTATTTTACTCTCTTCTGTAATTACACAAAATAGCAGCGATAAGATGCATCAGAGACACACAGTGAGAGAAAGGAGGCCGGAGATGAAGAAGAGATGTCAAATACACATTGGAGATAATATAGTGGGAGAAGGGAAGTAAATATGAGTAAACTTACCATGTAACATAAAAATGTTGCACTCTATACTATAAGTCTCATTTTATACTACAATCACTTCGCTACAACCTCATAAATTAAAAATAAAAATGAATAATGTCTCAAACAATTTTTGATTTCTAAATATAAATTTATTCTTCTGAATTTTCTAAATTTGAAAGAACTAGTAACATGTCCTCATCAGTAATTTCCTCTTCAATCATCTCATCTGGAATCTCCTCATTAAAAGTCTGCAATGATGATTCTTGTAACTCTATGGTCTCCAAACATTCGATAAATTCGCCATCAACAGATTGATCCAAAAAATCATTCAAGTCATCTCCTCCTTGTGACAATATTTCATTATTGGTGCTGTCAATTTCAATCAATGTAGTGGAATCATTCAAGTCATCTCCTCCTTGTGACAATATTTCATTATTGGTGCTGTCAATTTCAATCAATGTAGTGGACAATTCAAAAGAAATTACCACGGTCTCTTCATTGTGAGCCATTTTATTTTGAAATTGCTTGCTGTAAATTGCAGAAAAAAATAATCACTTTCATTTATCGTTTTTAGTAATACATAATATAAAACTAACTTTATCAAGTATTTAGTATAACAGAAGGACTGCAAATAAATAACAGAAAACATTTTTCAAATTATCTTCAAGTGTACAACATAGTTCCCCTTACAAATTAACAACTCACCTTTTTAAAAGTAGGAGAAGTGTTAGTACTGTGTAAATCAAACACCAGAAATTCACCACCAAAAATTCCTCACAAATGTACCTCAGACAGTAGTATCACAAAATGGCTGTGGTTTCCTCTCATTTGAGATATATACATAACCAATTAACTTTCATCACACACAAATACAAAACCAAAGTAACATTTTAATTGGTTCTAAATTTCAACACTTTCAAATGTGTTTTCCCCATGCAATTTTCCATAGGACATTTACATACGTCTACAGCCTGAATGGCTGAACGGAATTACACCAAACTTGGCAAAATGGTACATCAAACCTAAGAGGTCAGGAAGGATCTACTATGCCCCCTTATGGTCATTTGCCCCTTCGCTTTGGCCTCCTCTTGTCTCTCGATCCTACCGAGAGACAAGATGGCGGCCGCTACGGACTGTTTGGAATGTTTACAGACGCCGGAGAACCAATCAGCTTCGCAAAGCTCCGTAACGCGAAAAGTACGCGAAGCGGAGCGCTGTTACAGATATATATCTTTTTTTGAACGTTAATTTCTCAAAATCCACTGGAGCACATATATTGAGACCTAGCAAAGGCACATCCGGCTACCAGTCCCTAATATTTTGCCAAGTTTCGTGCAAATCCATTCAGCCGTTCGATTATTATTATTATTATTTTTTTTTGCCCCGCGGGGCCCTTTTAAAACCTCCACATCAAACCTAGGGGGTCAGCGAGGATCTACTATGCCCCCTTATGGTCATTTGCCCCTTCGCTTTGGCCTCCTCTTGTCTCTCGATCCTACCGAGAGACAAGATGGCGGCCGCTACGGACTGTTTGGAATGTTCACAGACGCCGGAGAACCAATCAGCTTCGCTTCACAAAGCTCCGTACCGCGAAAAGTCCGCGAACCGGAGCGCTGCCCGGTCCGCTGTTACAGATATATATCTTTTTTTGAACGTTAATTTCTCAAAATCCACTGAAGCACATATATTGAGACCTAGCAAAGGCACATCGGGCTACCAGTCCCTACAATTTTGCCAAGTTTCGTGCAAATCCATTCAGCCGTTCGGGCTAAAAGTGAGGCCAACCGCCCTATGGGAAACTCAATGTTAAAAACACGTTTTGGGACCCCCCTTTTTTCTCGGCCCCCCCTTGACGAAACCCCCCAAATTTTCAGGGGCTGCTCAGAAACAAAATGTTCCATTTTCCTGAAAATTTCAGCCAATTCCGTCCACAAACGCCAAAGTTATTAGACATAGAATTTTCAAAAATCCCATAGAGAAAAAATCCTAACTATATATACCTACTGGCGACCGCCAGTAGGTAATATATATATATATATATATATATATATATATATATATATATATATATATATATGTCCAAAAACCAGTTGCCCATAAGCAATACGCACACTCAGGAGTATGGATGCTAAATTTTATTCCTTAGGAAACGTTACGCATTTTGACACCAGTTGTGCCTTGATCACACGTTAACCCACATGACAAATTGGCATTTTTAAATAAAGTTACGAGAAACAAACATAAACAGCGATGAGGTAACTAATGCAAAGAAGGTCACAAATGCAAGTAAATGGGTTGGCCATTTTGTAGTAGTAAGCCGTATAAGGTAAACAGTGTAAACCATTCAAAATTGTATGAGAGTGTACTTTTTACCACAAGTGTGTATAAGACACTAAATAAACAGTGTGAGCACTGCAAACACTGCTTTGTTATTCGCAGCTCAAGTACTCTACTGAGAAACATGCATTGAGTATAGGCAAGTGCCCGCGCGATAATACTGGTCGATAATGGTATGGCCCATAGTTAGAGGCTACACCAGCAGCATTGTATACTTAAACCCACTGGGTATATGTGGGACGTGTGCTATACACTATTTATACCAGTACAAACTGTCAATATTTGTGTTATTGTAGATGGTAACACTATATAAGAATATAAATAAACGTAGCCCCTGATTGCTGATATGACCACCACAATGGTGTACGTGGTCCGGTTCTCAGGAGTATTTCCATCGGTCTAGTCAACTTGTAAAAAGATAGCCATACTGCTAAGTATGGTGATATCTACAAATTCCAAGGGTATTCTCCCTGTACTAGTAGTTGTGTCTATGCATGTAATATAGTAGGTCCATAAGTGTACTCTACAAAAGTGATAACCTGCTATATCGGACCTCATCACCTCAAACATCAAACAATTAATAGAGCCAAAAAATGTCAAAAGTGCAAAACAGTGGTAATCTTATCTCTAAGTGGTGCAGTGATCTTCTTTTAAGTCGTCGAAGAAAAGGGTAGGGAAGGGTGAAGTGCATTAAAACAGTGAATTCTCCCTTCATTTCCTCCTGAAAGAAACATATGAACATACTATTAGAAATGTCATACATTTAAAATATCATACATTAAATTATTAAACAGTCTATTATAGTACAGCTGAAATAAGCAGTTAAATAGTAGCTCATGGAAATCTTACAGAATTACCATGCATGATCTCTCATATACAGATGGTATCTAATCCATTATATTGTCTATTCTTCATGAAGATGGGTTGCTAATTCCTCATCTAAATTGTGCCCTCCAGGGAATCTAGTTTCCAATTCCATAATCCATTTGGACTCCCTCTTTCTCAGTGCCAGGTCCCGGTTGCCACCCCTTCTGCCAATGTTTACTTGTTCCAATGCAAAAAACCTAAGCAATGAATTATTAGATTGGTGATGTTCTTGAAAGTGTCTAGCTACGGGGTAGCGAACATCAGAATGTGTTACTGCTCTCTGCACGTATTGCTTATGGGCAACTGGTTTCTGGACATTAAAAAAGTTCGGCTTTGGGGTCTGCCGAAAAACGCGCCAACTGACGACGGGAGAACGATCCCGGAAGGACCCTCTTTGGATTTGGAATATATATATATATATATACATGTATATATATATATATATATATATATATATAGAATTTCACCACGCACATCCGCTTGATGTGCAAATGCACTCCTCAATCAGCCTCTCACAAAGTTCATCAACGAGAGCGCGTGTGCTTCAAAGTTGTTTATTTCATATTCGGTTCCAGCATAGAAACAACACGAATCATGGAAATAAAACCCAACGCGTTTCGGCGAACCACCGTCGCCTTGGTCACGGGTAATTTTAGAAGCAGAATCAACCATATTTAAATAAAGTTACAAATGCAAAAAAGTGCTCATGTGACTTCCACAGTAAAAATTAATAAACATAAACATAGGACATGGGAACCTTGGTAGTGGCGGCCATATTGTAGTGGTGTTGTTACAAACATATCGTTTCTTTCTATACAACATTCAAATTGGTTGTATTTTGTCAATTATGATCATATATTCTCATATTTAATCCATATACTAATAATTCCAAGTGGAAATGCTCCCCACATAATTGTTATTAAAGCCTCGGCGTCAAAATTAAATCATTATCGAATTGGGATTTCACATATCAACTACCAACTCGGTAGTAATAACCAATCTCTCAAAA
This sequence comes from Lissotriton helveticus, assembly GCF_964261635.1. NCBI lineage: Eukaryota > Metazoa > Chordata > Amphibia > Caudata > Salamandridae > Lissotriton > Lissotriton helveticus. Next base: position 2,095,255,795 of record NC_136063.1, read on the forward strand.
GTGATGATCCTCCTCATACAATTGAAATAAACCTCTATATTAAGTATCAGATTCTAGTGAGGATGAAGTATTCATATTAGGTATAAATTGCACGCAAGTGCGTCATTGCTGCTATCTAATTCATATTATTGATCTAAATATCTGATCACATGGGGTAAGCCACAACCCCCCAATACACATCCTCTTAAATCAAAATAATTTGTGAGAGGAGAAAGTCCTGTAATCCCCAGTGGGAATTTCAACACAGATTTCTGGAATAATATGTGATGCCACTTTGTCGTGAATTTCCTTGATTGTCCGCCGAAGTCCTGTATATATGTGAGAGAAAAAAAGAGAAAGAAAGTGCAACCCATCAAAATTTGACTTAAGTAACACTTATTCCCGTCACACAGAAATAGTTCCCAAGTAGTGCTCACACCTTTAAAATGTACGTATACATGTAAATTTGTGAATTAAAAGAGATCATACCACGTATGTCTCGCATTGGCTCGGCTCTGTATGTTTTGTTAATAATATCATGCTACAGACAGAGAATCCATATGGAGACAATCAGCTTGAATATGGAGCAATAGATAGGTGTTTCGTGTTTGTTTGAGTAAATCAATAGCGCAACTGTCCTGTGTTCTACCTACAGCGCACCAATAAGTCTGAAGGTTTAGGATACGGGCTGTCAGCCTCAATTCGAACATTTTGGAAATAACTTTTCAAAACTTTGAAAGCATCTATAAATGGCGCGTGTGTGCAAACTGTAAGGTTAACCAGCGTGTATATCTTGTATGAAGGCACTTAACCTTCTGAACACCGAATCATGGATGAAGACACGGAGTCTCGCAGGCGGCTCAGGGCACAAACCATGTTTACCCAGACATCTGCAAACCAGCCCAGTAAGGAGACACAACCTGTGTCTATGAGTATACAGAACAAGTACCAGAAATTAGAAAAACTTATCCGGAAAGAAGTCTCAAAATGGTGGGAAGCGATAACATTAGAAAAGTACCAAGAAGAGAAAAGAGTACCCAGAGGACTTAGAATTTTGATCGCTCCGACATATGAGGAACCGGATATGGAACTTGCAGAGGAGTGGGCAGAGAATTTGATGGATTGTTCGAATAGAATGCTATCGATCTTAATAAAACATGCTTGGAAGGACAGAGCAATACTATTGAAGGCAATAGCGGATCTCAAAGAAGAGATAGGTAAAGATGAAACTGTGGAAGATCTCAGTAAAAAAATGGAGGAGATAAATAAACGCATTGGCAAACATGAGGACGAGATAGTAGCTAAAAAGGAGCGAAAATTCCTAAGAGATCAGATTGACTATAACTCTGGAAGAGTGTTCACATTCAGCAGAAAATATGACAATGTTGCGAGGAAAGGTATACAAGCCAGTATTGATAAAACCCAGGCAGAAGCTGAGTCTGGAGATGAAGTGGTGGAAAGTGATGTTTCTGAGGATGGGCAAATACAAGGCTCAACAGAGAATACTTCTATGCAGACGAAGAAACCACATTTTTGGGAGGAGTTCAAACGAATGAACCAAACGCAGCAACAGCAGAATTGGCAAATAGATCGAGGCCGAGGCAGGGCCACAGGATTCAGAGGAAGAGGCAGAGGCAGAGGAAAACAAGGAGGAAATGGAACCAAAGCCAACCACAAGTCAGACGAGGCGGAGGCTTCAAAAGGAAAAACAACCCCCATGGGAGTGGAAACACGGGGCCAGAAACGAAGAGGAAAATGAATCAACGGAATGTAATCAACTTATCATCCCGCCGTCTTTCTAAAAGTGAGCATGAGGTTTTACAATATGGTCTGTCTTTCTGTCCTACCTCGAATTTCTGCTATTCACAGGAACGTATAGACCTTTTTAAATTTACAAGGAAATTGAGACTAGCTAAGTGGAATAAACTCAAAGTGAAGAACAGTACCACAATTCCACTGAGCACTAAACCTGTGAATGAAAGCATCATAGAAGTAGAATCACTTATTGCTTTAAAAAACCTAGAGTTTGGCACGCCAGTAGATGACTGTATAAATGCGAAAACTCTAGGTTTTACTACTAACTTAAACTACCCTAATGATTTCAAACCCAAGTCCTCTTTTAACCCCTCTCTCCCAACCTGCAGCATTGACACATTTGAATCACTAATGGCTGCTGATTTTAAGAATATGGCCAAACAAAATCATTGGGCAAAAGAGAATCTGACTAAATGTGAACGACTTGCTATCAAGTCATTAGAAGGTGATCACTCCATTGTCATAAGACAATCTGACAAAGGGGGTAATGTTGTGGTGTTAAATGTACATGATTATGTAAATGAGGGTATGCAACAACTCAACTGTGGGGAATGTTATGAAGTCTCCTCTGCACAGACTGTTGAAAAAACTAACCACACGTATTTTGAAATGTTGAAAACCTGGAAAGATCAGGGGTTAATTGAATGGAATGAGTACTCCTTTCTGCTGAATCGAAATCCGAAGGTATCAGTACTGTACCTCCTACCAAAACTGCACAAAGATGCAAAAAATCCCCCCGGCAGACCTATTGTGTCGTCGATTGGTTCTCTATTAGAGAACACGTCAAGATACATAGACTTTTTCTTGCGACCATTTGTGGAGGGGGTTCCATCTTACTTGAAAGATAGCAGAGACTTCATTAACAAACTTAAGGATTTCATCTGGCAAGAGGGTTATCTGCTTATCACATTGGATGTATGTAGTCTATACACATCAATCAGACATGAAGATGGCATTGAGGCATGCAGGCTGTTTTTGAAGAGAAGAAGTGTCTCGTATTTAGAACATACGGAGATGATCATCCAAATGATGAGGTTCTGTCTTGAACAGAACTTTTTCATTTTTAATGACACATACTATCGCCAGAAACAAGGGACCGCGATGGGAACTTGCTTTGCTCCCAGCTTTGCTAATTTATTCATGGCAAGCTGGGAGCAGCAGGTGGCCAGGACCAACGCTATGTACCGTGGTCATGTGAAAATCTGGCTGCGGTACATAGATGACCTTTTTATCATCTGGGATGGTCCTGGCAATCTAGCGGAACAATTTATTGTGGATCTGAACACAAACAATCTCAACCTGACTTTGGAAGGGAAGATCAGTAACTGTAGAGCAGTCTTTCTGGACCTGGAGGTGGAAACCTCGAAAGAAAAACTAGCTATGAAGCTATTCAGAAAAGAGACTGCGGGGAACACACTGCTTCATGCAGAAAGCAGTCACCCCAAAGCACTGATCCGTAGCATCCCCTTCGGAGAATTCCTCCGGGCTCGGAGGAATTGTAGCCTTGATCAGGACTTCTTAAAGGAAGGGGAATGCATGAAAGAACGCTTCAAGGAGAGAGGATACAAACAAATTGTGATAGATCAGGCGTTCCAAAAAGCTAGCAAAATCAGCCACCTGTCCCTACTGACTCCAAAGTTGGAAGAAAGCAACAGGTAAAATGATAAGATCAGGTTCATCTCCACTTTCCATTCTAAATCTTGGAGAGTGCAGAAGAGTCTGAACGAACACTGGAAGGTCCTTGGGACTGAACCATGTCTGGATGAAGTGTTGGATGTAAGACCTAGCATAAGTTACCGAAGGGCAGATACCCTCAGGAGCAAGATAAGCCACAATGAGGTCAGTACCATCAGACCAAGTACCAGTAACATTTGTGGTTTCTTCACATGCATGAAATGCAAAGCATGCAAATTCAGCACCAATGTGAAGAAAGTACATTTTCCGATAGAAAACAGAGATAGAAATATTGAGAAACACCTGACCTGTCTATCGGAATTCTGTGTCTATGTTCTGGTTTGCCCATGTCCAAAAAAATATGTGGGGAGCACTATGTTCCCTGCAAAAACTCGGATCCTACAACATATGAGGGCAATCCAAAACAAGGAACAGAACTCCCCGGTGGCTAGACATTTTGAGGAATACCATGGAAGCAATCGCAACCTCCTCAAATTCTTTGTAATTGACAAACTCCCCGTGATGAGAAGAGGGGGCGACAAGATACGCAAACTTCGTCAGTTAGAGAACAGATATATTGTCAACCTCGATACACTGATCCCGGGGGGCCTGAATTCTGAGGAAGAAATGGTATGGCATTTGGGAGAATAATAATGGGGTAGAACGTTCATTGTGGATATAGAAAATCTATTGCTCCATATTCAAGCTGATTGTCTCCATATGGATTCTCTGTCTGTAGCATGATATTATTAACAAAACATACAGAGCCGAGCCAATGCGAGACATACGTGGTATGATCTCTTTTAATTCACAAATTTACATGTATACGTACATTTTAAAGGTGTGAGCACTACTTGGGAACTATTTCTGTGTGACGGGAATAAGTGTTACTTAAGTCAAATTTTGATGGGTTGCACTTTCTTTCTCTTTTTTTCTCTCACATATATACAGGACTTCGGCGGACAATCAAGGAAATTCACGACAAAGTGGCATCACATATTATTCCAGAAATCTGTGTTGAAATTCCCACTGGGGATTACAGGACTTTCTCCTCTCACAAATTATTTTGATTTAAGAGGATGTGTATTGGGGGGTTGTGGCTTACCCCATGTGATCAGATATTTAGATCAATAATATGAATTAGATAGCAGCAATGACGCACTTGCGTGCAATTTATACCTAATATGAATACTTCATCCTCACTAGAATCTGATACTTAATATAGAGGTTTATTTCAATTGTATGAGGAGGATCATCACTTTTGAGAGATTGGTTATTACTACCGAGTTGGTAGTTGATATGTGAAAGCCCAATTCGATAATGATTTAATTTTGACGCCGAGGCTTTAATAACAATTATGTGGGGAGCATTTCCACTTGGAATTATTAGTATATGGATTAAATATGAGAATATATGATCATAATTGACAAAATACAACCAATTTGAATGTTGTATAGAAAGAAACGATATGTTTGTAACAACACCACTACAATATGGCCGCCACTACCAAGGTTCCCATGTCCTATGTTTATGTTTATTAATTTTTACTGTGGAAGTCACATGAGCACTTTTTTGCATTTGTAACTTTATTTAAATATGGTTGATTCTGCTTCTAAAATTACCCGTGACCAAGGCGACGGTGGTTCGCCGAAACGCGTTGGGTTTTATTTCCATGATTCGTGTTGTTTCTATGCTGGAACCGAATATGAAATAAACAACTTTGAAGCACACGCGCTCTCGTTGATGAACTTTGTGAGAGGCTGATTGAGGAGTGCATTTGCACATCAAGCGGATGTGCGTGGTGAAATTCTATACATGTTCCAGGGTTACCTCTATCCCTGGTGGTGCACCGCAGTTCTGGGGTCCCGGTGGTATGGAGGAAGTGGACGTGAATATATATATATATATATATATATATATATATATATATATATATATATATATATATATATATACATGTATATATATATATATATATATATATATATATATATATATATTCACTGAAAAAACCATAGGTTATAGACCATATATAGTTAGGAATTAGCATTTAGAAAACCTTATTTTACTCACACAAAACCATTGAAATTCCATATATAGTTAGTTGCACTAACTATATATCGCGCACCCGCAATCCACTGCTGATGATGTCACATATTACATCATTCATGACATGGTCAGTGACATCACTGATGACATCACTGATGACATCTCAAATGACATCACTGATGACATCACTGATGACATCTCATTTGACATTACTGATCACATCACTGATGACATCATTCATGTGATGATACAATGAACCTCTTCAGACTCTAATATAACCTTAGATACACTCAGTGTAAACAGACACTCACAGACTGTCACTCATCCATGGAGTTACTCACACACCTAGTCAGTCTTGCAAAGAATCAATCACACCTCGATTTCCTCAACTATATAGTTATACACACCTTACTTATTGGAACATATAATAACACATATTTACTCTGTTATACAATCCCTGATACAAGTTCACAATATTCCATACAGCCACTCACACATTCACTGGCTCTTATGCACAGTTATTTATATATGTCAACTATCACATGTACTGTGTTTTACATATGTACTTACTTTGACATGTAGCACTGAGATATCCATTCACTCACCAATACACTCATGCACACAGTCAACCGCCCATACAGATGTTTCCACATGCACTTTTGAACCCATACATCAAGTGAATCAACTGCTCACACATCTATGCACAGAGTCATACACCTCCCAGACACCCACACACACACTCAGTCTCCCATACAAATACTTGGGCAACTAATCAATAACCCATATAGTTAGTCATATAGCTAATGATCAACACATGCATCAGATTACAAAACAACAGACACAATGATGCACAATTTAAAACAGTTTAGTCACTAACCCATGCACTCAGTGAGACACATTTAATCACTCACTTATACAGTCAGTCATGCACCTACTAAATCCTTCATCCAGACACTTATACATCCACTCATTCTTCAATATGTAAGACATATTTTAACTTTACAGAAGCATACAGTCACTGGATGTTGTCATCAGTGATGTCATCAGTGATGTCATTTGAGATGTCATCAGTGATGTCATCAGTGATGTCACTGACCATGTCATGAATGATGTAATATGTGACATCATCAGCAGTGGATTGCGGGTGCGCGATATATAGTTAGTGCAACTAACTATATATGGAATTTCAATGGTTTTGTGTGAGTAAAATAAGGTTTTCTAAATGCTAATTCCTAACTATATATGGTCTATAACCTATGGTTTTTTCAGTGAATTTTCAAGGTTTTGTAAATGCTAATTCCTAACTATATATGGTCTATAACCTATGGTTTTTTCTGTGAATTTCATTGGTTTTTTAACAGCTAATATCTGTAGCTGTAAAATGTATTCTTCTTTAAATCCAAAAATATATTTTATATGTTTATGAATAATTTTTTTTTTAAATATTTTTTTTTCTTCGTTCCCGCTTCGCGAATCGGGAAGCTTCCCGTTAGCTGACCTTGATGCCGCGAAATAGACCGCGAGCCGGTAAACGTTTCTTTACCGCAAGTGCCGCGTTAGAAAACAACATCGTGACGCCTCCCGTCCGCATGACGTTCCACGTTGTCGCGTGATACGTCATATGACGTGCTACGTTAGCGAACTGGTACGCGAAGCGAGTGCCAAAGCGCAGGTTTCTGGAAGCAAACCGGGAGGCCCTGCAAAGCGCTTAACGTAAACACAGCAAGTCATGTGACTTGGTAATAACACTTTTCATTGGTTCATTTCACTTTTGGTTTCCTAATGATGTAAGACTAGGTCATATAATCTAAAATGAACACTTTTGATTGGTTGAGAACTCTTGTTTTTCCCAAATGATGAAAATCCCTCCTTCTTTCCTCACTCTGACTTTCATCATTGTGAGAGAAAGACCCTTTGTGATCACTGAGCAATGGCTTCTTTAGTAGCTTCAGCTGGTGCTTCCCCACCACCTCCACCACATCCAAGGAAGAGTGGACCACCTGCTCAAGTTGTAATTCAACAAGAAGAAGAAGAAGAGGAACAGGAGGACGAGCACGAAGAGAGGCAGTTTTTGCCTGAGCAGCCCAAGACGTCTCACCGGAAAGAAAACTTCATTTGGCAATTTTTTAAAATTCCCAAAGGTCAGAAAAAAGTAAATGCAAGATACGTAACTTGCCTTATATGTCAAGATAGACTGTCCAGAGGGACCGACAAAAAATACAGTTTCGGAAACTACACAATGCATCGCCATATGACTAGGTGGCATCCTAACAACTACAGTGCTGCACAGTTTCGGAACGACCTAGATAATCTCCCTATTATGGCCAGAAGATCTGTTGTACCGGAAGTAACGGGACCAGAGGGCAGGGAGATGGTGCCAAATATACAAATGAGATTTGGTGAAGTAAAACACACCTGCGTATTTTGCGATGGATTCATTTCCTACGGAGAAAGAAGCATCACTCTGATCAACAGAGCTATTGACTATCATATGCAAGTTTGTCCGAAACGCCCAAAATAATAAATACTTCTTTTTTTTGTTTTGTTGCTCCTGTTGAGCCCTTTACAATGAATAGTTTTCATTGCCCCCTCCAAGAAAAACCCAAAAAAATATAAAACTGTTCCGAAAAATTCAAAAACAGTAAAAAAATGTTCAGAAAAATAAAAAAAAAAGTTCTTTTCAGAACTACCTCCCCGTTATTAAAAAATTGGTACAATATTTGGAACTGTGCCAACCTCTATTTCTCTTAGTTCGCTTCCTAGTTCGCTCGCTGGTACGCGAACTGGAAGCGAACCAAAAACAGTAAGTATAAGGGAAGGAAACACACACTTATGTTAAAAGAAAGACAGCTATAGGGGAGTAAACTAGAGATACTATTACCCATAATCCACTACTGATGATGTCACATATTACATCATTCATGACATGCTCAGTGACATCATCAGCAGAGGATTGCGGGTTTTTTGGCAACATGCCTTATCCACGGTTTAATAACGCTGCCTTTTGCTTTATATAAGTTTTCAAATTGTATGAAATATATACCAATAGGTCTTTATGAACCTTTAGGTAGTGCTTTTGTGCATGAGGTCTGGTCGCTTCCATACACATACAGATGCTTCAAAGATGATCAAGAAGTTTATCTGAATGGAGAGGAATGCACTGAGACGCCAGATCATTCACTAATGTGTAGGCACATACAGTTACACGATTCATGCAACAAACACCGACCAAATATGGCTTGCGTGTTGCAAGGCACGCCAGTTCCTGCTATCATCCCCACGTTCAAGTTGTTGGAAAATGGTAGTTATTTGATGCTCAATAATGAAGATTGTTCTGAGTTAATTAAAAGTATTCCTTTTATCGTAACAGTAAGTGAACGGGTTATTTGCTGCAGAAATGTTCTATTTCCTCCCACACATGAACATAGGGAGTTTTCAATCTGGCCACAAATACCAACCTTGGGACACGTTTCAACGGCATGACAAGAATAAGAGCTCTTTTGTCTCAGAGAGAGGTGGCCTTGAGTTCGGCCCGTGAAACTTTCGTACTTCACATAGCGAACACCCGTACACAGGTTTGCCTTTCAATTTCAGCAACATGTTTCCGACTATCTTTAACGCATCCTCCACAAAATCCCTGGCACACTTTTTTAAAGTTGTTACCAGTGGTCTCGTGACTTCATTTGAGAAAATCTTTGGAGTCATCCCTGCTCCCTTTCATTGTATTTTCTGCACTCTGGTTCGTGGATTGGCATTTTTACTTGCATTACCAGCGGACGCTCTTGTGCTTTTTTACATTTTTAAATATGGATGTCCCTCCTATGCAACCTCCGACCCTGCAGCTGCTGACACTGTTCCGCAATCGCATGCTAGAATATTATGGCACAATGCCGTTGGCGATATTAAGCACGGCATATGGATTATCTTTTCGGTTCTCCTACTTCACCTGTGTCCAGCCTGTATTTCACTGCCTGACCTGTGATTTCGATTGGGCCATTGATTTGTGTCTCTGCGGACCGGTTTCTCCTGACGTCGACTTTAATCAGCTGATGACTCCTATCATTACTCACGAGTTGATTTGTCCTGGCGAAAGGATTATGGCTGTGGCATTGATGCATGGACTACTTGGTCCCTGGAATTTACTGGCGGCAGCACAGTCTTTCTTGGAACACAGCTTTCTTGAAAACCCACCGAGCTGTCCTCTGATGGTGATAGAGGATCCGGTGCTGGGAGAGCACGTATGTTCTTTTCCGCTTTTAAATTGGATGGCTGAACTGTTTTCGGATGAAGACGGTGACTTCCTATTGGAGGCTGTTGCAGCTTATTTTGCATACACAGTTATGTCATAGACCTTTTTCATGTTTGATATGCTGAGTACTAGCATTTCATTGACAATTCATTGACTTATTTGTCAAGTTTTTATTATTTACCTTGCCTATTGGCTTAAGACTCGATAAAGTACTTGGCTGTTTTATTTTTCTTTAGCATTGAATTTTCCTAGTTTTTAATGCTTTACCTTGCGGACCGTCCACATATAAACTTGCAATCTGCTCTCATGAGATGGCACTTCTATTATCTTATTCAGTTCGTTTCCGGATCATGAGGAGGTGTCATCTAGGTCCTGGATATCTTTACACCGTGTTAAGTTAGCATGGGCTCATTACCGGTTTAAACGCCATTTTTCCTTTTTTGCAACTTCTGCACACGACACTTAGTTGTTGCTTTAGCTTTCCACCTAGTAGTTCATCGTGGTTTACATGAGAATAATATGTTATTGGTCTACTATCTGCTTTACTTGTTAAACTATATCTGTACAGCGAGTGCTAAAGTTTCAAGAACAACACGATACAGAATTTTTATGAGGTCTGATCTCCACGACTTCATACTCATAACATAAGTGCAACTTCTGCCAATTCTGGGCATGAGGCGGGTTTTATATTGCTTTGCCGAACACACATACACAACAGTTGATGCGGTTCACATGAAGAGAGAGCTGGTGTATGCTGATGTGATTTCTTCAAATCTAAGACACTAAAGTATGGACACGCCCTAAACCAACACAAAGAGACCTTCTTAGCAAATAATATAATATGTGTATTAGGGAGGGTGAGATATAAGCAGCCGCGGGCCGTGGAGGGAGTTACGATGGGGCAGGGAGGCGGGGAGGGGGAGAAGCAGGGTGGAGCCCTCTCTACCTTGCCCCTCCCCCTCCCCGCCTCCCTGCCCCACCGTAACTCCCTCCACGGCCCGCGGCTGCTTATAAGTGTTGCTAACTCTTATTCATTTACAGCATGTTAACATACTATCACCATTCACTTTTTATGTACTAGTAACTATGCTGGTAATTTTGCTACTGATAATATGTGTACTTTTATTATCTAAGGTACTACGCCTGAGAAGACGGCATTAGTAAATAAACATTTCAAATACACATCTGTTCTTCTTAACTCCATGTTCTGGTTTCTAAGAAATCTATAACGACCGACTGTTCATGAGTTCCACGTATCCTGAGGTACTATAAGTTCATATTCTGGATTGTCTAAACATTGAGAGTTTGTTATATCCAATGTGACACTGTACCTAGCTTGCTAAATAGTTTTTGATTACTAACGTGAGTTTTAGGACACCCTAATTCGCCGAGGTTCCAATCCTCTGTCCACAGTTCTGTGTGAGAACAGAAACCCTGCGACAGGGGCACCCCCGACCCTTGCTGGAGCTTCATCACACTTGCGATACAACTCCAGCAATGCGCCACCTTTACGGCACAGATACATCACGCATCTGTGCTGTTTTTGCCCCATGATGCGCCGCATTGTAAATGCAGCACACCATAGGTGACGGAACAGCGGCACAGAATGACTAACACATCCCTGGTGATGCGCCAGTCATCATAAATCTATCCCTATGCTTCTTATCTTGTTAGAGATGAACCGCCATATGTATCATCAAAGTTATTTGCATTTCCTAAATAGCGAACTTTAAGGAATAAATAGCGATTCTTTACCATTCCTAGTTTGCGATGAGCTATTTGCTAATTAGCCGAATGTAGCCCAATGAAGCCCAATGTAGCCCAATGTAGCCCAAAGATGGCCGCCAGACACACAAAAAAACAAATGTAGCCCAAATATCAGCCAGATGTAGCCCAACTATAGCCCAGTGACAGAATGACCAATCAGCTTCGCAAACCTCCGTTACGCGAAGCGGAGCGCTGTTACAGATATATATCTTTTTTTGAACGTTAATTTCTCAAAATCCACTGGAGCACATATATTGAGACCTAGCAAAGGCACATCGGGCTACCAGTCCCTAATATTTTGCCAAGTTTCGTGCAAATCCATTCAGCCGTTCAATTATTATTTTTATTATTTTTTTTTGCCCCGCGGGGCCCTTTTAAAACCTCCACATCAAACCTAGGGGGTCAGCGAGGATCTACTATGCCCCCTTATAGTTATTTCCCCCTTTGTTTTGACCTCCTCTTGTCTCTCGATCCTACCGAGAGACAAGATGGCGGCCGCTACGGACTGTTTGGAATGTTGACAGACGCCGGAGAACCAATCAGCTTCGCTTCACAAAGCTCCGTTGCGCGAAAAGTCCGCGAACCAGAGCGCTAACCGGTCCGCTGTTACAGATATTTATCTTTTTTTAAACGTTAATTTCTCAAAATCCACTGGAGCACATATATTGAGACCTACAAAAGGCACATCGGGCTACCAGTCCCTACAATTTTGCCAAGTTTCGTGCAAATCCATTCAGCCGTTCGGGCTAAAAGTGAGGCCAACCGCCCTATGGAAAACTCAATGTTAAAAACACGTATTGGGACCCCCCTTTTTTCTAGGCCCCCACTGGACGAACCCCCCCCAAATTTTCAAGGGCTGCTCAGAAACAAAATGTGCCATTTTCCTGAAAATTTCAGCCAATTCCGTCCACAAACGCCAAAGTTATTAGACATAGAATTTTCAAAAAACCCATAGAGAAAAAATCCTAACTATATATACCTACTGGCGACCGCCAGTAGGTAATATATATATTTATATATATGTATATATATATGTATATATATATGTATATATATATATTCACTGAAAAAACCATAGGTTTCAGGCCTTATATAGTTAGGAATTAGCATTTAAAAAACCTTTGAAATTCACTGAAAAAAAAATAGGTTTCAGGCGTTATATAATTAGGAATTAGCTTTTAAAAAACCTTTGAAATTCACTCAAAAAACTATACGTTTTAGGGGTGTTATAGTTAGCTGGACATTTCACTCATACAAAACCATTGAAATTGCTCCTATATAGTTAGCTGTACTAACTATATTTCGCGCACCCGCAATCCACTGCTGATGATGTCACATATTAGATCATTCATGACATGGTCAGTGACATCACTGATGAAATCTCAAATGACATCACTGATGACATCACTGATGACATCATCCAGTGAATGTGGTTTGCTTCGTGTAATTTGCAAGGTTTTTTAAATGCTAATTCCTAACTATATAAGGCCTGAAACCTATGGTTTTTTCAGTGAATTTGCAAGGTTTTTTAAGTGCTAATTCCTAACTATATAAGGCCTGAAACCTATGGTTTTTTCATTGAATTTCTAAGGTTTTTGAAATACCAATTTTTAAATCTAATAATTGTTATTTTTTTTATACTGATTTACTACATTTTTGCAGGCAGGTGTTCAGAGAGCACGCCCCCCTTTTACAATGTTCTGCAGCGCAACCCCTGGCCCGTTTGTAGAGGAGGAACTCATTCACCTTGCATACTGGGGGGCAACTAGCCCACCAGGAGCCTCCAGTATAAGCCATGGAGCTGCATTACAGAGAGTTGTAATAAGGCCACACCCTTTTTTACACCTCTATGCAACGCAGCCCCCGGGCGTGTTTGCAGAGGGGGAACTAATTCCCCTTGCATACTGCGGGCCCCTGGGAGCCAACTAGCCCACCTGTAACCTTCAGTATGCGCCAGGGGGCTACATTGCAGAGAGGTATAATGAGGCCACACCCTTTCTTACACCTCTCTGCAGCGCAACCCCTGGCGTGTTTGCAGAATAGGAACTAATTCCCCTTGCACACTGGGGGTCCCTGGGGGCCAAGTAGCCCACCAGGAGCCTCCAGTATGCGCCAAGGGGCTGTGTTGCTTTGCCCTGGGGGCGGCGGTACACGAGGCAGTGTTGGGGGATTGTGGACCCCCCACACTTCTTTATCACTATGCCACCGCGATTTGGTCTCCCGGGGGTAATTTTAAAAAAAACAGACCAGGTTTTTAAAAAAAGAAATGTGGGCCTTTTTGGTCCTTGTGGGACCACCTGGGCAGGCCTTGGGGATCAGGGTGTATCCACCCTGCCCCCTTTTTGTGTTCTTCACATTTGTTTTTCTGCTTTCTTGTGCCTCGGTCTATCTACACGCACACATATACACATATAAATATATATATATATATATGCATTTATATATATGTATGTGTATATATATATATATATATATATATATATATATATATATATATATATACATACATATATAAACATATATAATCTGCATATCGATATAAATACAAATATAAATGCATGCATACATATGCATATATGCATACAACTGCATGTTATTTACATGAAAGTTTGAAAAACACTATTAAAAGCAAAGCTAAAAAGCCACCTCATTACAAACAGAATGGCTTTAACTTAAACGAGGGCGAGATCTATTGCATTTTCAATGCTTGTTTACTTTGGTTCCATCAAGAAGGCATTCAGATGTGTCACACATTTGCCATAAACTCTGAATGTTAGCACTCTAGTTGCTCATTATATCACTGTAGTAAAGCTACTGCTCCCCAGGGAAGTCTGCTGCTGGTATTCAAAGTGCATGTTTCAGTCTGCATGTCAGAATTCGTTTAATGAAATAGAAGAGGATTTGAGAAGTCACTCAAAATGTTCCCTAATTTTTCTTTCTGAAGCACTAATCATACTTTCTATGGCAAAATGAACACCCTCATTTTGTTCCTTTTTAAATTAAATGTTTTCAGACTTACCACTTCCTTCCAATCAAGATGGCTTCTGTTGTGCCATACTTTTGTCATAAGTAAGACTGTTAGCGCTCTAGTTGTTCTTTAGAACACTCTGGGACCTTCTGTCATTGGGATATACTTGGGCTACATCTGGGTGCTATTTGGGCTACATTTGGGCTCTTTTGTCTCTGGTGGCTATCTTGGGAGACTGCATGTCAGAATTGTTTAATGAAATAGAAGAGTATTTGAGAAGTCACTCAAAATGTGCCCTAATTTTTCTTTCTGAAGCACTAATCATACTTTCTATGGCAAAATGAACCCCCTCATTTTGTTCCTTTTTAAATTAAATGTTTTCAGACTTACCACTTCATTCCAATCAAGATGGCTTCTGGTGTGCAATACTTTTGTCATAAGTAAGACTGTTAGCGCTCTAGTTGTTCTTTAGAACACTCTGGGAAGCTGCAGTAGAACACAAAGGAATCAACTGAGAGTCTCTGTCCTTGTTGGATGTACATGTTTTACTGAGAATGTCAGACTTCATTCTCACATGACTGAGAAAGATAATGTGAATTTACAGAAAATATGCTTTCAGTTTAGCTTATAGATCCCCTTCCAAACCACTGTGGGAAAGGCATGAGATAATAGTTTTCTTTCAAACATGATTCATGATATCCCAGCAGAAGGCTTTTTCACATGGTAAAATCACCTTAGAACACACCACAATTCCTAAAATAAGTATGGTACCATCAACAAATGATTTATAATGTAACTAAAGTCCTAAAACCCTCTATTAACTACAATGCTTTTTAATGAGGTGCTATCATGTATATTGGTCCCAAGATGGCTGCCAACACTTCTTGGATGAAGAATTTGAATTTTGAAAAAAAAAACCATTGGGGGGCTTGGGAGTCCTTGTGGGACCCCCTGAGCAGGTCTAGGGGGTCAGGTTGCTTCTACCCTGCCCCCTTTTTGAGTTCTACACGTTTGTTTTTCTGCTTTCCTGTGCCTCAGTCTACTGAGGCACAAGATGGCTGCCAACACTTTCTGGTTTGGAGTGTTGACAGACATTGGCAGCCATTCAGAATGCAGCTCATGCTCGGAAAGGTAAGCTTACAGTAAGCTTACACATAAGCTGCTATAGATATATATATATTTTCTCTTTTGATTTTCTCAGGAACTACTGGAGGGATTTTCACCAAATATAGCAAAGGCACATCTGCGTACCAGTCCCTACAATTTTGCAAAGTTTGGCGTAATTCCGTTCAGCGGTTCGGGCTGTAGACTTGTCAGACCGTCCTATGGAAATTAACATGGGGAAAACACATTTTGGGACCCCCCTTTTTTCTCAGCCCCCACTTCACGAATCCCCCCGAAACTTTCAGTGAAGGAGCGCAGCAGAGCTGGCCAAAATTTTGGAAAATTGTACACAAATTCCTCAACCAGTGCCAGAGTTATTCCCAAAAGAATGTTGCGGATTTCCTATGGTAGCCAATCCTAACTATATATACCTACTGGCGACCGCCAGTAGGTAATATATATATATATATATATATATATTACCTACTGGCGGTCGCCAGTAGGTATATATAGTTAGGATTTTTTCTCTATGGGTTTTTTGAAAATTCTATGTCTAATAACTTTGGCGTTTGTGGACGGAATTGGCTGAAATTTTCAGGAAAATGGCACATTTTGTTTCTGAGCAGCCCTTGAAAATTTGGGGGGGGTTCGTCAAGGGGGGGCCGAGAAAAAAGGGGGGTCCCAAAACGTGTTTTTAACATTGAGTTTTCCGTAGGGCGGTTGGCCTCACTTTTAGCCCGAACGGCTGAATGGATTTGCACGAAACTTGGCAAAATTGTAGGGACTGGTAGCCCGATGTGCCTTTTGTAGGTCTCAATATATGTGCTCCAGTGGATTTTGAGAAATTAACGTTTAAAAAAAGATATATATCTGAAACAGCGGACCGGGCAGCGCACTGGTTCGCGGACCTTTCGCGCAACGGAGCTTTGTGAAGCGAAGCTGATTGGTTCTCCGGCGTCTGTCAACATTCCAAACAGTCCGTAGCGGCCGCCATCTTGTCTCTCGGTAGGATCGAGAGACAAGAGGAGGTCAAAACAAAGGGGGAAATAACTATAAGGGGGCATAGTAGATCCTCGCTGACCCCCTAGTTTTGATGTGGAGGTTTTAAAAGGGCCCCGCGGGGCAAAAAAAAACAAAATAATAATAATCGAACGGGTGAATGAATTTGCACGAAACTTGGCAAAATATTAGGGACTGCTAGCCCGATGTGCCTTTGCTAGGTCTCAATATATGTGCTCCAGTGGATTTTGAGAAATTAACGTTCAAAAAAAGATATATATCTGTAACAGCGCTCCGCTTCGCGTACTTTTCGCGTTACGGAGCTTTGCGAAGCTGATTGGTTCTCCGGCGTCTGTCAACATTCCAAACAGTCCGTAGCGGCCGCCATCTTGTCCCTCGGTAGGATTGAGAGACAAGAGGAGGCCAAAGCGAAGGGGGAAATGACCATAAGGGGGCATAGTAGATCCTTCCTGACCTCTTAGGTTTGATGTACCATTTTGCCAAGTTTGGTGTAATTCCGTTCAGCCATTCAGGCTGTAGACGTATGTAAATGTCCTATGGAAAAATGCATGGGGAAAACACATTTGAAAGTGTTGAAATTTAGAACCAATTAAAATGTTACTTTGGTTTTGTATTTGTGTGTGATGAAAGTTAATTGGTTATGTATATATGTCAAATGAGAGGAAACCACAGCCATTTTGTGATACTACTGTCTGAGGTACATTTGTGAGGAATTTTTGGTGGTGAATTTCTGGTGTTTGATTTACACAGTACTAACACTTCTGCTACTTTTAAAAAGGTGAGTTGTTAATTTGTAAGGGGAACTATGTTGTACACTTGAAGATAATTTGAAAAATGTTTTCTGTTATTTATTTGCAATCCTTCTGTTATACTAAATACTTGATAAAGTTAGTTTTATATTATGTATTACTAAAAACGATAAATGAAAGTGATTATTTTTTTCTGCAATTTACAACAAGCAATTTCAAAATAAAATGGCTCACAATGAAGAGACCGTGGCAATTTCTTTTGAATTGTCCAACACATTGATTGAAATTGAGAGCACCAATAATGAAATATTGTCACAAGGAGGACATGACTTGTATGATTCCATTAGATTGATTGAAATGGACAGCACCAAGAATGAAATATTGTCACAAGGAGGAGATGACTTGAATGATTCCACTACATTGATTGAAATTGAGAGCACCAATAATGAAATATTGTCACGAGGAGATGACTTGAATGATTCGACTACATTGATTGAAATTGACAGCACCAATAATGAAATATTGTCAGAAGGAGATGACTTGAATGATTTTTTTGATCAATCTCTTGATGGCGAATTTATCGAGTGTTTGGAGACCATAGAGTTACAAGAATCATTATTGCAGACTTTTCATGAGGACATTGCTGATGAGGACATGTTAGTAGTTCTTTCAAATTTAGAAAATTCTGAAGAATACATTTATATTTAGAAATCAAAAATTGTTTGAGACATTATTCATTTTTATTTTTAATTTATGAGGTTGTAGCGAAGTGATTGTAGTATAAAATGAGACTTATAGTATAGAGTGCAACATTTTTATGTTACATGGTAAGTTTACTCATATTTACTTCCCTTCTGCCACTATATTATCTCCAATGTGTATTTGACATGTCTTCTTCATCTCCGGCCTCCTTTCTCTCACTGTGTGTCTCCGATGCATCTTATCGCTGGTATTTTGTGTAATTACAGAAGAGAGTAAAATAAAATAGTTCGGAACGTGAAAAGGGGGCAAAGTAGAGTACTCCTCACCCCCTAGGCCTTTTTAGGCGGTCCCAAAAGGATCAGTTTCTGCTTTCCTGAGAGATTATGGTATGAGTTCCATATACCACAATAACTTGCATTACAACATGCAAGATATCTATCTCCTATTACCAACTTTTGGAGATATTCGCGCTAAGCGCGAATATCTCCAAAAAGTAACACCTGCCCTGAGCAGTTCTTAGCCATGTTATCCAATGGGAGGTGGATAACATGGCTAAGAGCATTAGCTCGGTAATGCATGAATATCGCTGAGTTTTTAGCGATATTCATGCATTGCGGCCGTTTATTATCGCATTTGCGATATACCTTGATAATAGTAAGGTTTATCTTCGATAATTTCTGACGATGCTTAGTGGTAAAAAATTGGTTGGTAAGCATCGTTAGCGATAAATATCGCTTAACTTTGGTAATATGCCCCAACGTCTGTTAACGTTCGATTCGAAGGAAATGAGGAAGTGTTGAAAAACATTGTCTGCGCCATCTTGCCTTTTTTGAAATGCCACACTTTTGTCGTGCACGGCAGCCATTTTAGGTGTCTTGACCAGACCCACTCTCTGCACGCTGTCGATTCGTAGCATGGCTCCTCACCCACGCAAGCATCTTCCCTAGGCACTGGTCACCACCGCTCTCTGTCTTATGCATGGGCAATAAACCTCCCCCCATCTGCGCTGCTCTTCCCTGAGAATCACACTCTGTGCCCGCCCGACACCTCCCTTTCGCCCTATTCACTACCGCACCCTCTGACACTCCTCTTTCTCTGTGTCCGATTGTCCAGGCTATCAGCTAGCCCTGCAGATGTAGTTTATGGCCCCAGCTGTAAAGAATCACCCCTCTTCAAAGGAGTTATAGTAGATCAAGGCCCACACTCGATGAGATCCGTCACACCACACGTGTTCCTACTATCTGAAAACCATCCTGTATTGTGATTGGGGAGGGGACCGAGCCTGAAGCGGAAGATTCCAGGAATGACTCTTTGTACATCAAAGTTTTTACAATTATGTGTCACATTAAAAATATATAGCACTCCAACAAAGTAGTAGGCATATAAAACTTTAATAACATATAAATATATACAACAAAACAAAAACAGTAAAAACATTTAAACAACGAAGAGACCGTGGCAATTTCTTTTTAATTATCCAATAGATTTATTGAAATTGACAGCACCAATAATGAAATATTCTTGTCAGTAGCGGTCTGTTGTGCGAATAGTTCCAAGGCAGCAGAACGCGCTGAAATCTAGATGGCACGAAAGTGATGTCTAGTAAGTTGCCGCCCAGCAAAAAACGGCGTGGGGCGCCGCGGGGGTGAGTGAGTCCAGTAGGCACCACAGCTATTCTTACCGGCATTGCAGAATTACTGCTGGGGACAATGCCTGTGCTGTAGCAGGGTCACAGCAGAAACAAAAAGGATTCTGTTGAAGATGTTGTTGGTTTTCAATTTCAAAACAGTTCTGGTGTCAACTGCTATGCTAATGTAGTGGTTAATGTTTTGTTTTCTCTAGAAAATGTAAAAGAGGGGGAGGCAGTCCAAAGTTCCGTTAAAAGGGCAAAGGAAAGGATCGGTGGTTTGAACTATCAGTCAAAAAGGGGAGGGGGTGCAATAATTTTTCCTACCGGGTCACACTGTGCTTTCACCGGAAGTGAGGTCTGCAGGATTCTAGTAATTCAAAGTGAGGCTGGCGCCAGCATGGGAGCGCCGACGTCCCGCGGATACAGTTTCGTCACTCCACGGGCGATCATGGCAGTCATTCCCCATCGGGGGTCGGAGACTCCGGCGGCTCCTCTAGAATCTTCAAGGTCGTGGAGGACTACGGTGGTGGAGTCAACCAGTGACCGGGCCATTTCTTTATGCTGGGCCCGCTCTTGCCAGGTCGACCGCCATTTTGAGAGTTCGGCAGCTACCGGCGATTGCGGGGTCACATGAGCGGACGGGCTCCACCCTGCCGGGCGAGACGTTGCAGCATGGCCACAGTGGAAGAACCGTTTTCCGGGCGCCTGGAGCGCTGAGGGTGCAGCTGGGAAGTCTCCACCTGGGGAGGCGGGAGAGGCCTGTTCGCACCGTCTCTCCCTCCCAGTGCACCCCACGGCGTCTCGCTTGAGATTTGTTATGGCCGGACCAGGCGATGAGGACGAGGGGGGGGTCGGAGGCATGTGCAAGACATCCCCCCCCAGTGTTGTCGCAGCCATTATAAAAGAAAGAAGTGTCCCGTCCGTCTTCGGGCCGGGCTTCCGGTGGATGTCGGCCGGACGCCCCTGGCTCTGGCCCCATGAACGGGTTTCTTGGTTTATCGGCTGCAGCCGGATCCCGTCGGCCTCGGCCCCCCGACCGTTGGTGGTCGGACCGGAAGAGCATGTGGCGGGACTACCTGCAACTCTCAAGGGCCACCGCGGCCGGACTGGGAGAGAGAGGGGAGGGTCGAGGAGACATTCCCCCCCCCTGCAACTGTTCAGCGTTGTAAAGGCAATCCCCTGGCCGGGTCCCGCTGGCCTCGGCCTCTCCTTCGGCTACACCCTACGTTAGGATCTCCTGGCCGAGGCCTGGCAGCAGGACCTGCCTTATATGGGCTGCTCCCGGCTGGGCGTAGCCGGAACCCTGCCCCACCTTGGAAGTTTCCAGAGTGGGGGTGGATGTTCTACTGACTTGCATTTTCCCTAGTCTATCGATTTTTTGGGCGTGGCAGGCGGTGGGACAGCGAGGGGTGATTTGGTTTCTCTTACTGTTTTTCTGGTCTCTCACCACTGGCATATTTTAACGTTTTCTTGTTTCTAGGACATTAATAGGTTTTATCATTACGTTATGTTATCGTTTCTTTGTTCGTTGTTTAATAAAAGTTCATGTTCATCAGTGGCCTACTGATTTTCGTTTTCCTATTTTTTTCTTTCCAGGTTGTTTCATGGTAAAGTTTCTGTTAACAGGATACAGTGATCACTTTGTTATTATTGCATATGTCCTTTTCACTAGGGGTGCTCTCTGGTCGGGCCAGATGACGTATCACTAGTAAATGGTCCGGGTGAAAAAGGTGCATCAATCAGTGGGGAGTAGATAGGCATGACAGATTACAACGGGGGAGAACGGTCCGCATTACGTACCCTTTCACTACTTGCAAAGATTTTCCTACATTTATTTGCAAACAGGGAATACCTCCAAAAAGAACTAATTCCCAAACAGTCAATGTTCGGACAATCAATCAATCAATGAGGAATGAAATAGGTACGACGTGTTAAAGGCTTGCGTTACCTACCCTTCACTATCTGCAAAGGGAGATAGAATATTCCTATTCTTCCTCGTTTGCAGGTAGAGAAGATCCTTAAGAGAATTAACTTCGAACAATTCAATGCTCGATTGAAACAATCAACAAGGGGTACTGTGAACACAAATGAACGCCGCTTATATACATACGCATTGCTATTTTCAACAGGTTGTTCCTAATGTTTCTATTTTAGCGAGGTCAAAAGAGATCCCATTAGTGGCCTACTGCTTTTGCTCGATTCCTTTTGTTTTTTTACACGATTTTTCGCTATCTGCAAAGACTAAACAGAGTATTGCGACTCTGTGCTTGTTTGTAAATAGAGAATGAACCAAAGAGAACAATCAATCAAATGGAGAGAGAAGCAGGCACGACGGATTACAAAGGGGGCAAAGGGCTGCGTTAACTACCCTTCACTATCTGCAAAGAGAGAGTACTCCTAATAGAAATGAGGGGTGGGGGGCAGCAATCAAAGCAGATCAGTGTGCATAAACACGAAAATGTTTTTACTTACCACGTACTTGACATTCGACAGCTTATGATATTTGCTATTAAAAAACCATTGAAATTCACTGAAAAAACCATAGGTTATAGACCATATATAGTTAGGAATTAGCATTTACAAAACCTTGAAAATTCACTGAAAAAACCATAGGTTATAGACCATATATAGTTAGGAATTATCATTTACAAAACCTTATTTTACTCACACAAAACCATTGAAATTCCATATATAGTTAGTTGCACTAACTATATATCGCGCATCCGCAATCCACTGCTGATGATGTCACATATTACATCATTCATGACATGGTCAGTGACATCACTGATGACATCACTGATGACATCTCAAATGACATCACTGATGACAACATCCAGTGACTGTATGTTTCTGTAAAGTTAAAATATGTTTTACATATTGAAGAATGAGTAGATGTATAAGTGTCTGAATGAAGGTTTTAGTAGGTGCGTGGTTGACTGTATGAGTGAGTGATTAAATGCGTCCTACTGAATGCATAGGTTAGTGACTAAACTGTGTGAAAGTTTGCATCAGTATGTCTGTTGTTGTGCAAGCTGCTGCATGTGTTGATCAGTAGCTATATGAGTGGCTATATGGGTTATTGATTGGTTGGCCAAGTATTTGTATGGGAGACTGAGTGTGTGTGTGGCTGGTTGGGAGGTGTGTGACTCTGTGCAGATCAATGTGTACTTGTATCAGTGATTGTATAAGAGAGTAAGTATGTGTTAGTATATGTTTGAAAATGTAAGGTGCTCTATGTTTAACTGTATAGATTAGAAAATGGAGGTGTGATTGATTCTTTGCATGGCTGACTAGGTGTGTGAGTAACTCCATGGATGAGCAACAGAGTGTAAATGTCTGTATAGGTGTATGAGTGCATATGATAGTGTTGTGAAGATGAGTGATTGTATGTATGAATGATTGTATGGATGAATGAGTGAATGTGTGTGTAGACGTAGGAATCAGTGAGTGCGTATGTAGTAACTAGTATTGGTGTGTCAATGGTTTCAAAAATTATACTCTGTATTTAACACTGGTTGTAACAGAGGTTATATTAAAATGTGAGGAGATGCATTGTATTGTCACATGAATGATATCATCAGTGATGTGGTCATTGATGTCAAATGAGATGTCATCAGTGATGTCATTTGAGATGTCATCAGTGATGTCATCAGTGATGTCACTGACCATGTCATGAATGATGTAATATGTGACATCATCAGCAGTGGATTGCGGATGCGCGATATATAGTTAGTGCAACTAACTATATATGGAATTTCAATGGTTTTGTGTGAGTAAAATAAGGTTTTGTAAATGATAATTCCTAACTATATATGGTCTATAACCTATGGTTTTTTCAGTGAATTTTCAAGGTTTTGTAAATGCTAATTCCTAACTATATATGGTCTATAACCTATGGTTTTTTCAGTGAATATATATATATATATGTATTATACACACATATATATAAGCAGAGCACTTCTGATGGGTTTCATCTTCCTTAAGTTGAGTCTTCTTGTCTTACTCAACCATTTGCAGCAATCATGGTAGTATAAGTAATGTTTACACTAATCAGTTTAAGAACCTTCGAGTATTAGAGCTGCTGCATTAAATGGTCACCTTGTGAATGTTACTACAATTTTAAGAGAACCAATTTGCATCAATTGATGAGTAACTGCTGCTCTTTAAAAGTTGCAAACAATCTCATGGAATTACTAAATGAGATACAAGAAGTAGTACCCGGAGTCCTGCACTCTTAATTGGACCTCAGTACGACAATTACCCTTTGCTGAAATCCCGCCATCAGTGCCGTGCCCCCACCATGACTGCGGGGCATTAGCCACAACTGCAGTTTCCCTTTGTGAATCAGCTCCAAAGGGTCTAATTCATAAAGTTAAACTTACACTTTTGTGTGATTTTATGTTGCATTGTTTTCACAAACAAAGAAATGATAATAAGTTTGCGACTGTAGAGTCCACCATCGGGGTAGAGTACTTAGCACATGAAAATATAGGATATTCCTATCTTTCACTTCTACCTTGTTGAATTAGGGCCAAAGTAGTTTACTTAATTTGTTGGTAGGATGGCCAACATGCACGGTTACACATTTGTGATATTGCATTGCTCCTTACTCTACTCCTGACTTGCTGCTGCTGGAACTTTGAGGAGCTCAGGATAGAGTACTTAGAGCATGCATGTTAATTGTAAACTTATTCTTCATTCCTTTAGAACAGTTGTTCTTATCTTTTTGACTTTTCTTTATAGAGAAACAATGAATTTCCTACAGTATTGACAAAGGACCGTTACTTAGGGTGGTGAAGAATTATCAGTCAACTAATGCAACATCCTTTGGTAAAGCTGCAGCATTGAACTGTTTGCTTTAGTTCCCACCACAAGAGTTCCTTCCTGCATCAGTGAGCCAGTAATGTTGTATCAGGTTTGGAAGGAGTACTTCCTCAACTACATTTCTTCAAAAGAAGATGGGAATTTCAATCAGAATAAAAAGAAGAGAATGTCATATTTCAGGTCCAAAAGGATAAAGAATAGTAAAGTGGAAGAACAAGGACATATATTGGCCAAAACAATAAAGGATTCAAATGCGTATTAATCACCATCTATATTCATTCCTATTGATGGGTATTAATGTTTTCAGAAAAAACAAGTTACAACTGAAAATATAAAAGTATCAGTTTTAAAGAAAGTTGCCACAAATTGTTATATTGGTAGTGCATTACAAATATATTCATTATCAAGCAGTAGTGCATGGTAACAATCCCAAAATTCAAGACAGTTTGTTGGTTAATGGAGACTCACCCACAAAAGATGTATCTATTGTAATAAAAAACAGGATACTAGGAATTTGTTTGCTGGTATATTGAACTATACTGAAATTATACTCACAAAAGGCATTACAGAAGTAGCGCCTAAAAAAGTTTCAACCAAGAAACAAAGAGGAGCAGAGAATCACAAAGCCAGTGACATTGATGTGGCAACTCAGATACCTTAGCATATAATAAAAACTGTCATCAATCAAAAATGTTTCAGATGTGGACTTATCAGACATATCAGAAGATTCTGTTGGAAAACAATTGCGGCCTCAAAAGTAAAACTTGCAGCTGATAATCAAAAAAGGCCATTGGAGGACGAGAACTGTAACAGCACAAATTGTGGGGCATATTTACAAGCCCCTATTGCCACAGAAACATCACTTTTAGTGACATTCCTGTGGTTATATGGACTTTGCCTTATTTACACAGCAGCACTGAGCCTCTTAATGTGGCTTAACGCTGCTGTGTAAATAAGGCAACCTTTAATGCTATACTTATTGTGAAAGGGGTGGGCAATGGATGTTTTGCACTGCAACACCCATTGATGTTGACGCCCCCCATATTTACAAGGGTGGTGTAAATATGGGGTAGCTCCAAAATTAAGACCAGGGAAAACCTGGTGTTACCCTGGTGAAATGAGGAGACATGCTTTATTTTTCCTCGTTTTTCTGTTTCTAGTGTGCTGCGTTGAGCAGCACACATAGAAACAGCAATCCACCAGTGATTGTTAATGTGGAGTTGCAACTTATATTTGTGCTGCCCATAGCAGCACACATAGAAGTTACAGAATGCCATTTCAGATTGTGTATGTGCAGGAAGGGATACCATCCTGCACTGAAATAATCTTTTCCATCAACATAGGCACCCTTGCACTATGGTGCAAGGGTGCCTATGTTGGCGCTAGGCTGCTAAATTTAGTGCCTGGGCAGGTAGAAATGCAGGGCTGCACCGTATTCTTATAAATATGGCGCAGCCCTGGGTTTTCAGAAGTGTCAGAGCACCTCAATTATCCAACAAGGCTAACATAGCGCTCCATCACTTCTTTTGTAAATGTGCCCCTATGTGTTGAGTGAAGAAGATAATGTTGTAGGGTTAAGTACATTTTCAAAAACAAAGTAGGCAGTGTACAAATACACATAGTATACTTAGAGATGGATTTTCATTCTCTCTATACAGTAGTTGGCATTAAGGTGTAGAAAGAAGGTCCATCTGAAAATTGGGGGAAAATTAGTTCGTTTCACATAGGAACCTGTACCTATACTTGGCTCCATTGGATAGCTTTTAAAAGAAGTCATAGGGTAACTTTACGTTTCATAAAGGGCACTTTCTTTTCTATGATGCATTGTCCAGCAGCCACAGGACAGAATTCTTGAGCCTAACAGTCTTAAACAAAATTTGATTACAAAGGAGACTGTGGAAACTGGGGACATATATGCTAAATCTATCTAAGACATTTATTTAGGTGTAATTAGACAGTTCAAAGGTTTTTCCCAAAACATCATATTAGAGGATAATGCAAGACCTAAGATCCATTATCTTAGAAATGTATCTTTAAATAATTGGGACAAAGTGGAACCTGAATTAAAGAAATTGCAGGAAACCAGATACATCCAGCTAGTAGAAATGTCTCAGTGGTTCAAAAAATAAATTGAAAAATTAGACTTAGTGTCCAATTTGGGGGTTTCCATAAATGCAGCTTGGTTGACATGTTACTACACCTAAAGATAAATACATTATTATCCAAAATGAAAGGGGTCAACTATTGATCTTTCTTCGCTGTACTATCAAGTACATTTGCACCTTATATATGAGAAAATGATCTTCCTGTCTAGCATCAATGTGATTTTTTGCATGCCATTTGATGTAACATCAGCGGATGCAGTTTTAAAAAGTCTCCTATGGGAACTTTTCATGGCGGACCAGGGAGTTTTTATCTTCCAAGATGATATTCTAGTTATGAGGAAGGACAGGAAAGAGCACAATTCATAATTGGAGGATATTAGAAAAAATATTGACTATAGAAATCTTAGGACCAGATCTACGAGCATTTTTGCATGGGGAATGTACAAACCCTATTTTGCGACTCGCAAAATAGGGTTTCGTGACTCATTATTAGGGAGGGGCGTTCCCTCCCTAATAGCGAGCGCAACCCTATGTAAGAATGTTTTGTGTCTGCAATTGCGGGTGCAAAACATTCACAAATTACCACCTTCTTCAGGAGGGCGGTAATGGGGTCGCAAAAGGGAAGGGGTCCCTAGGGGACCACTTACCTTTTGCAAACGCAGTTGAATTTTTTTTTAAGGGCAGGCAGTTGACTTTTTTTTCAAATGCATCCCATTTTCGTTTAAGGAAACGTGCTGTATTTTAAAAAAACTGCTTTATTTAAAAGCAGTCCCAGACATGGTGGTGTGCTAAGCCCAGCAGCCCACCAAACCTGGGAGGGCCTGCAATTCCCAATGGGGTCGCAAATTGCGAGAGGATGATTAATATTCATGAGCCTCTCTTTTTGCAACCACATTGGGAATTGCTAACAGTGTGTTACACACTGTTGTACATCCAAAATAGTGCCACCCAAATTGTGAGTAGCAAAAGACTCACAATTTGCGACTGCTATTTTGGGCTTCGTACATCTGGCCCCAAGTGCAGAACATACCAAATGTAAATTTGTGATACATAGCGCAACGTACATGGCATATGAAGGGAGCATTTACAAGATGTGAACTTTCTGCCTTCAGACCTCCGGTTTTGCTGACTTAGTTTAAAAGAAAGATCGTCCTATTGGGAATCAAATTGTATGAGCAGAATTGCCAGCAAAAAAGAAAAAAATCTGATTTGCTGCAATTATGGAACATGAATCCTGTACAAGGGCACTTCAGAAGTGGAACTTGCGCATGTTGCATTCAAACAATCAATCAATCAATCATTTGTAAAGCGCACTACATACCGGTGAGGGTCTCAAGGCGCTGGGGTTGGGCGCTACTGATCGAACAGCCAGGTCTTGAGTACCCTCCTGAAGGTCAGCCGGTGTTGGGCCTGTCGTTGGCTCAGTGGGAGGGTGTTCCAAGTCTTGGCGGCGAGGTGGGAGAAGGATTTCCCACCGGTGGTTGTTCTTCGGATGCGCGGGACGGTGGCGAATGAGAGGTCGGTGGAGCATAGCTGGCGGTTGGGGATGTAGAAGGAAAGCCGTCTGTTGACGTAGGCTGGGCCCATTTTGTGGAGTGCCTTGTGTGTGTGGGTGAGGGGCTTGAAGGATATCCTCTTGTTGATGGAGAGCCAGTGCAGGTTTCTCAGGTGGGGGGTGATTTTGCCAAGGCGTGGTACATCGAGGATCAGTCGTGGCGAGGTGTTTTGGATGCGTTGTAGTCGTTTGATAACCTTGGTCGGGGCTCCCGTGTAGAGGGCGTTTCCATAGTCGAGTCTGCTGCTGACGAGGGCCTGGGTATCTGTTGGGATCCATCTGTAGATCTTGCGGAGCATGCGGAGGGTGTTGAAGCAGGAGGAGCAGACGGTTTGGACTTGCTTGCTCATTGAGAGCGTTGAGTCGAGGAAGATTCCCAGGTTGCGTCTGTGGTCGGTGGGTGTCGGGGCTGCCCCCAGTGCTGTCGGCCACCAGGCGTCATCCCAGGCTGAAGGGTTGGAGCCGAGGATGAGGACCTCCATCTTGTCCGAGTTCAGCTTCAGACAGCTGGTCTTCATCCAGTCGGCAACGGCCTTCATTCCTTCGTGGAGGTTGGCTTTGGCAGTGATGGGGTCCTTGGTGAGGGAGAGGATCAGCTGAGTGTCATCGGCGTAGGAGATTATGTTGAGGTCGTGCTGTCGGGCTACGTGTGCAAGCGAGGCCATGTAAATGTTGAACAGCGTCGGGATGAGGGAGGATCCCTGGGGTACGCCGCAGATGATCTCGGAGGCTTTGGAACGGAATGGGGGGAGGCGTATGCTCTGGGTTCTGCCGGAGAGGATGAAGGTTGTCCAACCCAGAGGCTTGTCTCGGATCCATGCGGCGTGGAGGTGTGTGCGTAGTGTGCGGTGGCAGACGGTGTCGAAGGCGGCAGAGAGGTCTAGGAGAATGAGTGCTGCAGTCTCGCCATTGTCCAGCAGGGTCCTGATGTCGTCGGTGGTGTCGATGAGGGCAGTCTTGTTGCTGTGGTTGCTGGGGAACCCTCACTGGGAAGGGTCCAGGATTCTGTTTACTTTTAGGTATCGAGTTAGCTGTCTGTTGATGGTTTTCTCGGTGACCTTGGCCGGGAAGGGGAGCAGAGAGATGGGCCGGAAGCTCTTGGGGTCTCTTGGGTCTGTTCAGGGGTCTGTTGTGTTACTGTCTGTTGGGGCTGTCTGGGTGTTGAAGATGTCATGGATGTCTGCTATCTTGCAGTCGAAGAAGGTGGCGAGGGAGTCGCACAGGGCTTGCGACGGCAGGATGTTGTTGGTGTTGGAGCTGATGTTGGAGAGTTCCTTCACGATGTTGAAGAGCCCCTTGCTATTGTCTGCGTTGTTGTCGAGGCGGTCTTAGAAGGAGGTCCTCTTGGCCACCCTGATGAGCAGGTGGTGGTTGCGGATGACGTCCTTGTGTGCTGCATGGCTGTCCGAAGTTTGTTCACTATGCCATTTCTGGCACATCGGCGATGGAGTCGCTGAACTGGGGGCAGGGTCCCGGGGGTTGGTAGATGAGGGTGCCTCTGAGGGTGGAGTTAGGGTCTGTGTGGATCTGGAAATGCATGTTTTCGGCAGTGCTGAGCGCGTCGTTGGTGCTGGTCGAGACTCTGACGCTGTTCTTGTGGGCGAAGGCGATTCCTCCTCCAACTCCATTCGTGCGGTCTCTGCAGGTGATCTTGTAGCCGTCAGGGATGGCTATGGCAATGTCGGGTGTGGAGGAGTCATTAAACCAGGTCTCTGTCAGGATTACGACGTCCGGGGATGTTGTGTTGTGCAGGTCCCAGAGCTCGAGGGCATGCTTGCACGCGGAGCGGGTGTTCAGTAGTATGCATCAGAGGTGGTTGGGGTCTTTCTTGGCGGATGGTTCGTCGGCTCTGAGGCTGGTGAAGCTGCAGTTCTGGCAGGTGAAGTGTGTGCGTGTCGGGGCTGCCTTGAAGCAGGTGTGGCCCCGTCCGGAGTTGAGAGTGTGCAGAGTGCTGGCGTCATAGTGGCGGCAGTCATCGTGGTGGGTGCGGGGGCTAGGGGTTCTGGCGCGGTCCAGGCATGGACGGGTGCAGACGGGCTTGCCTTAGGTGTGTCTTTGGCGCACCAGCGGCGCTGCCACACAGGGGCTGGCATATGGGGAGGTGGGAGGGAGGAGCAGCAGGGAGCAGGGAGGCGGGGCAGGGAGTGGGCAGTGGGCAGTCAGGTGAGCGGGGCCACAGGAGACGCAGCGGTGAGGGCAGTGAGGGACAACAAAGGTAACAGAAGGAAAAAGGGGCACAGAAACTAGGGAAAAAAGAGTGGCACAGAGGGCAGAAGGGAACAAAAAACGAGTGGAACAGAGGGCAGAAGGGCACAAAAACTGAGTGGAACAGAAGGCGAAAGAGGCACAAAAACGAGGGAAAAACGAGTGGCACAGAGGCAGACGGGCACAAAAAACAAGTGGAACAGAAGGCAAAAGGGGCACAAATATGAGGGAAAAACGAGTGGCACAAAAGGCAAAAAGGGCACAGAAATACCGGAAAAACGAGTGGCACAGAGGCAAAATACAGAATACAGAAATACAGGGGCAGCTAAGAACAGAAGGCAGAACGGGCAGAGAGGCACAGGGGCAGTGAGGGGAACAGAAGGGAAAACCGGGCAGAGAGAGCATGGGGACAGCGAGGAGAACAGAGGGAAGAGAAAAAGGGGCACGGATCATGTATAGGCAACGGGGGAAGACAGACAACAGCAGTCACAGACACAACAATGAAAATACAGGCAATACAATAAAAGCAATAAAGCGTACGATGAACAAACCTACCTACGGCCTACCACTGGCCACCAGGGATGAGGCGCAGGTGGTAGCCTGCGGGTGGTGGAGGGCCTCAAACTTCCTCAGCAGCGGCAGCTGAGACAGGGAGACACAGGCGGTGCTGTGGGGAGGAAGAGCGACTTACCTGGTAGGGTCAAGGGTCAAACAATTGAAGGAACAAAGTTCAAACATAAAGGCAAAGAACTGACCCATAAAACATTCACGAATGTCAATACGAAAAATATGTTGTGCAGTGAAATATCCATGCAAGTTGGTATACATCGGTAAACCAATTGAGGAATTCACCAACGGATGACGCAACACAAATCACGAATACCAAAAAAAGTCATGACTGCACGATTGGTCCAACATTGGACTGAAAATAGACATTCTGAAGCTGATTTAAGTTGGACAGTTTTAATGTCTACAGGTCCCAGAAAGCTCAGCAAATGGAGCGCTCCAGATTTAAAACAGGACAGAAATAGGGAAGATGTGATGCATACGGAAATAGCTCTCGTTTTAATCGGAGCGGGCAGACAGATAAGCAAAGGAACTAAGCTACGACCAGCCGTAGAATACAGACACCATCGGTCAGTTAAAAGTATTGGAACAGTGCATGGACGAGCAGCAATTCAGGAGTACAGGTGAAATACTAGTGACAAGGTCGGAGTGTAACTGATAAAGACTTGATGAGCTAGTCATACTTCACTGATGGATGGTTCTATGCACATGCAGTTTTAATGACATATCAATTGATATTGTAATTACTCATCAGTTGAATTTGTTTTCAGATTGGCAGTGTACAATAGAGACAACTGCAATATGACAATTGAATTAGAGGTAAGCCGATTATGAATATGCTTTGAGAGGTGATGGAATTGAGACTGAGGAGCCATGTACACATAGCAATGTGTTGATATGGGTATGTGTTATAGATTTGGAGATTTGACTAGTGAAGAGGTTGTAGCAGCAGGCCCTTATCCGATGGACTTAAGGTAACTAATAGTGAATGGAATAACAGAAGCTGCAAAAATGTAAATAGCACTTTAGCAGTGTAAGATGAAGGTATTGTGTTTTTTAATTTTAATTTTTATTTGTAGTTAATATCAGTTTTGTGTCCCGAAGAGAACCCATGAATCATAATACAGGTTCAAAACGCGTCAACAACAACAACGCAATCATTCAGACGATAAAATGAGATTTGAAGAGCAGGGAAATAGAATACAAATGATTGAGAAGACTCCTTGTGTAAGACTTTACATGATCGCATAGCCCATTAACGTAGGAAGTGCACAGGTGTCTCAAAGAATAGTACCATATGTGTCTTCCTGGTTGGGCAACAATAAGGTAAAACTGTTTAAGTTTTTTGATTTAAGGAAATATGTTCTAAATAATTGATTGTTCAAAAATATTTAATGTGTGTAATTTGTGTATATGTATGTTGTGGTGAGTATCAATCAATCCACAATAAGATCCCTATACCTGGGACGATTAATGCATTTAATTCTCATGTCAATTAAATGCATTAATCGTCCCAGGTATAGGGATCTTATTGTGGATTGATTGCTTAGAGTGGAGGGCGATCCCTTGTATACTTTTCCATTCCCTCTTGGCTCCTTTGTGTTTTTGCATGTGGTGAGTATCAAAACAATTGTGCATTTATGTTTGTCCTCAATATGTTCATTTAATTGACTAGTTTTCAAATTATGCTTTTAAGAGGAATAAACAAATATTTACTGATCACTGATATTAAAAAGTGTTCAGAAAAACACAAGTGTCCAAAAGATTTATCAGTACTGGCAATTTTTGGTGGAAATATATTTAAGGTGGCCTAGCTGTACTGAAGCATTAGGGCCCATCCCTGGGTAGTGAGAACACTTTTAGAAAGTTGGTATTTTTCTGCCTTAGCCATTTAGTGCCTGCCACTTGTCTCTGGGTCACATGACTAGGTCTGGCTGACAGTTAGGCTCTTTGTGTTACTTTTAGACAGCCACACACAATAGAGAGCTTAGGTGTGCCTGGATGGGCCATCACTGGCAGGACAGGATGGCGGAGCTGGGCACAGCCCTACTTTTACTTGAGCAGGCTGTGTCCTGCCTCCACACAAAGGGCTGTATAACCCTGTAGTTAGCCTGGAGCTAAGACAGGGAAGGCAGGATGCTCTGAAGGACTGCTGCCCTGCTGAGCGGACCTCCTGCCTGCTGCCCTCCTGCCTGGGGTGGGAGGAAAGGAGCTGTATCTGTTAAACCCAGAGCTACCAGAGTGACTCCAAGCGCTAGTTGGCTGTGTGTTTGCGAGATGTTTTTCCCCGTGCACGCAATCACTAATCGCGAACAGGAAAAAAGCATTGCGAACATGCAATTCCGCGTGTTCACAGAACTTCTGCGTGTTTGCGGAGATTTTTACAGTTTCACCGAACTTTGCGTAGCGGGACTAAGCAAATTCCACCCACCCCTAGCAATGACAGATTCTGCATTGCACCCTTGCAGGCCCAACTGTGCAACACATCCTCGATGCCGGGCTTCACATCACAAGCTCTCATTGACAGGATCCTTGACGACAGGGAGGATCAATGCATTGCAGCCTCCCTTTGCTGCATCTTGGAACCACCAAATCGCCTTAGCTGCATGACGCAAACCAGGATTTAAGATGCGTTGTTCAGCGGGCCTAACTTGGTCTCTATAGCTGGCCCGCGCTCCATCGAGGTTGGCCTAAACTTGTGACATTGACCCCATCCAGTGCGACTGGATATCCACAGTGGGAGCTTTGTGCATTTTGGTGCTATATTCACTGTAATGTTTACTGCTGCATGTCTCCAGTTCTACTAATTGAAAGTTTGTCATTGTGGTCTTGTTTTATTTATTAAAAATTACTCTATTTGCCTGACCTGGTGAGAGTTTTTTTTCTGTGGTTCTGTTTGAAGAAATGCACAAATATTTTAACACATTGCCTCTAGGTTAAGCCTAACACCAATGTGCCACGCTGTGAGAGGGTTGAGCACCAGTTAATTTGGGTTTTGCTAGTCTTTTTTCGAGCTAACCGAATTGGATGTAAAATATGGCATATATTCTACAGAAAAACACTCTCATTGAGATTAATAACAAGGCCAAGTTTGTTTGGCCAAAATATATATTTTTTTCTAATTTAGTATTATAAACAATTACACCTTCAATCCACCTCTACTACAAGGATTTGACCCATGAGCTAAACTATATCTACACCTGATGCATATATTAGGGGCCTTGCTGTTGTGCTAATGCAGGTTGAGACAAAAAGAAAGCTATTTGGTGTAGCTTTTGCTTCTATGTCTTTAACTCCAGCTGAAGTGCATTAATTTGCCGTTGACTAAGAGACTTTAGCTTTTATGTGGAGAATGGAACACATCCACCAGTTCACATGAGTGACTGAGGACCATATGTACGAACACATCTTACTATTGAAAGAGAATGGGTAAAACCTTTTCATACAATTGGGACTGAGTTTTTATTAAAAAGTGACCACAAGTCGGTTACCAAGGTCCTTATTACTGCTAGTGGTTTAACGAGTGCTTCTTCTCGCATTGTGAGATTCTCTATCAAATCGCAGGATTAAAATTTGAAAGTGCAGTATGTTCCAAGTGTGGTCGATTTTAAAACTGAATGCCATTGTCTATGAAGGAATCCACACAAGAAGAAGATGTTCTTGAGGAAATAGAAGCAACTGAGCGAAGGATGTCCGTTTATAAGGTGTTTAAACAAGTAACTGATAATATTTTAGGAAATAAAGATGAACGAACTGAAAAAATGTTTCTTAACATGAAAAGGAAAGATTATACTGCCTAAACAATTGAGCAAGAAAAATTTGCAACTGTGACGTGAATGACGTTTCAGTATCTTGAAAACTGAGAAGGACATAGGATTTTTGCTGGCGACCAGGAACAGATTCTGAAGTTGGGCATTACATTATTTGTGTTGTAAATAAAAATAATTGGTGTTGTTAGAAATCGGATAAGTACATGTTACTCTGAAACCTCCTCTATGTCCCATGAGATGCCCTAATGCGCCACCGAAGGTTTTGGCTGTTACTAAAAAGGTTTCCCTGCAAGATGTTGAAGGAGTCCAGAAGTATATTTTGTGTAAATAATGTATTTGTTAATTGTAAAAGGGATGGTTTTAATTTCGATATTAAAATGTGTGGAACAAGGAGTTTTGAGAGAAGTGATTATGTCTTATCCCTCATGTGTGGGAGTTTTTTTTCACCCGGGTGACATCACTCTTTATCATAGTTACAAAAGGTGTGATACAGTTGGCAAATAGTATTAAGAAGTGTTGGAAAAGGAAAAAAGGCTATGGGAGTACTGCTTTACAACCAATGAGGTGACTGGATTTTATGCTTTTAGTGACATGAAAGGAGGAAAACTGTCCTCAAAAGAAAATATGGGTTGCATGTCAAAAATGAGAGTGGCTGAATGGTCACCTAAAGTAGTAAGCGATAATATTTAGAAAGAATCGTTTTTTTTTTACAAAGAGTGCTATGATGAAAAACATAAAGTAAAGAGAATGGAATTGAAAGAAGGACAATGGGTGTTTTGGTCTGAAAGGCATTAAGGTACTTAAAATAGAGAGTTTGTAGTCTGAACTATTAATAGTCATTAACGTTTTTATTAATGCTTTAAGACTTAGTGATGATAAGAAGTGGCCCATGAGTCAGCTAGCTATTTGCAGCAATATAGGGATAGGAACAGGGCCGGAGTGTGGTTTGTTATAACATATATGAGTGGCTAGACAGAACAGATAAGCAAGGGGTAAGTATATGAATGTGTTCAGGAAGAGTTTCCAGTGGCCAATATGAGTGAGGGTGGTTTGCAGGAACAATGTAACTGGGGCTAAGTGGGTGAGTTGTTGAAAGTGGAGAGTGATGTAAATCCATAAGCAATACAAAGAATGTTTTGAACTAAGAGGCAGTTGGAGGAGCTATTGTTCCAGAAAAGAACTTGGCGATTAAAATGTGTCATTAGCCCTTTCAACCAGAAAAGTGTGCTGCAGCTTCAAATCGAGATATTTTGCTTGCCCATAGTCTGTAAAGTGAGCTCCCGGATTAATTTTCTGTTCCTTTTCTGTTTAAAATAACAGGGATCTATTTATTTATTTAATAGTTCATTAAACCCATTCAAATACGTTTTAAAATATTCATTTACCTGTACCATAATTAACACGTATCCAATATTAAGAAACTAAGGTACAACACACATACTTTAAAAGATATAGAGCACAAATGTCATCACTAAAATGCCACAAAGATAATCAAACAGTTTGCATTAACAGAGCTCAGGCCAAAAGATCCAGGACTAAAGTGCCAAGTGTGAAATGTAAAAAGTTGTAGTGGATGATTCAGTACAGCCATTAAAAAAGCTATGGAGCACAGTTGCTATCATACTAATGCATACGATAAGTAACCAAGCCCACATTATATTGGAGAGACTTGGATATCATGTGCTTCTGTAGGTAAGTGTTCATAAATTGCTTTCCCCACAATCCCAAATTGTGCTCCAAAAGATACCTTTTCCTTTCCGCACAAAACCTATTTCCCTCAATAGCTTCTTAAATATTTTGGGAAAGCCCTAAACCAGGTTTTCCATCTGATCGGTGGTTCACAAGGCGTCTGCAAAAACGGTGGTAGTTGCCATAATGCTACCCCTTTGGTTAGCAACTTCGGGGCATATTACCAAGCAATAGCGATAATTATCGCTATTGCTTGGTTAGAGACAAAAATGTACCGCTGAGCTGCGGCGAATTTTATCGCAAATAAACCTTGGTATTACCAAGTTTTATCACAAATGCGATAAAAATCGGCCGCAATGCATGAATATCGCTGAAAAGTCAGCGATATTCATGCATTACCGAGCTAATGCTCTTAGCCATGTTATCCACCTCCCATTGGATAACATGGCTAAGAACTGCTCATGGCAGGTGTTAGCTTTTAGAGATATTCGCGCTTAGCGCGAATATCTCCATAAGTTGGTAATAGGAGATAGCGATGTTAGTGACTGTTTCCAGTCGCTAACATCTTGGCATGCCCACTTTGCATGTCATTAGTGATAAATATCACTGACATGCAAAGTGGGGCCCAAGATGGTCGCTATCTCCTACTAGCTGTCGCTAACTGGTGTTAGCGACAGCTAGGTAATAGGGAGATAATTTTATCTCCGCTTTCTTGGCTTTTAAAGCCAAAAAAGCGGAGATAAACCCCTTTGATAATATGCCCCTTAGATCCTTATACAAGCTGGATTTGATTGTATGAATCTGCTCATAAAACTGAACTAAATAAAATACTGAGCATGTGTCTCCCAATTATCACAATTCTTTACAATAGTATGCACATCACATATAACTATTACACATATAGGTCACATACAAATATTGCACATCCAGGTCACATATAAATATTACACACGTAGGTCTTCTAGTGAAGTGTACTTATATCCCATCAACATAAAGAGTGTGCGTATCACTGACAACACACAGTCTAATGCTCCTGAAGGACTTTATTCCACACCAACTGTCAATTTTTCCCAGGTATCAAACAATGAGACAAAGTGTTCGCATCAATGAAAACGCTCTTCCTTCCTCTTAATCACACAGTGAACACGAGATGAATTAACATTCTTTAACTTCCTTTCCTGGAAGTGTGCACGCATTACAAATGGCCACCATTTTCTGCCGTACAATGTGCTGATTCATTCTAGTGTGCACATCACCGATGTGTGCATGTCACAGAAACACCATCCCAAGTCGTATTGCTGTATGTCACACATGACCCAATCCGTATGACATCCGTACCGCTACAAATTTGCCCCACCAGCTCCAGACGCTCAACAGTGTGCGCGTCACTGGGGTATATGCTGAGTTTTTATGAGCTCACTGCAACACCTGCAATATTGCACAACAGTGTGAGTGCCTCATGCCCAACTGAATTCATTTTAATGTTGGAATCTCGCACACCCACCAGCAGTAAGTCTTGACACTTACATTTGTTTTGTAAAGTTAACAAATTCAACTGAGCGACCTACCAAGCCACTGTCTATGCAGTCCCAGGCATTTATTGGTCCCACAAAATTATTTCAATGTTATGTGAGATGTGCAACTTTAAAAACATGCTTGCCGTATTCACAAAGTACTGCAGCCACACAATGTACAGGCATGATGCTACTAAATCTCCTCCAAATCCATACCTCATTCACAGTTTTCACATAAGTCACAGCTTTTCCTTCAGTTCATCGCTGTGAGACTCACAATACTGCTTCCTTTTGCCCTGTATGTTTTTTGCTAACACGTAGGTTCTTTCTACCAATTGTCACCAAAATTGTTGAAGCTTCACCCAATAAAGTTGTGAAACCATGGAATGGTTTCAGGGAGACCTTTATTCAAGTAGACACCAAAGCACTACACATCAATTGCCTCAATTCCACCCCACATGCATTGTAACCCAGAACATAGAATGTCATTAACATTCCGACACTCCCGAGCCCTAAGTAGATCATCACAAGTGACCACACACCCAGTTTTTAATGCTCATATTGAAGCTAAATCTCTGATAAAATTAGCTTGCATTTCTCACAAAGCTTTGGCACAGTGACTAACAGCAATCTAACTGAAATACTGAAGCACTCAGATGGCCACCATCTCCCGTGCAGCTTCAATTGATTGATACTCAAGTCTTCTACTTTCAAAAGAAAAAAAATCCCAGCCTTCCTCTGGCATTGAGGAAAAACTCTGGAGCTCTGTTCTTCCAGCCCTGTGAACTACCTCCTCTCTAACTACAGTCAAAAAGAAACTGGAAGCTCTCCCATTTTAAAAACCTTTCCATGTTCTGTCCAATTATGACTCGGCCTCCAGTTCTCTCTCATGATGTTATGACTTGAATATCCTGTTTCGTTTATATTTTAATGTATGTATGTTTGTACACATGTGGTATTTGTATAGTTTGAACCTAGGCAAAAGGCAGTGGAAAGCTGTATTGGGTTAAAGGCATTGAGATATAGGGTTCTTTAAAGAGGTGCATGTTCAACTCGTTCCCATATTGGAGCACCATTGGATGGTTCTGATGGATATTTGGATGCTGTTTCTGATCATGGGCGATCTTGACAGAAAGTATGTGTTGCATTTCATTCCCTCTTTTTTTCACTTTGTTGTCTCAAGTCTGATGTCCTGGTTGCTCATTTGCGGGTGGCGAGGGCCACAAGTGTGGAGGAGCTTGTCTGCAAGAGAAGCAGGGTTGCTGGTCATGATGGATTTGCAAATGATGCAGCAAGGGGAGCCAATGAAGTTCCATGAGTATGGTGTGTGATGTTATCATATTTCTTCAGGCCCTAAACATGCTGCCGTGTGTAGGATGTCCCTAATGGGAACCAATGTGGTGTCTGAAAGCCTTAGAGGAAGGTGTTGATAACAACCCTCTCTTTATCCCTTTCATTCTTTGTGGCTTGTTCTACTGTTTTTCTTCTATTAGTTATGCTTCTTTATAATTATTACCTGTCTCCATCTGGTCAGGGCATTTTTTTTATGTTATACCATTCTCATTATAAAGTGCTCCAACACCCTGGGCCATGTCTTCGCTAATAAAGACTGCATCAATAATACATACAATAATGTATCATTTGTAATCTGAAAGCACAATATAATCGTTTTTGGTGATGAATGTATGGATTTTCCAAAGTTGTCCTTAAAAGGGACTCTTTGAGCTCACATACCATTACAACAATACCATGAAGAGCATCCTAGACTCATTTGATCCACTACAGTTGAAAATAATATCCACAAAAGACTCCAAACCATGGTACAATAGGAGCCTAAATTCACAAAGACACAATCTGAGGCTGGCTATACGTAAATGGGGGCTTGCGCCGTCCATCGATCACTTGAAGCTTCTGAGATCATTAAGGCACATATAACAAACACATCAGAAGCTCGAAAGTGAACTTCTTCAAAGATCAGCTAAATAATGCCTGAAATCGACCCAAAACACTAAACGAGCTGGTAAAACTACAATCGAATATACAATCCAACACTTCCCCTACTGATCAATTCTAAATCCAAACTGTAAGGAGTATGCCTCCTTATTCCTGGAAGAGACAAAAACAATTAAAACTGAACTGAGGACAGCAATAGAGCACCTTATGGGCTCACCACACCTCAACATCCCCACAACTTGTACCGCTGAGTTCTCACCTCTTTCAGGGCATTTCCCCAAAAATACTATCTTGTGGTACTCACTCAAGTACTATGAGGTAAGTAACATTCTCAAAATTTACACAGCTCTGAAACCCTTGAACCACTTTAATGGGCCCCTGCCATCAAATTTCTTCAATGAGTTCAAATCATCAATTCCTCCTATCTGGATCAAGATAGTAAATACCTCATTAGGTCAAGGCACCCTCCCTTAAATGTGGACAGGTAACTCCTATTTTGAAGAAACCCATGCAGACTAGGCTGACCTAAACAACTTCTGCCCAACTTATTGCATTCCGACCCAGGCAAATCTCCTGGAGAAGTGTGTTCACATCCTACTGGTCCAACACATAGATCAACTCCAACTGTTAAACAAATTCCAATCTGACTTCGGACAAGGACATAGCACTGAATGGGCTCTAAGGCACATAGTAGATGATGTGCTAAAAAACCTGGTTCAAAATGAATTCTGCCTGCTAATTCTCCTTGACCTATTGTCAGCTTTTGATACTGTTAAACAGGACAGCCTCCTAGAATTGTTGGAAAGTAGGATGGGGCTATCTGGGTCAGTCTGTATTAGTTCACCTCTTTCCTTCACAACAGATCACAACTCTTCAAGGTTAATCAATCCCCTTCCAATTCTTAACCTTGCACACTAGGGGTCCCACAGAGTTTAACACCCTCACCCACCCTCTTTAACTTGTTCATGGAGCCACTAACTGAAATTCTGAACATATCCAACATTCAATATCACATGTACGCTGACAACACCCAACTCTACCTAAGAATTTCTTCCATCCAGTCTCATAACACAACTCTTCAAGAAAAAAGGGGCTGGCACGTAACCACTTCAAACTAAACACTCAAAAATTTAATTCCTCTTATTCGCCCCACCCGAACAGTCCTCTGATATTGGAGAATGGATGAAGCACCTATCAGCTCTTAACTGCCTTCCACACATCATAAGTTCCATGAGATCTTTATGAATAACCCTTGACAACAACTTAAAAATACAAGAGCACATCAGTACAGCCACAAAAGGAGCCAACTTCCAAATGAACTCCTAAGGAAATTAAAACTCTCGACGACTTCAAATCACTTGTTCAAGCCCTAGTGATTTCCAGGTTGGACTATGGAAGTGCAACCCTCTGCTGCCTACCTAGGTCAACACTGGTTCCACGAAGGGACTCGCTTAACTGTGCTGAGAGGCTCATCACAAGATCTAAAAGACACAACCACACCGAGACTGACAAGGCCAGTCCCTGCCAGTACCCCTGGGAGAAAAAGGGCTGGTTCTCCACTGATGGAAATGCTGTCTTCTGTGGAAACCACGGAGGTCGTCTATCAGACAAAAAAGGGTATTCACCTTTCCTTGTTCGAAAACAATGCAGCATGTTTTGCTAGTTAATGATACACAGTTTGCAATGAAAGCTGTTAGAAGTTTATTTTACACGTTTTACCGATTTCAGATCTGTCACCTCTTCCAAGCATAATTGTGGATGATGAAAATACCTCAGTAATTCATTCTATGAATCAACCTAATTCTAAAAAAATCAAACAAGCAACAATTGCTTCAAAATCCAAATTAATTTTCATCAGTTACAGAAAGGAAAATTAATCAATCAGTTCTGTCCCTACACTAACACTAAGGTGACATCCCTACTTAGTATTTTCCAACCCAGATCAAGAAAAGGTGTCAGCTCGTGAACACTTCTTAAGAACTACACTCACGTTGCATAGGTCTAAAGCCAAAGCTAAGTCTTTCTCTACCTTCTGCTCTCATCTCCTTTTCCCTCTCGTCTGAGCTTCCCTCCCAGGGGCACTGTCCCTAATACAAAACAATCAACTTAAAGAACACACCCCAAACACCTCCTTCCGTGGTATATCTTCGCAGGTGATTTTCCAAAACTTGTGTTTTTGTGGGTCTCAGGCTTCTCCAGCGAGCTCCCAATTATCAATATTCCAATGAAACACTGTAACAGGTCTCCTCCCAACCTAACTCCTAAAACAAAGAGCATCAGTCTAACTAACAAGAAAAATTTCCTTGCACCTGCAACGGAAAGCATGAGAATGAATCAACCTTGCACGCTCAAATCTGCTGACTGCCTTCAACTGAGAGCCTTCTCGGGAAAAATACTTTTCATTCCTACTCGATTTAGCTAACATAAGAAACTACGAGCAGGCTTTTCCATTGCAAATGCAAATAATCATTTAGGCCTATACATGCCAAAGAATACACACATTAATAAACATTACATCTATAAGCATTACATTTT
Organism: Lissotriton helveticus; assembly: GCF_964261635.1. Classification (NCBI taxonomy): domain Eukaryota; kingdom Metazoa; phylum Chordata; class Amphibia; order Caudata; family Salamandridae; genus Lissotriton; species Lissotriton helveticus. Next base: position 2,095,298,218 of record NC_136063.1, read on the forward strand.
TTCACCTTTAAGGCACATTTAGGCATCTCTACATATTCAGACATTTATGGTGCTTGTTTACATCTAGTTCATTACATTCACATGAACTGATTTGTAAAGCACTTTCAATAGGCGGTTGCATTTAAATGTGATTTTACCCTTTTTATTAACATGCACTAATTTCCTAGCATTGCACATACAATTTCGTTATTACTCTCACAATTTCTAATGATTATACTAGTTTAACACAGAGTATATGCGGGTGCAGATTAGCTGTGATTATGATGCACCCCTACAATTTCAGAATATCATGACGCTCTTTCACAATCATGCGCACTTTGGAAGTGCAAAATCCACTCCTCGCTGTGCTTAGCACTGCCCTGGCTCCAATCCTTTGCAGAAAAATAAAATGATAATACCAGCTTGTTATTAATATTTTATTTTTATTTTTTACACTGCTCAAATAGCATTAGGGCGACACCCCTCAGCCTAAGCAGAGGAGCCACCAGTGGCATGATTTCAATCCGTCTCACGGCTGCAGATAATAGAAAGAGCACCATTGGGGGTGTTGAACCTCGAGCCTATGCTACCAGAATGGAAGGAACGTGTACTCCTGCTAGACCTGACATCATGGGTGTGGTAGTCTCCCAAAGTTTTTGCCCCAGTCCCTAAATTTTGCTGAACATTTTGTTTGCATTAAGACTCTGTGCACTACACTCATGCTAAATAGTACTAAAGTGCTTGTGCACACTCTTTAAATCTTTCTACACCTAATTGGCACATTTATTTAACTTGTAAGTTCATAGTAAATGGCCTATACATTAATGCTACATGTTGACTACAGCACCCAATGTACCACCCACTAAAGTAGCCTTTAAAACATGTCCAAGGCCTGCCACTGTAGCCTGTAGTGCACTTTTAAACTGCCATTTCGATCTTGCAAAATCAACCTTTTGCAAGGCCTAAGTGTTCCTTTGTGAATCTTCTAAGTCAACCCTGAGGTAGGCCCTAACTAACCCTAGGGCAGGGTGCATAGTTTTTTAAAGGTTGGACTTATGTGTTTAAGTTGTACATGGCCTGAGAGTGAACAACTCCTAAAGTCATTTTGCACTGTGGTGAGGCTTATTTCTCCCATAGACTAACGTTGGGTCAATCAATAAATAATACAATCAAACAGCATTTGTAAAGCGCAGCACAGTCACCCCTAGGGGTATTTAGGCGATGTGTCTCAGTCGAAGAGCCTGGTCTTAGGTTACCTCATTACATTAAATAACTGCAAACTTCAGATTGGGAGTAGAGAGAGATGTGTTGCTGACACTCAAATGAATTGTAATTTTAAATCTTCTTTATTGGTGAAGTTAGATTTTAACAGTTTTGAAAATGCAATTTTTAGAAAGATGGCATTTTTTTGTCTCAACCTAAAGTGCTTTTCTTGCCGTGTCCTTGGTCATGAATGGCTCTCATGGTGGAGCTTGTATATTGCTTCCAGACAGTGAGACAAAGGAAAATTAGATATGTGAGGGTCTTCCTGACTGGATGGTGTATTTTCTTTTGAATTAGAGATGATAGGACCACATTGGTTTCTGACATACTCCTTGTAACACTGACATAAGTGAATGGGTGTGGTTAATAATATTCAAGTAAAAAAAGTTTAAAGTCCCTGTCATTAACGTGGCAGACTCGGATCGCTGGGAACAACCTTTTTTATGAAAAAGAGGGGGTTTGTCTCAGTAGGATGGTGGAAGTCTTACACTTCCTTAGTGAATTTAATGGCAAAACACGAGCAGGTAACTAGACCAACACAAAAAAACAACTAAAATCAAACAACTTAGTAGATACACGGAAAAGTGCAAATGGTACAATTTATTGTCTCCCTCCCTATAGGGTTACAATCTAAAATATAATAAAGAAACTTTAAAAACCACCCACAGTGGTAATACAGTAAATATAGGTACAGTCAAAGTAAAAACAGTCAACGCTGCGTTTCGGTGCTATTTTGATCTTGACACCTTCTTCAGGACATTTAAAAACATTTGACTCTGTATCTGTAACGTGCGTAGGAGAGCGTTTCAATTGCTTTCCGGACTTCTGTCCACCTTTTTGATCATTACAGTTTTTCTGAGCTTTGTAGATAAAGCAACGGATCTTCTAGGCACACGGAGGAGCCACCGTATCATAAAGGGGGTAGCTTCTTTGAATATTTTAACCCAGTAGTTCTTGGGTGAATATCTAGATGTGATACTATGCTGATAATTGAATGTTCGCTGATCATCCGAATTTTCAGGGTTTAGCGATTTCGATATCGTTTGGTTAAGGTTCGGCCTCCCTGCTCCTCCGCGCTTTCTGCTTCCGTGATATTTCGAAGTGAAATAATATTCAAGACACACAATGTTGCAGTTAACAGTTACACTCTGAGGAGTGTGGCGTAATAATTTACATGCTCCAGTGTTGGGTAGAACCTTACAACAGGCAACGAGTCAGGGAATACATGACCTGAAGAAATGAGAGTGCTCTCCCAGAGAGATTGCTGAGGTCCTGCAAACTGCTTGCATGTGCCACACGTGCCTCAGTCGATGAAAAGATCCACAGTTGGCTTATGAGGAGTCATAGCACCACTTCAGGCAGTACAAAGATTTAAAAAAAGAGGAAGGACCTACAGAGAAACTTGTTAATTATTGCCCAGAAACCTGCTTGTAAGGCTGAGAAAGAGGTACTGCGTCACGATGCAACACAGAGCCATAATCCATATGGAACAATAACGCTAAAGGCAATGACGATCAGGTACAGAGAAGTGGTAAAGAGAGGTATAGCCACAAGCGAGAAAGTGCTAGTAGAGAAAATAGTTAGATACAGAGAAATGTTAAAGGGAGTAAAAATCAGGTACAATGCAGAAGGGTGAGAACATGTACAAAAGACGAAACCGCTACTCACCGCCAAAGAAGAAGCTGGTGTCTTACAAACTATGATCAGGCACAACGACCCACATGTAAGCACCTAGTAAGTGCTTAATGAAGGTCCCTGACTCAGTGGGCTGCCAATGTCATCAGAGACCGAAACCATCATTTCCATTCGATGCAGCCAAAAAGTAGGATATTGGCACCAGATGGACTGCCTGAATTTAAACATTTGATGATTTCATTGATGCACTGGAAGAAGTAGATGACAAAAAGATCATCAAATATCTTTTGAATTTTACAGGTGAAGGAGTGAAGGAAGTGAGAAAGAGAATAACACAAGCTAATGAAATATCGTACTGTCAGATCGAAGAGGCACTAGATACAAAGTTCAATCCAATGCCGAATGTTGATTACGAAAGATACATCTTCAACCAGAAAAGATGGAAAGCTGGTGAAACAATGGGTGAGTTTGTAGAAAGACTTGATTGACCCATCAAGCATTGTAAGTTCATCGAATTCAGTGATGAAGAAGCCATGCATCTTAAAGTCAAGAGACAAGCTTTTTGACATGGACTGGAGGAGCCCAGAGTGAATCAGCACTGAATATGAAAAGTAAGCAGAGGCACAAGTTCGAGGGCCAAAAGGTGATCTCTCAGAAGAAAAATAAACCATGCTATATATGCGGATTTTCCTCTCCACTTGAAGGTTAATGTCCCACCATTGGACAAGTATGCAAGGATTGCAGTAAAGAGAACCATTTTGTAATGGTTTGAAAAGCAAAGGAAAACGTAAGTATGGCACGTCGAGAAAAAAAATAGATGCCAGAACGTTCTACTCACGGCCACAAGGCCAAGCAGGAATATCAGTTGAGGCAAGTGGAAACTAAACAAAGTCGATCTTCACCTAAATCTTTGTCCAAAAGTTCTTCAACGCTGTTGTCATGCGACAGTGAAGAAGATGGATGTGTGATGTTGACCACAGAGAAATGTGTACATGTTGAGTTGGCCATTAACAAGGAAGAATGGCAGTCTAAGAAAGAGAGGCAAATGAAATCACAAAATTCATTTGGACACTGTCCTAAAATCGCACTAAAGGAAAACGGTGGCTCCATACTGTTATGTTTTATATTATAGTTTGTTTACCAGCTCCTAGCAACAAGGTTCTTCTGTTGGAATCCTGTATGTGGAGTCCAGCAGAGAAGCTTGGCTGTGGAGCTGAGTACTTGGCTCTGAGGGTTGTTGTACTTATCTTTAATAAACAACTTATTTACTCTACAATTTGACTCCTGAGATCTTAAAACATACCTTTTAACATAGACAGTGGTGCATCAATATTCACCATGCCAGGGGAAAAGTATAATGAACTTCCTACAGTACCTCGGCTCACACTGTCAAAAACTAAGAAGTAATTATGGGCTGCATCAACACCATTATAGAGTCAAGGTTCATTTGTAGCAACCATGAAGCACAAAAAGACGAAATTACAAGCTCAATTTATGTACTTCATGGTACTTCGTCAAGTGCCATTTTACTGTATTGCTGCTGACATGGGACTGATATCTGTAAACTACAACATAAATGTATATCACAAGATAGTGTGTCAGTTCCCATCATTGTTTCATGGACTAGGAATACGTAAACAATGAAAATGCAACTGCATACTAATGAGGCTGTTTGCCCTTCTGCTCAGCAACATTGTCAAATTGCATTTCACTTACAGGAAGCTGTGGAAAAAGAACTAGAGACACTACTAAAGCATTTTATTGAGTGTTCTGCTAGTCAAACACCATCGGTTTCACCCATAGTGGTAATGCTTCAAAAGGACAGTGGAGGAGCTGTGCACATCTGCGTTGAATTGCACCTAGCTAACATGGCAATTGAAAGAGAATGACATCCTAGTCCACACATTGCTTATGTGATCACACAGCTGAATTGGGCCAACGTCTTTTCTCGTCTTGATCTGTACAAAGGTTATCATCAACTGGAACTCGAAGAAAATAGCAGGTACATTACTACAGTTACTTGCATATATTAGTTTGTTCAGATATAAAAAATTACGTTTCAGAGAGTCATCAGCTGCAAATGTTTCCAAGATGGCATTCGCTGCATAATACAGCCTGTCATGCATGCTTTCAATTACAGTGATGATATACTGGTTTTTTGGGTCACACAAAAGGATCATGTTTAAGCTTTTGCACAAGTTTGCTGCTTACTTGCTGATGAGGGATTCACAGTGAATGCTAGAAAGTATGAGTACCACAAAAGAAAACTCTAATTCTGTGGCCATATTTTCTTTGATGGAGAGTGACTCCAGATCTGGCTACAGTATAGTCTTTGTCAGCCACCTGTCCTCTGCTGATGTAACAATTCTGTGCTCTTTTCTTGGCATGCTCCAGGTACATCCCTGATTTTGCCACAGTAAGTACCCCTTTGAGAGACTTGACAGAACAAAATGCTTCATCTCAAGAAAATCAAACATGCAATTGAGAACACTACTGAAAAGGCCTACTTTGATTTGATGCTGCATACAGAAATTGTTGTTGATGTAAGCCTGGTGGGGTTGGGCACGATACTTGCCTGACACAATGGACGTCCAAATGCTCAAAGGCATATTGGGTCTCATGCTAGCAGATGTTTGTCACAGACTGAACGTGCCTTTTTACAACCTGAACAGGAAAGCCTACCTGTGGTATGGGCTTGTGAACACTTCCATGTGTATGGAAAGCATTTCACTCCTGTCACTGACCACCAAGCTTTGTTAATCATTTCCGTGAGTCCTAAAGCCAACATGCCCCCTCGCATTGAGAGGTGGGGAGTGCGACTGCAGGAAAATGACTGCACTATTGTGCCTTGGCTGGGGAAAGATCAAAGCAACTCATACTATTTTTCCAGAGAGCTAGTACAGAGTCATGGTACCATTTCCAAAACAGCTGAAATCTGTATTGATTCAATTGTAAAGTCAAGTACACCTGCCACTATTTCAGTGTTGCAAATCATTACAGCCTCTAGCAGAGATAGTGATATGATTACACTCAAAGACATTATTGCACATCAATATTGGAGACAACACACTCAACCTCTTACCAATGACATTGAGTATCAGAAATGTGAAGGATGAACTTTCCTTTACACAAGAAGATATTGTTTTATGAGGTTCATGAATTGTCATACCGGAGAGTTTGAGACAGCCAATTGTTGAAGTGGCCCATGAGTCATTTGATGAATCTTCATGAAATTTCTCAAACTGATTCTTTGTTCATATCAGCGCCTATATTGAAAGTTTGGGGGTGATTCGTCAAAGGGGGGTGAGAAAAAATGGGGTTCCCAAAACATGGTTTCTCCATGTTAATTTCCATAGGAAACTTTAGACATGGCTACAGGTCGAACGGGTGAACAGAATTTCCCCAAATTTGGCAGGGGGAAGGGTCTTGTTCTAGAAAGCATGCTTTTGTTTGTTTGGTGTAAATCCATTCCGTAGTTTTTGAGAAATATCAAATGTACAGATATCGATATTTGGGAATTCTGCCTTCTGATTGACTGGGGCATTACGAGCACGAGCTTGCTGCCTATTGACTGTGAGCGGTGCGAGCTTTTGCAACTAGGAAGTGTCGGCCACCATTTTGTGATTCCATTGAAGCATGTAAGGGGAAAAAAGGACAAAAAGAGTAGGAAAGAGGAGGGTAGAAGTATTTACCCTTACCAGTGTGAAAGTGCTGTTTTGCCCAGGGTGAGATGGTGGTGAGGTGAGGTGCTGGTAAACTCGGGGATAGAAACGTGCGCCTAAACCGTGAACTGAGTGCTGTAAACTGATGTGCTGTGGGCGCTGTAGCATGCTGCTGAAGCGAAGTATTTACACTTATCAGTGTGAAAGTGCTGTTTTGCCTAGAGTGAGATGGTGCTGAGGTGAGGTATCGGTAAACTCGGGCATGAAACCGTGCACCTAAACTGTGAGCTGAGTGCTGTAAACTGATGCGCTCTGGGCATTGTAACATACTGGCCGCTGCAGCATAGCTGTGCAGGTGGTGTTAGTATGTGTTTAGACCATAGCGGGAGTGGGAAGCAAACTACTCACTGGTACTGGTCTGAAGACTCGGGATGAAACTGTGAGTCTAAGTCCTGAGCTGATTGCTGTAAAGTGATGTGCTGTGGGAGCTGTCGGATACTGGCCGCTGTAGCATAACTGTGTAAGTAGTGCTAGTATGCGTTTATACTATACAGGGAGTGGGAAGCGAACTACTCACCCCTACCGGTCTGAAGGCTTGAATGCAGTGTTTTAGCAAACATGAATAAAGAAATAATCGTGAAGAATATAATGCAGAATTTTGCAATGCAGCAGAAGACAAATGGTGAAATCAGGTGTGTCTAAGAAAGTGGCTGTGTGTAATAAAGCGATGGAGTTTGAAAGTTATATAAAAAGTGTCTTTATTTAAGTGCCATAAATGGACCCAGGGGTGCAATAGCTAAGGCATCCAGCTGAGGCAAATACTATGCTGTTCTGCTGGATTCAAACGTAAGCTCCTGTATTAGTGAATTCCACATTATATGTTACAGTTCTATGTAACATAAACAATACCTATTAGACTTGAATGACTCTAAATTCTATTAAGAAAATAAAGGTAGGATACGATTACCACATGTATCCTTTAAGAAAAAAAAAGAAAAAAAATATTTTGCAAAATGTAATCATCACACTTTTTAGGTACCCTGGTACTGCTTTTTGTAACACAAAATTATCAACAGTAGAACAGTCAGGAATCTGTTGTACAGTAGATTCAATCTGGTGTGTGTCAGAATTGGTAATAGTTCTACCAACATTCGAACTTTGAGGAGGCATTCAAACATTGCGCTTCTGAGAAGCACTTTTGGTACCTTTCTGGTCAAACCATACATTATTGTCTTCAGCTGTTTCAAAAAAACATTCTTGTGCAGAGAGCTAAGGCATCAGGCTGAGGCAAACTCCAACCGCTTCTGCTGTATTCAAACCAAAGCTCCTGCATCAGTGAATTTCACATTACATGTTACAGTTCCAAGCTATTAGACATGAATGACTAAATTGTATAATGAAAATAAAGATAGGATATGATTACCACACTGTGACAACCAGTTCCTAAACAATGTTGTGTTTTTTGATCTTAATTGCCAGCTTGTGAGCACAGGCTGAGGAAGAGTAAATTTGTGTGAAAGGGCTTTGTGGATAACAGGCAGGCAGAGAGACGTATGCACAAAGAATAGACATGGTTTCAAAATGGATGTCGGGTTTAGGCTAATTTAGCAAGTAAATAGCGTATTTGCTTAGGCCATACTTCACCGATCCCTGGTTGAGTGGAGACGTAAGGGGATGTAATGAAAACAGAGTTCGAATGTGTGAGCATACTTAGAAAGTTATTATATGAAATGAATTCAATTTAAGTGTATTAAAACATTTTTAAGGAAAAAGTTGGAATAAATCAATCCAAGAATAACGTGAATTTCTTACACGTCTTGGAGATTGTAGTCCAGAAGTTCTTCAGCGACTTGAGATGTGTAATGTTCCAAGAGGTCATTGTTGCCATTGTGTGAGAAAATAGCGAAGCAATCCAATTCATATCCTCGAAAGGACAGTAATATTCCTAGAACGTTGGAGCGGTTATTTGAATTGGCAGGCTATCTGCGATGTTGTCAAAGGTCACACGTTTCAGGAGATCTTTCACAGCTGCCCAGAAATCCCATTCTGCCACGATACCTTTTTGCTTTGCATCTGCCATTTCTCCACTGCCTGAACAATCAAGTTCATGGTTTTCAAGATACTCCATTACCTGCTGGATATCGGAAGCGATAGTTGGAATGTTGTCAAGGCATATATCCATTCGCCAGTCGAATGGGCAAGTTTTGCGATAAAAAGATGGTTGTACGCAGATTGCATATGTGTAAATAAATGTCTTGTTGTAGCTGGCCCTGATAATAGATAGAGGCAGGCAGTCAAAAAGTTGTTCTATTTTTTTACCGTATTGATTTAGCTACGTGTAGAGGCGTATTCTGTCGGACATGGTTGTTAGCACAGGGAGCTCAGCCATTTTTTGCAAGCAAAAATAGTAGTAGGATGGCTGCAAGAGAGCGAGAATTATGGGAACTGTTCCTGTTATTCCATAGATAATCGAATAAATGAAGTCTGGTATTATACCAAAAACAGTTTGAAAGAGTGTGAGAAGGCAGGAGGAGACTGTGTTAAAGAAGTGTGCCGGACCTTCAGTGTGAGATGTGTTGAAAATTGTGTAACAATTTACAAAGTGTAATGGGAGGTTAGTATTTAAAAGGGACTGTATTTTACTTGAAGCGCGTGTTATCTGCAGTCGATACATTTCTTTTGCAGAAGTGAGTGAACAAAAGCTGTTTCAGTTTGGTTTGTTTAATTAAATCTGTTTTGAAAGTAGGTTTTGAAGGTCAAGTTGAAGATTTAGAGTTCTTTTGTGTGGGTGGGAATAGACATTGCAACAGGAAGTTGCTCAGTTTGAAACAACAGATGGTATGCCAACTCATAATCCGTAGGAGTGCATGTTATTGTGAAGCAGATAACTGCTGTTAGAAAGCTGTGTGAACGTTGGGCTGATTGTGGGAGTTGGCGTGGTTTTAAGAAAGTACGCATGATTGGCAGCTGTAAGCTTAGAAGCGTTATGCAGTTGGACATTCTTGGATAGTAATGAATGAGTGCCATTGTGGTCGCACTTTTCACCTGTAGAAAAAGTTCTGTATCCTCTTTAGGACAGCGATATGTAAATCGGAAAAACCACTGCTCGTGAATAAACGCGCTACCTTATATAATCAAATGCAACATGACAGACAACATGTACACCTAGAAGACACAACAACACAACGTACTGTGGGAACCGTGGCTAGACATGTATACAAACCAAACATGGCATGGTACCTCTGCCCCATAATGCAGAATGCGGGGGGAGATGGGAGCAAAGTACGTGCAAAGGTGGGAAGTGATTCTTTATTATAAAAGTATACAATGCAAAGTGTTGAGGGGATGTGCCGGACAGACTTGAGTATGCAGAGCACAGACATATACATGTGAATATACACTGATGGTCTATTGAGTGAAGTAGACAGTGAAAGAAGGCCCACCACGAGCCGGCGGAAGCTCCTGGGCTGAGGTTTGCTAGGTCGGAAGGTTTCTGAGATCACCGCTGGCTACCGCGACACAGGCATACAACGCCTAGCCCGAGGTCCAACACTGTAGAGTGCTCTGTATACTACTAATACAGTAGTTCAACAGGTACCAACAGTGGAACAGTGTCTTGATTGCACAATGGACGATGTTAGAACTGCATATGAGAGTGGAGATGAAAGTACTCCCTTCGATCAGGTGCAACCAACTCTAGGTCCCAACAGTGGAACTGTGTCTTGATCCCACAATGGACGATGTCCGATATTACCTGATGCATGTTTTTCATAGAACTCCCTCCGTTGAGGTGCATCGGACTCTGTGCTTCCGTAGCTAACTGCTACACATGATTATTGGGCTTGATTGACTATAGTCGCTGGACTACACCGCGGTACAGCAGGTCCGAACAGTGAAACGTTGACTTAATTCTATGATTGAGGATGTCAGAAGTTAAAGTCTGTGATAATTTCTGTGTACCCCCTCTGACCAGGTGCTACCAACTGTAGGTCCCAACAGTGGAACGGTGTCTTGATCGCACAATGGACAATGTTAGGACTGCATCTGAGAGTGGAGATGAAGGTACTCCCTACGACCAGGTGCAACCAACTCTTGATCCCACAATGGAAAAGGTCCGAAATTACCTGCTGCTTGCTTTTCATAGAATTCCCTTTGTTGAGGTGCATTGGACTCTGTGCTTCCGTAGCTAACTGCTGCACATGATTATTGGGTTTGATTTACTGTAGTTGCTGGACTACACCGCGGTACACAAGGTCTGAACAGTGAAACGGGGTCTTGAGGATGTCAGAAGTTAAAGGCTATGATAATTTCTGTCTACACCCCCTGGTCAGGTGCAACCAACTGTAGGTCCCAACAGTGGAACAGTGTCTTGATCCCACAATGGACAATGTTAGAACTGCATCTGAGAGTGGAGATGAAGGTACTCCCTTCGACCAGGTGTAACCTACTCTAAATCCCTACAGTGGAACGGTGTCTTGATCCGACAATGGACGATGTCCGATATTGCCTGGTACTTGGTTTTCATAGAACTCCCTCTGTTGAGGTGCATCAGACTCTGTGCTTGCGTAGCTAACTTTTGCACATGATTATTGTGCTTGGTTTACACCAGTCGGTTGAGTTCACCGCAGCACAGCAGGTCCGAACAGTGAAACAGGGTCTTGATTCTATGATTGAGGATGTCAGAAGTTAAAGTCTGTGATTATTTCTGTGTACCACCTCCGATCAGGTGCAACCAACTCTAGGTCCCCACAGTGGAACGGTGGGTGTCTTAAATCTACAATGGAAGATGTCCGATATTACTTGTTGCTTGGTTTTAATAGAACGCCCTCCATTGAGGTGAATCAGACTCTGTGCTTGCGTAGCTAACTGCTGCACATGATTATTGTGCTTGGTTGACACCAGTCGGTTGGAGTACACCGCGGTACAGCAGGTCTGAACAATGAAACGGGGTCTTGATTCTATGATTGAGGATGTCAGAAGTTCAAGTCTGTGATTATTTCTGTGTACCCCCTCCGATCTGGTGCAACCAACTCCATGCTTTCGAATTCAACGGTACGTGGCCGTGAGGCAATAATGAATAGTGCCTCTGGCCTACACTTCGGTCAGCAGGGCTCACAATTCAGATTGAGTGGTGATTGTTTAATTACAGAATCCAGTAGTCAAGTAACTAGAGCGTCTATTGAAATATACACAATATCCTTTTAGTTTACTTGCTTGAAGATATTTTTTTAGATGACTTATAGATTAACTACAATGACCAAATTCATCTTGCAAGTCCAAAGGAGCACTAAATAGTCTATACTGTGAACAGCAGAAATCGCAATTCGAATTATTTTGATTTATTTATTGCAGAGTTTTCTGTAATTAATGTTGTTGTGTTTTGTGAAGAGGAAGTGAGAAAAAGCATTCATGGTTGTCTGTGTGAGAACTGCCTTTAATTAACACTGCAGACAGTAGTGTTCACAATTCAGATCGAGTCGCTATTGTAGATGACTCAGTCCTGTAGGAAAAGACATTGCTCCAGTGCGCTCTGTCTGCACCATGCATACGTATCATTACAGGCTACGCACACGCATTTATTTGCTTCGCTTATGGGCAGGTCAAGTCCACATTACATAGCTGTGGGCCCTTGCTGACCGCTCTCTCTGACCTACACTGCAGACAGAAGTGTTCACATTTCAGATCGAGAGGTGATTGTTTAATTACAGAATCCAGTAGTCAAGTAACTACAATGTCTATTGAAATATACACATTATCCTTTTAGTATACTTGCTTGAAGACATTTTTGTAGATGACTTATAGGTTTACTACAATTACCAAATGTATCTTGCGACTGCAAAGGAACACAGAATAGTCTACACTGTGGACAGCAGAAATCAGAATTCGAATAGTTTTGACTTATTTATTGCAGAGTTTTCTGTAATTTATCTATCTATCTATCTCTGCATTTCTAAAGCACGCTACATACCCATGAGGGTCTCAAGGCGCTGGGGGTGCGGGGGCTACTACTGGTCGAAGAGCCAGGTCTTGAGAAGTCTTCTGAAGGCCAGCAGGTCCTGGGTCTGTTGTAGGCTGGTGGGGAGAGTGTTCCAGGTCTTGGCGGCGAGGTAGGAGAAGGATCTGCCGCCGGCGGTGGCTTTCCGGATGCGAGGAATTGTGGCGAGGGCTAGGTTGGCTGAGCGGATGCTTTGGGTGGGGGTGTGGAAGCTGAGTCGGTTGTTGAGATACGTAGGTCCGGTGTTCTGTAGTGCCTTGTGTGCGTGGATGAGAAGCTTGAAGGTGATCCTCTTGTTGACAGGGAGCCAGTGCAGGCCTCTCAGGTTGGGTGTGATGAGGCTGCGTTGGGGGTACGTCGAGGATCAGTCGTGCCAAGGCGTTCTGGATTCATTTAGTCGTCTCAGGAGCTTGGTTGTAGTTCCTGAGTAGAGGGCGTTCCCATAGTCAAATCTGCTGGTGACGAGGGCATGGGTGACGGTTTTTCTCATGTCGGGGGGGATCCATTTGAAGATCCTGCGGAGCATTCGGAGGGTGTTGAAGCAGGACGCGGAGACGGCGTTGACTTGCCTGGTCATGGAGAGGGTGGAGTCGAGGATGACCCCCAGGTTGCGCGCGTGATACGTGGGTTCCGGGGCTGTGCCTAGCGATGTGGGCCACCAAGAGTCGTACCAGGCTGATGGGGTGGGTCCGAGAATGAGGACCTCTGTCTTGTTCGAGTTCAGCTTCAGTCTGCTGTCCTTCATCCAGTCGGCCATGGCCTTCATTCCTCTGTGGAGGTTGGCTTTGGCGGTGTGGGGTTCTTCGGTGAGGGATATGATCAGTAAGCATGGGCGGATTTTGCGGATCCACGATTCGCGGATTTAGCGGATCCACGGATCGTGGATCCGCAAAATCCGCCTATTTAGCGGATTCAGCGGATTTGCGGATTGGGGGCGGGGCTCCCTCGAGTGTGTGGGCGGGGCCAAACGGACGGGGCTTCCACGCGAGCGCACATGCCTCTTGTGTGTCCGGGGATATTTGGGAAGAAGGCACATCTGCCCAGCCTCCCAACGCTCACGATTTTTTTTGGGCTGGTGAATGAGTCACTACATTTGCGCTTCAACTAGTTCCAGCGACCAAGTGTGTGTTACTATGCAATCGCGCCGAAGTGCGCAGGGGTCCCTTTAGTGAAATGTCCATCATAGTGGGTAAATGGCGGGAAGACGGTGCACACCTCGAGTGTGTGGGCGGGGCCAAACGGACAGGGCGTCCATGCGAGCATGCCTCTTGTGTGTATAAAAGGGCAGAGACCGATCAGCAGATTAGTTTTTGGGCTGATCAATGAGTCACTGAATTAAAGCTTCAACTAGGGCACATGCTTTATTGATATCTGCAAGTGTTTCCTGTTGAGGTTTATTTTTTTGTGCCAGGACCGTCGTGCCCGAATGAACCCTGCCCTTCATATTTACTCAAGAAGACACCACCGGTGAAATAATTTACGATGGCGCCGGCAAGCTGCCAGCGCCATCCTGCAATAGTTACTTAATTAGCTTCAACAGGAAGCTCTAACTGTTAAAATAAAGCAGGCGCTCGAGCCCCTGCTGTATCTTATCTATTAGAGCTTCCTGTCGAAGCTAATTAAGTAACCATTTGAGGATGGCGCTGGCAGCTTGCCGGCGCCATCGTAAATTATGCAGGCTTGAACTTTTGACCGCAAAATCCGCTCCGATCGCGGATTGCGGATTCTCGGTAAATCCGCGAGAGTTCGCGGGTCGCGGATTTACCGAAAATCCGCAAAATCCGCGATCGGAGCGGATTTTGCGCTCATGCTTAATGATCAGCTGGGTGTCGTCTGCGTAGGAGATGATGTTGAGGTTATGTTGTCGTGCGATGTGGACGAGCGGTGCCATGTAAATATTGCTCACTTGGCCACTGGATTCAAGATAGCCTGGCTGATGAGGATTATGAATCCGAAACCGGTCCCAGGATGCTTGTTTCCGGTCCATGGAAGACATGGCTTGGCAGTTCGGGCTGGACTGTTCCCATGAGGCACAGGGTCAGACTGATTTGCTTATAGCCATGTCTGAAATGGGGTGGCTGAGTGGGCTAAAGAATGGTGATGGATTAAACCCAGATCAGTTGACTGGGGGTGAGTGTTTGATTTGTTCAAACGCTCCGTCCATCATCCCCTTTTGTATCGCTTTGTTCGCCCTAAGTGTGGCAGGGTATGCTCAGACGTGAGTCCCTTGCTCACTTGGCCACTGGATTCAAGATAGCCTGGCTGATGAGGATTATGAATCCGAAACCGGTCCCAGGATGCTTGTTTCCGGTCCATGGAAGACATGGCTTGGCAGTTCGGGCTGGACTGTTCCCATGAGGCACAGGGTCAGACTGATTTGCTTATATCCATGTCTGAAATGGGGTGGCTGAGTGGGCTAAAGAATGGTGATGGATTAAACCCAGATCAGTTGACTGGGGGTTAGTGTTTGATTTGTTCAAACGCTCCGTCCATCATCCCCTTTTGTATCGCTATGTAGATATTGAACAGCGTTGGGCTGAGGGAGGATCCCTGTGGGACGCCGCAGATGATCTCGGTGATTTTTGAGCGGAAGGGTGGGAGGCGGACGCTCTGGGTTCTGCCGGAGAGGAAGGAAGTGGTCCAGGCCAGGGCCTTCTCTTTTTAATTCCGGCGTCGTGGAGGCGTGCTGATAGGGTTCGGTGGCAGACCGTGTCGAAGGCTGCTGATAGGTCCAGGAGGATGAGGGTGGCTGTTTCTCCTTTGTCCATCAGGATCCTGATGTCATCAGTGGCAGCGATGAGGGCGGTCTCGGTGCTGTGGTTGCTGCGAAAACCGGATTGGGAAGGGTCCAGGATGTTGTTGTTTTCGAGGTAGCGGGTCAGCTGTTTGTTGACAATCTTCTCTGTCACTTTTGCGGGGACCGGGAGCAGGGAGATGGGCCGGAAGTTCTTGAGGTCTTTGGGGTCCGCCTTGGGCTTCTTCAGAAGGGCGTTGATCTCGGCGTGCTTCCAGCTTTCCGGGAAGGTTGCTGTCTCGAAGGAGCTGTTGATTGTTTTCCGGAGGTGGGGTGCGATGGTTGTGCTGGCTTTGTTGAAGATGTGGTGAGGGCAAGGGTTGGATGGGGATCCAGAGTGGATGGTGTTCATGGTTTTGATGGTGTCTTTGTCGCTGACGTGAGACCAGGCGGTCAGGCGGCTGGTGCGGGTGGAGATTGCAGGGGTGGTGGTCTTGGTGGTAGGTGCGGGGGTGTCGGAGTTGAAGCTGAAGTGGATGTCGGGGATCTTGCGGTGAAAGGTGGCCAGGGAGTCGCACAAGTCTTGCGATGGTGAGATGTCGTTGCTGTTGGAGCTGGGGTTGGAGAGTTCTTTCATGATGTTGAAGAGCTCTTTGGTGTTGTGGGCGTTGTTGTCTAGGCGGTCCTCTTGGCGGTCCTCTTGGCGGTCCTGATGAGTTGGTGGTGTCTTCGGGTGGCGCTTTTGTGGGCTGTGTGGCTGTCTGGTGTTCGGTCGTGGAGCCATTTCTTCTCCAGCTTCCGACAGGTGTGCTTGGAGATCCGGAGGTCTTCAGTGAACCAGGCAGCTTTCTTGTTGGTGTGGTTGGTTGTGGAGGTCTTGAGAGGGGCGAGGGTGTTGATCCATTGTTTGAGGTTGGTCGCGGCGGTGTCAGGGTCGGTGGGGTCGGTGGGTGGTCTCAGGGTGAGGGTGGTCGTCAGTTGGTCCTCAGTGACCTTGCCCCAGCAGCGGCGTGGCAGCTGTTGGGTGCGGTGGTGTGTGGTCGGTTTCCTGAAGGTGAAGTGGACGCATCTGTGGTCGATCCAGTGGGGTTCGGTGGTGTGGTTGAAGGAGATGTGGGGGCTTGTGGAGAAGATGGAGTCCAGTGTGTGTCCAGCGGTATGGGTGGGTGTCGTCACAAGCTGTTTGAGTCCGAGGTTGACGAGGTTGTCGATCCGGGCGGTGGAGTTGGCGTCGTTATTGTTCTCGAGGTGGAAGTTCAGGTCCCCGAGGAGGATGTAGTCCGTGGAAGCGAGGGTATGGTTGCTGACGAGGTCGGCGATGGTGTCGCAGAACTGTGGTCATGGTCCCTGTGGTCTGTAGATGAGTGTTGCTCGGAGGGTGGTGTTGGGGTCTGTGTGAATCTGGAAGTGCATGTGCTCAGCGGTGGTGAGGGTGTGGTCGGTGTTGGTCGAGACTCTGAGGGTGTCCTTGTGGATGATGGCGATTCCCCCTCCAACTCCGTTGGTGCGGTCTCTACGGGAGATCTTGTAGCCCTGTGGGATGGCTATGGCGATGTCTGGTGCTGAGGTGGCATTCAGCCAGGTCTCCGTCAGGAAGGCGACGTCGGGAGCGGTGGAGTCTAGGAGGTCCCAGCGTTCGATGGCGTGCTTGCGAGCGGAGCGGGTGTTGAGCAGGATGCAGAGGAGGTGGTTGGGTTCTCTGGTTGATGGTTTGGCGGGCCGGATGCTGGTGAAACTGCAGTTCCGGCAGGCGAAGGGTCCTTGGGTTCACCTCGGGGTGGCACGGTAGCAGGGGTGGTCTTGTCCGGTGTTGAGTGCGTGGAGAGACTTGGAGTCGTGGTGCACGAAGGGAGTACAGAAAAACGTCCAGGAAAACGCAATGCAGCAAGGCAATAAGGGGGCACAGAAGGCAAGGGGGTATAGGAACAACGGCAAACAGCATGCAATGAGGCAGCAAGAGAATGAGGGACGAGAGCAGGGGCAAGGGGACTCATGAAGCAGCAATCAGCGGTGGGAGCAGGGCGGCAGTACAGGCGGCGACACAGGAGGACCGCGTGGCGGCTGGGGGGGCGACCTGCCTGAGGACAGGGTCAAGGGTCGCTCCCTTCACCGCTGCAAGTCCTCCATATGAAGGGCTGTGGGAGGGAGGAGCAGCTGGGAGGCGGGGACGGGGCGGCGAATGGGAGCAGCGGGTGGACAGGGCCACAGGGACGCAGCTATGTTGTTGTATTTTGTGAAGAGGAAGTGAGAAAAAGTATTAATGGATGTCTGTGTGAGTACTGCCTTCAATTAACACTGCAGACAGCAGTGTGCACAATTCAGATCAAGTCGATATTGTAGATGAGGTAGTCCTGTAGGAAAAAGACATTGCTGCAGTGCGCTCTGTCTGCACTACGCATACATAGCTTCGCAGGCCCCCGCACACGCTTTTTGTTGCTTCTCCTATGGCAAACTGTGTAGCTCAAGTCCACCTCAAGTAGCTGTGGGCAATTGCTGACCGCTCTCTCTGGCCTACACTGCAGACAGCAGTGTTCACAATTCAGATTGAGTCGCTATTGCAGATGACGCTGAGTTGATGGCAACAGATATTACTCCTAGTACGGCCCACCCGCAGCACGCATCATCGCTGGCTTTGCACATTCTGAATGAATCCTTTTGATGTGGCTATCTGAGTGCACTAGAACTGATGGACCCTTGATGATTCAATCTTTTTGTGTGTTATTTCAGATCTATTGATTGTGTCTCAGCATACCACAAGTTGTGGTTCTTTTACAATCGAATATCTTTCTTTATTATTTCAGATCTACTGTCCCTACCTTACTGCAGCACAAACTATTTATTCTTTTATTATTGAATGTCTGTGTGTGATCTAATAATTACTGTAGTAGTTGATGGTAGCGGAAACCATTCCCTGAGGGCTGCTTTACACTCACTCCACACGCATCCACCACAAACGTCACTGTTTATGTGACCCTGTTAATAAAAAGGTGTTGAGCGCACATGCCCGTACCCACTTCCACTATCTATCTGTGTCTATATTTTCCGTATCTATGCATGATACTGCCCCAGGGCCGTATTACATTACATTATGCTATGGACAGCATATGCAACCATGTTACCTCTGATGGTGGGGAAAACGTTGGTTATGTAACTTTTAGGTGTATGGCTATCACAAGTGGAAGGCTACTTTACAGACGATGAATATTGATGAAGAAGGTGGTTGCATGTTGTGTATAGTGTAAGATATGTGTACATAGCAAAAAGTTTCAAAAAAGCTCTCTAAGCAGAAGAGGCGTGTCTCATCAAATGCTGTGGAGAGAAGGACTAAAATGGGTGTCGTTTTGCAACTGCTACAATGGGAAATGTTATGCACTAATGAAATGCTTTTTTTTAATCGCGCACTCAACACGCAAGGAGACCGCACCCGATTTTAAGACAATATATTTACTATAATATAAGTGTATTGCAGTTAGAAATATATAAATGTTTAAATTATTTTATATTATTGCGTTGTCTCATAACCACTTTAAAGTTATTTACATATACTTTTGAGACATAAAAAAAAAATGAGGGAATGTCGTACCCAGCGCCACCATAGGTCTATGACGTAAGATAGGGCCTGGCAGAGTGCACTCATCGCATATGCAACGCTCAGCGGTCGCGACCCCTTACGTACATGACGTAATGCCCGGCTTTGTACTGCGTACCCGTAGCATACCAAACTAGCAGCTGGCACGACCTCATAATTATATGTTGTTACGCTGGACAGGGTGCCACAAACCCGTCGGATACGAAATGAGCATCATTTCAATATGGTGGATAGGATTCGCATGCTGATGGAGCTTGGTAGACTACCGGTAGGGGACTTTACTTTTCTAAAAAAAAAAGGAAACATGATATACATATTTATTTTTGGAAGATATAAAATAGTACATAATTTTAAAAGTTAAAAAAGGATAATCGAGTTGCAAAATATTGTAAAAAAGTTAGAAAAATTATAAGTTTTATAAATATTAAAACATTAAATTAACATTGAAAAAACCTTCAAAATTCACTGAAAAAACCCATAGGTTATATAGACATTATAGTCAGGAATTAGCA
The DNA here is from genome assembly GCF_964261635.1 of Lissotriton helveticus. Lineage (NCBI taxonomy): Eukaryota > Metazoa > Chordata > Amphibia > Caudata > Salamandridae > Lissotriton > Lissotriton helveticus. The sequence goes on from NC_136063.1 coordinate 2,095,317,587, forward strand.
TTTAATAAACCTTAGAAATTCACTGAAAAAAAACATAGGTTTCAGGGACGTTATAGTTAGTTGGACATTTCACTCATACAAAATGATAGAAATTCCCATGTTATGGTTAGTTCATCTAACTATAACTCGCGCCCCAGCAATGCACTGCTGATGACATCACATATTACATCATTCATGACATGGTCACCTGCATTGTCTGGAGTTTTTTATTAATGTTGGGAGGGTGGGCTAGATAATACGTCCTTGTAAATTCCCATAGAAGCCTATGTTCTGGAGTTAACATGGGCTTCTATGGGAAATAAAAAGGCCGTATTATGAAGCTCATTATCGCCGTTTAATCTGCAGTTTTCTGCCAATAAAACTGTGATAATTTTAACACCGGTCCTTGATAGTATGCACGTAAATTTACTGGTCAAAAAAAGAGCAATGAGCCACATTATCAACAAAAGGCGATACATTATCGTCGCTTTTATCGGCAGGAAACTGCTGATAAAGCGGCGATAATGGGCTTGATAATATTCCCTTGTGAATAACCATAGGAGCTCAGGTTAACACCAGAACCTGGGCTGCTATGGGAAGTTACAAGGGCCTATTATCAAGCGCATTATCGCCGCTTTATCGGCAGTTTCCTGTCGATAAAATCGGCGATAATGTATCGCCTTTTGTTGATAATATGCTCCTTCATTTCTATGATACTACGTAAAGCTTTCCTTTTTTTTGGTGTAGCAGTTGTACTCTCTTCGCATGCTCAGCATCGTTTCGAAGCCCACGTTTTTTTTTTCTTCAAGTTCAACAAGCAAACCTTTCTTTATATCAGTTAGTAAATCTGTCGCTTTCTTTTCCCAGTTCGTGTGTGTCATCCGCTGCTGTACTTTTGTACAGTATTAATAGTCATATTTTTTATATATTTATTTGAAAGGTAGTGCCGATGTGCCAAACGTTGATTACGTACTCCGTCCACCGCCATTTTAGTAGTTTCTCACCGTTGTTTTTATTATATCTGTTAGTTAGAACTCAGTAGTTTTCAATCCTACTCTTGAATATCTTACTATAGTATTTCAACATTATTTTTATTGTGGGCCGTCATACCCCTCCCCCACAAAATAAAAGAAGTATGTAGTTTTTTTTAATTAACTTTTATTAAACAATAAATATAAACGAAACTCAATTATAATGACATGAAATGAAATGAAAATGTGTTTTGTAGAGCGCAAAAATAGCTGCCCAGAGGCGTCCAAGCGCTATGGCTAACGATGTCTAGACAGCTGGGCAAGTGAACAGAAACTATATTAGAACTGGAAAAATAACTTAAACAATGTTATAAACAAATTGTGAAATAGATTCCAAAAGGTGTCTGATTGGTAATCTGCAAAAGAAAAAAGAAAATTAGAGTTTAGCATTATGTAGATGTGAGTAAATGAGCTGAAGCATTACGGCTCAAAAGCTCAAAAGTCACTGAATAAAATGTTATACATTTCACTCAGTCACTTTTACGAGGCCTTGCTGAACCCCCTTCTGCACAAGAAAGCCTCTTCTGGCACAGCGCTTTACATTGTAATACACCCTCCAGATGCATCCATAGAGCAGATGCATATATATATATATTCACTGAAAAAACCATAGGTTATAGACCATATATAGTTAGGAATTAGCATTTACAAAACCTTGAAAATTCACTGAAAAAACCATAGGTTATAGACCATATATAGTTAGGAATTAGCATTTAAAAAACCTTATTTTACTCACACAAAACCATTGAAATTCCATATATAGTTAGTTGCACTAACTATATATCGCACACCCGCAATCCACTGCTGATCATGTCACATATTACATCATTCATGACATGGTCAGTGACATCACTGATGACATCACTGATGACATCTCAAATGACATCACTGATGACATCTCAAATGACATCACTGATGACATCATCTAGTGTCTGTGTGTTTTTGTAAAGTTTAAATATGTTTTACATATTGAAGAATGAGTGGATGTATAAGTGTCTGGATGAAGGATTTAGTAGGTGCGTGACTGACTGTATGAGTGAGTGATTAAATGTGTCTCACTGAATGCATGGGTTAGTGACTAAACTGTCTTAATTTGTGCATCATTATGTCTGTTGTTCTGTAAACTGCTGCATGTGTTGATCATTAGCTATACGAGAGGCTATATGTGTTATTAATTGGTTGCCCAAGTATTTCTATGGGAGATTGAGTTTGTGTAGGGGTGGCTGGAAGGTGTGTGACTCTATGCATAGATGTGTGAGCAGTTTATTCACTAGGTGTATGAGTTCAAGAGTGCATGTGGAAACAGCTACATGGGCAGTTGACTGTGTGCATGAGTGTATTGATGAGTGAATGGATATCTCAATGCTACATGTCATAGTAAGTACATATGTAAAACACAGTACATGTGAGAGTTGGCATATATAAATAACTGTGCATGAGAGCCACTGAATGAGTGAGTAGTTGTATCGATCATTGTGAACTTGTATCAGGGATTGTATAAGAGAGTAAATATGTGTTAGTATATGTTTCAATAAGTAAGGTGTGTTTAACTGTATAGTTGAAGAAATGGAGGTGAGATTGTTTCTTTGCATGACTGACTGGGTGTGTGAGTAACTCCATGGATGAGTGGCAGTGTGTGAGTGTCTGTATACACTGAGTGTATCTAAGGTTATATTAGAGTCTGAAGAGGTTTATCGTATTAGCACAAGAATGATGTCAAATGAGATGTCATCAGTGATGTCATCAGTGATGTCATTTGAGATGTCATCAGTGATGTCATCAGTGATGTCACTGACCATGTCATGAATGATGTAATATGTGACATGATCAGCAGTGGATTGCGGGTGCGCGATATATAGTTAGTGCAACTAACTATATATGGAAGTTCAATGGTTTTGTGTGAGTAAAATAAGGTTTTTTAAATGCTAATTCCTAACTATATATGGTCTATAACCTATGGTTTTTTCAGTGAATTTTCAAGGTTTTGTAAATGCTAATTCCTAACTATATATGGTCTATAACCTATGGTTTTTTCAGTGAATTTCAATGGTTTTTTAATAGCAAATATCATAAGCTGTCGAATGTCAAGTACGTGGTAAGTGAAAACATTTTCGTGTTTATGCACACTGATCTGCTTTGAATGGTGCCCCCCCCCCTCATTTCTATTAGGAGTACTCTCTCTTTGCAGATAGTGAAAGGTAGTTAACGCAGGCCTTTGCCCCCATTGTAATCCGTCGTGCCTGCTTCTCTCTCCATTTGATTGATTGTTATCCAAGTATTTACTGTTTTAGAATTAGTTCTCTTTGGTTCATTCTCTATTTACAAACAAACACAGAGTCGCAATACTCTGTTTAGTCTTTGCAGATAACGAAAAACCGTGTAAAAAAAAAGAAAAGGAATCGAGCAAAATCAGTAGGCCACTAATGGGATCTCTTTTTGACCTCGCTAAAATAGAAACATTAGGAACAACCCCTCATGACAAATACAAAACTAGTGAGATGAACTGAACTCCACACAATGATGGCTGCAAAACAGCTCGGCTCCGCCACCCACCCCGCCCAAAATAACGATAAAGAACGGCTGCCATGATTGGTTGCGGAATGACCACGACGGAGCTACGAAATGGTGCTGCTCTCATGCTAACCCCAGCTTCAGTCTGAAACATCCAGAAACACTGTAGACTACCAATTCGATCAGTTCCGGTAGCGCCCCAATGTAACCCGGTAGAGAAGAACTAGCCCTCCCCTCTTTGACTGATGGTTCTTGTTGCCTGTCCCTTCTGTTGTCATTTAACAGAACTATTTAGCCTGCTGAAAGGGGTTGTGTTCCGACCGCTGGTTGGTGGAGACATTTTGACTATATTCTGTACCTGCGTTGTCGCGTAATGCGTCATATGACGCGCCGCGTTAGCGCATCCGGAAGTCATCCGGGGCGCGCAGCGCGTAACGTAAGCATAACAAGTCATGTGACTTGTTAATAAAACTTTTCATTGGTTCATTTTACTTTTCTTATTGTAATGATGAAAGGCTTGGTCATATGACCTAAAAATTACGCTTTTCATTACTTCCGAACATTATTTTTTCTTAAATATATGTTATAATGTTCCAGGCTAATGTACTTTCCCGGAAATTTTACAACTGTCCTGCAAGTAAAATATATTCTTTTTTCGAGAAAAAGAGCGTTTCTTCGTCCCATGACGGAGCCGTTGAGCAAAAGAGGGTCGACCTGCTGTCTTAGTCGCCGATACGCCTGAATATGAGATTCTTATCGATCACTTTATGTTGCAGGAATAGAAAACACAACAGCCCTTGACCATTTATCTTTACTGCGTTCCTTCGTATTATACCTTTTACCCTTCATGTAATTGGTCTGCTTTATTTCACTTGCCTTTTAATGATTCTAAAACAGTCACTATTATTAAAAACTTTACCAATGTATATACTACTACCATGTTTTCTTTTAAAAACCTTTATTGTGAAAATTTCATTATACAAATACGAGCCTATAACCACGTGGGCCTGCCACAGAGCAAACTGTAATCGTATATGATGAATAGACATTTACACTGTAGAGGAACGTAACGGGCGGGCCATTAGGTTGCAAGAACTAAGGTGTCTAACAGTTACGGAATCGGTGGACGTACATTTTATAATTAAAATACGACAGGGCCAGTTACAATAAAATTATCTAGATATACATTTGCGGGCAAGTACCATGGGTGACGTTAATTCGAACTTTCAACAGTACAGTAATCAATAACACATCAGAACTTAATATCAATAGGGATGTCGAAATATTCAATCAATTCTCGTCCCCGCCCGCCATGTGCTTCAAAACTGCATACGTATCTCGTGATTTCAAGGTTCTGCAACCAGTACACAACAAGGAGTTACGAGTCCCATTTATTCCGGCGCCATTTTGGGCGAGGACGGGCAGGTCCAGGATATAGTCAAAATGTCTCTACCAACCATCGACTATGATGATGTTCATATGCTGTATTTATTAGAGTAACACTCATCTGTCCACATGAAATTAATTTGCCACAATCTAAACATGTCATTTTAATCTTTCCAAAGTTCTTCTAAATATTTGGGACCGTTTCCCTTGCCTCTGAAGCTCTCAGTGCCACTTCTTTGATGAATGTACTAGCAGGTCAGGGGTTCTCCTCCAAATCTCTCTTTTATGCAGCACTATAATTAATTGGTGCCACCTCTCCATATGACGATGCATGGTATAGTTACCACAACTATATTTTTTTTCGGTTCCTCTGGAGAGTTCATCGTGGCAGATGAAGCGTGTAACATACCGGGCATTTACCTTTTTTTGCATGTACAGGAAAGGAAAAAAAAATCGAGCGTCCGAGTTCTAAGGTGTCCCAGGGCCATTTTAGTGGACCAGGCCCAAATCCAAAGAACAGGCCGCCATTTTGAGAGTCCTCTTGCAGCCGCCTGTCGCTGTAGCATCAAGAGCAGCCGAAACTCAGCTGAATGGCAACTGAAACGGTAAAGGGGCGCCCCACTACAGCAGACGAGCCTCCACCTAGGAAGGCCCATTCACGCCGGCTCCCCCCCCCTTCGGGCACCCCACGCCGTTATTCGGAGCAGTATTGTAGGATGGCCACACCAGTGCGGCAACTTGCTAGACATCACCTCGGTGGTAACCGAATCTCAACGCCTTGTGGTGTCTCCTATTCAGAAAACATTGTTATGCTGCCTTCGACCTATTCGCCGCAAGTGCGCACACAACTCAACTGCATAGCTTGCTAGACACCACCTCGGTGCCATCCGGATCTTGGAATGTCAGCACCTTTTGGTGTCTTCTCTTCAGAAAATATTGTTGCGCTGCCTTTGGCCCCATTCGCACATCGGTCCGCTACTGACGCCATCTCACAGGCTAATGGGGCGCCCCACGCCGAGTTTCAGCATTGTAGAATAACCACACCAGTACAGCAACTTGCTAGACATCACCTCGGTGCCATCCGGATCTCGGCGCCCCACTGCAGATGAAGTGCCTCTCAACTATGAAACCACCACGGTGACATCCGGATCTTGGCGCGTTGTGCTGCCTTCGGCCTATTCGCACATCGGTCCGCTACTGACGCAAACTCACAGGCCAACGGGGCGCCCCACGCCGACTTTCAGCATTGTAGGATGGCCACACCAGTGCTGCAACTTGCTGGACACCACCTCGGTGCCATCCGGATCTTGGCGCGTTGTATTGCCTTCGGCCTATTCGCACATCGGTCCGCTACTGACGCCGCCTCACGTGCCAACGTATTTTCTCCGCATTTTATACCCTATGCCGCATAACAGGTCATGTGACTTGTTTATAAAACTTTTCATTGGTTCATTTTACTTTTGGTTTCCTAATGATGGAAGGCTTGATCATATGACCTAAAAACAACACTTTTCATTGGATGAAAACTTTTTTTTCCCCCCAAACGATGAAAGCCCCACCTTGTTTCTGGATGTTTCAGACTAAACTGGCGTCAGCATGAGAGCACCACCATCTCGTAGCTCCGTCGTGGTCATTCCGCGAGCAATCATGGCAGCCGCTCCCCACCAGAAGCCTGCAGGAGTCGGGGCCCCCAAAACTTTTGATGAATTCTCAAGGCGGAGGGGACGCTTTCGAGAATGGGGTCCAAGACCTAGCAGACAAGCGTCCGATTTCCAAGGTGTCCCAGGGCCATTTCAGTGGACCACGCCCAAAAAGGAAAGAGCCTGCCGCCATTTTGAGAGTCCTGTGGCAGCCGCCTATCGCTGCACCGCAAGAGTGGGCGCAACTCAGCTGAATGGCGGATTTTGACACAGTGGACCAAAAGCGGATGGAATGGCAACTGAAACGGTAAAGGGGCGCCCCACTAAAACAGATGAGACTCCACCTGGAGAGGCCCGTTCACGCCGCCTCCCCCGGGGCGCCCCACGCCGTTATTCGGAGCAGCATTGTAGGATACCAAAACCAGTGCGGCAACTTACTGGACATCACCTTGGTGCCATCGTTCTGCTGCCTTGGAACTATTCGCACAACAGTTTGCTACTGATGACCCACCCCCCGCGACGCCCCACGCCGTTATTTGCTGGGTGGCAACTTACTAGACATCACTTTCGTGTCATCTAGATTTCGGCGCGTTCTGCTGCCTTGGAACTATTCGCACAACAGTTTGCTACTGATGACCCACCCCCCGCGACGCCCCACGCCGGAAATCTGGACGTTGTGCTGCGTTGGGACTATTCGCACAGCCGACCGCTACTTCGTTGTTTTTCCCTAAAAATGTTTATATGTTATTACTATTTTTGTTTTCTTGTATATATTTATAAATTATTAAAGTTTTATAATCTTACTACTTTGTCGGAGTGCTATATATTTTTAATGTGACACATAATTGTAAAAACTTTGATGTACAAAGAGTCATCCCTGGAATCTTCCGCTTCACGCTCGGTCCCCTCCCCAATCACAATACAGGATGGTTTTCAGATAATAGCAACGCTTCTGCTGTGACGGATCTCATCGAGTGTGGGCCTTGATCTACTATAACTCCTTTGAAGAGGGGTGATTCTTTACAGCTGTGGCCATAAACTACATCTGCAGGGCTAGCTGATAGCCTAGGACCGGCCTGGACAATCGGACACAGAGGAAAAGGAGTGTCAGAGGGTGCGGTAGTGAATAGGGCGAAAGGGAGGTGTCGGGCGGGCACAGGGTGTGATTCTCAGGGAAGAGCAGCGCAGATGGGGGGAGGTTTATTACCCATGCATAAGACAGAGAGCGGGGGTGACCACTGCCTGGGTGAGATGCTTGCGAGGGTGGGGAGCCATGCTAAGGATCGACAGCGTGCACAGAGTGGGTCTGGTCAGGGCATCTAAAATGGCTGCCGTGCACGACAAAAGTGTGGCATTTGAAAAAAGACAAGATGGCGCACACAATGTTTTTCAACAATTCCTGATTTCCTTCGAATCGAACGTTAACAGACGTTGGGGCATATTACCAAAGTTAAGCGATATTTATCCCTAACGATGCATTGCAAAGATTTTTTTACCGTCAGAAATTATCGCAGATAAACCTTGCTATTATCAAGGTTTATCGCAAATACGATAAAAAACGACCGCAATGCATTAATATCGCTGAAAACTCAGCGATATTCATGCATTACCGAGCTAATGCTCTTAGCCATGTTATCCACCTCTCATTGGATAACATGGCTAAGAACTGCTCAGGGCAGCTGTTACTTTTTGGAGATATTCGCGCTTATCTCGAATATTTCCAAAAGTTGATAATAGGAGATAGCGATGTTAGCGACTGTTTCCAGTCGCTAACATCTTGGCATGCCCACTTTGCATGTCATTAGTGATAAATATCACTCACATGCAAAGTGGGACCCAAGATGGTCGCTATCTCCTACTAGCCGTCGCTAACTGGTGTTAGCAACAGCTAGGTAATACAGATATAATTTTATCTCCGCGAAGCGGAGCGCTGTTACAGATATATATCTTGTTTTTGAACGTTAATTTCTCAAAATGCACTGAAGCACATATATTGAGACATAGCAAAGGCACATCGGGCTACCAGTCCCTAGGAGATAGCGATGTTAGCGACTGTTTCCAGTCGCTAACATCTTGGCATGCCCACTTTGCATGTCATTAGTGATAAATATCACTCACATGCAAAGTGGGACCCAAGATGGTCGCTATCTCCTACTAGCCGTCGCTAACTGGTGTTAGCAACAGCTAGGTAATACAGATATAATTTTATCTCCGCGAAGCGGAGCGCTGTTACAGATATATATCTTGTTTTTGAACGTTAATTTCTCAAAATGCACTGAAGCACATATATTGAGACATAGCAAAGGCACATCGGGCTACCAGTCCCTAATATTTTACCAAGTTTCGTGCAAATCCATTCAGCCGTTCGATTATTATTATTATTTATTTTTTTTGCCCCGCGGGGCCCTTTTAAAACCTCCACATCAAACCTAGGGGGTCAGCGAGGATCTACTATGCCCCCTTATGGTCATTTGCCCCTTCGCTTTGGCCTCCTCTTGTCTCTCGATCCTACCGAGAGACAAGATGGCGGCCGCTACGTACTGTTTGGAATGTTTACAGACACCGGAGAGCCAATCAGCTTCGCTTCGCAAAGCTCCGTAACGCGAAAAGTACGCGAAGCGGTGCGCTGTTACAGATATATATCTTTTTTTGAACGTTAATTTCTCAAAATCCACTGAAGCACATATATTGAGACCTAGCAAAGGCACATCGGGCTACCAGTCCCTAATATTTTGCCAAGTTTCGTGCAAATCCATTCAGCCGTTCGATTATTATTATTATTTTTTTTTTTGCCCCGCGGGGCCCTTTTAAAACCTCCACATCAAACGTAGGGGGTCACCGAGGATCTACTATTCCCCCTTATGGTCATTTGCCCCTTCGCTTTGGCCTCCTCTTGTCTCTCGATCCTACCGAGAGACAAGATGGCGGCCGCTACGGACTGTTTGGAATGTTGACAGACGCCGGAGAACCAATCAGCTTCGCTTCACAAAGCTCCGTTGCGCGAAAAGTACGCGTCCTGGGCCGCTGCCAGGTCCGCTGTTACAGATATATATCTTTTTTTAAACGTTAATTTCTCAAAATCCACTGGAGCACATATATTGAGACCTACAAAAGGCACATCGGGCTACCAGTCCCTACAATTTTGCCAAGTTTCGTGCAAATCCATTCAGCCGTTCGGGCTAAAAGTGAGGCCAACCGCCCTATGGAAATTAACATGGGAAAAACGCGTTTTGGGACCCCCCTTTTTTCTCGGCCCCCCCTTGACGAACCCCCCCAAAATTTTCAGGGGCTGCTCAGAAACAAAATGTGCCATTTTCCTGAAGATTTCAGCCAATTCCGTCCACAAACGCCAAAGTTATTAGACATAGAATTTTCAAAAAACCCATAGAGAAAAAATCCTAACTATATATACCTACTGGCGACCGCCAGTAGGTAATATATATATATATATGTATATATATATATATATATACACACACACATTATATATATATACTGTGCCAGAACATTGCATTCTGGAACCTGTAGGCGTGTTACCCCACGCTGCACTGATGATAAATTTTAGGGGCGGAGCGACGAACCTGGTAATAGGATGTTGGCGGGATACTTAAAGACGCTACTGTGTGCCCGCATCCACGCAACACCTCCAGCACTGAAGATGGCTCGAATACCTGCCGAAATGCATATGCTATGCTGTGTTTGCCGAATAAATGTCTCTGTGCCTCCATGTCTACCCGTCTGCTGCCTCTTCCTTCCCTTTGGGTGGAGTTTCTTGGACATTTTACAGCGTCACCGGCAGCATCACGCACAAGAGGCCCCCGCATCTGAAATTTGGGCTACAGAGCTGCTGGTTCTCTGCTCGCGCAGATTTCTTCATTTTCCAGGGTACTGGATTTTCTGTGGCCCCCATCCAGGCAAGTGAAAGATTTGGGGCGGTGATGTCGTCATCGATGGCACGTTGGGCGAGGCTGCTACATACCTTACCCCCGCCGTTATGATCCTGCTTGCTGTGGATGGTGATGTGGTCTAGGGGACCCGAGGAGGCTCGGACTTTCGTAATACTTGCACAGTTTGAGGATTGAAATTTTCCAGGCAGCCCATCCTCCCCAGTTTCCATAATGTGCCAGAACATTTCATTCTGGAACCTGTAGGCGCGTTACCCCACGCTGCACTGATGATGAATTTTAGGGGCGGAGCGACGAACCTGGTAACAGGATGTTGGCGGGATACTTAAAGACGCTACTGTGTGCCCGCATCCACGCAACACCTCCAGCACTGAAGATGGCTCGAATACCTGCCGAAATGCATATGCTATGCTGTGTTTGCCGAATAAATGTCTCTGTGCCTCCATGTCTCGCCGTCTGCGGCCTCTTCCTTCCCTTCGGGTGGAGTTTCTTGGACATTTTACAGCGTGACCGCCAGCATCACGCACAAGAGGCCCCCGCATCTGAAAATTGGGCTACAGAGCTGCTGGTTCTCTGCTTGCGCAGATTTCTTCGTTTTCCAGGGTACTGGATTTTCTGTGGCCCCCATCCAGGCAAGTGAAAGATTTGGGGCCGTGATGTCTTCATCGATGGCACGTTGGGCGAGGCTGCTACATACCTTACCCCCGCCGTTATGATCCTGCTTGCTGTGGATGGTGATGTGGTCTAGGGGACCCGAGGAGGCTCGGACTTTCGTAATACTTGCACAGTTTGAGGGTTGAAATTTTCCAGGCAGCCCATCCTCCCCAGTTCCCATACTGTGCCAGAACATTGCATTCTGGAACCTGTAGGCGTGTTACCCCACGCTGCACTGATGATGAATTTTAGGGGCGGAGCAACGAACCTGGTAACAGGATGTTGGCGGGATACTTAAAGACGCTACTGTGTGCCCGCATCCACGCAACACCTCCAGCACTGAAAATGGCTAGAATACCTGCCGAAATGCATATGCTATGCTGTGTTTGCCGAATAAATGTCTCTGTGCCTCCATGTCTCCCCGTCTGCGGCCTCTTCCTTCCCTTCGGGTGGAGTTTCTTGGACATATATATATATATATATATATATATATATATATATATATATATATATATATATATATATATATATATATATATATATATATATATATATATATTACCTACTGGCGATAGCCAGTAGGTATATATAGTTAGGATTGTTTTCCATAGGGAAATCGCAACATTCTATTGGGAATAACTTTGGCGCCGGTTGAGGAATCTTCCTGAAATTTTCCTTAACTTTGCCTCGCGGTGCTCCGCTCCTTCCCTGAAAGATTGGGGGGGATTTGTCAAGCGGGGGCCGAGATAAAAGGGGGTCCCAAAATGTGTTTTCCCCCATGTTAATTTCCATAGGGCGGTTGGACTCACTTTTAGCCCGAACGGCTGAATGCTTTTCCACCAAACTTGGCAAAATTGTAGGGACTGGTAGCCCGATGTGCCTTTGCTATGTCTCAAGATATGTGCTCCAGTGGTTTTTACGAAAATTAACTTTGAAAAAATATATATTGGGCTACATTGGGCTATATATATCTTAGAGCCCAAATGTAGCCCAATGTAGCCCAATGTAGCCCAAAGATGGCCACCAGAGACAAAAAAAACAAATGTAGCCCAAATATCAGCCAGATGTAGCCCAACTATAGCCCAATGACAGAATGTCCCAGAGTGTTCTAAAGAACAACTAGAGCGCTAACAGTCTTACTTATGACAAAAGTATGGCACACCTGAAGTCATCTTGATTGGAATAAAGTGTTAACACTTAAAACATTTAATTTGCAAAGGAACAAAATGAGGGGGTACATTTTGCCATAGAAATTATGATTAGTGCTGAAGAAAGAAAAATGAGGGCACATTTTGAGTGACTTCTCAAATCCTCTTATATTTCATTAAAAAAATTCTGATATGCAGTCTCCCAAGATGGCCACCAGAGACAAAAGAGCCCAAATGTAGCCCAAATATCAGCCAGATGTAGCCCAACTATAGCCCAATGACAGAATGTCCCAGAGTGTTCTAAAGAACAACTAGAACGCTAACAGTCTTACTTATGACAAAAGTATGGCACACCTGAAGTCATCTTGATTGGAATAAAGTGGTAACACTTAATACATTTAATTTGAAAAGGAACAAAATGAGGGGTTTCATTTTGCCATAGAAATTTTATATATATATATATATTCACTGGGATTTAAAAGCTTGTCTTAAAGTTAAACCAAGGAATAAGAAAGAAGTGGCCACTTGCAGACTAAACTACAGAACCAAAGTAAAAGAGCGGAAGAAGCTGCTTCAAGCAGAAGTGTGGGCAGATCTGAGAGATGCGGGAGAAAACAGGGATTTTGCAGAATTCTGGAGAATTGTAAATCGGCCCTGTTTTAACGAGAACTCTGCCCCGGCGATAAGTAGTAACATCATCCCAGAGCAATGGGTCAATCACTTTCAAGGGCTATACAACAAGTTACACCTAGCAATCCAGGAGGGCAAATGGCAGGGTACACGGAGTGATAAAATAACCCTCTCGCTAGTGGAGATAACAAATGCAATCAGTGGGTTGACCCCAAACAAGGCCCCTGGTCCGGATGGCACCCCACCGGATCTATATAGAAGCAATATAGACTTATGGGCACCAATTTTAACAAGGGTCCTAAATGCAGCCATCAAATCTGGCCTCCCACGCTCCTGGTCCATGGCACTGATTGTACCCATATTCAAAAAAGGGTCCAGGGATGATACTAAGTGTTATAGGCCGATCTCGCTCATTGATGTTTCTGCTAAAATTTTGGGGCGAGTGATTTTAAACAGGCTGATGGAGTGGACTGCGGAACATCATATCTTGGCCGAAATGCAATATGGGTTTAGGGAGGGCAGATCGACAAGTGACCAGTGCCTAAATTTGTATCTTTTAACAGCTAAGTACACGAAAGCAGGCAGGGGCATGGTCTACATGGCATTTATGGACCTAGCCGCGGCCTTTGACAATGTCAATAGGTCTAAACTATGGTCCATGATGCATAACCTAGGGATAGAAGAGGGCCTGATTAATATCCTGAAAGAGCTGCACTGGAACACCACGGCTAAGGTCCGTTTCAGCCCAGAGGGGGGGCGAACTGATCAATTTTTATGTTCAGGGGAAGTAAGACAAGGGTGCATATTAGCTCCTTTTCTTTTCTCCCTTTACAATAATGCCCTAGAGAACGCCCTTATCGCCCTAGAAGTTGACTCTCCCAAAGTAGGACCGCGTCACGTCCCAGTACTATTGTACGCGGATGACGCGGTCCTGCTGGCCAGGACCCCAAGGGCTTTGCAACTCCTGGTGGACGGATTTGTTAAGTTCATGGGGGACTTGGACCTGTCTGTCAACCTAACAAAATCCTTTGTCATGGTTGCCGGTAAAAAACCCACCAATAAGAGCGTGTTCAAAATTGGGTCACACACCCTAGGCAAAGTAAAGACCTTCCCCTATCTAGGGCTGCTAATGGACGGGGACATGCAGTTTAATCATCTGCTCGAGGCCCATTGCACCAAGCTTGTTTCCTCAACTGGGGCCATCTCGAGCTTCGCCCGTAGATTGGGACGCTGGTGTCCAGAACAGATAATGGCATTATATGGCTCAATCAGTACAGCAAAGGCCTTGTATGGTGCTGAGGTATGGGGCTTCAGGGACTGTAAGCCACTTCAACAGCTTGAAGATAAATTCTTTCGAAGAATCTTAAAAATCCCGCAAACCATCGCTGCCGAAATTGTCCATGATGAACTGGGGATGCCATATATCTCTGACATTGTCAAACTAAGGCCACCCATGGCATGGATGAGAATTTGGACCAACCCGGAGGCAGCCCTGACCAGGGAAATAGTTACAGACTGTTTACAAAGAAACAAGGCTCTACAAATCCCTTGGTTGAAACATGTGAAAGACTCTTTAACGAGTATTGACCAGTGCCAATTTTTTAATGATCCTTCCTCGATTGTAAATAGCTGTAAACCAAAGGTGAAAAAATTGCTTTTAGAAAAATGTGTCTCTGACAGAAGAAGTCGCGGCCTGGCAAAGAACTCATTAGCAGCCTATGACCTTGTAAGAAATGGGGAGGGAATGGAACCTACCTGTTTCTTATGTATAGTCAGAATGATCGGTTTTTAATGTGCTGTTTTAGGCTTAATTGGTTACCAAACATCTTAGCTTACCCTGCTGGTTTTACCGTAACAATTGAGCAGAAGGGTGCCTGCGGCTGCGACAATAGGTCTCCGCAGGACACCCTTCATTTTGTACTTTTATGTCCATTTTACAGTAACCCTAGACGTTTGTTTTTGGTTGACATTTTTAAGAAACAGAAATTCCGCCAAGCAAAAACTGCATTGTTGTTTTTACAGAAAGCCACTGATCCCCACACCCTATGTGCCATTTTAAGCTTTTTAAAAGTAGCGTAAGATTGAGGAATACAAGAAATGAATTTGTTTTGTAAAACTATACCTGCCTTGTGGATCATATCCTCTCTTCTCTATTGATGTTTTTAACATGAAAAGTTCAGGAATTAAATTTTAATGAAATTTTAATGAAATTTTATAATGCAATGTGCTTTTATGAGGAATTTTTATTCTTCGAAATAAAGATTTACTGAACTGAACTGAATATATATTCACTGAAAAAACCATAGGTTACACATCAGTTATAGTTAGGAATTAGCATTTAAAAAACCTTTGAAATTCACTGAAAAAACCATAGGTTTCACACCAGTTATAGTTAGCTGGAAATTTTACTCGCATAAAACCATTGAAATTCCCACGTTATAGTTAGTTGGACTCACTATAACTTGCACGTCTGCAAGGCACTGCTGATGACGTCACATATTACATCACTCATGCATATATTTAAATATTTAAACATTACTCGCTAATATATGTATTCACTAAGATACACTTAATAAGCCAGTTAACCAATCAATTTTTTTTTTTAAATCACTGACAAAACCATAGGTTTCAGGCCTTATATAGTTAGGAATTAGCATTTAAAAAATCTTTGAAATTCACTGAAAAAACCATAGGTTTCAGGCCTTATATAGTTAGGAATTAGCATTTAAAAAACCTTTGAAATTCACTGAAAAAACCATAGGTTTCAGGCCTTATATAGTTAGGAATCAGCATTTAAAAAACCTTTGAAATTCACTGAAAAACCATAGGTTTCAGGCCTTATATAGTTAGGAATTAGCATTTAAAAAACCTTTGAAATTCACCTAAAAAACCATAGGTTTCAGGCCTTATATAGTTAGGAATTAGCATTTAAAAAACCTTTGAAATTCACTCAAAAAAACCATAGGTTTCAGGCCTTATATAGTTAGAAATCAGCATTTAAAAAACCTTTGAAATTCACTGAAAAAACCATAGGTTTCAGGCCTTATATAGTTAGGAATTAGCATTTAAAAAAACCTTTGAAATTCACTGAAAAAACCATAGGTTTCAGGAGTTATATAGTTAGGAATTCGTTTTTAAAAAACCTTTGAAATTCATTCAATAAACTATAAGTTTTAGTGGTGTTATAGTTAGCTGGACATTTTACTCATACAAAACCAATGAAATTGCTCCTATATAGTTAGTTGTACTAACTATATTTCGCGCACCCGCAATCCACTGCTGATGATGTCACATATTAGATCATTCATGACATGGTCAGCGACATCACTGATGACATCTCAAATGACAAATAACTTCTGAAACCTATGGTTTTTTCAGTGAATATATATATATATGAACACACCATCCAGCTCCCAAAGACGAGTCCCTGGCAGAAGGCACGGACACGAGGCTGTACGGCATTGATTTATATTTTCTGGACACCTTCAACCCATGAGGTAGGAGAAGATACGCGTTTCGGCTTACAAAAAGCCTTTGTCAATCTTGATGGCACCATTACACACACTTGCTATATAAAGACACTCCCACTTAAGCATAATGAACATGGAAGAGATACTTTCAGGTAAGTCAAACATACTGTGTAGCTCAAATACTAAAATAACATGTTTGAAATGCTATTGTAGCAGCGTCAATAAATATCCACAATATTAGCAGACATAAGTAACAAGCGTAGCGAACATTGTATGATGAACCTTCCAGTGGGAAAAATATTTCAAGTATAAATGTGACGCCAGTCTAATTCATCTCATATCACCTGAACTTGTAAGTTAAAATAACATTATTTAAAAGACAAGCTGCTGAAAGTCATTGATTTATTTCTTAGAGACATCCTCTGCCACAAGTTGAAAACCACCGCTGATCACAGTGTCATCATAATGTACCTTTTGATCTTTCTTCTGCATGTCATGAAAACTCCTGACGTATGAAAAACGGACACATTTCAATCGCCATAAAACAGCAGGCTTAGAAAAGGGATAACTGAAGTCTCACTCCGGAATTCAATTAGGCACTAATTGTGCAGAGTCAAATATCGTCATGAAATAACAAATCACCGGTATGGAACATCTTGGAACTACCACTCCCAGAATGTTGCATGACGTTCCAAACATTTTCACTGGGAGTTGCTGACAGAAATTAAGTCTTTATGAAGGTCAAATCAAGGATGCAATTTGGCCAGGGCGAATGTCTCAATGTCCAAAAAATTCAGCAGCATTTATGTAAAATAATTGACAGGCACAAACTCGGGGATGAAGGGGGCCAAATAGAAAAAAGGGGTAAGTATGCCAGACAACCTCACCGCTTCTGCATTGGCGTCAGCAGTGCCCAGTCACCAGTGGATGCCAGACTCCTGTGAGTTAAGGACCCCGCGCTGGCAGCCGCAAAAACCGCCCCACTGCAGGATCCCAGACCCCCACAGTTGCCATCCTTGTTCCTCTTCCTGGCTATCCATCTGGGGGCTCAACCTCTAGCACTCACGTACTCCTCCAAAGAAAATTGCGGTCAAAAGCGTAGAGCCACAAACGACTGGTGTTCCGTGAAAAGCATGATGACCGCTCACGCTGCATCAAATGAACACACCATCCGGCTCCCAAAGACGAGTCCCTGGAAGAAGGCACGGACACGAGGCTGTCGATTAATTTTTTATGGACACCTTCAACCCACGAGGTAGGAGAAGAGACGCGTTTCGGCTTACAACAAGCCTTTGTCAATCTTAATAGCACCATTACACACACTTGCTATGTAAAGACACTCCCACTTAAGCATAATGAAAATGGAAGACATACTTTCAGGTAAGTCAAACATACTGTGTAGCTCAAATACTAAAATAACATGTTCGAAATGCTGAAAAAAGCAATTGCTAAATTATAAAAATACACAATGCATATTGTCTCAGCTTCAATAAATATCCACCATATTAGCAGACATAAGTAACAAGCATGGCGAACATTGTATGATGAACCTTCCAGTGGGAAAAATATTTCAAGTATAAATGTGACGCCAGTCTAATTCATCTCGTATCACCTGAACTTGTAAAGTTAAAACAACATTATTTAAAAGACAAGCTGCTGAAAGTCAATGATTTATTTCTTAGAGACATCCTCTGCCACAAGTTGAAAACCACCGCTGATCACAGCGTCATCATAATGTGCCTTTTGACCATTCTTCTGCATGTCATGAAAACTCCTGACGTATGAAAAACTGACACATTTCAATCGCCATAAAACAGCACGCTTAGAAAAGGGATAACTGAAGTCCCACTCCGGAATTCAATTAGGCACTAATTGTGCAGAGTCAAATATCGTCATGAAATAACAAATCACAGGTATGGAACATCTTGAAACCACCACTCCCAGAATGCTGCATGACGTTCCAAACATTTTCACTAGGAGTTGCTGACAGAAATTAAGTCTTCATGAAGGTCAAATCAAGGATACAATTTGGCCAGGGCGAGAGTCTCAATGTCCAAAAAATTCAGCAGCATTGATGTAAAATAATTGACAGGCACAAACTCGGGGATGAATATATATATATATATATATATATCCATCCTCCAAAAAGAGCCGGGACACCCAATGCCGCGGTGGACCTCCGGGTCAGAGGAGCCGGGTGAACAATCCTGCTTACTGTGCCTTAAAAAAGCACTCTTGCACTCCTCTCAAGTAAATAACGCCAGAATCCCACGATCTGCCGTACAGACGATGCTTTATTGCATTAAGCTAACAAAAAAGAGAGCACCCTACGCGTTTCGGCGAAACCGCCTTGCTCACGGGTCAGCTCGATGTAAATTTAGACAGACATTTAAACTTTGTGCATGTGATCAAACAAAGACATAGAAAGTGGACTAGTGTAAAGAAAACTGTCGGACATCTTGTAATGTTTACATTTCCATCTTAATACAGGGACATGCCCAAAACATAACTCAATATGTGATATGTGATAAGTAGGATGGAGCATTTCACTGGTGGCTCTCAGTTGGCGCCGATGGGGTCCTCGCTGTAGGATCACATCCAATAGAATCTTGTAAAACTAAAGACAAGAGGATTATTTGTATATTATTCAAAATATTATTTGCATAATATTAAGCCAAACATGGAACAAGACACGGAGTCACGCAGGAGATTAAGGGCCAAGACTATGTTTGTTAAGACATCTGAGCAACTACAGACACAAGACAAAACTACAGTACCAACATCTTTGCACCAAAAGTATTTACAGTGGGAAAAACTAATGCGAAAAGAGATCTCAAAGTGGTGGGAGGCAATCACATTGGAAAAGTATCAGGAAGAGAAACAAGTCCCTCGTGGACTCAGAATTCCTATTGTCCCATCGTATGAAGACCCGGATCCGGAATTGGCAGATGCGTAGGCAAAAAATTTGATGGATTGCTCAAATCGCATGTTGTCAATATTAATTAAATTTGCATGGAAGAGAAAAAACAGCTTGATTAAAGCAATTGAAGAATTAAAAAATGAAATTGAATAGGAAGAGAATGGCGAAATGTTCCAAACAAAGATGGATGACATCAAGAAGAAAATTGACAAACATGAAGAGGAAATCATTGCCAAAAAAGAAAGGAAGTTTTTAGAGATAAAATAGACTACCAAACAGGAAGAGGCTTCACCTTTAGTCAAAAATACGACAACATGAGTCGCAAAGGAATCCAAGGGACGTTGGATACAGTATATGGTGCAGGAGGAGCTGACAGAGATGTCAGTGAAAGTGATGTTTCTGAGGATAGTTCAACGCAGGCTGTTAAACCAACTACAAAGTCGACAAATTTTTGGGAGGATTTTTGTATGATGAATCAGACGTTAAACCAGAACAATTGGCAAATAGACAGGGGCAGAGGGAGAGGAAAGGGCTTTGCCGGACGAGGCAGAGGAAGAGGAAAAATTACAGGAGATACAGCAGCATCCGCAAGCAAAATAGGAGGGGTGGATGGAAAATCAGCAACAACCCCAATTGGAGTGGAGACAAGGGGACAAAAACGACAAGGAAAATGATCTCCAGAAATGTGGTAAATCTTTCTAATCGCATTTTAAATGTTGTTGAAAATGAAGTGTAACAGTGTCTCTCATTCTGCCCCACGAGTATTTTTTCCTATTCCCGGGAAAGAATTTATATATTTCAATTTACAAGAAAACTGCGATTGCATAAATGGCACAAACTTAAAGTTAAAAACATTGTGCAATCTAGAGACAATATTGCTGGGGCTCCGGCAATTGAATTAATCAATTAATTAGATGCTCTCATTGCTTTGAAAGAACTGGAACAGGACAATGTGGAGCTACCACCCATTGATGCTGAATCCTTGGGTTACAAGGTTAATTTAGGCTGTCCCAATGAGTTTAAGTCAAAATACACATTTAATCCTGTGTTATCCTCTGGTGGTATTGATACATTTGAAACTCTAACGATCAATGATTTTAAGAAATTGGTGAAAAAGAAAATATGGCCTTATGACAATCTAACACAAAAACAAAGAGAAGCAGTTAAATCCCTCCAAGCAGATCCCAATATAGTTATCCGACAATTGAATAAAGGAGGAAATGTTGTTGTTTTGAATGTAGAAGACTAGGTACAGGAGGGTTTGAGACAACTTAATCAGCAAGAATGCTATGAATAAGTCCCTAAATCCAGATTAGATGAGTCACATTCTATCTATCAAGGAATGTTGAAAGAATGGCACACTTGTGGCATCCTTGAATGGGATGAGTATGGATTCCTTCTAAATCGGAATCCCAAAGTGGCTATCCTTTACCTGCTACCCAAATTACATAAGGATCCAACTAGACCACCAGGGAGACCCATCGTGTCTTCGATGGGTTCACTCTTGGAAAAAACATTGAAATACATCGACTAATTTTTACGACCCTATGTAGAGTTATTACCCTCGTATTTACAAGACAGCAGGGATTTCCTTAAAAAAATCAAGGATGTCACATGGCAGGAAGGCTTTCTCCTAATGACACTGGATGTGTGTAGTCTGGACACCTCGATCAGGCATGACGATGGTGTGCAGGCATGCGAGCATTATTTGAAGTCATGCTCCATCTCATTTTACAAACATAATGAGGTAATTCTTCAGATGATTAGATACTGTTTGGAGAATAAGTTTTTCATCTTCAATGGTCTATGTTACAGGCAGAAACAGGGTACAGCGATGGGCACCTGTTTTGCTCCCAGTTTTGCCAACCTATTCATGGGCTGGTGGGAGCGACAGGTGCCCATGGTTTACGACTAGGGCTCCCGGTTTTCCGTTTTTACGGATTTTTACATATAAATACAGATGGAAAACAAGTTTTCTTTTATCTGTATTTATATATAAAAACAGGAAAATACTAGTATATTTTGCTGTGCTGCCATCTGGTGTCTCCCCTTCCTTAGAGGGTTAAGAGGTGGCAGCTTCCCGTGCGCACACAGAGCTGCCAGCCGCACCCGAGTACTTCACAGGTCTTTGAAAGACCATTTATTTGTTAATGAGGCTGCTTTGTTATTTTACCCCTTTTAGAGCTCCTGCCAGAGTCAGATTAGGACGGACTCCGTTCCCTGATGGAATTAGCAGGTCTGGAAAGCAGCAGCAGCTGCCTCTGGGGATGCAGAGCCGGTGCTTGACACATGGATATAAAAAGTGCGCCGCCTCCCCCCTTTCTAGACGGCAAGCTACAACTGTTCTTCCCATCTCGTGGTCCCTCTACAGCTGATCACTTTCCCACTTGTGTGGGTATGTCAGCTACCCTGTTCTGTGGTGTGATATCCATGAGAGCAGCAGTCACTGGCTTGTGTGTAATGTGACTGCAATCAATATGTGACTAGCTCTACTAGGACTTGTTTTGTGAGGTGCACGGATTAGCAATGTAAATATGACGGCCCGGTACTACACTACACACCTTGTGGAAAGCAGAAACCCTTTGTATAAGTAGGTGTGTGATTTGGGGGTGATGGCCTAGCTGGAAAGTGATCCACTGGGGAATCGACATCATAGACATTCCACAGGTTATGATGGGCACTGGGGAAAATGCTTTGTCGGCTGGTTCAACAGGATTGCCCGGTCAATATGATATGTGAGGGGAACCCTCGATGGAGAATGGAAGTGGTGAAGCAAGGGGTGGTGGTTAAGGGAGCGTTGGAGGAGGTAGAAGAGGAGAGAGAAGTCGAGGCTCAATGTTTCTTGAGCTTGTGAACTGGGAGACACTATTTTGT
Organism: Lissotriton helveticus; assembly: GCF_964261635.1. Taxonomy (NCBI): domain Eukaryota; kingdom Metazoa; phylum Chordata; class Amphibia; order Caudata; family Salamandridae; genus Lissotriton; species Lissotriton helveticus. The sequence goes on from NC_136063.1 coordinate 2,095,339,735, forward strand.
TTTAAATTTTACCCGATGTTCTGTATGTGGAAAATCACTTAAAAAATTGTGTTTTTTACAATTAACTATGTACATCACACACCGTGCCATTTTATTTTTTAAACGCTTTCATAATATCTTAAAATGTTTGTTGCATTCCAACAGGCAGGCTGCATGAAGCGAAATTAAATGTTTCATTAAACAACACAGAGTGCATGTGCATTAAATAATTACAAATTATTCAGAAGCGTGTCACACTTGACGTGCACTGTGTGCGCCAACCTGCAGTGCCAGGAGTGCATTAAACAAAAACCTAATTATCACACTGAACACAGCTCCGCACGTTTGTATCATGGGAATTCAAGCCAATAGGCTTACATCTTTTAAACAGGAACAAAGAGTGGGGGTTAAGTTCTACCCAACAGCAATCTTCCTTTCTCACCAAGCAGGAATCTAATGACCCAACATGACCTGTGTCCTGCCTGCCTCCAGGCCTTCGACAGAGATCACAGATTGGGGCTTATTTACAAGCTCCTTGCTTTGCATTGTCCTTTTAAATAAATGTGGAAAAATACTAGCTATAGCATCATCTTTTGCTTGTGGCAAAAATAAATGTGGATACATACAGAAAAAATGTCCGAAAAATAAATATGGATAAGTACAGACGGAAATGGCAAAAAAATAAATACCATAAAACCGGGAGCCCTATTTACGACCAATACCGCAGCCATGTAATTACATGGCTGCGATATATTGATGATCTGTTCATAATTTGGTGAGGCAATCAGCAACAGGCCATGGAGTTCATTACTATCTTGAACAATAATAATGTTTACTTGAAATTTGAGGGCAGAGTGAGTGCCACAAATGTGGAATTTCTAGATCTGCAGATCAAGGTGGTGGACAACAAATTGATCTCCAGTCTGTATCATAAGGATACTGCCAGCAATACTTTATTGCACGCAAAGAGCAGTCATCCAAATACCCTAATCTGTAGCATCCCTTACGGTAAATTTCTTCGGGCACGAAGAAATTGTAATACAGAGGAAGATTTCAATAAAGAATGTGAATAAATGACCAAAAGATTCTTAGAGAGAGGCTATAATCTAGACTCTATCCAATCCTCTCACTCAAGAGCAGCTAAATTTAAACAAGATGTGCTATTGGCCCCTTTCGACTCTAAACAAGAATCCAATACGATCAGGTATATTACAACCTTTAACTCTAGCTCATTGTCTGTACACAAGTGTCTCAAAAAGCACTGGAAAACATTGAGGGCTGAATCCACTGTAGAAGATGTAGTTGGTCATTACCCCAACATCACTTACAGGAAAGGTAATTCTGTGAAAGACAAACTTTGCAACAATGATGTCACAAAAAGAAATCCTGGCTCTGATATCCGTTTTTGTTTTACGTGTATGTCCTGCAAGGCCTGCAAGTATAGCTGTAATGTGAAGAAAGTTTATTAGCCTACTAGTGATAGTGAGAAATTGATTTAAAAACATCTGACATGTCTTTCGGACCACTGCATTTATGTCCTTACATGCGCATGTGCCAAGAAGTACGTTGGCAGCACCATGTTTGCAGCGAGAAAACGTGTTCTTGAGCACATGAGGGCTATTCAAATAAGGATAAACTATCTCCAATGGCCAGACACTTTGAAGAATTCCACATAAGTAACCGTGATGAATTGCGTTTCTTTGTAATTGATAGAGAACCTCCATGTGCAAGAGGAGGGAACAGAATTTGGAAACTACGTCAGCTTGAATCTCAGTACATTTTAGATTTGCATTGTAATATTCCTGGGGGCTTGAACTCGGAAGAGGAGATGTCCTCGTACCTAGGAGAATAATCCAAATTTGTTCAGCAAGCATGTGACTTACTGTCTTGATTGTTGTTCTATATGTATAGAATTTTGTGAAAAATAGCGATATTGGCATAGTTTGGAAACTTTGACATGAGTGTCAACATTATTTTAATTCACTGTCACAAATATTTTTAAATTCTGGTATGGTTTTTAATTTAGTGATGTTGGATTTGGGTGCAGGGTTGCCTACTACAGATTATTTATTATTTTTTTCTTTTCTTGTATACAGATAATAGGAGAATGGGGTCACTGAAGCTAGAAACATCAGCAGAGAAGAATATGTTTTGGACAGTGATTTTTCCCATTTGGGAAAAGACCGAACAGTACTGAATGTTGGTTTGGAATCTCTATTTTTGTTTGTGTGATACTTTCAATTCCCACTTGGGATTGTGATAAACAGTAAATACAAGAGAGGATGGATTTGTAAAAGTCTCCACGATGTTACACAGTATGATTTTGATTTGCTTAAATCACAATTAATTCTTTATGCCTGATGACCCACTCCGGGATTAATAATATTGAAATGTGAGCTTTACAAGAATGGTACAATTGAGCCTTATTATATTTGATAACTAAGACCCACTTGGAAATATGTATTCTATGCTCCAAAATGTTAGGAGATGATAAATGGAATTATTGAAGGCTATAATTGAGAAATTATATTTAAACAGGGGCAACTTTATTGATTTGATATTCGCACTATGAGAGAAGAGCAGTGACTCAGATGGACTGACTCGTCTGTTTAAGTAAGATAGAGATAGAGATAAGGAATAGCTTGCCGAGCATAACAGCAAATCACAATACAAGTATTCCCTATTTCCATCGGAGAAAACTGTATTCTCTAGATTGTTAGATTTTGTATAAAATGAAAAAGTAATGAGTTATGAATTCACATATTGAGTCATGTTTTGGGCATATCCCTGTGTTGAGATCGAAATGTAAAGATTTCAAAATGTTCGACAGTTTTCTTTACACTAGTCTACTTTCTATGTCTTTGTTTGATCACATGCACAAAGTCTTTGTTTTCCCCATGCAATTCTGTCTAAATTTACGCAAGGCGGTTTCGCCGAAACGCGTAGGGTGCTCTCTTTTTGTTGGCTTAATGCAATAAAGCATCATCTGTACAGCAGATCGTGGTATTTTGGTGTTATTTACTCGGAGTGCACAAGTGCTTTTTTTACAGTACAGTAAGCAGGATATATATATATATATACACTGAAAAAACCAGAGGTTTCACACATGTTATAGTTAGCTGGACATTTCACTCATACAAAACCATTGAAATTCCCCTGTTATAGTTAGTTCAGCTAACTATAACTCGCGTGACCGCAATGCACGGCTGATGACGTCACATATTACATCCCTCATGACATGGTCAGTGACATCACTGATGACATCACTGATGACATCATCCAGTGAATGTGTGTCTTTCTGAAAAATTTTTTTTTTTTATATATGTATATCTAAAGGTCGATGGAAGAATAAACGGGTAAATAAGTGTCTAAATGGATGTTTTTTTTGTAAAAATGATTGCATAACTGACTTATTAAGTGTATCTTAGTGAATACATGTATTAGCGAGTAATGTTTATGTTTAAATATGTAAATATCTGTATCAGTGTCTCACTTTGTCTATAAGTGGCTGCATGGGTTGGTGAGTAGCTACATGAGTGTCTATATGGGTTATTAGTTGGTTTTTTGAGAATCAGTATCTGCATGGTTCGGTGGGGGTATTACTTAGCGCATAGATGCATGAATGAATGACTCACTGTTTGTATGTGTTTTGAAGACAGCATGTGTGCAGGACTGTATGGGTGGATGAGTGTGTGTATGGGTGTGTTAGTGAGTGAATGACTGTCTCAATAGTATCTTTATGAGTAACTACATATGTTTTAATCTAGTATATGTGAGTATTGATGTATATAAGTGATTATATGTGAGAGTGAGAGATTGTAAGAGTTCCTGTATAAATAAGTATATGTTTCTATAAGTGATTGTTTAAGAGAGTAAGTATGTGTACGTTTCTGTAAAAGTAAGTGTGTATGCAAATAAATGGATATTTGATAGTTTATTTGCATGTGTGAGTATGTGTGTGAGTAACTCTATGGATGAGTGTCGGTGTGTAACAGGATGTATAGGTGCATGAGTACATATGATGATTGAGTACATGTATAAGTAACTATATAGAACTGTTGGTGAATGAGTGGATGTGTATGTAGATGGTGGAATTGCAGAATAGGTTGTTGTAACAGGTATTGGTATCTCCATTTTGCGGATTTCCTAGGGAAACTAGGTCCTAACTATAACTACCTACTGGCGACCGCCAGTAGGTATACGTTCCATGGAAAATCCACAATATTCTATTTGGAATAACTTTGGCTCTGGTGGACGAATATTCATGAATTTCTCTAAGAAAAAGGCCTACTCGGCTCCGCTCCCGGGGATGATTCGTCAAGTGGGGGCAGAGAAAAAAGGGGGGTCCCAAAACGTGTTTTTCCCATGCAATATTCCATAGGGACCTTTAGCCAGGGCTACAGCCCGAACGGCTGAACGAAAGTACACCAAATTTGGCAGAGAGGTAGAGTATGGTTCGTAGATTGTTAAATGGTGTAAATCCGTTCAGTACTTCCAGAGAAAATCACAAGTAAAATCATAGCGATATCTAGAGACGAAGTACTGCACGCGTACGGAGATCCGTTCAATTACGAGCACGAGCTGCATGCTGATTGGTTGTCAACTGTCTGTCAACACTCCAAATTAGGAAGTGTTGGCAGCCATCTTGTGCCTCGGTTGAACCGAGGCACAAGAAAACAGAAAAAGAAGCGCGAAAAACGCGCAAAGGGGGTAGGGTAGGAACGCCAAAACTATTTTTTCTTTTTATTCGTGGGGTACGTGTACCCTGCCGATCCCCTCCATACAATTAAGGCACCACTCTGCAAACGCGCCCCTGGCGCATTTGCAGAGGGGTAAATAAATCCCCTTGAATACTGGGGGTCCCTGGGGGCCATGTAGCTAACCAGGAACCTCCAGTATGCGTCAGGGGGCAGATTTTCAATATTTTCAGTAACATTTGTGTTTGGCAAAGATATGAGATTAATCTCTTAGATAGAAAATGTTTACATGCATCCAAATCCAGTTGGTGAGGGATGCATGTATAGAGGCCAATTACATCTAAGGAAAGAAGGGAGTAATTATCCTCCCATTCCAATTTTTTCAAGAATTTCAAAAAATCTCTTGAGTCCTTTACATATGATGGGAGTTTCTGCACTAAGTTTTGAAGAAAATAATCTACGTATCTTGATGCATTTTCAAGACAACTCCCTATTGAGGGGACGATAGGTCTTCCTGGTGGATTCTCCTTGTCCTTATGAATCTTCGATAGAAGATATAAGGCCGGAATTTTGGGACATTTACACTCTAAAAATTGAAATTCCTCTTTCTCTATGAGACCTTTTTCTTTCCACTCTAGAAGCTGTACCTGGAATTTCTTTATTGACAATTCATATTCCATACGATTGCTTCTACTACATCTAGTCTCATCTGATAACTGTCTTCATCCTTCCTTTATGTATTTGGTTTTTGACTGTACAACTACGTTTCCGCCTTTGTCGGATTTCTTTATTACTATTGTGTTGTCATTTTTTAGATTTAAGAGTGCCTTTCTTTGTGGTGTTCTGACATTATTCCAACCTTTGTATTTACTGTTGTTTGCGATGTGCTGTAGTTCTTTACTCATACCCTTCTCAAATACATCAATTATGTCACTTTTGATTTGTGGAAGGAAAGTTGACTTAGGTTTAAACCCACTGCTCGCACTTAAATCTAGTGGTATGTTCTCTGTCAAAAACCTTTCAAATGGGCAACTAGCTTCATCCACATCCTCAGACAAAACTCTCAGGGAGTGTTCTAGTTCTGCCACAGCTATACTGATGTCACTGGGCTTTCCTTTCTGTGTTATATCTTTGTCCAATACTTTTGTTGAGAACCATTTCTTGATTCACAACTTTCTAGTAAAGAAAAACAAGTCAATACGACTCGGAGTGTAATTAAAAACACTAGATGGACAAAAACTTAAACCCATAGATAAAAGTTCTACCTCAAAATCGGCGAGTTTCCTGTGTGAGAGGTTGATGACTGTTTGTCTATCCATTACTTTGCCTTCAGTTGGCCCCTCGTTCTTGTTCCCACGGGGCTTCCTAGTCCTCCCATACTTGAGGTATTCTTGCTTTTGCCTCCTCTGTTTCCTCTTCCTTGATTTTGAAACATTTGTCTGTTTTTGGTTTGTCTTCCTTTCATGACCATGTTGAACTCCGTTAAAACACTGTTTTTTACTCCAGAAAGTTTGTGAGTGCTAGAGGACTCACTCCCACTTATTATGCTGCCTTCAGTGGATGTTTCGATATTCACTTGTCTGTCCATTTCCTCTGTTTGTCCTGATATACCGGTATTTCCTGTCATCGCTGTTTGCATTGTTCCTCTGATTCTGTCTTATTTCTTTGCAAATGTTATTATTTGGCCCTTATGATAGGCGACCAAATCCTTTTGGAATTTTCCTTGTTTTTTTGCTTTTATGTCATTATCAATTTTGTTTAAACTCGTTTCCATTCTTTCCATCTCTTTTTTGAATTCATCGTCGCTTCATAGGCTTTTTATTTCTTCCGTTAATTCTTCAATCTCTTTATATAGCCTTTCTAAATCTTTTGTAGCAAATTTCACTAACATTCTTAGCATGTTGGTGGAGCATTGATGGTTATTCTCAGCCCAGTCAGTTATTAGCTCTGGGTCTGGATTGTGGAAAGTCGGCGTAATAAAAATTCTTAATCCTCTAGGGACTCTCGACACATCAATATATTTCTGCACTGTTACTCGTGAACAAGGGAGGAGAATCCCCGAAACGCGTTGAGCTTTGCCTTTTTTGATTTGAAATAAAGGCTATTTTCTGCAAAGATATATTACCTACTGGCAGTGGCCAGTAGGTAGTTATAGTTAGGACCAAGTTACTAGGCCTGGGTGGTAAATTCCGTTCCGTTCGCGGAATTTGGGTAATTTTGCGTTCCGCGGAGAACGCGAAATTGCCCAAAACTCTGCATTCTGCGACTTTGCGAAATTTTTTGCTTGTTCACATTCTCAAATGCGTGTTTGTGTGATATTTCCCCCAAGCAGCGTTTCCGAACAGTAAAAAAGCATCATGAACAACCAATTCCGTGTGTTCGCCGAATTTCTGCGTGTTCGCAGAGATTTTTTACAGTTTCGCGGAGATTTGCGTAACGGGATTACGCGAATTCCGCCCACCCCTACTAGTTACCATAGGAAAATCACAACATTCCATTTCAATAACTGTGGCACTGATTGATGAATCTTCGTAAAATATTTCAAAACTTATGGCCCGCCTCGGTCAGCTCCTATCTTGAAAGTTTGGAAGTGATTCATCAATGGGGGGCTAAGGGAAAAGGGGGTCCCAAAACATGTTCCCCCATGCAATTTTCAATAGGAAACTTTAGACATGGCTACAGCCCGAACTGCTGAATGGAATTACACCAAATTTGGCAAAAATGTAGCCCATAGTTCAGAAAGAGCCCTTTGTGTTAAATGGTGTAAATCCATTCAATAGTTTTTTAAATATTAAAGGAAAAAGAACTTATATATCTGGGCGGAGCCTAACCACACATCTCATTTTGAGATCTGAATGGCTGTCAGCACTTCATCCAAGAAGTGTTGGCAGCCATCTTGGGACCAATATACTTGATAGCACCTCATTAAAAAGCATTGAAGTTATTAGAAGGTTTTAAGACTTTAGTTACATTATACATCATTTTTGATGGGACCATACTCATTTTAGGAATTGTGGTGTGTTCTAAGGTGATTTTACCATGTGAAAAAGCCTTCTTCTGGGATATCATGAATCATGTTTGAGAGAAAACTATGTTCTCATGCATTTCCCACAGAGGTTTGGAAGGTGATCTATAAGCTAAACTGAAATCATATTTTCTGTAAATTCACATTATCTTTCTCAGTCATGTGAGAATGAAGTCTGACATTCTCAGTAAAACATGTACATCCAAAAAAGGCAGAGACTGTCAGTTGATCCCTTTGTGTTCTACTGCAGCTTCCCAGAGTGCTCTAAAGAACAACAAGAGCGCTAACAGTCCTACTTATGACAAATGTATTGCACACCTGAAGCCATCTTGATTGGAATAAAGTGGTAATTCTTAAAACATTTAATTTAAAATGGAACGAAATGAGGGGGTTCATTTTGCCAAAGAAAATATGATTATTTATGTATTTATTTATTTGAAAAGTTTTGTATAGAGCGAACATGACCCCGGAGGGTATCATAGCACTTTACATAGTTATAAGTAGACGAAGGAAAAGATGTAGGTGAGAGAAAACATGGAAACAGTGAGGTAGTAGACAACAGGGTTTGGCAGAGATTGGGGTGGGCAAAGGAAGGTGGAAGGGCAATATACATCAAGAACAAACCGTATACATCAAGAGGAAACCGTACGCAATCAGTAACTTAGAGGCACTAGGAGCAAGGCATAATGTTCAGGGCATAGATCATTAGAACAGTTTGTTTAAAAGTAGAGTTTTGACTTCCCTTTCGAAGGCAAGAGTAGAAGGAATACGTCTTGTATCCACTGGAAGGGAGTTCCAGATTCTCGGGGCGATGCCAGAGAATGTACGATTGTACATTTTAAGCTTCTTAAATTTCTTAGGCTTGAGCAGCAGTGTGCTGGAGCTTTTTGTTGACCTGGAGCCACCCGAAAGTTCCAGTTTGTTTGACAGGTAGATTGGGAAGTTGAAGTGTAGTGCTGTATGGGTCATACAAGCGATCCTAAGTTGTAGTCTAGCTTCAAAGGGAAGCCAGTTGAACGATTTAAGGTCCGGTGAAATATGATTAGACTTCTTGGAGCCCGTGATGAGTCTAGTGGCAGCATCTAGAGATGCTCTGATATGTGCTAGACTGAGCTTAGGCAGACGGCAAAGAGTTGCACTGCCGTATTCTAGTCTGGAGATGACAAGTGCATGCACCGCCGATTTAAAGTCATCTTGGGTAAGGTAGGGTTTGAGTTTTCTGAGGATGCAGAGTTGAAAGTTCGCTCCTTTGGATACTGATCTGATGTGATCTTGCGTGTTTAAGTTTTTGTCTAGCACAACTCCCAGTGATTTCATGGAGCCAACGATGTGCGGTGTGCAGTTGAGGGCGGTGAGGTTACAGAGAAATTTCAAAACAGTGGGGTTTGCTTAGTGGGTGCAATAAGGAGGAATTCAGTGTTGAGGGCATTTAATTTGAGATGGTTGGAGGTCAGCCAATTAATGGTTTTGAGAAGGATTCCGTTAAGAGATTTGATGTCTTCAGGGGAGGAGATTTTCATGTAAAGTTGGGTGTCGTCCGCATACATGTGATATTGGATGTTGGAGTCTTTAAGAATTACAGTCAGTGGTTCAAGGAAGAGGTTGAAGAGAGCAGGGGAGAGTGAGGAGCCTTGGGGAACACCCAGAGTGCAGGGACTAGGGTTAGAGAGAGACTGGTTGGATTTGACTCTTTGTGTTCAGTTGTTGAAGAAAGAGGCAAACCATTTAAGGACCATGCCATTCTGCGTTCCAAAAGGAAGAGTAGATTGTCATGTTTAACAGTGTCAAAAGCCGAAGAGAGATCGAGAAGGATTAAAAGGCAGGTTTCATTTTGGTCAAGTAAAGTGAGAGCGTCATCGACAATGTGAGTGATGGCCGTTTCAGTGTTGTGTCCAGTGCGGAAACCTGATTGGAATTGGTCGAGAAGCTGGAAGTGCTCAATGCGTTTGCGAAGTTTTTCGTGAACGCCTTTCTCCAGAAGTTTCGCCAGGGTCGGTATGTTTCTGATTGGGTGGTAGTTGTGCAGGTCAAGAGGAGCAGGCGCGGGTTTTTTTTTAAGTATGGGCGCAAAATCCGGTCCGCTCGTGAAATTTGTGAATTTTCGGCAATTTCGCAATCCGAAAAAATCGCAAATTCGCGAGCGGGCGGATTTTCTTTTTTTTGGGTCCCAGGAAGCACCGTTAAGGCAACTGCTCGAGTTGAAGCTAACTTTGTAACCATTTTAGAATGGCGCCGGCAAGCTGCCAGAGTGCTTGCTGGCACTATTCTAAAATGGTTACAAAGTTAGCTTAAACTCGGGCACCTGCCTTAACTCTGTAAGTGCTTCTTGTGGGCCAAAAATTAAACCTCAACAGGAAGCACTTACAGATATAAATAAAGCAGCTGCCCGAGTTGAAGCTCAAAGTCAGTAACGTTTTAATCAGCCCAAAACATTAGTGAGCACGGTCGAGGCTGGGCAAGTGTGCTTTAACCCCATATCTGCCGTCGAAAATTAGCTGTCATACCCGGGGGAGGTCTTTGCATCCCTGAGTTTCTCAAGCGCAATCCCCGTTCCTGTGACCAGGAGGCTGCTTTCTCCTCACCTGCTGCCCTGCTCGCTCTCTGACCCTTTATACACGAGGCATGTTGACACACATAGAAGCCCCGCACCACACACTAGCGGTATCAAACATCTTCCCGCCCTTTCCCAACTATGATGGACAGCACACTCAAGGGACCTCTGCGCCTTTTGGCGCTGTGGCAAAGTTACAGGCACACATGGTCAGTGGAGACAAATCTTCTGGCCCTTTGCGCAGCTGCAGTGTAAGAAAAGCACTATCATTTACCCAACGAGGTAGCACTTACTGGATTAGCCAGTAGTACTCCAGTTGAGTAGAAGCATTGCACAAAACGGTGGCATCTTCATGGATAACTATGCAGGGCAGGATTCATTCTGGCACGAGGCTCCTGTCACAAAAATTAAACCTCAAAAGGAAGCACTTACAGATATAAATAAAGCAGGTGCCCGAGTTGAAGCTCAAATTCAGTAACGTTTTAATCAGCCCAAAAGCATTAGTGAGCATGGTCGAGGCTGGGCAAGTGTGCTTTAACCCCATATCTGCTGTCGAAAATTAGCTGTAATACTCGAGGGAGGTCTTTGAATCCATGAGTTTCTCGAGCGCAATCCCCGTGTAGTTCCTGTGACCAGGAGGCTGTTTTCTCCTCATCTGCTGCCCTGCTCGCTCTCTGACCCTTTATACACAAGAGGCATGTTGACACGCATAGAAGCCCCGCACCACACACTAGCGGTATCAAACGTCTTCCTGCCCTTTCCCAACTATGATGGACAGCTCACTCAAGGGACCTCGGCGCCTTTTGGCGCGGTGGCAAAGTTACAGGCACACATGGTCAGTGGAGACAAATCTTCTGGCCCTTTACGCAGCTGCAGTGTAGGAAAAACACTATACATTTACCCAACGAGGTAGCATTTACTGATTAGCCAGTAGAAAGTACTCCAGTTGAGTAGATGGAAATTGCAAAAAAATCCACGATTTCGTGGGAAAATCCGACAATTCGCTGACTTTTTTGCGATTTCTCGCGAATTTGCGGACCGCAGATCCACAAAATTCGCCCTTACTGAGGGCCTCATTTATGAAAAGTGACGCATCGCTGATTGAAAACAGCGATGCGTCACTTTTCACTGCGCTCTCACTGTGACACTAACGATGCGTCATATTTACAGTATGACGCATCATGTCGCAAGAAGTTACAGATACGTCAGTATTTCTGACGTATCTGTAGGCGCAAAAAGTGATGCATTGCTGGAGTGTGTCACAAAAGTGACGCAACTCCAGCAATGTGTACTTTCACATGGGCAAGTCCCATGCTGTTAGTGCCTGCGTCAGTCTTACGCCTGCCATGAGGCAGGCGTAAGATTTTGACGCATTAGCGTCCAAGAAATGACGCAGTGAAATTTTATAGATTTCACTGCGTCATTTATATGACGCTTTCTTGCGTCAAAACGCCCCCCTTGCATACATTATACCTGGGGCAGGTATAATGTGGCGCAGGGGTTTACAAAGTGACGCATCTATCTAGATGCGTCACTTTGTAAAAATGGTGCAACAAGACACATTTTTTACTCCGCTTGTGCGTCACAAAAAGTGACGCACAAGAGGCATAAAAGTGACGCAAGGGCTCATAAATGAGCCCCTTAGTTTTTTTAGAATAGGGAGCACTAGGCCGGCCTTCAGGCAGACCGGGATCCCACCTTGAAGAAGTGAGGCGTTGATGATTTTTGACCAGAGTGGTGCTAGTGAAGCTATCATTTCTTTAAAGAAGTTAGGGGGGAGAGGGTCATTAAAGTGATTTGAGCATTAAGGGTAGAGAGGATGTTGAGGATAGTAATGTCATTGAGGGGAGTGAAATAGCTCCAAGAGGCATTGTTTTTGAGTGAGAGACCTAAGGACGAAGGAAGGGGTGTGGCGACAGATACGTCAGGAGAGGGCGAGAGGGTGAGTGCAGCAGACCTTAGGTCTTTTTCGATTCTATTCATCTTTTCGAGGAAGAATTCAGCCACTGCATCGCAGTTTGGTTGCGGACGAGTGGTGTGCTGCGACTGGGTAGAGGTGTAGTTGGATTGTGATTTAATAAGCTCAAAAAGTTGTGTCAGGCGGTTTTTGGCTCGGTCAAGTTGGTGCTTGAAGAAATTGGCTTTCATTGAATTAATGAGTTTGTTGTATTTGCTTCTTTGGGATCTTAGGGCCAGATGTAGGTAATTCCTATTTACCGACTCATAAATACCGACTCATACCGAATCGGTATTTAAGAGTCGGTAAATAGGAAGGAGGCAGATGTAGGTAATAAATTACCGATTCTGTAAGAGTCGGTATTTACCGAATCTGTAAATACCGATTCGGTATTTCACATTGATTCCTATGGGCCTTGAAGCCCATAGGAATCAATGTGAAATACCGATTTGGTATTTACAGATTCGGTAAATACCGAATCCTGCAAGGGTGCAGGGGGTGTCACTTTGACACCCTCTAGCACCCCAAGTACAGACACGTGTGCCATGTGGCACACAGACATGCCCTAAGGGCATGTCTGTGTGCCACATGGCACAGGTGTGCATGCACAGATGTGCATGCACACCTGAATTCGGTATTTTACCACCCAATAGGATTGGGTGGTAAAATACCGACTCTTAAGGGCCTGTGGCACTCTTAGGAGTGTCACCTACATATGGATTTACAGAATCGGTATATTTACCGATTCGGTAAAATACCGAAGTGGTAAATTTACTGAATCGGTAAATATACCGATTCTGTAAATTCAGACCCACCTACATCTCAAAAGCCAAATACCGGTCGGTAACGGCCGAAATCGGCCGTTACCGACCAGTATTTGGCGACCTACATCTGGCCCTTAGAGTTTTAAGAAGATCCATGGAGTGAGAAGCTCCCCACTTGCGTTCAGCTAGTCTAAGACTCCGTCTGTCCTCATTTAGTCTGTCATTGAACCACGGTTTGGAGTCTTTTATGGAAATTCTTTTTAGTTGAAGTGGGGCCATATCATTCAGGGCAGATAGCATGGTGTTGTTATAATGGTCGGTGAGGTCATGGATGTCAGTCATGTTAGAAGGCGGCAGAAGGGAGAGATTGTGGAGGGGTCTTCTCCAGTGTTTAAGTTTGAGTGGTTGAGCAGAATTGTGGATCCACCTTCCAGGTATCAGGAAGTTGATAAAATGAAGGTCAGACCAATCACAGGGGAGAATGGATTTGAGATAAATGGAGTTGGCGTTAAAGATGATGAGATCCAGTGTCGAACCTAAGTTGTGAGTGGGGCTGTCACAGAATTAAGTGAGAGATAGGTCAGTAATGAAGTTTTTGGGAGTAGTAGCAGCCTGATCGTGAGGGTTGGTCCAGTGGAGATTGAAATCACCTAGGAAGACCCACAAGGAGTGACACCCCAGGTTGGAGGAGATGGTTACCATAACTTGTTGGATTAGGAGGAGGTTATCACCTGGGGGGTGGTAGAAGATGTGAAGGCTGCATAAGGGTTTGTGAGTGTTGTTGATGTCTATGGTAAAGGATGTATGACAGGCAGCTAATATACAGAAAGAGACGTTCATAATTCTAAAAGAACCAAGGGGCATATGTATGAAAGTCCCTGTTTGCGATTCTCAAATAGCGATTTTTTGAGAATCGCTATTTGAGAATGGCAAAAAGGGATGTATGTAAAAAATCGCAATTTTTGTGTGATTTCTTAGTATTCCATAATTGCGATTAGCAAATTACGAAATCGCAATTAAGGAATACTTTCCCATTCATTTCTCTGGGTCAGGAGGCCCATAGGAATGAATGGGAAGTCATTCTCAATTTGCGATTCGCAATTTGAGAATCGCAAATTGGGAATAATTTCCAGGGTGCAAGGGTGTCATAAGGACACCCTGATGCACCCCTGAAATGAACATGTGTGCACATTTGGCGCACATACATGCTCTAAGGGCATGTATGTGTGCCACATAGCACCTTCACAAATGCCAAAAAGTGCTTTTGTGAAAGAAATCGCGAATTACCACCAACTTGAAGTTGGTAATAATTTGCGATTTCTTAAGGTGAAATTGCAAAACTTGAGTGCTTCTTGCATAGCATTTAAGGAATCGCGTTTTGCGATTCCTTAAATGCTTACGCAAAGTTAAGGAATCGCAAATTTTGTGATTCCTTAATTTTGCGATGTGATTTTCCTCATACATCGTGTTTTCCGAATTTTTTTTCGCAAACGCTGCTTTTTTGCAATTTGCAACATTGGCGACTAACAATTCCATTGATACATATGCCCCCAGCTCAAAATTCTCAGAAAAAAATCTACGGTTGCACCGATCGACTGTAACGTCTTTCAGGCATTCTTTCTTTAGAAAGTTTGGGATATCATCTCAGAAATTGCAAACACCCCGACCAACCATGGTTACCTTTTCCAGACCCAGTCCTCTCCTTTCCCTGGCAGACAACTCACAAACTTACCTAAAATAGAAACAGCCTCTCTGTCTATACGAATGAATCGCATCAAATCGGGCTCCCCGGCAGACCCCTGTCCTCAAATTTTTTTCCAAATGACCCTTCCAGGGCTGGAAAAACAGATTCTCATGTTATTTAACAGCTCTCTGGAAATTGGCTACTTACCGGCCAACCTAAAAGAAGCTAGGGTCACCCCTCTGTTAAAGAAGCCAGGTGCGGATGCTTCCATTCTTAAGAATTATAGACCAATCTCTCAGCTCCCCTTCCTGGTGAAAGTGATAGAACAACACGTACTGAGGACACTCTTGACCTACTTGGAGTATCACCTGCTACTCCAAGCACGACAGGCGGGTTTTAGAGCCCATCATAGTCCTGAGCTAGTTATGTTGTCTGTTCTTGACGAGGTCAGAATTATGGGTGACAACAAACAACAGAGTGCCCTGATTTTATTAGATCTATCAGCGGCATTTGATACAGTCAGCCATAAAAAGCTGCTGTCTCGTCTGTTTGACCAGGGCATCAGCGGACTAGCACATCAATGGCTAGAATCGTTTCTATCAGACCGGACCTAGAGGGTTCAGTTGGGTGAGCATACATTGCCCAAGGGCCCTCTCCCTTGCGGCATACCCCAGGGCTCCGCATTTTCCCCGCTCCTCTTTAATATCTACTTGCAACCCCTGGTTGAGACCCTGGCTCACATGGATTGCGGGGTCTTCAATTATACTGATAAGGAGCTCATCCGGATTAACAACTCTAGTCCGGCCCAGGAATCGGCACAAAAGCTGCTCAGATTCACAGTGAATTTGATGATGGCCAATTCTCTGAAAATAAATCCTGACAAGACTGCAATACTCGTCATTCCCACAAATAACAGCCCTTGGTGTGACCTTTTTTGGCCACCGGAACTGGGCACTGCCCCATACCAGTCCCGGCTGTAAAAAGCTTGGGTATAAAAATGTACTCTGAATTGTCCATGTCCAGCCAGGTCACCACGGTGGAGTGAACCTGTATAGGGTTGATGAGGCAGTTACGGAAACTTGCCCCTCATCTGCCAACGGCCTCACTACAGGCAATTGCATCCGCCACTGTTATCTCTAGGCTAGATTATGGGAATGCCCTTTATATTGGCCTTTCCCAGAAACTTATTAAGAGACTCCAGGTAGTGCAGAATGATGAAGCCAGGCTGATTTTTAGACTTCCTAGAAGCCCGTGCTTCCCCTCTTCTACATAAATTGCATTGGCTTCCTATCAAACAGAGAGCTCATTTTAAAGGCCCCTGTATTGTCCACAAAGCAATCTATGGCCAAGCACCCATGTATATTAAAGAACGCCTGGAGAAATATGTTCCTGGCCGGACACTGCGATCGTCTAAGGCTTGCCGTCTAGTCCTTCACCGATATATCACCAAATCCAAAAGGGGCAGAGCATTTTCTGTCATGCTCCCACAAATCTGGAACAATCTACCTGAGCACCTTCGGAGGGAACCGGTCCTCCTCACATTTAGGAAACAACTTAAAACGCTCCTATTTAGGGAGACGTTAGTCACAGTGTAATTGTTTGCTGCCTTGTGCTACCAGTTGCTGTCTGTGATTCTTGTCACTCTCTCTAAAAGCGCTTGGAGGCCTGAAGCAGATTTTGCGCTATGTAAAATACATTTAACATAACATAAGATAACCCCTTGCTCCCAAAGGTGGAAGAGTGGGTAAAGGCAGCTGTCAAAATCGCCAAAGTTTGGACCAGGCAGTAGGGAAGGAGAACAGCTTTAACATTTAGCTAGACTTTATGTCATGGAGCAGAGTCTTGGGGCTCGAATATCCTCTCCTGGTGCAATGATTACACCATGACACCAATAAAGCTGTGGATCTGGCATGGTTTACAGACTAAAGCAAATGCAGAGGCTGCAGGGTGCACAGGTCAGAACGGCGGCTATATAAAGTATTGCAGACGCTTTTAGGTCCATTTGAGGATAAACATTTTTAAAAAGTAGGCATTCTGTCAATATAGTTTTAAAATTATAAACACATTTTTTCTAGCCCTAAACGTGTGTTCTTTGCCCAGTTAGTTTACAGTAACATAACCATAGCTTTACTGTACAGTTGCTTTGAAAACTTATAATATGGTATAGTGTGAACTTTTTGATTTGTATAATCACTCAACTGCAAACAAAAAAAGAACATAAGTAAAAAACATCATTTACAAATCCAATAGCTCTAACTTTGACAAGTGGCAGACCCATTGCATTGCAGATGCTTGTTCAAAATTAGAAATGACTTTCCCTTCAAATGTGTATTTTGTGGTGCAACTTAATAGTCCTTTAGTTGAAGTACAAAATGAAGGTTGGGTTACAAACCAGCTGGTGTTTAAGAAATGCCAAAGCCAACTACTTTGGGACCACTGCTTGGTACATCAGGCTCATAATCAAAGTAATGTGCTCTAGGTATTTTATTGAACTTTAGAATTGCAATAAAGGTACAATATAAGTATTGCCAGTGCTAAATTTGTGCCAGTGCTTTCCTTGCTTAGCACCCGCACTTAATTATCAGGGCCGGGTCTACACGTTATTGATTTTTTGTCAACTATTTACCTCGCTACTGGACTTGGCAGTGGCACAGAGTGTTGTGCAACTTCAACAACTTCTCGTCCGTAGTTCTGTCTGTCTCCATATCCCGAGTCCAGAGTGGCTCATTCCCACTCCCAGCCAAGCTGTAAGCCTGGCCTGCCCTGGCTGAGCCAAGAAGAGAATGGAGATTCATTAATGAATCTCAGTCTCAATCTTGTTGATGGCTTGGCAGCCGCTGTCTTTGGTTGAGTCACAGTGTTTCTGGCCCGGTGAGCGGGACGCTGATTTGGGCTGGATATTGGTTCTGCGGGGTTGGGGCTGTGCGGCAGCAGGCAGTGTGTGCAGATTTTTTCAGCTTGGCGCATTGCCAGGCCCCAGCAAACCTGCACGGCTGCACCCCACCACCGATTCCCCAATGGCAGTTGAAGCTATAAGGGCCTGTGCCAGCCAGCGTAAACCTCACCAGACGACGATATGAGGACTGCCAGCAGTAGCACCAGTACTGCAACTGCACCAGGTGAGGCAGGCAGGCCAGAAGGCCTGGCCTAATCAGTTAATAAAGCCTAAGCAAGGCAGTGCAGTCAGTCTGTCCCTGTCGCCCGCGAACGAACCGGAACCGGTAAGTTAGTTAACAAAGCTAAGCAAGCAGAGCTGCAGTACTGAAGTTAAGTAACTAGTAGTAGCATTGCTGCCATGCCATGATGCAATTAATATGCCGTGGGTGGGTGCAGGGCCGGCGCTAGGCATGGGCAGCATGGGCGGCTGCCCACGGCCTCCGGTCTGGTCGCAGGAGGGGGGGCTCGCACCTTGACTTCAGTGTTTCGAGCCACAGGGGGCCCCCTAAGAGTTTAAAGGTTTTCTTTTTTTACCCATTTCCCCTGCTGGCCCCTCTTGCAGGGCCTAATCGCTGCAGCTGCATGATGATGGCAGCGATTTGATAGGTACTTAAACTGCCCTTATGTGTGAAGTGCGCCCTGCCCCTGTATGAACGAAAAGCAGGATATCCTGCAGGGCGCACAACAAAGGATAGAATGACGTCCTGTCACTTGAAAACTGCTCACCTAGGATGAGGGAACACTGGGAAAGGAAGCATAGAGGTGAGAAAGGGGGGGGGCAGATAGGTGTGAGTATGACAGTGAGACAAGGGGTGCAGGCAGAGGAGCAGACACAGCATTAACAAGTGGCTGGAGCAAGGCTTTAAGGGCCAGATGTAGGTAAATGTCATCTACCGATTCTTAAATACCGAATTTTACTGATTCAGTATTTAAGAATCGGTAAATGAGATGTAGGGAAAAATTCGGTATTATTTACCGAATCTGTAAAATTCGGTATCGGACATTCGGAATTTACCGAATCGGTATTTACCGAATCGGTATTTACCTATTCGGTATTTCCCATTCATTCCTATGGGCCAAAAGGCCCATAGGAATGAATGGGAAATACAGATTCGGTAAATACCGATTCGGTAAATACCGATTCGGTAAATACCGAAATCGGTAAATTCCGAATCGGAAAGAAAGCAAAAGTGAAACTTAAGAAAACAGCCAATCAGGTGCTACCACCCTCCCCCTCCCTACCAGGAAGTGGCTACACAGGCAGCTGCAACTAATTAGAAGGTTCTGGAGAGGCAGTTGGAGCAGAGAGACCGGGAGCAGCAGCAGAAAGAGTTTGTGCAGTTTGAAACCTGAAACATGGCAAGCAGCAAAGACACAGAGCAGACAGAGAGAAAGAGAAAGCTGAAATTCAGCAACATGGAGCTACAGGTCCCTGTGGAGGAGGTGGTAAAGGTGCACCACAAACTTTTTGGAAGGCAGTCCCTTTCTGTGGCTGAATCTGCCAAAAGGAAGATTTGGCTAGATATACTCGATAAAGTCAATGCTGTGGGAGTGACCACCAGAGCCACAGAGGATTTAAAAAAGATGTTCTATGACCTGAGGAGCCTCACCCAAAAGAAACTAGCAGACCACCACAAGCAGGCATCGCAAACTGGTGGAGGAAAGAACACAGCACCCCCCTCACTGACCTGGATGAGATGGTGGCCACAACCTTAGAGCCTGACAGCGTCTGCGGACTGGGAGAAGTAGACAGCTCTGCCAAAGCTGCAAGCAGAAAAGGTAAGATGCATGCACAGCAATCCCCCTCACACCCTCAGCCGTCCCTCACCCCTTGAAGCTAATTTACCCCAGTCCAGCACCAAACAGTAGCAATGCATCATGGTACATGTAGTCAGTTAAGGAAAGACCATGTCATACAGCACAGTAACCAAGTTAGGCAAATGATTGCAGACATAATGAAGGGCAGGCAACATTTAAATTGTGCAATTTCAAAAGATTTAATTGTAGTGGCTGTGAGACATTTGCGCCTAGCTAATATATGCTCATATGTCCACAGGTCACACATCCAGAAGGCAGTCACAGGAGACAGAAGGCACGGCACCCGAGAGGGATGAAAGTCAGGAGCCAGTTCCCAGTGCATCACAGGACACAGGTGTACCGAGTGTCCAGCCACCTTCCCAAGACCCTGAAATCACTCAGGAATCGCAGGCATCCCCACGACGTTCACAGTCCCCTCTGTTAATGTCTTCACCTGATATGCCAGCATCACTGGATGTTGAAACACCTGCAGCACAACCAAGCAGGAGGCATGTCGTTCCCCCACTGATAGCAATGGAGACAGCTGCCGGTGAAATGGTGGTTGAAGACCCACACACCTTGCCTGGAGATGAAAACTCTGCCACACTGCAGTCCAGCGCAGAGCCTGTCCCTAGTAGCACAAGACGCCGCACAGTCCAAGGATGGAGTGTAGGTGCACGTGGGGAGGGGTCCAGTGTCTTTCAAGGCCTGGAGGGAACCATGGTCAAGATTCAGAGGATGCAGGGAAAGGGCATCATGACCTGTCAACGACAAATGCGCAACCTCAATATCAATATGCAAGACATTGGAAAGGGCATCAGGGAACTGGTGGAAGTAAACAAAAACATGGCTAAAGGGATACATGAAATGACACAATCGGTGCAGCTACTGTGCACCAAACTGGACACAGAAATAGCATCAAGGCGCAGGGAGAAGCAGCGTGCACAGCAAACTAACAAAGCTATTCACCGCCTGGCCACAGCCACATCCCTGCTATGCAGGCGAAGCATGAACAGTCAGGAGGTCTTGACACAAAACAGCAATCAACTGACAAGGGGCATAGCCGGAATGACCGGTGCTCTTGAGGCGCTATTAAATGCGCAAACAGAACAAACTGCTGCTATTGATGTGCCAGAGAGTGAAGGGAGCACAAGTAGGAGCAGCATGGTAAGCCCCCTTGTTGTAGAGACAAGGAGGAGCAGCAGGCGACAAGGTGAGGCTACAGGCCAAACGCCCAGCGAACACAGTCAGCCACATACATCTGGCAGTGCTAAGCGTGGACGCAAATGAACAGTTAATAGTATGGGCTAGTGACCCTGGACATACAATTTTGAAAGTTAAAAGTTTGTGTTGCACATTTGTGCCTTGGATACCTGCGTAGTGACAATATTAAACTATGGTGGGTGCTTACAACACCTGTCTGTGTCTGTTGACTCACTGTGAGCATTGCAGTGAAATGCTTTCTGGTGCACTTTTGTTGTTTAAAATACCGAGATCATTACAAAATTAAAGTAGTTTTCTTGCATTCTACATATGTGTTTCTCTCATTACTTACTCAGAAATAGTTGCGTGTGATATCCTCACGTCTGTATCTGCCATCACTTGGTGTTGACACTCCAGCTGGTTGTGTTTCAGGCACAGCAACCTCGTCGTCATGATCCTCAAAGTCTGACAACTCCACCTCTGTGCCCTTCTTTACAGCAAGGTTGTGCAACATGGCACAGGCTGCAATGATTTTACAGCAGGTGATGGGGTTATATTGCCGGGCACCTCCACTCTTGTGCAGGCACCTGAACCTGCTCTTCCATATACCAAAGGTACGCTCCACAATATTTCTTGTGCTCTTGTGGGCCCTGTTATATCTCCTTTGGCTGGGTGTTGAGGGGTTGAGGTAGGGGGAGCGGAGGGCATATGCACTGTCTCCTAAAAGGAAATGGGTATACATTACTCACATGCATACATGTAATTGTTTTTGCAATAGGTGTTAATGGGGTCGCACACTGTGTCTTATCTAGCAGGTATTCTTCACCAAATTCCCCTGCTTGCAGCCGTGCATAGATACCGCTGTTCTGAAATATGTAGGAGTCGTGGGTACTCCCAGGAAATTTTGCCACAAGGTCAGTGATGGCGCTCTTGGCATTGCAAATCACCTGCACATTGATGGTGTGGGTGGACTTTCTATTCCTATATATGTATTCTGTGGCAGCAGGGGGACAAATGGGAATGTGGGTGCCATCAATGCAGCCAATGATATTGGGGAAACGCGCCATCAGATAAAAGTCAGATTTTGTTTGGAGCAGTTCAGCATGGGTTGCAGGGAAAGATATATAATGGTCCATCCTCTGTAACATGGCGTCAAGGAATTTGTGGAAAAAGCGTGATAGGCTGCTCTGGGTCACCCTACCTACCGCAGCAACCACACTCTGGTAGCTCCCAGACGCAAGCAGGTGTAGGCTGCACAGCACCTGCACGCGGGGGGGAATAGTGTGTGCCCTTGGGGTAGTGTGCTCCAACAGTGATTGGAGGTCCCTGATGAGGTCCACGATGGTGTCTGGGTCCAACTTGTACCTCTGGAGTATCTCTGCCTCTGTGAGCATGAACAAGGTGATCCTCTGTCTGTAGACCTGCTCCTGTCTCTGCCATTCCCTCTCTCCTTCCTCCTGTAGCCGTAGCCATCTCGCAATGACATAGAATGCCGCCATTGTGAAAAAAGAATTGCATTTTGGGTCCTTTTTTATAGGCTGAACCTGGGTACCATCTGATTTCAATCCATGGTAAATACCGACTCTTAAATACCGAATTTCAAGCAAATTCGGTATTTATGAGCTTACCTACATCTTAATTTTCAATTTTACCACTTCTTATTTACCGATTCGGTAAATTTACCGATTCGCAAACCGTTGCGATTCGGTAAATTTACCGATTTGCAAACCGTTGCGATTTGGTAAATTTACCGATTCGGTAAATTTTCCGATTCAGAATGTTTATCGATTCGGTAATTTTACCGATTCGGTAAATTTACCGAATCTGACGATTTTCTGTCTCCTACATCCCAAATGCTCAATACCGGTCGGAAACGGCCGAAAATCAGTATTTTCGGCCGTTACCGACCGGTATTGGGCTACCTACATCTGGCCCTAGGTGTCTTAGACCCAGCAATAAATTAGAACGGACATTGAAACGGGCCCCATATATTTTCCTATATTCATGTACTAACTTGACCTGCAGAAAAACGGGTCTAGTGTCTGCACAATGAGGTATGACACGTTTGCAGGGTCGGACTGTCCTATAGGGCAATCAAATCAGACTGTGCCAAATGTGTCACGTCAGAATGTGGGTTGTTTTTTTGGATGTTTGCAGGTCTGCTTTATGGTCATATGAGCCGATTTTTACTGTTGATTTTCGTGATAATTTAAAACAAACATTGCTTCGAGCAAACTCAACTATATGCAGTCTTCCATACCTTACACAATCGTATACAGCATGTCTTTACGAATTAAAAACTGATATAATTTGCAAATACAGAAATTTTTCTATCTGCCTAATTCACTAGTTGGGGCCACTTTTATTTCGGTGCTGGGGCCTATTTCCTGTCTCAGTCTGACAATGTATGTTAGGGTAATACATGGCAGCAAATTATTTCCTGTTTGTAGTTCACATGCTTCACTTAATTTTGCATTCCTTAAAAATCTTAGGTATTTCCAAGATGAGTGTTTCTGTAATTCATTTCACAGCATATAACTCTTGTATGGTGCACACTTTGTATTGAGTCGCATCCAGGTGTTTATAACAGGCTACAATTGAGAGCTTTGTATTTGAGGCCGAAGGCAGTATAACTTTCTCACTGTGCCTACCTGGGGATCAAAAAGGTGTTCAGAATGCATGATCATCCAATACATGGCCTCTCTGCAGAGAACACAGAGCAACAGTACAGTATTCAAATTGCAGGTGTGATTCTGTGCAAATGTGTGTGAACAGTGGCAAGGTCAAACTAAAATAATTTGTTATTGTTACTCATTTACCCAAAACAGCTAACAACCATTGACAAAATCAATACTCCTAGCTGTTTTTAGGTGTAGGTCAGTTGTTGTGTCATTTTTCTGTTTTCAATCACGGAAAGCCCAGAGAGGAAACAAAGTACTGGTCAGATTGAACTCTTTGTGGAACCACAGAAATTTAGATTACCTGTTTAAGCTAGACCCTTAATTACGTAGACCACGCCCCTTTTAGAGACCCATTCATTTTTTTCAGCCAGCTTAAAGGCCTGGGCTGGCAGAAAGGGAGACAGGGAAAGGGAGAAATGGATGTAATGGGCAGAATCCATGCGAACAGGCTGGTAGAGAGATTAAGAGCCGAGGTGAGGGGCATTACATTCAAAAGACAAGGATGTAAGAGGGGTAGAATCCATGCACAATGGTAGGAGGCTGGGAAACTGGTGATTTTTGAAATGCAGAGGTTCCTAATGAAACATTTAATAATTTGTTGTGTGCCTGGCATGCCTCACACTTCCTAGTGGTTTGGGGGTTTCACTCTCAGCAAGAATACTTTGAAAAATGCCAGAAGATAATATTTTTGGCCCATTTTCCATAAAAAGTAGTCCACAGGTCATGTGTGACCCATTCTTACCAGTTTGCACCACTTTCTTGTGCCTCATTCGCATGTAAGAACTGCACTCCTGTCTTTTCCCTTCTGTAATCCTTACTTTCCCATATGCTCCATTTTACCCTTTCAATCAACACACTTTCCTGTCTGCACCATTCACCCTCATTAATCACCTCTCTTTATAGTGTAATGTTCTCTAGTGCTAACATTCTGCTCTCTAAGCTCCTTCCTCTTTCGAACACTGTTATAATGCCATGTGTACTTTGCCTGTGTTGTCTCCTCTCTTCCTAGTGGACAAAACAGGTGCTAAATCAGGTGAACATTCTTTTTACAACTATTTGGGCCATAATTGCACTGGTCAGCAGGTCACAAGTTTGAATTGGCTATTAATAAAACATATTTACAGAGCGGCAAATGTGTTAAAGTAAACGATTTATAAAAGAGTTAGTGTTCCATTTACTTATCTTTGCAATTGAAGCATTGAAATGTGTTCCTACTCAAGGGTAGACATTGCCAGTCTAAAATATTTCAATCAAATTAATATATGCCTGCTTTATACCAAGGACTCTCAATGTTTTCACAAAAAATGTGCTTCTGTTCAAACTCGGAAACAGGAAATACTGCAACACAGGAGATACATGAGAGAATAGTGCCAACAAATCATGTTGATCCATTGTCCTAGCTCAATGTACAATTACAGTTACTACTTAGGGAATCCATCCTTATTTACACATGCAATAAGGCTATGTTACTGGACACTCAAAAAGTCTGCATGCTGTGACAGTTTTCTCAGGTAGGTTTTGTATGATCATAGGTGATTCCCAGCTCAAAGATTTTTCACGGTGTGATCAAATGCTAAGAAAATTGACCCAATGTGTAACCACCTGCACAGCATGCTAAGGCTTTAGCGTGGAAACACAACCTGGCTTGTGGGGAGCAAAACGGACAGGAGAAACAACGAGCAGTGGAAGCAGTTCAACTTCCCAAGTGGTACTGAGACCAGTTTCTACATACCAGCTCTTCTCTTCTGGGTCACTCAGTCCTCGTGTCTGTGTCTCTGCCATGAGTTTGCTGACAACCCTATCAGAAGACAGGATAGGAACAGGGGCTGACCCTCCTACAGCCTCATTGTATCATGGCTTCTGATAGGCCTTGTGGTGACAATGCTACAAATGTATCACCGCCCAAGCATGCTCCAGTGTTTCACAGATGTGCATTTCAGGGAGCATGCTCAGCTTCTTTATGGCTTGTGAATGTGTGAAAAGTGTGAAAAGGAGCATAGCACTGGCAAAAACAAACACGCAAACTGACTGTAAGTTTGGGTGTTTATACGTTTTGCCTTTCAAAGCTGTTCAAAGCAGCTTCTTTTTGCCTGTTGATACTAGGCAGCTGTGCTCTAGCGGCCTCAAGCACCAGCTGGCTCTGGTAAAAGGATTGAGGATAGAGGAAGAGTAGAGGTGGATGTAAAGAAGGAGAACAAGTAAAACAAAATAAGAGACTGGGGAAGAGTGGTGAAGATCAGCACACGGAGAGCAGAAGACAATGTTACAGGGTCAGAACCAGCAAGAGGAGAGTAG
This sequence comes from Lissotriton helveticus, assembly GCF_964261635.1. Lineage (NCBI taxonomy): Eukaryota > Metazoa > Chordata > Amphibia > Caudata > Salamandridae > Lissotriton > Lissotriton helveticus. The sequence continues at coordinate 2,095,365,305 of NC_136063.1, forward strand.
AGATGGGGGAGAGCTGAAACATGAGGAGTAGAACATGGAGGGAAGAGATGGATCTAAAGAGTGCAGAACCAGTGAAAAAAACTTGTAGTTGGAGAGAAAAATAAAAGGTGCAAGATAGTGCATGAATGGGAAAAGTAGATATAAAAGAATTAGGAGGATTTACGTAGCAGGAAGAGGGGACCGTGAGAGGTGGATGTAAGAGGTCAGGAACATCAATAGAAGGTAGGAGGCTGGGCAGGGAGGTCGGTGAAAGGTGGCCATTACAGGGGCAGAATCAGTGAGAAAAGATTAGAGGCTGAGAGATGAAGTGCACAGCAAGGAGGAGAGAGGGGGTGAAAGAGAAGCAGAATCCGTGAGAACAATAAGAGGCAGATGGGCGTAAGAGATTCAGAAACAGTGAGACAAGGTTCAAGGCTCGAGTGAGAGTTGATAGGTGAAGGGTAGCACATGGATGGGAGCTGGTCAGAGACACAGTGCCAGCAGAGAACTAAAGTGGAGAGAGAGGGACTAGTGAGAGTTGGATATCAGAGGGGCAGAATCAATGGGTACTTTAAGAGTCAGGCAGATAGATGATGTGAAGTGTAAAGCATTGAGGAGAGAGAGATGTTACCTTATTGTTTAAAGTTTACATAAAACTATATACAACAATTACTTTACATAAAACTTCACAAAATGCTGATAAAAAGCACCATTAAAATTCAACACATTTTGATTAAAAATTAAAGACAAAGTTAAGTATTTTTCCCCCAGAGCTTAACCGTATGTCTCAAGAATTTTAAAAGGTTACCCACCACTTTTACAGAACCGCCTTTGAAGCACAATAATACAGCCTCTGGTATTGTTCTCATGCCCTCAGCATTAAACATTGACTTTAAATATTTTCTCCGCACACCTAGTAGGTCTGGACATAGGCACATTATATGTTCAATGGACTCTTCAGCTAACGTGCACATCCTATATGACTTGTCAGTGCAGCCCTTTAGTTTCCATGAACCATCAAAAGCCTTAAAAGGGAGGTAAAAATACCTGTGTCTCAAAAATGCGTTTTTGTCCTGAGATCGCAAATTAAAATCAAAGTAAGGATGCCTTAAGCTAGAAAAGGTGTCTGAAATATACCTGCTATGCTTATATCCAGAGGCTGCATCTATGTCACTACTCAAGATTAGGTTTTCACTCACTTTTTTTAATACTAATTTTCGTACTGCTCTTGGCAAGGATGCTAGTGCCACTATCGAGAGGAACCTATATTTTTCTCCATTGAGGATATAGGTGTATATAAGAGATAGAACCAGTTGGAAATTAAATGAACTTGGTTGCATGGGAGAGATGGATGTAAGAGGGATAGAGTACACATGGTATGGTAAGAGTATGAGGGAAAGATTAGAAAAAGAGTAGAGCATTGAGGGGTAGGTGGATTTAAGAGGGACAGAATCAACAAGAAAAGATCTGATGATCTGGGAGGATGGAAGGGGAGACATGGATGTAAATGAAGCAGAACAAGGATAGAAGTTATGAGGTGGGGGGAGAGATGAGAGTTGAAGGGAAACATGTGGGTAAGATGTCTGTGTTCATAAGAGACCGAACCTGCAAGGGAACATAGGCAGATTGGAGAGAAGTAATGTTGAGAGGTGGATGGAAGAAAGCAGAACCACTGAAAATGTTGAGGTTGGGCGGAGGGAGACAGGAGGGTAGAGGTGGAAGTTAGATGGGCAGAACCAGCAAGAGAAAGTTGAAGCAAAAATGTAAGAGTCTGAAAGGGAGGTAAAAATGCTCAAATACTCTTCAGCCGGCTCAGAAATGATCAGCATCTTCAGACATCACCTTGTTGCCCCTTCCTCAAAAATCCTAGAAACAAAGAGGACAACTTCCAAATTTCTTTCATAAAAAGTAAGTTACTCATTGACAATGTGCCAGTTGGCTTCTGACAACTCTAGGAGTTTTGAGTAGCATTTCCTACTGATTCAGATTATTTGTGGCTGACACTTGAGGTTTTTATGACAGAACCCCGTCAGCATTTACCACACATACCTTTACATTCAGTATCTCAACTGCGACATTACCATGCATCCCTTTACCAAGCAAGTCACTATAATGACTTGCCTTAGGGGGTTGCTAGAGTTTGGAATAGTATAAATTACTGTTCCAACTGTAGTCCAACAACACATCCCCTAAAGCAAGTCATTTTAATAACTTGTGTGGTAAAGGAATGCGCGTTAATGTCGCAGGGTAGTGACTGCGGTGTAAAGGCACATCGTGTTATTGACTGTGGCGTAAAAGATGTTTACCACTCTTGTTCATGGAGTTAGCACAGCCTGAGTATTACTAAATATTAGTGCCACATTTGACACAGTTTCCCAGCCAGTGCTTATAAATCAACTAGTACAATTTAGAAATTAAGCTATTCCCCTGGTGTGGCTAACCGCTATCCTATTTGGGCAATCTGACGGAAGCCACTCATCACTTGTTTCTATTATGTACTAAACCTCAGACTTGTGGAATTTATTGGGTCTCAGCTGTTTAATCTTTATCATTCCCAATTAGCCTTACTCATTCAGTCCTTTGGTTTCTTGTAGATGTCTTGCGCATATTGGTACCCAAACATGAATTTCCCTCAGTGGCAATCTGCCCAAGAATATGTTTGGTCTTGCATGCTAGCAGTTAATTTCTGAATGAAGACAAATTCAACACAACTTTATAGTGACACAGCAAGGGTTCTAATTTTGAAAAGATCTCATACCATATGGTGTCCTCTTTGTTGGCTTGTGGAGCTGGGTCAATTACCCACATTTGCACAGTCAGCAAAAAAATCTTGGATTCATTTTCCAGCATCTCTTTTTTTCAGAACAGATTAACCTTGTTTCATCCACTTGCTTTTACTATATCCATATGTAACACCAAATCATCCCTTTTCTCCCTTCTCACTGCAGTAAGGCTGCTATACAGTCCATTATATTCTCGCCATCTTAGGTTTCCTGCCTTTTTTACATTCAGTACCCTTCAAATCATTCGGAACAGTAGAGGGCGCCTCATCTGAGACTGCTGCATTGCCGGGGCAATTCTTCTCACCTTTTTGCTGTCTGCTGGGTTTTTGGTTGAAACCCTCTATCTACAAGGTACCATCCATTCATCATTATGCACTTCATTAAAAAGGTTCTCTCTTTGTACAACACTCCTTATGTTAATTCCAGAATCCTATACTCTGTGCCAACCAAACTCCTGTGCCACCAAAAATGTAAAGGTCCCTGATTGAGGCAGATCCTTCTATTTTAGATTGCAAGACTGGAACTCTCTCCCTCTTGAACTATGGTGTAACTCCAATCTTTTGCAAAAACACTTAAAACTGTCCTTTCTCCACATTAGTAAAGTCTGCAACTCTCCTTTGGAGCTCTCTTAGTGCCAGGATGCCCGGTTAGCATATCAAATTCATTTATCCCATTCAATAGAACAATAACAAATTTTAAATCATTTAATGTATTCCTATTTGATACAGATGTAAAATATAGGTACGCATTTTCTAGGTATTATGAATTTGTAACCATTATACTCACATCTAAACTCAGTAAGTAGCTTCTTGCAAAAAGGCTTCAACAATGCCATATAATCTGTGATCTCTAAATAAACTGCACATTTTATAAAACGCAGCAGCTCATCTCTCCTAATGAGAATTCCAAAGTTCAAATCTTTCTCACATGTATTGTTGGAGCTACACTAGTTTCCCATTAGAAAGGAAGTAGCCTTCACACAACACTGTGCACTGCTCATAACATAGGGCCTGAGTACCTTGGAGAAAATTCATATGGTACACTCCTAGGTGACAGCCGCGGCCGGTAGTGGGAGTACCGGCCGGGCGGTGACGTGGGGAGGGGGAGAGGCTGGGTGGGGTGTAGTAATGTATGGAGTACAGTCTTTAAAAGGTAAGTAAACATACAAATAAATAAAATGAATTTCGATGCACACACTGCATCGCATTTGGTGATGCAGTGTGTGCAACGAAATTCGTTTTATTTATTTTTATGTTTTCTTACATTTTAAAGTCAGTAATCCATACATTACTACCCCCCACCCTGCCCATCCCCCTCCCCACATCACCGCCCGGCCGGTACTCCCACTACCGGCCGCGGCTGCTAGAAGAGCTCTTGGATCAACCCCCTCGGGAACAGTGGAAACACCTAAAAAAAACAAAGAGTCCTGGAGTGGTAAAATCTTTTTCTCATTCCTTGCAAACTCTGAAACAAAATGTCTTTGCATTTCAAAGCCCAGTCCAATTTTGTTTTAGAAAAAAAATTGAAACCTGGCTTTTTTCAACTACGTTGCCCAATTAGCTTTATTTACGGTTACAACTGCAGATGGCAGGGCCACATTGGCATGCTCTATAAACAATATCAATAACAATATAAATAAGGGCCAATTGAAATGACTTCCTATGATGTTAAGTTAAATCGTATGCAAATTATAGGGGCCTCACATTTTCCTATTCTGCCCAAGGCCCCATGAACCCTAGGACCGGCCCTGGGTGGGTGGCAGTGGTCCATGCCAAACAAACACTGGTGCTGCTTTTTTTTGGGAGCGTGGTGGCGTGTGTCGACCGATGTCAGCAGGTCAGTCACCATGTTGTAGACTAGTAGTAGCTCTGGCTACACTACACAAGATGTATTAAAATGACCATGAAAGAATGATGAGAGATGCACTGCCTGGCCGGTGGCTGCCTGTGAGTTTTGACACCCAGTTTATTTGAGTGCAGTGAGCTGTGTGAAAGGTCAGAGATATGGATGCAAAATAATCAGAAAGGCTTGCTGAACAAGTGCCCCCTTCGACGGCTCCACCCCTGTCCTTTCCTGCACCGGGTGACGCTGGCACTCACCGGAGGACGGGCCTGAGGGTAGGTGACATCAGACTAGTCCATGGTGGAACGTATGGAATGGCACGTTTCATCAGGTAAGCATCTCAGGTACCTGACTAGGAAGGAAAGCCACCTTCCCCCCGGGCTACCTGGCTCAGTTTCTCCCAAAGTGGCACTTGGAAAGGTGGTAGGGGGTGGCAGTCACAATCACTGTGTCAACCCTTCCACCCCTGGGAGGTGCAGGGCTATGTGTGTTGACTAACATGAGAAAACAACTGCTAAGTTTTCCATCTTTTACTCACCATATCAGACTGAGGTCGATTCAAAATAGCCACTCTGGACTTCATTACTGTCAATGCATGTCTGCTGCATCACACTCACACAGAGGAGCATAGTTGTGGAATTAGTCAGTGATTGTTGCACATATATGAGCAATTCCAGTCACTAGTGGACAAACAGGCATTCATGGTGACACTTCTTTGATATATAGGTGATTATTATAAGCGTTTTACCTGGATTAATTGAAGTCCAGAATTGAGCATGTGCTTCTTCTGTGCGCATCTTGGTTCTGTGGCAAGCCCCCCAGCAAAACCTTTGCAAGTGGGCTGCCTGCTGGGCTGGATCATTTTCCTGTTGGCTGATATTAACAAATTTCTAATGTGTTACCTTGAGTGTGGCACGGGTGTGGCCAGACGTGTGGGATCAGCTCACCATGCTTTAAGGTACAAGCTACGCCTCACTGTTAGGGGCCCCTGAGGTGGAACCGGTTTGGGGCTTCTGTGTGTCCCTTTGAGAGTACAGGACCTGGCTGTTGGACTAGACTGTCCTTTTTGGGTCAAGACTTATTCACAACAACAATGAAAATCTGCCCAGGGTAATTACCCGTCCCTTTTGGTTCAAACATCTGCATGCCTCACTTGCGGCCTCTTTCCTACACGTTGTTCCACACTCTTATTGCCACACATACTTAGGATAGCCCAGTGAGGTTAGTAGCTGTGTTTGTACTGTTCTTTGCAGCTGGCAGGGGCAATGTGTAGTGCAAGCTGCAATGGCCTCGCAAAAAACGCCCCGGAACCTATTATTTTACAAATTAAGCACTGCGGCCATAAAACATGGGTGGTAAACAGTGACGGCCGGCAAGCATCTGAGGTGGCCGGGCGGGTAAGTGCGTCATAAAAAATAAACGTTTCCCTCCTTACCCCTCTCTCCCATGTCATTGCTCCTCTGTCAGGCTGAAGTAACAAAAAGGAAGGACATCCAGGCTCCCCTGAGCCAATCGCAACACTGCAATGCAGCGCTGGGATCGGTAAACACCCAAGCTCTCCTAATCTAATCACAACGCTGCAAAGCGGTGTTGTGACTAGTCTGAGCGCCGTGGTTTGGTCTTCAGATGGGGACTGGGGGCCTGGGCATGTTCTCCACACAGGCTGTAATGAAGCCAGGGTGGAGAACACGCTAAGTGCGCATGATTGTTTGGAAGGCCCGAGAGGGCCGGTCAAAGAGTCAAGCGCACTTCAGTGTGCCCTCCACTCCTCCCTTGCCCTGCTCTGTCAGCAAAGCATTCCCAGGCCTCCAAGCTGCCGAACTATGTCAACATAAAATGACAATAACAGCAAGCTATTATTATTTTATTTGTACTGTCTTGAAGCAGTGAGGCAACGCTCCTCCACCTTAGCAGAAGAGCCGCCACTGGTAGAAAACCACAATTGTATGGCTCTAAGGATACTGTCATTGGGAAGACATTCAGGAGCAGAAATCAATTTATGTCATTATATTGCACAGTACATAATATTGCTACTCTTTATATTTTCTGGTAAGCAGAGGTTTGTGTGTTAATGGATCAGTGTCTGTTAGCATGGGTGTGTATGTGTGTCCATGCACCTGCACAATGTCGCTTGTTAACAGCAGTCATTCAGTTTTCCTAATTCTGGTTGGGTCTATTAAACACATCATAGTGTGCATATGCCCAAATCTGATGTCACTTTTCTATAAATTGTATCTGGTTTTAATGATATGTCTGGGGATTTGCTTCTGCTCTTATAGCTGCTGCTTTGATTCTAGTATACTGTCTTCACCAATCTTTCGTGTGTTCTCAGTACTCCATTGTCTTTCGCTTAGTTGTCCTATGCAACATTTGCAAGCTGTAGATGACCTTATGTGATAGCAAGTGTCTGATTCAGCAGCAATCAGCCCCCTTGCTGATACAACGACTAACATTTTATGCTTTGCTTACAGTTTGGATTTTATTTTAAAATAACAAGGTCAACCATAACAACCTCCACATATATCAACTCGACAATATTGATTAGAAATGTGCTGCCAAGACAACCATTTTTAGACCAGTACAGATTTAACACTTTTAACGCAATATCCACCTATCTTGGTAGTATGTTGGTATGTGTGCAAGTCGATGTAAGTGCCAATCCATGCTAAAAACCAACGGTCATATTCACAAATGCAAATTTGGTCATAAACATATGTCTATAACCTAATTTAGCATTTTTACGCCTCCCAAGTATTCACAAAGCATTCCTAGCAGGCATAAACCCATCTGCCAAGTATCCACAAACCATTCCTGGCAGACATAAACCCATCTACAAGGGTATAGGTCTCTGCCAGAGATCTGATCAGCCGTAAATCCCACTCTAGGGGTGAGAACTGGACATTTCAAGTGGTGGTTTGCTTTGGAAGTTTGGGAAAGGCAACAAACATGTACATTTGAGGATATTTCCAAACTCTGATTCGACCATTTCTCACTCTGGAAATGGTCTGAGATTTACTCCAGAAGAGGCTGGAGTAATTCTTCCAGCGCTTCCAGGTTTGGGAGGGAAACAAGTCTCCTCCGGCTTTGGAGGGCATGCAGGGGAAAGGTTGTCTGCATGCGGAAATATTGTCTCAACAGAGATAAAAATGTGCATTTCTGGAAAAGTCACCGGAGCTTCCAAGAAGTACCCCTAGAAGCCTGCACCCAAAACAGCTTTATTGGCATACAGCAGGGAATGCTGGTGAATAGCAAAATATCAAAGAAGTACATTAAGTTGAAGATGGAGATCTCAGCACTGATGGAGAGTCTGACGTATAGCATTGAGGAGAGCTTTACGTTCAGTAGCCACACATATATGGATATAAGATAGGGTATGATACTTTAAGCTGGTAAGATTCAAAGATAGACATGATTTTTACGTTGAGCCTAAACAGAGCATGCGCTTGTAGGCAATCTGAAGTCTGTAGTTTGCGGGGTCTGACACCTCCCACGCTTTGGATTGCGTTCTGCATGTGTCATTTAAGGATATTAGCCTGAAAATATCTAATGGTGTTTGCATGTCCCACCATTTCTGAGCAGTTCCCTCCCATGGAGTATTGCCAGGGGTACGAACAGGGACCTGCACACAGCCCCTACATGCAAACCTACACGGTGCCTCTCCTTAATGTTATAGGACATGCTCTTGTCCTAAAGCATGCACTGGGCACGAGGGTGCCACGCGCTGCCAGCCCTTTGCTTTGCTAACAGGTCATAAAAACTTGTGATCCGCACTATTGCTGCACTTTATCTACTTGTTTTATCGCTGAATTTAGTGCTATTTTTAACTTGTCCAACGCATTTATACATCTCAGACGCATGGAGAAGTGTGGCTCACTGGTTAGAGGAGGCAGACCTGGAAGCAGAGGTCAGCCCGGGACCAGGGTTCAATTCCTGGCTCGGTGGGGTCTTGAGTCCTAAAATGTCCATGGACTCGACAATTCTCGCTCCGGTGCCTACTCAATTCACGGGTTCACACTCTGCGACTCTGGGCAATAGCTTGCTTAATCTCCACAACGGCCCCTCGCAGCGGGATGCCTGGCTTTCACCTTGCAGATACCCTGCCGGGGTTATCTCACAGGGGAATACCAGGACGGGTTCCCTAAGCAAGCGCTTAGAAACCGCTTGGTGATTTGCGCTATATAAATTCCTGTACATTTATGGACACCCGGCACTTTTTGCTTTTGCTCCCTTGTTTTGATTAACTCTTTCCAGCTTCCATTGATGAAAAGTGCCATCTACTGTTTTCTTTGTGAATTTTGCTTCCCCTCCTATGTTCTCTAGGAGGCGCAGTCTTCGTTTCCTGCAGATCGTGTGCACTGCTGCCCTCCAGTCAGAGGCTCTGCACACTTCTGCTGTGCTCGTCTCAATCAGCAATGGCCCAGCAGCTGATGAGGCAGGGAGAAAACCGAGGAGACAGTATCCAGCAGTTAGTGTGGGATTTAAAGGGGTAATGACATTTGAAGAGAAGTGGGCCATGGGTCTAGTGCGAGTTGGGGATGGTTGGAGGAGGCTGGGGTTATTGGTACCTGCCTGGCAGAGGCAGCACAGACTGACCAGAGAGACGTCAGTCTCCAAGACAGACAAGGGGCTGCAAAGCTCCTGGGGATGGACTTTTAAAGATCGAGAGAAACTGGCCAAAACGGACTGTCCAGTAGGGACTGGTCTGACTGGAAACTATGTACCTGTTGAATGACTGATTGTGGACAGCAAGGGCGTTAAGTGAAATGAAAAACCTGGGGGACCCCAAAGGCGTGTGGCCAATGTAATTGATGGCTTTGCTTCACATAGTGTGCTGCCCGACTACTATTTTGCTGTTACTGTCATTGCATCCAGATATATAGTGCAACAAGTAATGTTACACCCACAACACGCCAGTACTATTGGCTTTGGCAATGGTTGTTAGTTGCATGAGATAAATAAGCAATAACTATCGCTGTGTTGTATATTATATTGAAAATGCTTCAGTTCTGAAATTATGAGACTGAATTTTTTTTAACAAGTCTCTTTGAAGTGACATCAAGAGCAGTAAAGGGTGGTACTGCAGCAGACTTAATATTTTTTTTCACCCTGAGGGTGAAGGCAGAAATGGAGAGCCCGATAGGGACCTATCTCGGCAACTGCTGTTTAGAACTGCTGCTGCTGAGCACCAGCAGGACCCAGCCCAATTAAATTCCTGGGGTCAGATGTTGCTGGTTGGATCCCACAGTGGTTGACATTGTTTGCCACTGATTAGGATTGAGTACACAAGTGTGGACTGTCAGTGCACAGCTGGGTTGATTATGATTTAGTGCACAACTGTGTGTGGTTAATGCACCCCATGGCTGATTGTGATTTCCTGCACGAGCGTGGGTGGTCAGTGCACACCAGGCCAGCAGAAGGTGGCAGGTACAGGGCAGATGGTAGCCTGGTGCAGACTGTGATCCACCGATAGACCGGCCATGTGTGGGAAGCAATAGGAAGGTCTGAGGAGGAGGGGACTCACAAAGAGAAAGGGGAGCTGTTTGGGAATAAGCTGCCATAGACCTCGTGGGACTCATCTGCAGTGTATATGGGGTCAAGGGGTATGTGACCCGCCTGCACACCAGGTAAGTGATCTCTTCGGGATGGCCAGCTGGAACTAACCGACATTTACCTGAAAGATTCGAAAGCACTGGAACTGGAATTCGAAGGCACCAGACTGGAAGCGACCACAAGAACTGAGAACAGCACTATAACCTGCAGGTACGAAGGCTCTACTTCTCTACTGGATGTCCTTTGTAGCACTGTGACCATTTGACAAACATGTGTGTAGCCCATGTGTTACTTACTTTAACAAAATACTTGCGTTCGTCTGCTCTGTATGGTTTTTAAGTCACTCACACTTTGGATGTAACTTTGGAATCTCCAGGGCTGGCACAATTAGCTCGTGCTGCAGACATCCCTTATACTTCAGTAACCTAGTTATTTTGTGACATGGTTCTCGTGACAGGTGTGGTAGTGCTGGTGCTGATCTGGCACATGTTTGATAGGAGAATGGCCAGCACGGTAATCTAGTAATTTTATGACATGATGCCTCTGATAGATAGGCAGGGCTGGTGCTGGTTCTGTTGCCTGTTAGTAAGAGACTAATCTTGAGGGAAAAGTGGAGAGTTTGCAAAAGATTGATGCAGAAGAAAGGCCGATTGGGCTGGGTTCGAGTCAGCCACTCATCATGGAGAGACAACAGGGCTGTGTCAGAGCTGCTCCTGTCTTACAACCCATAAGAGGCCTGGAGCCGGTTGCACAATCTCCTGATTTCCCAGTTTTCCTTAAAAATAGATGAGGCTGTGTGATTATGTGAACAGTCTAGTTGTTGGGATGGGAGGAGTCATGGGGTTGAAGGAAGAGGAGGGGCCAACACAGGAAAGAAGTTAGTTAGAGTAGGGACAGGGACCAGTAAGGAGCATGTTAATAAAGCTCTTGATAAAAGAAGTTAGTGTCTGTCATTACTTGATCCACGACACTACAGCTGGCGACGAGGGTGGGATTGAGCAGCTTGCCACCCACAGGAACCCACAAAGAAGCGTCCCTGTCCCTAACAGCGTGAAAGAAGAAAACGCTGTCGAAGGATTTCGAGGACTACATTGAAGGCTCGAAAGTCACAGGGGATAGGGACAAATTAATTGCACTGCGCAATCTGGTAGGCAAAGAGATCTGCAAGTTGATCAAAGAACTGCTGACCGATGACAAAGGAACCTATGACACAGTGCGAGATGCGTTGAACAGAAAGTTTGTGCATAAAAGGAATGTGGATTACGAGAGATATGTATTTCATCAAGCCCGTCAAGACAAGGAAGAAATGATGAGCACATTCATATCCAGACTGCGCCGGTTGTCTCAGTATTGTAATTTTGACACATTATCCACGGAGGATGCCATCCGGCTAAGAGTCATTGAGGGCTGTCATTCAGAGACGCTCCGAAGGCGATTACTAAGGAAAAGCCATGACCGCGACGAAATAGAGGAAATGACCAGAGTGTATGACCAAGCGGAGGAGCATGCCAAGAGCATGGAGACCGGGCGTAGTAAGAGAAGAGAGCAAGCATACTGGATGCAACCAAACAGTACTCGCAGAAAATCAAGTGAGCGACAGAGAAGATCCAGACCAGCGTCCCGTCACCAACATAAGGGTCGCCGACGCTATGACTCGAGGAGAAGAGACAAGAAACCAGACCATGTCAGAAAGACAGAGCGTTCACGGAAATGCTTTCGATGTGGGTATGACTTTCCCCATACGGACGTGTATCCAGCAATGGGGCAGCAATGCCAAAAATGTGGACATAAAAATCATTTTGAGGATATGTGCGGAGTTTACAGCAAAGAAAGAAGGAGTGAAACAACAAAGTCGTGTCGACCAGATGCCAAGCGACATCATGCCAAGGCTGTACAGGACAGAGCAATATCCTCTTCTGGTTCGTCGCACTCCAGCAGGGAATCACGCAAATCCCAGTGGACAAGAAGGTCCTCGAGACGGTCATCGTCCAGGGAATCGAGATCGACATCTCAGGAGTCAGTATATACAGATGAATATATCTGCATGGTAGCAGACCCGGACCAGCTAAAGAAATATCCGCCGTTGGATATCAAAGTGGGAGCGCATGCGACCAAACTTGTGTTAGATAGTGGGGCATCATTGAACTACATGCCCGTGACCGAATATAACAAGATGAAGTCACGGCCCCACTTGAGTCCAGCACATGTCAGGGTGTTCACCTGGATGGCGAGAAAACCACTACCATGCCTGGGCAAATTTGCAACAACCCTGAAACATGAAAAGAATTCTGTGTCAGCATATATTCACGTCATTGAGGGTCCAGAGGCTGATTGTCTCCTTAGTTTGCCTACAGCGGAGCGCCTCCGACTAGTTGAAATTCTGTACTGGGTCAGTGACAATCCAGACATTGTTCGTAAGTTTCCCAAATTGTTCACTGGGCTTGGAAAGATGAACAAGTGTCTGATTCATCTGCACATCAATGATCAAGTGCGCCCTGTAGCTCAACATCCCAGGCGAGTGCCTTTTCATCTTCAGCAAGCAGTAGAGGATGAAATCCAGGAACTATTACAGGCTGAAATTATCGAAAAAACGGATGGTCCCACACCATGGGTGTCACCAGTCGTCATTGTTCCAAAGAAGGGCACCCCTGAAAAGGTACGTTTGTGTGTGGACATGCGGCTTCCCAATACAGCCATAGAAAGAGAGCGTCACCCAGGACCGCACCTGAGCGATATGATATCAGCATTGAATGGAGCCAGGGTATTTTCCAAACTCGATCTAAATAAGGGATACCATCAGCTGGAAATACACGAAAAATCAAGATACATAACGACGTTTGCCACTCATCTGGGTTTGTTTTGATACAAACGGCTGGGTTTTGGTGTCTCCTCTGCGGCGGAAATATTCCAGGAGGTCATACGTCAGACCATCCAGCACATACCAAACTCACTAAACTATAGTGATGACATTCTAGTGTATGGAGCGAACACACAGGAACATGACAAAGCTTTGGATAGAGTGTGCCATGCTCTCCTCGAAGCTAACCTAACCCTAAATAAGGACAAGTGTGAGTTTCATCAATCCACTCTCAAGCTCTTCGGACATGTGTTCTCAGGGGCAGGGATGAAGCCTGATCCTGAGAAAGTGACAGCGCTCAATACAACCAAGAGCCCCCAAGATGTGAGTAACGTACGATGGTTCCTGGGCATAAGCCACCCCCTCCGCATCCTCACTAAACAAGGACAACCCTTTGTGTGGAGCCCTCAGTGTGAGAGGGCATTCCAAGAAATCAAACAGGCGGTAGAGTCAGCGGACAATTTAGCCTACTTTAACCCCAAGAGGAAGACCGAGATAACGGTGGATGCCAGTCCAGTGGGGTTAGGTGCCATCCTAGCTCAGTATGATAATGACACTGATCGACGGCACATTGTGGCTTATGCCAGTCCCAGCCTAACAGATATCGAGAAGGCCTACTCTCAGCCCGAGAAGGAGAGTCTCGCGGTTGTATGGGCTTGCGAGCACTTTCATGTATTCATTTATGGCAAGCACTTCACCATGATTACGGACCACCAAGCGCTTGTCACCGTCTTTGACAATCCCAAGGCCAAGATGCCACCTCGCATTGAAAGATGGGGTCTACGCTTACAAGAATACACGTAGACAATCATACATAAACCCGGAAAGGCGGAGAACCCGGCAGACTACATGTCCCGACACCCTCAAGCGTCTCAGGCCTCACCTCCTTCAATCACCGAAGAGTACATATACTTTGTGGTAAGCCTAGCCCGTCCACCGGCAGTCCCCTTTGAAGCGATACAGGAAGCCACTGCTCAGGACAACATTCTTCAGAAAGTAGTGCGCCGACTGCGCACACCCCGCTGGAGACACGACAGTGAGGAGGAAGGGAGTGATCCTCAAATCCGTCAAGAAATGCAAGCCTTCCGACATGTCAGTGATGAGTTGTCTGCCACCTCAGAGGGGCTCCTTCTAAGAGATCATCGGATCGTCATCCCGAGGCAGCTAAGCCAAGGTGTGATTAACCTTGCCCATGAGGGTCATCGGAGAGTCGTCGCAACCAAGAGAGCTCTTCAGGAGCGAGTATGGTTCCCGCTACTTGACCAAATGATGGAGCTCACCCTCAAGGACTGCCCCCAGTGTCAGCTGGTGAACCCTGGTGATCCCCCAGCTCCCCTTCAAATGACCAAACTACCCAGTGGGGTATGGCAAGTACTGGCCATGGACTTTTATGGACCTCTACAGTCAGGCAAGTAAGTATTGGCTATCATGGATGAATACTCGAGATTCCCTATAGCCCAGTTCGTGTCCTCAACCAATGCCTCCAGCACGATCGCCATACTTCACGAAGTGTTTGCTGCCTGGGGTGTCCCCAAAGAAATTAAAACAGACAATGGTCCCCCCTTCAACGGACACGAGTTCAGCGATTTCGCAAAGCATCTTAACTTTCGACATCGTAAGATCACGCCTTTGTGGCCCCAAGCGAATGGCACCATTGAAAGATTCATGGCCACCTTGAAGAAGACATTTCAACAAGCCACTTTGGAAAAACGAGACCTGCAAGTGGCTCTCAATGAAGTCCTAAGAGCGTATAGAACAACCCCACATGCCACGACCGGAAAGTGTCCTGCTACCCTCATGTTAGGGCGACCTATCAGAACACGCATCCCGACATGGGAAGGAGCTCTATGACCGGTGTCTCCGACACGTGTCCATCGAGAGCTGGCTGTGGCTGATCAAGCTGGCAAGAGCAAAATGAAATCATATGCGGACACTCGCAGGCGAGCCAAATCTCCATCCCTTCATATCGGAGACTGTGTGGTGGTAAAACAGGAACAGTCAAAGAAGACAGACTGTAGATTCAAAGATGAACCTTTGACTATCACTCAACAGAAGGGTACCATGATTACCGCCAAGTCTGAGAACAGGCGGATCACCCGAAATGTGTCTCATTTCCAAAAATGTACACCGGCCATGAAAGAGGTCCTTGACAGAGACACGGATCAACCTGATACAGACAGATCCAGCCAACTAAGCACACCGCAGAGACATGATCATCAGACAGCGGCTGCGCTTGCAGACACTGGAATAAGTCTCCGACCTAGAAGAGACATACACAAGCCCAAAAGACTGATGGAGGAACTATAATCAAGTCAGTTTGTTTGTTTTGTTAACAAAGGGGGAGATGTGATAATGTGAACAGTCTAGTTGTTGGGATGGGAGGAGTCATGGGGTTGGAGGAAGAGGAGGGGCCAGCACAGGAAAGAAGTTAGTTAGAGTAGGGACAGGGACCAGTAAGGAGCATGTTAATAAAGCTCTTGATAAAAGAAGTTAGTGTCTGTCATTACTTGATACACGACACTACAGGCTACTCCCATTTCTTTCTCTTAGAGGCATCATTTTAGCAGGAGATAGGAGGATCCGGAGCTTGAAAATACAACTTGTGTGTGTGAGTGTGCATGCACAGTATGGCTGGAAAGGTGCATATCCTTGGGTATCTGTGTACATGGAAGGAGCTGTATGTGGTATGTTAGATGTTTGTTTGATGTGTATATCTGTATGTGTTCTTTCTGCCTCTGGGTGTGAAACTGTGCAGGCATGTCTGTTTCCCTACGTGTGCTAATGGCCATCTGTGGTTTGCTCTGAGTAGTGAATGTCCATTTGCATATGTGTGCATGCATGTGTTGATCAATGTGTTTATGTGTTGTATAGCTCTTCAATCCCTGGTGGCACAGCACCCAGGATGATATCCTGCGTAGCTAAAACTTATAAGCAGGGCTTTAACTGTGTCAGGTCTCACAGTTGCTGAGCACCGGCAGTTTTTTTAAGGGGGCCTCGAAACGGGTCTCTATCTGGCTCTGTTTTGTGCCTTGGCACAGGCGGTTCATTTTTTCCAGACTGCAGTGACAGCAGGCACATCCATGTGAACATGCTCACACTGCTCACTTCTCACTAGTGGAGGTGATAGAGCGCGCGAGGTCACCCAGCTAACGATTTCGCCGTTTCCGGCTTCAGGGCCCATATACTTTCAATTCACACTATTCATTGGCCAGGCGACTTCACGGGCTGCTACCAATTGTGTGTGTTCCCTACTATTATTGCTTAGTGTACCCGACTTACCATCCACCGACACGGGTACCTATGGCTTCAATGGATCAGGGGCCTAGCTGTAAAAGGAAAGGCAGTAAATGCAATTTCAAAATGACATTCAATACTGTTGTAAAAGACCACGGACAACTGGAAGTTTTAAAATGTTTATCTAAAGTTCGTTTTCTGAAAGCATGAGATTTACAAGAATAAGACAATCGATAATCAAGATAATGAAAAGTACATAACTATAGAGAAATAAAGTCAGGGTAATCATTAAAATGCAATAATGAGATGCAAAGGAAATATGCTATGCATTCAAGGCAGGAATTCTTTAGAAACTCTAAGTAAGGTCATTCTAGACCATATCAGAAAATGACAGACTGCAATGCAAAATATGATTTCTAAAAGATAGGGTAACATGAGATTATATCAAGAAAAATTATGCAAATTACTTTACGTTTCAATAGTTTGCGGCAAAAGCATGGAAAAATCAACGTATGCAAGATGTCTCTTTATTTGAGCAAAAGACAGAAATATAGAAAGGTGCAAGTTTTAAGGAACTTAGAGCAGTATTTACCTAGACTGGTGTGGAAGCCAAACCCTGGCCACGGGTCAGTTAAGGACAGGAAACCCTCAAGGAAGGATACCCTTCAAAGGACAGCAGGTGCAGAATGGACACCCCGGACAGGACAGGATACCCTCAGATTAGGAATCAGGACAGGACCTCAGAACAGGACAGCAAACCCTCAGGACAGGACCGCTCAGGACAGGACCACACCCGCAGTTTGGAAGCAACGCCTGCGTTCCACCCTCTCTGCAGCTATCGATCAAGACCCCGATTGGGTCAGCGAACTCCCAGCAAAGTGCTTCGCCAGCACTTTAAGGTTCAGTAAAACCTTAGTCTATGGTCAATTTCGGACAGAGTGCTCCACAGCGCTCTGTATCTTCAGTCACCTATTGAGTACGATGGGTCAGTGACAGGTCAGCTAAACCAGACAAGTCGGACGATTCCCTAGGTGAACCCAGGGTAGATATACTCTTTTGGGTCAGTGTACCACCCCCAAATGTTGCAAATTGTCAGAATCCCCAATTTCGATTGGTCCTAAGGTAGGCTTTGGGTAACACACCAATCATATCAGTCTATTTAGATGCTACATTTACATATTTGGGTACCGCCTAGCGAGATTGGGGTTCCCATGAGAAATTGTGCAGAAATATGAGTGACAATTTACATTGTTGCCGAGCTAGGACAATTGTCTCTGTTTTCCTGGGTTTTTCAGGTCAGTTCTCAGGAGCATCTTGCCCATCACTGCCAGCTGGCTAAGTTCCATCAGCCAAAGTTGTCAGGTCCCTGGAAAAGCGATCATGCGCAGAAGGGACCTCCAAGATGGCTCATCGGTACAAACAGACCCCCATTCCCCGCGGTACATGAAAAGTAAGCGAGAACAAATTAATACATAGAAATAACGTTATGAAAACACATCATTTGGTTTTGAACTTTCAACTTATCACTACAAAATATACTTATGCAGTCTAAATGTTAGCTACACATAACATACACAAGAGCAGTGGCACGAGCAGTACCACGTTGCAGGCAAAGCTATGAATTACGCATGCGCATAAATTTCCCTCCACTTCTGCAGACCCGTCAGGACACGTGAGTGTGGCTGACGCATGCGCAGTAACTAAATACAAGTGGCGGCCATATTTTACGGACACGGATTAAAATCATTAGGAATACACATAGGCAAGCTTCTTAATCCTTATTCAAACTAAATATAAACGTTAGTAAGACGTACACTTATTACCTTGTTACACATAGACGAGGTTCATGACTTCGGCAAGGTCGCAAAATATGCGAAGCTTTGCTTCATCAATCCCCTCTTTGAAGATATTTACTATCATCACAAAATATATGGAACCAGATGCCAACTTTTCTTTCACACTTTATACAGTTCTATCTCTTCTAGCAATCGCTCCAGTTTTTCTCGTTCAGTTTTGGTAGGGTGAGAATTCTTCACCTTTTTATAGATCTGATTATTCATCTCTTCTAATTCGAGCTCATCCACACTCCGTTTCACTCCTCTTGTATTTACTTCTCTTGCATTCACCTCATACTTCTTTGTGTGTTTGTGGCATTTGCAACAGACAAATATGAAAAATAGGATGAGACCTATAATTCCAATTGGCATCAGTACTTTGAGCAATAAGCCTTTACCTATACTAGCGAACCAATGACCTACATTTGAGAGACCATCTACCAGTCTCTTCCAGGCACTATCAACCTCGAGTGGTCTGAGTTCCTTTGCCAAATTAGTAATGTTTCTCACATATCTTTTGAGCTGCACACTTTTGTCCGGAATATAAGTGCAACAATGTTGCGCCTTCAACATCCGGCAGACTCCGCCCTCTTTCGCCAATAAGGTATCAAGAGCAAGTCGATTCTGCAAAACCATTGATCTGATCGCAACCATTTCGGTATTAACCAGCAGAAATCCATGAGCTGTCTCAGTCGACAACACATCCACTATAGTGGACAATTTACAAATTCTGTGAGTGTTCAGAACCACTCCCACTCCAGGTATCAGTGCACTGAAAATACTACCCATTATTTCACCTATGCTTTCTCTTTTACTACGCACTAAGCCATTAGTATTTTCACTGCTTCCAGCAACTCCATTCACATGGTATATTTTCGGGAAGACAATGCCAA